>NC_072835.1:6182500-6860000 GCF_027744805.1 Dunckerocampus dactyliophorus | reverse complement strand
GCTTCACCGACACCTGCTCCTCCTCCACAGCTCAACTATTACACATTCTATTTAACGTTCAGCAAACAGTGAGCACTCGGAGCCACTAGGGGGCGCCCAAAGTGGTCTGCCATTCCAAACGCGGTTCTGTTTGTATTCTGTTTTGACATAAATTGGGTGATGAATATGATTCATTTGTTGGGGAAGATTTCATTTTAAATACTAAAATTGTTTTTATTGTAATGACGATATAACAACATGCATCACTTATTACATTACATGCATCGTTATACTCTATACATTATTAAGCAGTTTTAACAGGCAATATATTGTAGCCTGTCTATTATAACGTCACATGCTGACACATGTTTGCATAATTCAACATGCTCGAAAAGTAGATAGCTTATTCATTTGTGGATAGCTTATTCAGTGATAATGAATAAATAAATAGATAGTAGTAAATACATTAGATATATCATTTAATATCGATTTGAATCATATAATCCCTCAGCCCTACCCCACACGTACACACGTGGTTTGTTCTGCTAATCAGACTAACTTCAGTATTTGTGTGCCACACTGCAGATCAGTAGTGTCTACAACAATAAAAACTATAAATAGATATAGTTGCACTTGAAATCATTCAAGCCCATTGCAAATAGTATTTATTTTCAAAAAGTACAAACTTTCAACAGATAGTCAATTATAAAAAAATAGTGTCTTTTTGTGTAATCAAATGGGTTGAGCTGCAGTATTTAAATAGATTTAGGTGTTTTTGTTTACTGCAAACTACTGCAAGTTTAAATATAATTAACAAAAACGTTTGAATCATTTAATATGTGTTTTTCTCATTAACACAACTATTCGTTTTTACACTTAATATTCTCC
Source organism: Dunckerocampus dactyliophorus (assembly GCF_027744805.1). Classification (NCBI taxonomy): domain Eukaryota; kingdom Metazoa; phylum Chordata; class Actinopteri; order Syngnathiformes; family Syngnathidae; genus Dunckerocampus; species Dunckerocampus dactyliophorus. Next base: position 6,859,133 of record NC_072835.1, on the reverse strand, counting down.
ATTAAAATATTGAATGTTGACCAAGTATAAAATCCCTCCACAGATGTATTAATTATGAGAGCTCAGCACACTTCCAGGGAGATGGCTCCCATCATGCCTCACATACTCTTAATCATCTGAGTAGCACCCCCTAGCTGTCACAGATGTACAAACGTGTTAGGGGTAAATCAGTTTTTTTTTTCTTGTAACAGCTTTTTCCTTTCTCCTAGATGATGGCAACATGTACTTACAGAAACCAAGATCACAGAGCCGAGGAGAAAACACTATTGAAGGTAGGGCATTTCCTAGGGGTGCAGGGGGTCTACTTCCATAGTAGACCATGGACACACCTGGCCCCCATATTAGTAAGCTGGATCCCCATACAGTGCATCAGCAAACTGTTCAGTCATTAAAATACTAAATTATACCAAAATACCCCAAAAAATAAATTGGAGCAACAACTTTCATTTTTCATGTTATATTTTCATGAAATATTTTTAAAATGCTGTATCTCGTTGTTTCTTTTGTCGATAAATTGTGTGTTGAATATTTTTTTATTTGTTGGGGAAGATTTTCAATACAAAAAATATATTACCATTACCATATGACCATCTCTAAGTATAATATCCATCCATCCATCCATCTTCTATGCCGCTTATCCTCATTAGGGTCGTGAGGACAGTATAATATTGTAAATATAAATCAGTTTTTGTTTATAAATTAAACTTCATCACACAACTGACTTTGCCAGCCACACCGAAGCACATTTGTCATGCAGAACACACCAATATACATAAAGCACAGGTACATCACCTGTATGCTGTTGTACACTATTGGACACCATTATTTAATTGCTTTGAACCCGTTTTCAGCCTGCACATTATTTTCATTATAGTCGTATTGTTAGTAACTTGTGTGCAATACATGAAACTACACAACACACAAAAGCACATTTGCCATGTAGACCACAGCTAAAAAGTTACCTGCAATTATTCTAAAGTAATTCCAATTTGGCATCTTGTGTTTACAAGTTAAAAGTAACAATTGTTTATTTGCTGCCGTAAGTGCACTTCTAGCTCGATCTGTGTACAAAAGCGACTTTGCCCATCATGAAGTACAAAGTATGCAAATCGTATTGGAACAATTTTACAACAATTATATATTTATCAACTATAATCACAAGTCAGCTGTTTATTGTAATATAGAGGGAATTATGAACAAAACTTACAGTAGATAACAAAGCAGCAATCTGTTTGATGGTAATTTAGTTACTAGAAGTTGCACCAGAGATATAACATTTTATAAAAAGTGTAACATCTCTCCAAGACGTTGTAATATTTCCCCAAACGTCAAGGCTATTCGTCAACTTGTTTCTTGCGGTCTTTGTCGCCATCTTGTGGGCTTTAGGAGTAAAAGTGCAATTGCCATGTGGGACACGCCATGCCGAACACCAAGCACATGAAATGTGCCCTCTGCCACCTGTGGAGGGCTTGTTATGGTGGAAAGCAACTTTTATGGCTTTAAATACATTTTCAGGCCACGCTGAGCCACATGTGCTTTTATAAGATTTTAAAGTTTTTTTAAGGTTACATTGTGCTTAAAGGAATAGTTCGGATTTGTATTTTTTGACAGGAAATTGTATGACCATCTCATCAGCAGTGTAGTGCATCAATTGTGACTTACCCTCCACTTTGTCTTGTGAGCCCAGTTCTGGTCATTTTTTTGTGTTTAAGAAAGGAGTTGGTGGGGTCGCTTAGAAGTAAAGCATTCTGCTTGTTAAAACAATTCGTTTGAAAGAGTAATGCATCACAAAACCGTTGCCCACAAAAAAGTCAGACCTCTAAATCGTTCTGTGTTTTTTCTCTTTGTTGCGACCGCTTGTTCATTGTTGTGTATGTGTTCCACAGTGTTTGCATGCGCCGATGACGATTGCTGCGACGCGAGAGAGTTCAAGTAAGTGGTATTGTCACAAAAAATATCTACCAAAATGATGCAAACTTTAGAATTAATTAGCTGGGGCCTCACTGATAAAACTGTGTGGAAATCTGACTAAAAGTCTACGTACGCCAGAAATCCAAAATGTGCTTGTAGGCCAAAATATTCAGACTTTTAAAAAAAGTGGTGTATGCACACAATTTGTGCTTCACCTGCTGTCCAAATGTCCGTACGTATCTCCGCCCCACGTCACACCCTCTCCACGCCTTCAGTTTGCCATCAATGCAAAGTGGCTCATGAATGCGGCATCCATATTTAATGACCCTTGATTGTATTTTGCTCGGTTCTTCTGAATCATGGCTGCTGAGAAGCCGATGACGAAGAAGCGGAACTTCTCCAAAACTGAGGTGGAAATCTTGGTTGGAGAGCTGGAGGCCCGTAAAAACATTTGGAGGACACAGCAGTGGCCTTATAACGAGAAGCGTCCGTTGTCAAAGCGTCAGTAGAACCATGGCAGAACTTTTAAAAAAGTGGTTGGATATCAAGGCACACATTTCCATTTTTACTGAGCATGTTTCTACAGTTTTCCTAATTGATACCACACTTAAGATTAATATAAGCTTAGCAAAATCTGTTTCATTTAAAGCTGGATGCAGTGACTCAAAAGCGGGGATGAAGTTATGTCAAAAATCATTTCCTGTAATTCCAGACAGATAGTTTAAAAATGAACTTAATGATGACATTAACACCATCAAAATATTATCATATTATAATGCTTTTATGAGGAACTACTGTATGTTGTTTCTAAGCACAACAAAAGAAAAGCCCATCATTTGACCGAGTAAGTTCATGCACACGGCCGTGACACTGTCCAACAAATAAAGTGTGATGACATACTTCACATATGCAACGAAAACGGTCTTATTTTTCGATAAAATGTAAATGAAGATGTGTAAAATGTAAATGAGAAAGGGAGCATTAAGGACATATTAGCATTGTATCTTTATTGATTTGATTTAATGATTTCATTTGACAACCTGATATTTGCTATAATTAATACAGTATTAATTGAACACATTATATTATCCATCCATCCATTTTCTATACCGCGTCTCCTCATTAGGGTGGCGAGGGCATGCTGGAGCCTATCCCAGCTGACTTCGGGCGATATGCGGGGTGCACCCTGTGCCCTGCCACACAATGGCAGGGCACATATAGACAAACAACCAATCACACTCATATTCATACCTATGGACAATTTAGAGTTGCCAGTTAACCTAACATGCATGTTTTTGGAATGTGGGAGGAAACCGGAGTACCCGGAGAAAACCCACGCACGCACAGGGAGAACATGCAAACTCCACACAGAAATGCCCAACGGAGAATTGAACCCAGGTCTTCCTGATCTCCAGGCTGTTACTGTGTTGACCGACATGCTAACCACGAGTCCACCATGCGGCCCCATTATATCATCATGATTATAAAATAAAATTATTAAGTATTCAAGCACTGCGTTGTTTTTTATTTGTCTTTTAGTCGGGATACTACTTGCTCGTGCGGAATGGTGTTCATGAGAAATGCTATGTTAAATAGCAACACATATATTTTAAGTCAATAACCACGTTTAAAGCAATGATGTATAAATCTTTACTGGCTTCCATTGCATGTTTATTTCTAACGTGATTTCACCTCATCGTATGTGCGTCGCCTTTTTGCCATGTCTCCAACTACAAAGGTGGCATCGCGGTGCACACATTCTCACATCAAGTTGTGTTTTTATAGGTACCGTACTTTGCATGGAAAACGACGTACGCAGCTTTTTGACCAATTTTGTGCATACACTAGCTCAGGGGTAGGGAACCTATGGCTCGGGAGCCAGATGTGGCTCTTTTGATGCCTGCATCTGGCTCTCAAACATGTCTTAACACGATAAAAATGTATTTTTGTTTTTTTGTTCGCTGACCTTTTATTGTACATTACAGAAATCACAGTGTTAAAAATAACACTCAAAATATAAAACTTTGTTATGCATTTTAGTCCATCCATCCATTTTCTACCACACTGCGGGTGGCCAGAGCCAGTGCCAGCTGTCCTTCCAATATTTTCCGGGTCAAACACCAAAATTCGATTATCACTGGATAATGCGGTAGCCTATTCGCGGTAGCCTATTCGCATGAACTTCCCTTCCTTAAATCAAATAGTCAGATCGCTAATTCTGGAAAAAGAAAAAGATACGGAGTACGGTGCAAAAGCACGCAGCACCAGAAGTCGCATTAATGGTAAGAAGTAATTTATTTATTATTGGATTGCTTCAGTGTAACAATGTTAATAAAAAGAATAACTTTAGAGGTCCTCCTTAAAAATGCCCACATTTACTTGTACTCAATGTTAAAAAATATTATATGGCTCTCAAGGAAATCCATTTTAAAATATGTGGCTTTTATGGCTCTCTTAGCCAAAAAGGTTCCCGACCCCTGCTGTAGACAAATGTGCATTCAAAGTTTTTTTAAGGTTACATTACGGCAGTGGTTCTGAATTATTTTCTCTCAGACTCCCTCATTGACAACCTGATTAATATGAATTCATTTATTTGTAAAAATCTCTTTAACTGTATGTATATATGAGTTGTTGACACCAGCATTGTTCAAGCATGAAGAAAGACACTGACATACCTGCCAACCTTGACGAATGTTAGGAGTTATCGTCAACTTTGGTTGCATTATTTTTTTTAATTTGAAGACCTACAGTATTTTCATAAAAATATTCAATTCCACAAATTCATGTTTGTAACAAAAGCTTATTATTTTTTATAAAAAAAGGTACTGGATCGGAACGGCAAGCCTATAAAAAAATCCCTAGTTTGCATTTATTGCGGCTAAAATGTTGGCTGTTTTCCATGGCAAATGTTTCTTTGTGTGGCTGGCAAGCATTCCACACACGTTTTGCCATAACTTAAAAGGTTATGTATGGCATCCCCATCAGCAGCGTAGTGCATCAACTGTGACTTTTCCCCCAGTTTATCCCGTGAGCTGACTTTTGGTCGGTTCGTCAAGGAAAATAGTTCTGGCTAGCTGGTGGGGTCACTTAAGAAAAGCGTTCTGCTTTTCAAAACAATATGCGTTCAAAAGAGTAATAAATTTGCATCACTAAACAGTTTTCCAAGAAAAAGTCAGACCTCACAATTGATTGCCGTTATTTTCTCTCTGTTCATGTCCGGTGCGCTGCCGCCAGCTGTCAGCTCTTGCGCACATTTCCATCACCTGTTTCACATTGTTTACTGCTGGGATCGTGAACATCAGACTACGAAACAAGTGATAGCGACGATACCAACAGTCATTTTTTTCTTATTTTGACTGCTTACCAAATGGGTAAAACTAGTTTTTACCTGCAACAGCAGGTAAAAATTTCAGAACACGTTTCTTCCTCTGTCTTGGCCGTGTAGGAACCTAATCGTTCTTGCTGAAGTGTGCACTATGAAGCTGTTTCATCCCGGCCAATGCATACACAGACAGCATACGGCAAGAAGCCAAAGTTGTCTAATGTCTGTGACAGAAAAACCATGGAACATACCGGGCAATTCAGACACCTTCTTGTCGTTACAGCCCAGAGGCCTTACTTATAAAGCTAGTGCAGGGGTCGGGAACCTTTTTGGCTAAGAGAGCCATAAAAGCCACATATTTTAAAATGGATTTCCTTGAGAGCCATATAATATTTTTTAACATTGAGTACAAGTAAATGTGGGCATTTTTAAGGAGGACCTCTAAAGTTATTCTTTTTATTAACATTGTTACACTGAAGCAATCCAATAATAAATAAATTACTTCTTACCATTAATGCGACTTCTGGTGCTGCGTGCTTTTGCACCGTACTCCGTATCTTTTTCTTTTTCCAGAATTAGCGATCTGACTATTTGATTTAAGGAAGGGAAGTTCATGCGAATAGGCTACCGCGAATAGGCTACCGCATTATCCAGTGATAATCGAATTTTGGTGTTTGACCCGGAAAATATTGGAAGGACAGCTGGCACTGGCTCTGGCCACCCGCATTGTGGTAGAAAATGGATGGATGGACTAAAATGCATAACAAAGTTTTATATTTTGAGTGTTATTTTTAACACTGTGATTTCTGTAATGTACAATAAAAGGTCAGCGAACAAAAAAACAAAAATACATTTTTATCGTGTTAAGACATGTTTGAGAGCCAGATGCAGGCATCAAAAGAGCCACATCTGGCTCCCGAGCCATAGGTTCCCTACCCCTGGTCTACAGTTTACAAATTACAGGTGAAATTTTGTATATGGTAACCTTTAGTTAAATTTATATGACTATTTAAGTGTTAAAAGTTAAAAATAAGAATCTACGTACCGTATAATTCAAGACAATTTCTTCATGCCAAGGTTCAGAGCACGAGAATAAAAACATGCCAAGATTGCCAAAAATTTGGTTATCTTCAACTCAGTTTCAAATAAAACATTAAAAAAGGCAACATTTGGAATCATCAACATTCAATCAATATTACCAACGTTTACGTTGATATTACATCTGCAGGGCTTTGTCGCCATCTTGTGGGTTTTAGGCGTAACTACTGTTTTCAATGCAACGTATTCTGCTCACTTCAAGCTTTCCAGTGCCTCCCCAGAGCACTTCAGTTGAGGCGCACGTCAACCTGGAAAATCCCTGATTGACACTAAATCCGGGGCGCCTCATTTACACTAAATCGAAGTAAAAAGACAATTTCTGAATGCGGTCCTGCACTACACTAAATACTGTGCATATATTAGACATCTGTGACCTATCGTTTGCTTTGTCTGACTTGTCTGACTTTGTGTGACTTGTTACTTATAATTGTTCACCATCCGTGTTTACCAGTTTTACTGTTTACCAATATTTCTGAGGGCAATGATCAGGATGGAACTGTTAACAGTACAGTTTGAACTTGTTTTGGGTAACAGTCTGAAATTAAGGGCTAGTGTGCTAAGAATGGCAAACGCACACACACACACACCCGCACACGCACACACACAAGTGGTTTGTTCTGCTAATTCTGATTCAGGCTAACGTCAGTAGTTTTTCATTGCAGGAATGTTGACAAAATTTCTGAAGAGAAACTATAAATAGGTATAGATACATACATATGATAAAGAACTCATTCAAGCCCATTGCAAATTATATTTTTTTGCAAAATGTACAAACATTCAATAGATTGTCAGTTATAGACAAATGATGACTGTAAAGTTAAATGGGTCGAACTATTGAAATACATTTTGTTTTTTTGGTTTATTGCAAGTTTAAATGAAATTCATAAAAAGGTTTGAATCATGTTTGTATGTTTTTTGTAATTGACAAAACACATAAAATGCAATAGCTGATAGTAAAATATTGAATGTTCACTATGTATTAAATACGCCCACAAATGGATGAATTAACTGTGTTAACAGAGCTCAGACGCTCTTCAAGCTTGGCTCCCTTTGGCAACTGGTCATGTTTGGGAAGCATCTTGCCTGTAGGGGGTAGCACAAACTTGGTTCCAGGGCATATTTTTTTTAATCATCTGAGTAGTTGCTTGCCTAAACATGAATTTAAAAAAAATTAAAAATGCCACAGATCTCCAAATGTCTTATAGTATATAGCACTTTTTAATTTGTAACAATTTTTTCATTTCTCCTTCTAGATGCCGTCAACATTAGTTTACTCAAGGCCAAATCAAGATGACAGAGCTGAAGAAAAAACACAAAGGTAGGGCAGCTTTTAAGCGTTTGGTGCATCTGTGGTTCATTGTTGGGCAGTTTTGGGCCATGTTCATAAATGCACTATATTTGGTCTGAAAGGTGGTTTTAAGCAATAACTGTTAGCTTTAGTCACTGCAAGCCAGCAGAAGGTGCCATAGGCTCAAATCTCATGTATGTGGTGTAGTTTCTTACCCCCTGCATGGAAAATGTGGTTTTGTGCTGCTGGGATGTATTGCTGGGCAGTTACAGGCAAAATGAAAAAAAGTAACTCATTCGGCCTGAGCAGGTGTTTCAAGCACTTTTTCAGTGGTTTGGTGCATATGTGGTTCATTGTTGGGCAGTTGTGGGCCATGTTCATAAATGCACTCTATTTGGTCTGAAAGGTGTTTTTAAGCAATAACTGTTAGATTGAGTCACTGCAAGCCAGCAGAAGGTGCCATAGGCTCAAATCTCATGTATGTGGTGTAGCTTCTTACCCCCTGCATGGAAAATGTGGTTTGGTGCTGTTGGGATGTATTGCTGGGCAGTTACAGGCAAAATGAAAAAAAGTAACTCATTCGGCCTGAGCAGGTGTTTCAAGCACTTTTTCAGTGGTTTGGTGCATATGTGGTTCATTGTTGGGCAGTTGTGGGCCATGTTCATAGATGCACTCTATTTGGTCTGAAAGGTGTTTTTAAGCAATAACTGTTAGATTTAGTCACTGCAAGCCAGCAGAAGGTGCCATAGGCTCAAATCTCATGTATGTGGTGTAGCTTCTTACCCCCTGCATGGAAAATGTGGTTTGGTGCTGCTGGGATGTATTGCTGGGCAGTTACAGGCAAAATGAAAAAAGTAACTCATTCGGCTTGAGCAGGTGTTTCAAGCACTTTTTCAGTGGTTTGGTGCATATGTGGTTCATTGTTGGGCAGTTGTGGGCCATGTTCATAAATGCACTCTATTTGGTCTGAAAGGTGTTTTTAAGCAATAACTGTTAGATTGAGTCACTGCAAGCCAGCAGAAGGTGCCATAGGCTCAAATCTCATGTATGTGGTGTAGCTTCTTACCCCCTGCATGGAAAATGTGGTTTGGTGCTGTTGGGATGTATTGCTGGGCAGTTACAGGCAAAATGAAAAAAAGTAACTCATTCGGCCTGAGCAGGTGTTTCAAGCACTTTTTCAGTGGTTTGGTGCATATGTGGTTCATTGTTGGGCAGTTGTGGGCCATGTTCATAAATGCACTCTATTTGGTCTGAAAGGTGTTTTTAAGCAATAACTGTTAGATTTAGTCACTGCAAGCCAGCAGAAGGTGCCATAGGCTCAAATCTCATGTATGTGGTGTAGCTTCTTACCCCCTGCATGGAAAATGTGGTTTGGTGCTGCTGGGATGTATTGCTGGGCAGTTACAGGCAAAATGAAAAAAGTAACTCATTCGGCTTGAGCAGGTGTTTCAAGCACTTTTTCAGTGGTTTGGTGCATATGTGGTTCATTGTTGGGCAGTTGTGGGCCATGTTCATAAATGCACTCTATTTGGTCTGAAAGGTGTTTTTAAGCAATAACTGTTAGATTGAGTCACTGCAAGCCAGCAGAAGGTGCCATAGGCTCAAATCTCATGTATGTGGTGTAGCTTCTTACCCCCTGCATGGAAAATGTGGTTTGGTGCTGCTGGGATGTATTGCTGGGAAGTTACAGCTAAAATGAAAAAAAGTAACTCATTCGGCCTGAGCAGGTGTTTCAAGCACTTTTTAGGTGGTTTGGTGCAAATGTGGTTCATTGTTGGGCAGTTGTGGGCCATGTTCATAAATGCACTCTATTTGGTCTGAAAGGTGGTTTTAAGCAATAACTGTTAGCTTTAGTCACTGCAAGCCAGCAGAAGGTGCCATAGGCTCAAATCTCATGTATGTGGTGTAGCTTCTTACCCCCTGCATGGAAAATGTGGTTTGGTGCTGCTGGGATGTATTGCTGGGCAGTTACAGGCAAAATGAAAAAAGTAACTCATTCGGCTTGAGCAGGTGTTTCAAGCACTTTTTCAGTGGTTTGGTGCATATGTGGTTCATTGTTGGGCAGTTGTGGGCCATGTTCATAAATGCACTCTATTTGGTCTGAAAGGTGTTTTTAAGCAATAACTGTTAGATTGAGTCACTGCAAGCCAGCAGAAGGTGCCATAGGCTCAAATCTCATGTATGTGGTGTAGCTTCTTACCCCCTGCATGGAAAATGTGGTTTGGTGCTGCTGGGATGTATTGCTGGGCAGTTACAGCCAAAATGAAAAAAAGTAACTCATTCGGCCTGAGCAGGTGTTTCAAGCACTTTTTAGGTGGTGGGTGCAAATGTGGTTCATTGTTGGGCAGTTGTGGGCAATGTTCATAAATGCACTCTATTTGGTCTGAAAGGCGGTTTTAAGCAATAACTGTTAGATTTAGTCACTGCAAGTCAGCAGAAGGTGCGATAGGCTCAAATCTCATGTATGTGGTGTAGCTTCTTACCCCCTGCATGGAAAATGTGGTTTGGTGCTGCTGGGATGTATTGCTGGGCAGTTACAGGCAAAATGAAAAAAAGTAACTCATTCGGCCTGAGCAGGTGTTTCAAGCACTCTTTAGGTGGTTTGGTGCAAATGTGGTTCATTGTTGGGCAGTTGTGGGCCATGTTCATAAATGCACTCTATTTGGTCTGAAAGGTGTTTTTAAGCAATAACTGTTAGATTTAGTCACTGCAAGCCAGCAGAAGGTGCCATAGGCTCAAATCTCATGTATGTGGTGTAGCTTCTTACCCCCTGCATGGAAAATGTGGTTTGGTGCTGCTGGGATGTATTGCTGGGCAGTTACAGGCAAAATGAAAAAAGTAACTCATTCGGCCTGAGCAGGTGTTTCAAGCACTTTTTCAGTGGTTTGGTGCATATGTGGTTCATTGTTGGGCAGTTGTGGGCCATGTTCATAGATGCACTCTATTTGGTCTGAAAGGTGTTTTTAAGCAATAACTGTTAGATTTAGTCACTGCAAGCCAGCAGAAGTTGCCATAGGCTCAAATCTCATGTATGTGGTGTAGCTTCTTACCCCCTGCATGGAAAATGTGGTTTGGTGCTGCTGGGATGTATTGCTGGGCAGTTACAGGCAAAATGAAAAAAAGTAACTCATTCGGCCTGAGCAGGTGTTTCAAGCACTCTTTAGGTGGTTTGGTGCAAATGTGGTTCATTGTTGGGCAGTTGTGGGCAATGTTCATAAATGCAATCTATTTGGTCTGAAAGGTGTTTTTAAGCAATAACTGTTAGATTTAGTCACTGCAAGCCAGCAGAAGGTGCCATAGGCTCAAATCTCATGTATGTGGTGTAGCTTCTTACCCCCTGCATGGAAAATGTGGTTTGGTGCTGCTGGGATGTATTGCTGGGCAGTTACAGGCAAAATGAAAAAAGTAACTCATTCGGCTTGAGCAGGTGTTTCAAGCACTTTTTCAGTGGTTTGGTGCATATGTGGTTCATTGTTGGGCAGTTGTGGGCCATGTTCATAAATGCACTCTATTTGGTCTGAAAGGTGTTTTTAAGCAATAACTGTTAGATTGAGTCACTGCAAGCCAGCAGAAGGTGCCATAGGCTCAAATCTCATGTATGTGGTGTAGCTTCTTACCCCCTGCATGGAAAATGTGGTTTGGTGCTGCTGGGATGTATTGCTGGGAAGTTACAGCTAAAATGAAAAAAAGTAACTCATTCGGCCTGAGCAGGTGTTTCAAGCACTTTTTAGGTGGTTTGGTGCAAATGTGGTTCATTGTTGGGCAGTTGTGGGCCATGTTCATAAATGCACTCTATTTGGTCTGAAAGGTGGTTTTAAGCAATAACTGTTAGCTTTAGTCACTGCAAGCCAGCAGAAGGTGCCATAGGCTCAAATCTCATGTATGTGGTGTAGCTTCTTACCCCCTGCATGGAAAAAATGGTTTGGTGCTGCTGGGATGTATTGCTGGGCAGTTACAGGCAAAATGAAAAAAGTAACTCATTCGGCCTGAGCAGGTGTTTCAAGCACTTTTTCAGTGGGTTGGTGCATATGTGGTTCATTGTTGGGCATTTGTGGGCCATGTTCATAAATGCACTCTATTTGGTCTGAAAGGTGGTTTTAAGCAACAACTGTTAGATTTAGTCACTGCAAGCCAGCAGAAGGTGCCATAGGCTCAAATCTCATGTATGTGGTGTAGCTTCTTACCCCCTGCATGGAAATTGTGGTTTGGTGCTGCTGGGATGTATTGCTGGGCAGTTACAGGCAAAATGAAAAAAAGTAACTCATTCGGCCTGAGCAGGTGTTTCAAGCACTTTTTCAGTGGTTTGGTGCATATGTGGTTCATTGTTGGGCAGTTGTGGGCCATGTTCATAAATGCACTCTATTTGGTCTGAAAGGTGTTTTTAAGCAATAACTGTTAGATTTAGTCACTGCAAGCCAGCAGAAGTTGCCATAGGCTCAAATCTCATGTATGTGGTGTAGCTTCTTACCCCCTGCATGGAAAATGTGGTTTGGTGCTGCTGGGATGTATTGCTGGGCAGTTACAGGCAAAATGAAAAAAAGTAACTCATTCGGCCTGAGCAGGTGTTTCAAGCACTCTTTAGGTGGTTTGGTGCAAATGTGGTTCATTGTTGGGCAGTTGTGGGCAATGTTCATAAATGCAATCTATTTGGTCTGAAAGGTGTTTTTAAGCAATAACTGTTAGATTTAGTCACTGCAAGCCAGCAGAAGGTGCCATAGGCTCAAATCTCATGTATGTGGTGTAGCTTCTTACCCCCTGCATGGAAAATGTGGTTTGGTGCTGCTGGGATGTATTGCTGGGCAGTTACAGGCAAAATGAAAAAAGTAACTCATTCGGCTTGAGCAGGTGTTTCAAGCACTTTTTCAGTGGTTTGGTGCATATGTGGTTCATTGTTGGGCAGTTGTGGGCCATGTTCATAAATGCACTCTATTTGGTCTGAAAGGTGTTTTTAAGCAATAACTGTTAGATTGAGTCACTGCAAGCCAGCAGAAGGTGCCATAGGCTCAAATCTCATGTATGTGGTGTAGCTTCTTACCCCCTGCATGGAAAATGTGGTTTGGTGCTGCTGGGATGTATTGCTGGGCAGTTACAGCCAAAATGAAAAAAAGTAACTCATTCGGCCTGAGCAGGTGTTTCAAGCACTTTTTAGGTGGTGGGTGCAAATGTGGTTCATTGTTGGGCAGTTGTGGGCAATGTTCATAAATGCACTCTATTTGGTCTGAAAGGCGGTTTTAAGCAATAACTGTTAGATTTAGTCACTGCAAGTCAGCAGAAGGTGCGATAGGCTCAAATCTCATGTATGTGGTGTAGCTTCTTACCCCCTGCATGGAAAATGTGGTTTGGTGCTGCTGGGATGTATTGCTGGGCAGTTACAGGCAAAATGAAAAAAAGTAACTCATTCGGCCTGAGCAGGTGTTTCAAGCACTCTTTAGGTGGTTTGGTGCAAATGTGGTTCATTGTTGGGCAGTTGTGGGCCATGTTCATAGATGCACTCTATTTGGTCTGAAAGGTGGTTTTAAGCAATAACTGTTAGATTTAGTCACTGCAAGCCAGCAGAAGGTGCCATAGGCTCAAATCTCATGTATGTGGTGTAGCTTCTTACCCCCTGCATGGAAAAAATGGTTTGGTGCTGCTGGGATGTATTGCTGGGCAGTTACAGGCAAAATGAAAAAAGTAACTCATTCGGCCTGAGCAGGTGTTTCAAGCATTTTTTCAGTGGTTTGGTGCATATGTGGTTCATTGTTGGGCAGTTGTGGGCCATGTTCATAAATGCACTCTATTTGGTCTGAAAGGTGTTTTTAAGCAATAACTGTTAGATTGAGTCACTGCAAGCCAGCAGAAGGTGCCATAGGCTCAAATCTCATGTATGTGGTGTAGCTTCTTACCCCCTGCATGGAAAATGTGGTTTGGTGCTGCTGGGATGTATTGCTGGGAAGTTACAGGCAAAATGAAAAAAAGTAACTCATTCGGCCTGAGCAGGTGTTTCAAGCACTTTTTAGGTGGTTTGGTGCAAATGTGGTTCATTGTTGGGCAGTTGTGGGCCATGTTCATAAATGCACTCTATTTGGTCTGAAAGGTGGTTTTAAGCAATAACTGTTAGCTTTAGTCACTGCAAGCCAGCAGAAGGTGCCATAGGCTCAAATCTCATGTATGTGGTGTAGCTTCTTACCCCCTGCATGGAAAATGTGGTTTGGTGCTGCTGGGATGTATTGCTGGGCAGTTACAGGCAAAATGAAAAAAGTAACTCATTCGGCTTGAGCAGCTGTTTCAAGCACTTTTTCAGTGGTTTGGTGCAAATGTGGTTCATTGTTGGGCAGTTGTGGGCCATGTTCATAAATGCACTCTATTTGGTCTGAAAGGTGTTTTTAAGCAATAACTGTTAGATTTAGTCACTGCAAGCCAGCAGAAGGTGCCATAGGCTCAAATCTCATGTATGTGGTGTAGCTTCTTACCCCCTGCATGGAAAAAATGGTTTGGTGCTGCTGGGATGTATTGCTGGGCAGTTACAGGCAAAATGAAAAAAGTAACTCATTCGGCCTGAGCAGGTGTTTCAAGCATTTTTTCAGTGGTTTGGTGCATATGTGGTTCATTGTTGGGCAGTTGTGGGCCATGTTCATAGATGCACTCTATTTGGTCTGAAAGGTGTTTTTAAGCAATAACTGTTAGATTTAGTCACTGCAAGCCAGCAGAAGGTGCCATAGGCTCAAATCTCATGTATGTGGTGTAGCTTCTTACCCCCTGCATGGAAAATGTGGTTTGGTGCTGCTGGGATGTATTGCTGGGCAGTTACAGGCAAAATGAAAAAAAGTAACTCATTCGGCCTGAGCAGGTGTTTCAAGCACTCTTTAGGTGGTTTGGTGCAAATGTGGTTCATTGTTGGGCAGTTGTGGGCAATGTTCATAAATGCAATCTATTTGGTCTGAAAGGTGTTTTTAAGCAATAACTGTTAGATTTAGTCACTGCAAGCCAGCAGAAGGTGCCATAGGCTCAAATCTCATGTATGTGGTGTAGCTTCTTACCCCCTGCATGGAAAATGTGGTTTGGTGCTGCTGGGATGTATTGCTGGGCAGTTACAGGCAAAATGAAAAAAGTAACTCATTCGGCTTGAGCAGGTGTTTCAAGCACTTTTTCAGTGGTTTGGTGCATATGTGGTTCATTGTTGGGCAGTTGTGGGCCATGTTCATAAATGCACTCTATTTGGTCTGAAAGGTGTTTTTAAGCAATAACTGTTAGATTTAGTCACTGCAAGCCAGCAGAAGGTGCCATAGGCTCAAATATCATGTATGTGGTGTAGCTTCTTACCCCCTGCATGGAAAAAATGGTTTGGTGCTGCTGGGATGTATTGCTGGGCAGTTACAGGCAAAATGAAAAAAGTAACTCATTCGGCCTGAGCAGGTGTTTCAAGCATTTTTTCAGTGGTTTGGTGCATATGTGGTTCATTGTTGGGCAGTTGTGGGCCATGTTCATAAATGCACTCTATTTGGTCTGAAAGGTGTTTTTAAGCAATAACTGTTAGATTTAGTCACTGCAAGCCAGCAGAAGGTGCCATAGGCTCAAATCTCATGTATGTGGTGTAGCTTCTTACCCCCTGCATGGAAAATGTGGTTTGGTGCTGCTGGGATGTATTGCTGGGCAGTTACAGGCAAAATGAAAAAAGTAACTCATTCGGCCTGAGCAGGTGTTTCAAGCACTTTTTCAGTGGTTTGGTGCATATGTGGTTCATTGTTGGGCAGTTGTGGGCCATGTTCATAGATGCACTCTATTTGGTCTGAAAGGTGTTTTTAAGCAATAACTGTTAGATTTAGTCACTGCAAGCCAGCAGAAGGTGCCATAGGCTCAAATCTCATGTATGTGGTGTAGCTTCTTACCCCCTGCATGGAAAATGTGGTTTGGTGCTGCTGGGATGTATTGCTGGGCAGTTACAGGCAAAATGAAAAAAGTAACTCATTCGGCCTGAGCAGGTGTTTCAAGCACTTTTTCAGTGGTTTGGTGCATATGTGGTTCATTGTTGGGCAGTTGTGGGCCATGTTCATAGATGCACTCTATTTGGTCTGAAAGGTGTTTTTAAGCAATAACTGTTAGATTTAGTCACTGCAAGCCAGCAGAAGGTGCCATAGGCTCAAATCTCATGTATGTGGTGTAGCTTCTTACCCCCTGCATGGAAAATGTGGTTTGGTGCTGCTGGGATGTATTGCTGGGCAGTTACAGGCAAAATGAAAAAAGTAACTCATTCGGCCTGAGCAGGTGTTTCAAGCACTTTTTCAGTGGTTTGGTGCATATGTGGTTCATTGTTGGGCAGTTGTGGGCCATGTTCATAGATGCACTCTATTTGGTCTGAAAGGTGTTTTTAAGCAATAACTGTTAGATTTAGTCACTGCAAGCCAGCAGAAGTTGCCATAGGCTCAAATCTCATGTATGTGGTGTAGCTTCTTACCCCCTGCATGGAAAATGTGGTTTGGTGCTGCTGGGATGTATTGCTGGGCAGTTACAGGCAAAATGAAAAAAAGTAACTCATTCGGCCTGAGCAGGTGTTTCAAGCACTCTTTAGGTGGTTTGGTGCAAATGTGGTTCATTGTTGGGCAGTTGTGGGCAATGTTCATAAATGCAATCTATTTGGTCTGAAAGGTGTTTTTAAGCAATAACTGTTAGATTTAGTCACTGCAAGCCAGCAGAAGGTGCCATAGGCTCAAATCTCATGTATGTGGTGTAGCTTCTTACCCCCTGCATGGAAAATGTGGTTTGGTGCTGCTGGGATGTATTGCTGGGCAGTTACAGGCAAAATGAAAAAAAGTAACTCATTCGGCCTGAGCAGGTGTTTCAAGCACTCTTTAGGTGGTTTGGTGCAAATGTGGTTCATTGTTGGGCAGTTGTGGGCCATGTTCATAAATGCACTCTATTTGGTCTGAAAGGTGTTTTTAAGCAATAACTGTTAGATTGAGTCACTGCAAGCCAGCAGAAGGTGCCATAGGCTCAATTCTCATGTATGTGGTGTAGCTTCTTACCCCCTGCATGGAAAATGTGGTTTGGTGCTGCTGGGATGTATTGCTGGGCAGTTACAGCCAAAATGAAAAAAAGTAACTCATTCGGCCTGAGCAGGTGTTTCAAGCACTTTTTAGGTGGTGGGTGCAAATGTGGTTCATTGTTGGGCAGTTGTGGGCCATGTTCATAAATGCACTCTATTTGGTCTGAAAGGTGTTTTTAAGCAATAACTGTTAGATTTAGTCACTGCAAGCCAGCAGAAGGTGCCATAGGCTCAAATCTCATGTATGTGGTGTAGCTTCTTACCCCCTGCATGGAAAAAATGGTTTGGTGCTGCTGGGATGTATTGCTGGGCAGTTACAGGCAAAATGAAAAAAGTAACTCATTCGGCCTGAGCAGGTGTTTCAAGCACTTTTTCAGTGGGTTGGTGCATATGTGGTTCATTGTTGGGCATTTGTGGGCCATGTTCATAAATGCACTCTATTTGGTCTGAAAGGTGGTTTTAAGCAATAACTGTTAGATTTAGTCACTGCAAGCCAGCAGAAGGTGCCATAGGCTCAAATCTCATGTATGTGGTGTAGCTTCTTACCCCCTGCATGGAAAATGTGGTTTGGTGCTGCTGGGATGTATTGCTGGGCAGTTACAGGCAAAATGAAAAAAAGTAACTCATTCGGCCTGAGCAGGTGTTTCAAGCACTCTTTAGGTGGTTTGGTGCAAATGTGGTTCATTGTTGGGCAGTTGTGGGCAATGTTCATAAATGCAATCTATTTGGCCTGAAAGGTGTTTTTAAGCAATAACTGTTAGATTTAGTCACTGCAAGCCAGCAGAAGGTGCCATAGGCTCAAATCTCATGTATGTGGTGTAGCTTCTTACCCCCTGCATGGAAAATGTGGTTTGGTGCTGCTGGGATGTATTGCTGGGCAGTTACAGGCAAAATGAAAAAAGTAACTCATTCGGCTTGAGCAGGTGTTTCAAGCACTTTTTCAGTGGTTTGGTGCATATGTGGTTCATTGTTGGGCAGTTGTGGGCCATGTTCATAAATGCACTCTATTTGGTCTGAAAGGTGTTTTTAAGCAATAACTGTTAGATTGAGTCACTGCAAGCCAGCAGAAGGTGCCATAGGCTCAAATCTCATGTATGTGGTGTAGCTTCTTACCCCCTGCATGGAAAATGTGGTTTGGTGCTGCTGGGATGTATTGCTGGGAAGTTACAGGCAAAATGAAAAAAAGTAACTCATTCGGCCTGAGCAGGTGTTTCAAGCACTTTTTAGGTGGTTTGGTGCAAATGTGGTTCATTGTTGGGGAGTTGTGGGCCATGTTCATAAATGCACTCTATTTGGTCTGAAAGGTGGTTTTAAGCAATAACTGTTAGCTTTAGTCACTGCAAGCCAGCAGAAGGTGCCATAGGCTCAAATCTCATGTATGTGGTGTAGTTTCTTACCCCCTGCATGGAAAATGTGGTTTTGTGCTGCTGGGATGTATTGCTGGGCAGTTACAGGCAAAATGAAAAAAAGTAACTCATTCGGCCTGAGCAGGTGTTTCAAGCACTTTTTCAGTGGTTTGGTGCATATGTGGTTCATTGTTGGGCAGTTGTGGGCCATGTTCATAAATGCACTCTATTTGGTCTGAAAGGTGTTTTTAAGCAATAACTGTTAGATTGAGTCACTGCAAGCCAGCAGAAGGTGCCATAGGCTCAAATCTCATGTATGTGGTGTAGCTTCTTACCCCCTGCATGGAAAATGTGGTTTGGTGCTGCTGGGATGTATTGCTGGGCAGTTACAGGCAAAATGAAAAAAGTAACTCATTCGGCCTGAGCAGGTGTTTCAAGCACTTTTTAGGTGGTGGGTGCAAATGTGGTTCATTGTTGGGCAGTTGTGGGCAATGTTCATAAATGCACTCTATTTGGTCTGAAAGGCGGTTTTAAGCAATAACTGTTAGATTTAGTCACTGCAAGTCAGCAGAAGGTGCGATAGGCTCAAATCTCATGTATGTGGTGTAGCTTCTTACCCCCTGCATGGAAAATGTGGTTTGGTGCTGCTGGGATGTATTGCTGGGCAGTTACAGGCAAAATGAAAAAAGTAACTCATTCGGCTTGAGCAGGTGTTTCAAGCACTTTTTCAGTGGTTTGGTGCATATGTGGTTCATTGTTGGGCAGTTGTGGGCCATGTTCATAAATGCACTCTATTTGGTCTGAAAGGTGGTTTTAAGCAATAACTGTTAGATTGAGTCACTGCAAGCCAGCAGAAGGTGCCATAGGCTCAAATCTCATGTATGTGGTGTAGCTTCTTACCCCCTGCATGGAAAATGTGGTTTGGTGCTGCTGGGATGTATTGCTGGGCAGTTACAGGCAAAATGAAAAAAGTAACTCATTCGGCCTGAGCAGGTGTTTCAAGCACTTTTTCAGTGGTTTGGTGCATATGTGGTTCATTGTTGGGCAGTTGTGGGCCATGTTCATAAATGCACTCTATTTGGTCTGAAAGGTGTTTTTAAGCAATAACTGTTAGATTGAGTCACTGCAAGCCAGCAGAAGGTGCCATAGGCTCAAATCTCATGTATGTGGTGTAGCTTCTTACCCCCTGCATGGAAAATGTGGTTTGGTGCTGTTGGGATGTATTGCTGGGCAGTTACAGGCAAAATGAAAAAAAGTAACTCATTCGGCCTGAGCAGGTGTTTCAAGCACTTTTTCAGTGGTTTGGTGCATATGTGGTTCATTGTTGGGCATTTGTGGGCCATGTTCATAAATGCACTCTATTTGGTCTGAAAGGTGGTTTTAAGCAATAACTGTTAGATTGAGTCACTGCAAGCCAGCAGAAGGTGCCATAGGCTCAAATCTCATGTATGTGGTGTAGCTTCTTACCCCCTGCATGGAAATTGTGGTTTGGTGCTGCTGGGATGTATTGCTGGGCAGTTACAGGCAAAATGAAAAAAAGTAACTCATTCGGCCTGAGCAGGTGTTTCAAGCACTTTTTCAGTGGTTTGGTGCATATGTGGTTCATTGTTGGGCAGTTGTGGGCCATGTTCATAAATGCACTCTATTTGGTCTGAAAGGTGTTTTTAAGCAATAACTGTTAGATTTAGTCACTGCAAGCCAGCAGAAGGTGCCATAGGCTCAAATCTCATGTATGTGGTGTAGCTTCTTACCCCCTGCATGGAAAAAATGGTTTGGTGCTGCTGGGATGTATTGCTGGGCAGTTACAGGCAAAATGAAAAAAGTAACTCATTCGGCCTGAGCAGGTGTTTCAAGCATTTTTTCAGTGGTTTGGTGCATATGTGGTTCATTGTTGGGCAGTTGTGGGCCATGTTCATAAATGCACTCTATTTGGTCTGAAAGGTGTTTTTAAGCAATAACTGTTAGATTGAGTCACTGCAAGCCAGCAGAAGGTGCCATAGGCTCAAATCTCATGTATGTGGTGTAGCTTCTTACCCCCTGCATGGAAAATGTGGTTTGGTGCTGCTGGGATGTATTGCTGGGAAGTTACAGGCAAAATGAAAAAAAGTAACTCATTCGGCCTGAGCAGGTGTTTCAAGCACTTTTTAGGTGGTTTGGTGCAAATGTGGTTCATTGTTGGGCAGTTGTGGGCCATGTTCATAAATGCACTCTATTTGGTCTGAAAGGTGGTTTTAAGCAATAACTGTTAGCTTTAGTCACTGCAAGCCAGCAGAAGGTGCCATAGGCTCAAATCTCATGTATGTGGTGTAGCTTCTTACCCCCTGCATGGAAAATGTGGTTTGGTGCTGCTGGGATGTATTGCTGGGCAGTTACAGGCAAAATGAAAAAAGTAACTCATTCGGCTTGAGCAGCTGTTTCAAGCACTTTTTCAGTGGTTTGGTGCAAATGTGGTTCATTGTTGGGCAGTTGTGGGCCATGTTCATAAATGCACTCTATTTGGTCTGAAAGGTGTTTTTAAGCAATAACTGTTAGATTTAGTCACTGCAAGCCAGCAGAAGGTGCCATAGGCTCAAATCTCATGTATGTGGTGTAGCTTCTTACCCCCTGCATGGAAAAAATGGTTTGGTGCTGCTGGGATGTATTGCTGGGCAGTTACAGGCAAAATGAAAAAAGTAACTCATTCGGCCTGAGCAGGTGTTTCAAGCATTTTTTCAGTGGTTTGGTGCATATGTGGTTCATTGTTGGGCAGTTGTGGGCCATGTTCATAAATGCACTCTATTTGGTCTGAAAGGTGTTTTTAAGCAATAACTGTTAGATTGAGTCACTGCAAGCCAGCAGAAGGTGCCATAGGCTCAAATCTCATGTATGTGGTGTAGCTTCTTACCCCCTGCATGGAAAATGTGGTTTGGTGCTGTTGGGATGTATTGCTGGGCAGTTACAGGCAAAATGAAAAAAAGTAACTCATTCGGCCTGAGCAGGTGTTTCAAGCACTTTTTCAGTGGTTTGGTGCATATGTGGTTCATTGTTGGGCAGTTGTGGGCCATGTTCATAAATGCACTCTATTTGGTCTGAAAGGTGTTTTTAAGCAATAACTGTTAGATTTAGTCACTGCAAGCCAGCAGAAGGTGCCATAGGCTCAAATCTCATGTATGTGGTGTAGCTTCTTACCCCCTGCATGGAAAATGTGGTTTGGTGCTGCTGGGATGTATTGCTGGGCAGTTACAGGCAAAATGAAAAAAGTAACTCATTCGGCCTGAGCAGGTGTTTCAAGCACTTTTTAGGTGGTGGGTGCAAATGTGGTTCATTGTTGGGCAGTTGTGGGCAATGTTCATAAATGCACTCTATTTGGTCTGAAAGGCGGTTTTAAGCAATAACTGTTAGATTTAGTCACTGCAAGTCAGCAGAAGGTGCGATAGGCTCAAATCTCATGTATGTGGTGTAGCTTCTTACCCCCTGCATGGAAAATGTGGTTTGGTGCTGCTGGGATGTATTGCTGGGCAGTTACAGGCAAAATGAAAAAAGTAACTCATTCGGCTTGAGCAGGTGTTTCAAGCACTTTTTCAGTGGTTTGGTGCATATGTGGTTCATTGTTGGGCAGTTGTGGGCCATGTTCATAAATGCACTCTATTTGGTCTGAAAGGTGGTTTTAAGCAATAACTGTTAGATTGAGTCACTGCAAGCCAGCAGAAGGTGCCATAGGCTCAAATCTCATGTATGTGGTGTAGCTTCTTACCCCCTGCATGGAAAATGTGGTTTGGTGCTGCTGGGATGTATTGCTGGGCAGTTACAGGCAAAATGAAAAAAGTAACTCATTCGGCCTGAGCAGGTGTTTCAAGCACTTTTTCAGTGGTTTGGTGCATATGTGGTTCATTGTTGGGCAGTTGTGGGCCATGTTCATAAATGCACTCTATTTGGTCTGAAAGGTGTTTTTAAGCAATAACTGTTAGATTGAGTCACTGCAAGCCAGCAGAAGGTGCCATAGGCTCAAATCTCATGTATGTGGTGTAGCTTCTTACCCCCTGCATGGAAAATGTGGTTTGGTGCTGTTGGGATGTATTGCTGGGCAGTTACAGGCAAAATGAAAAAAAGTAACTCATTCGGCCTGAGCAGGTGTTTCAAGCACTTTTTCAGTGGTTTGGTGCATATGTGGTTCATTGTTGGGCATTTGTGGGCCATGTTCATAAATGCACTCTATTTGGTCTGAAAGGTGTTTTTAAGCAATAACTGTTAGATTGAGTCACTGCAAGCCAGCAGAAGGTGCCATAGGCTCAAATCTCATGTATGTGGTGTAGCTTCTTACCCCCTGCATGGAAAATGTGGTTTGGTGCTGCTGGGATGTATTGCTGGGCAGTTACAGGCAAAATGAAAAAAGTAACTCATTCGGCCTGAGCAGGTGTTTCAAGCACTTTTTAGGTGGTGGGTGCAAATGTGGTTCATTGTTGGGCAGTTGTGGGCAATGTTCATAAATGCACTCTATTTGGTCTGAAAGGCGGTTTTAAGCAATAACTGTTAGATTTAGTCACTGCAAGTCAGCAGAAGGTGCGATAGGCTCAAATCTCATGTATGTGGTGTAGCTTCTTACCCCCTGCATGGAAAATGTGGTTTGGTGCTGCTGGGATGTATTGCTGGGCAGTTACAGGCAAAATGAAAAAAGTAACTCATTCGGCTTGAGCAGGTGTTTCAAGCACTTTTTCAGTGGTTTGGTGCATATGTGGTTCATTGTTGGGCAGTTGTGGGCCATGTTCATAAATGCACTCTATTTGGTCTGAAAGGTGGTTTTAAGCAATAACTGTTAGATTGAGTCACTGCAAGCCAGCAGAAGGTGCCATAGGCTCAAATCTCATGTATGTGGTGTAGCTTCTTACCCCCTGCATGGAAAATGTGGTTTGGTGCTGCTGGGATGTATTGCTGGGCAGTTACAGGCAAAATGAAAAAAGTAACTCATTCGGCCTGAGCAGGTTTTTCAAGCACTTTTTCAGTGGTTTGGTGCATATGTGGTTCATTGTTGGGCAGTTGTGGGCCATGTTCATAAATGCACTCTATTTGGTCTGAAAGGTGTTTTTAAGCAATAACTGTTAGATTGAGTCACTGCAAGCCAGCAGAAGGTGCCATAGGCTCAAATCTCATGTATGTGGTGTAGCTTCTTACCCCCTGCATGGAAAATGTGGTTTGGTGCTGTTGGGATGTATTGCTGGGCAGTTACAGGCAAAATGAAAAAAAGTAACTCATTCGGCCTGAGCAGGTGTTTCAAGCACTTTTTCAGTGGTTTGGTGCATATGTGGTTCATTGTTGGGCATTTGTGGGCCATGTTCATAAATGCACTCTATTTGGTCTGAAAGGTGGTTTTAAGCAATAACTGTTAGATTGAGTCACTGCAAGCCAGCAGAAGGTGCCATAGGCTCAAATCTCATGTATGTGGTGTAGCTTCTTACCCCCTGCATGGAAATTGTGGTTTGGTGCTGCTGGGATGTATTGCTGGGCAGTTACAGGCAAAATGAAAAAAAGTAACTCATTCGGCCTGAGCAGGTGTTTCAAGCACTTTTTCAGTGGTTTGGTGCATATGTGGTTCATTGTTGGGCAGTTGTGGGCCATGTTCATAAATGCACTCTATTTGGTCTGAAAGGTGTTTTTAAGCAATAACTGTTAGATTGAGTCACTGCAAGCCAGCAGAAGGTGCCATAGGCTCAAATCTCATGTATGTGGTGTAGCTTCTTACCCCCTGCATGGAAAATGTGGTTTGGTGCTGCTGGGATGTATTGCTGGGCAGTTACAGGCAAAATGAAAAAAGTAACTCATTCGGCTTGAGCAGGTGTTTCAAGCACTTTTTCAGTGGTTTGGTGCAAATGTGGTTCATTGTTGGGCAGTTGTGGGCCATGTTCATAAATGCACTCTATTTGGTCTGAAAGGTGTTTTTAAGCAATAACTGTTAGATTTAGTCACTGCAAGCCAGCAGAAGGTGCCATAGGCTCAAATCTCATGTATGTGGTGTAGCTTCTTACCCCCTGCATGGAAAAAATGGTTTGGTGCTGCTGGGATGTATTGCTGGGCAGTTACAGGCAAAATGAAAAAAGTAACTCATTCGGCCTGAGCAGGTGTTTCAAGCATTTTTTCAGTGGTTTGGTGCATATGTGGTTCATTGTTGGGCAGTTGTGGGCCATGTTCATAAATGCACTCTATTTGGTCTGAAAGGTGTTTTTAAGCAATAACTGTTAGATTGAGTCACTGCAAGCCAGCAGAAGGTGCCATAGGCTCAAATCTCATGTATGTGGTGTAGCTTCTTACCCCCTGCATGGAAAATGTGGTTTGGTGCTGCTGGGATGTATTGCTGGGAAGTTACAGGCAAAATGAAAAAAAGTAACTCATTCGGCCTGAGCAGGTGTTTCAAGCACTTTTTAGGTGGTTTGGTGCAAATGTGGTTCATTGTTGGGCAGTTGTGGGCCATGTTCATAAATGCACTCTATTTGGTCTGAAAGGTGGTTTTAAGCAATAACTGTTAGCTTTAGTCACTGCAAGCCAGCAGAAGGTGCCATAGGCTCAAATCTCATGTATGTGGTGTAGCTTCTTACCCCCTGCATGGAAAATGTGGTTTGGTGCTGCTGGGATGTATTGCTGGGCAGTTACAGGCAAAATGAAAAAAGTAACTCATTCGGCTTGAGCAGCTGTTTCAAGCACTTTTTCAGTGGTTTGGTGCAAATGTGGTTCATTGTTGGGCAGTTGTGGGCCATGTTCATAAATGCACTCTATTTGGTCTGAAAGGTGTTTTTAAGCAATAACTGTTAGATTTAGTCACTGCAAGCCAGCAGAAGGTGCCATAGGCTCAAATCTCATGTATGTGGTGTAGCTTCTTACCCCCTGCATGGAAAAAATGGTTTGGTGCTGCTGGGATGTATTGCTGGGCAGTTACAGGCAAAATGAAAAAAGTAACTCATTCGGCCTGAGCAGGTGTTTCAAGCATTTTTTCAGTGGTTTGGTGCATATGTGGTTCATTGTTGGGCAGTTGTGGGCCATGTTCATAAATGCACTCTATTTGGTCTGAAAGGTGTTTTTAAGCAATAACTGTTAGATTTAGTCACTGCAAGCCAGCAGAAGGTGCCATAGGCTCAAATCTCATGTATGTGGTGTAGCTTCTTACCCCCTGCATGGAAAATGTGGTTTGGTGCTGCTGGGATGTATTGCTGGGCAGTTACAGGCAAAATGAAAAAAGTAACTCATTCGGCCTGAGCAGGTGTTTCAAGCACTTTTTCAGTGGTTTGGTGCATATGTGGTTCATTGTTGGGCAGTTGTGGGCCATGTTCATAGATGCACTCTATTTGGTCTGAAAGGTGTTTTTAAGCAATAACTGTTAGATTTAGTCACTGCAAGCCAGCAGAAGGTGCCATAGGCTCAAATCTCATGTATGTGGTGTAGCTTCTTACCCCCTGCATGGAAAATGTGGTTTGGTGCTGCTGGGATGTATTGCTGGGCAGTTACAGGCAAAATGAAAAAAGTAACTCATTCGGCCTGAGCAGGTGTTTCAAGCACTTTTTCAGTGGTTTGGTGCATATGTGGTTCATTGTTGGGCAGTTGTGGGCCATGTTCATAGATGCACTCTATTTGGTCTGAAAGGTGGTTTTAAGCAATAACTGTTAGATTGAGTCACTGCAAGCCAGCAGAAGGTGCCATAGGCTCAAATCTCATGTATGTGGTGTAGCTTCTTACCCCCTGCATGGAAAATGTGGTTTGGTGCTGCTGGGATGTATTGCTGGGAAGTTACAGGCAAAATGAAAAAAAGTAACTCATTCGGCCTGAGCAGGTGTTTCAAGCACTTTTTAGGTGGTTTGGTGCAAATGTGGTTCATTGTTGGGCAGTTGTGGGCCATGTTCATAAATGCACTCTATTTGGTCTGAAAGGTGGTTTTAAGCAATAACTGTTAGCTTTAGTCACTGCAAGCCAGCAGAAGGTGCCATAGGCTCAAATCTCATGTATGTGGTGTAGCTTCTTACCCCCTGCATGGAAAATGTGGTTTGGTGCTGCTGGGATGTATTGCTGGGCAGTTACAGGCAAAATGAAAAAAGTAACTCATTCGGCTTGAGCAGGTGTTTCAAGCACTTTTTCAGTGGTTTGGTGCATATGTGGTTCATTGTTGGGCAGTTGTGGGCCATGTTCATAAATGCACTCTATTTGGTCTGAAAGGTGTTTTTAAGCAATAACTGTTAGATTTAGTCACTGCAAGCCAGCAGAAGGTGCCATAGGCTCAAATCTCATGTATGTGGTGTAGCTTCTTACCCCCTGCATGGAAAATGTGGTTTGGTGCTGCTGGGATGTATTGCTGGGCAGTTACAGGCAAAATGAAAAAAGTAACTCATTCGGCCTGAGCAGGTGTTTCAAGCACTTTTTCAGTGGTTTGGTGCATATGTGGTTCATTGTTGGGCAGTTGTGGGCCATGTTCATAAATGCACTCTATTTGGTCTGAAAGGTGTTTTTAAGCAATAACTGTTAGATTGAGTCACTGCAAGCCAGCAGAAGGTGCCATAGGCTCAAATCTCATGTATGTGGTGTAGCTTCTTACCCCCTGCATGGAAAATGTGGTTTGGTGCTGCTGGGATGTATTGCTGGGCAGTTACAGCCAAAATGAAAAAAAGTAACTCATTCGGCCTGAGCAGGTGTTTCAAGCACTTTTTAGGTGGTGGGTGCAAATGTGGTTCATTGTTGGGCAGTTGTGGGCAATGTTCATAAATGCACTCTATTTGGTCTGAAAGGCGGTTTTAAGCAATAACTGTTAGATTTAGTCACTGCAAGTCAGCAGAAGGTGCGATAGGCTCAAATCTCATGTATGTGGTGTAGCTTCTTACCCCCTGCATGGAAAATGTGGTTTGGTGCTGCTGGGATGTATTGCTGGGCAGTTACAGGCAAAATGAAAAAAAGTAACTCATTCGGCCTGAGCAGGTGTTTCAAGCACTCTTTAGGTGGTTTGGTGCAAATGTGGTTCATTGTTGGGCAGTTGTGGGCCATGTTCATAAATGCACTCTATTTGGTCTGAAAGGTGTTTTTAAGCAATAACTGTTAGATTGAGTCACTGCAAGCCAGCAGAAGGTGCCATAGGCTCAAATCTCATGTATGTGGTGTAGCTTCTTACCCCCTGTATGGAAAATGTGGTTTGGTGCTGTTGGGATGTATTGCTGGGCAGTTACAGGCAAAATGAAAAAAAGTAACTCATTCGGCCTGAGCAGGTGTTTCAAGCACTTTTTCAGTGGTTTGGTGCATATGTGGTTCATTGTTGGGCAGTTGTGGGCCATGTTCATAAATGCACTCTATTTGGTCTGAAAGGTGTTTTTAAGCAATAACTGTTAGATTTAGTCACTGCAAGCCAGCAGAAGGTGCCATAGGCTCAAATCTCATGTATGTGGTGTAGCTTCTTACCCCCTGCATGGAAAATGTGGTTTGGTGCTGCTGGGATGTATTGCTGGGCAGTTACAGGCAAAATGAAAAAAGTAACTCATTCGGCCTGAGCAGGTGTTTCAAGCACTTTTTCAGTGGTTTGGTGCATATGTGGTTCATTGTTGGGCAGTTGTGGGCCATGTTCATAGATGCACTCTATTTGGTCTGAAAGGTGTTTTTAAGCAATAACTGTTAGATTTAGTCACTGCAAGCCAGCAGAAGGTGCCATAGGCTCAAATCTCATGTATGTGGTGTAGCTTCTTACCCCCTGCATGGAAAATGTGGTTTGGTGCTGCTGGGATGTATTGCTGGGCAGTTACAGGCAAAATGAAAAAAGTAACTCATTCGGCCTGAGCAGGTGTTTCAAGCACTTTTTCAGTGGTTTGGTGCATATGTGGTTCATTGTTGGGCAGTTGTGGGCCATGTTCATAGATGCACTCTATTTGGTCTGAAAGGTGTTTTTAAGCAATAACTGTTAGATTTAGTCACTGCAAGCCAGCAGAAGGTGCCATAGGCTCAAATCTCATGTATGTGGTGTAGCTTCTTACCCCCTGCATGGAAAATGTGGTTTGGTGCTGCTGGGATGTATTGCTGGGCAGTTACAGGCAAAATGAAAAAAGTAACTCATTCGGCCTGAGCAGGTGTTTCAAGCACTTTTTCAGTGGTTTGGTGCATATGTGGTTCATTGTTGGGCAGTTGTGGGCCATGTTCATAGATGCACTCTATTTGGTCTGAAAGGTGTTTTTAAGCAATAACTGTTAGATTTAGTCACTGCAAGCCAGCAGAAGTTGCCATAGGCTCAAATCTCATGTATGTGGTGTAGCTTCTTACCCCCTGCATGGAAAATGTGGTTTGGTGCTGCTGGGATGTATTGCTGGGCAGTTACAGGCAAAATGAAAAAAAGTAACTCATTCGGCCTGAGCAGGTGTTTCAAGCACTCTTTAGGTGGTTTGGTGCAAATGTGGTTCATTGTTGGGCAGTTGTGGGCAATGTTCATAAATGCAATCTATTTGGTCTGAAAGGTGTTTTTAAGCAATAACTGTTAGATTTAGTCACTGCAAGCCAGCAGAAGGTGCCATAGGCTCAAATCTCATGTATGTGGTGTAGCTTCTTACCCCCTGCATGGAAAATGTGGTTTGGTGCTGCTGGGATGTATTGCTGGGCAGTTACAGGCAAAATGAAAAAAGTAACTCATTCGGCCTGAGCAGGTGTTTCAAGCACTTTTTCAGTGGTTTGGTGCAAATGTGGTTCATTGTTGGGCAGTTGTGGGCCATGTTCATAAATGCACTCTATTTGGTCTGAAAGGTGTTTTTAAGCAATAACTGTTAGATTTAGTCACTGCAAGCCAGCAGAAGGTGCCATAGGCTCAAATCTCATGTATGTGGTGTAGCTTCTTACCCCCTGCATGGAAAAAATGGTTTGGTGCTGCTGGGATGTATTGCTGGGCAGTTACAGGCAAAATGAAAAAAGTAACTCATTCGGCCTGAGCAGGTGTTTCAAGCACTTTTTCAGTGGGTTGGTGCATATGTGGTTCATTGTTGGGCATTTGTGGGCCATGTTCATAAATGCACTCTATTTGGTCTGAAAGGTGGTTTTAAGCAATAACTGTTAGATTTAGTCACTGCAAGCCAGCAGAAGGTGCCATAGGCTCAAATCTCATGTATGTGGTGTAGCTTCTTACCCCCTGCATGGAAAATGTGGTTTGGTGCTGCTGGGATGTATTGCTGGGCAGTTACAGGCAAAATGAAAAAAAGTAACTCATTCGGCCTGAGCAGGTGTTTCAAGCACTCTTTAGGTGGTTTGGTGCAAATGTGGTTCATTGTTGGGCAGTTGTGGGCAATGTTCATAAATGCAATCTATTTGGCCTGAAAGGTGTTTTTAAGCAATAACTGTTAGATTTAGTCACTGCAAGCCAGCAGAAGGTGCCATAGGCTCAAATCTCATGTATGTGGTGTAGCTTCTTACCCCCTGCATGGAAAATGTGGTTTGGTGCTGCTGGGATGTATTGCTGGGCAGTTACAGGCAAAATGAAAAAAGTAACTCATTCGGCTTGAGCAGGTGTTTCAAGCACTTTTTCAGTGGTTTGGTGCATATGTGGTTCATTGTTGGGCAGTTGTGGGCCATGTTCATAAATGCACTCTATTTGGTCTGAAAGGTGTTTTTAAGCAATAACTGTTAGATTGAGTCACTGCAAGCCAGCAGAAGGTGCCATAGGCTCAAATCTCATGTATGTGGTGTAGCTTCTTACCCCCTGCATGGAAAATGTGGTTTGGTGCTGCTGGGATGTATTGCTGGGAAGTTACAGGCAAAATGAAAAAAAGTAACTCATTCGGCCTGAGCAGGTGTTTCAAGCACTTTTTAGGTGGTTTGGTGCAAATGTGGTTCATTGTTGGGCAGTTGTGGGCCATGTTCATAAATGCACTCTATTTGGTCTGAAAGGTGGTTTTAAGCAATAACTGTTAGCTTTAGTCACTGCAAGCCAGCAGAAGGTGCCATAGGCTCAAATCTCATGTATGTGGTGTAGTTTCTTACCCCCTGCATGGAAAATGTGGTTTTGTGCTGCTGGGATGTATTGCTGGGCAGTTACAGGCAAAATGAAAAAAAGTAACTCATTCGGCCTGAGCAGGTGTTTCAAGCACTTTTTCAGTGGTTTGGTGCATATGTGGTTCATTGTTGGGCAGTTGTGGGCCATGTTCATAAATGCACTCTATTTGGTCTGAAAGGTGTTTTTAAGCAATAACTGTTAGATTGAGTCACTGCAAGCCAGCAGAAGGTGCCATAGGCTCAAATCTCATGTATGTGGTGTAGCTTCTTACCCCCTGCATGGAAAATGTGGTTTGGTGCTGCTGGGATGTATTGCTGGGCAGTTACAGGCAAAATGAAAAAAGTAACTCATTCGGCCTGAGCAGGTGTTTCAAGCACTTTTTAGGTGGTGGGTGCAAATGTGGTTCATTGTTGGGCAGTTGTGGGCAATGTTCATAAATGCACTCTATTTGGTCTGAAAGGCGGTTTTAAGCAATAACTGTTAGATTTAGTCACTGCAAGTCAGCAGAAGGTGCGATAGGCTCAAATCTCATGTATGTGGTGTAGCTTCTTACCCCCTGCATGGAAAATGTGGTTTGGTGCTGCTGGGATGTATTGCTGGGCAGTTACAGGCAAAATGAAAAAAGTAACTCATTCGGCTTGAGCAGGTGTTTCAAGCACTTTTTCAGTGGTTTGGTGCATATGTGGTTCATTGTTGGGCAGTTGTGGGCCATGTTCATAAATGCACTCTATTTGGTCTGAAAGGTGGTTTTAAGCAATAACTGTTAGATTGAGTCACTGCAAGCCAGCAGAAGGTGCCATAGGCTCAAATCTCATGTATGTGGTGTAGCTTCTTACCCCCTGCATGGAAAATGTGGTTTGGTGCTGCTGGGATGTATTGCTGGGCAGTTACAGGCAAAATGAAAAAAGTAACTCATTCGGCTTGAGCAGGTGTTTCAAGCACTTTTTCAGTGGTTTGGTGCAAATGTGGTTCATTGTTGGGCAGTTGTGGGCCATGTTCATAAATGCACTCTATTTGGTCTGAAAGGTGTTTTTAAGCAATAACTGTTAGATTTAGTCACTGCAAGCCAGCAGAAGGTGCCATAGGCTCAAATCTCATGTATGTGGTGTAGCTTCTTACCCCCTGCATTGAAAATGTGGTTTGGTGCTGCTGGGATGTATTGCTGGGCAGTTACAGGCAAAATGAAAAAAGTAACTCATTCGGCCTGAGCAGGTGTTTCAAGCACTTTTTCAGTGGGTTGGTGCATATGTGGTTCATTGTTGGGCAGTTGTGGGCCATGTTCATAAATGCACTCTATTTGGTCTGAAAGGTGTTTTTAAGCAATAACTGTTAGATTTAGTCACTGCAAGCCAGCAGAAGGTGCCATAGGCTCAAATCTCATGTATGTGGTGTAGCTTCTTACCCCCTGCATGGAAAAAATGGTTTGGTGCTGCTGGGATGTATTGCTGGGCAGTTACAGGCAAAATGAAAAAAGTAACTCATTCGGCCTGAGCAGGTGTTTCAAGCACTTTTTCAGTGGGTTGGTGCATATGTGGTTCATTGTTGGGCATTTGTGGGCCATGTTCATAAATGCACTCTATTTGGTCTGAAAGGTGGTTTTAAGCAATAACTGTTAGATTTAGTCACTGCAAGCCAGCAGAAGGTGCCATAGGCTCAAATCTCATGTATGTGGTGTAGCTTCTTACCCCCTGCATGGAAAATGTGGTTTGGTGCTGCTGGGATGTATTGCTGGGCAGTTACAGGCAAAATGAAAAAAAGTAACTCATTCGGCCTGAGCAGGTGTTTCAAGCACTCTTTAGGTGGTTTGGTGCAAATGTGGTTCATTGTTGGGCAGTTGTGGGCAATGTTCATAAATGCAATCTATTTGGCCTGAAAGGTGTTTTTAAGCAATAACTGTTAGATTTAGTCACTGCAAGCCAGCAGAAGGTGCCATAGGCTCAAATCTCATGTATGTGGTGTAGCTTCTTACCCCCTGCATGGAAAATGTGGTTTGGTGCTGCTGGGATGTATTGCTGGGAAGTTACAGGCAAAATGAAAAAAAGTAACTCATTCGGCCTGAGCAGGTGTTTCAAGCACTTTTTAGGTGGTTTGGTGCAAATGTGGTTCATTGTTGGGCAGTTGTGGGCCATGTTCATAAATGCACTCTATTTGGTCTGAAAGGTGGTTTTAAGCAATAACTGTTAGCTTTAGTCACTGCAAGCCAGCAGAAGGTGCCATAGGCTCAAATCTCATGTATGTGGTGTAGTTTCTTACCCCCTGCATGGAAAATGTGGTTTTGTGCTGCTGGGATGTATTGCTGGGCAGTTACAGGCAAAATGAAAAAAAGTAACTCATTCGGCCTGAGCAGGTGTTTCAAGCACTTTTTCAGTGGTTTGGTGCATATGTGGTTCATTGTTGGGCAGTTGTGGGCCATGTTCATAAATGCACTCTATTTGGTCTGAAAGGTGTTTTTAAGCAATAACTGTTAGATTGAGTCACTGCAAGCCAGCAGAAGGTGCCATAGGCTCAAATCTCATGTATGTGGTGTAGCTTCTTACCCCCTGCATGGAAAATGTGGTTTGGTGCTGTTGGGATGTATTGCTGGGCAGTTACAGGCAAAATGAAAAAAAGTAACTCATTCGGCCTGAGCAGGTGTTTCAAGCACTTTTTCAGTGGTTTGGTGCATATGTGGTTCATTGTTGGGCAGTTGTGGGCCATGTTCATAAATGCACTCTATTTGGTCTGAAAGGTGTTTTTAAGCAATAACTGTTAGATTTAGTCACTGCAAGCCAGCAGAAGGTGCCATAGGCTCAAATCTCATGTATGTGGTGTAGCTTCTTACCCCCTGCATGGAAAATGTGGTTTGGTGCTGCTGGGATGTATTGCTGGGCAGTTACAGGCAAAATGAAAAAAGTAACTCATTCGGCCTGAGCAGGTGTTTCAAGCACTTTTTAGGTGGTGGGTGCAAATGTGGTTCATTGTTGGGCAGTTGTGGGCAATGTTCATAAATGCACTCTATTTGGTCTGAAAGGCGGTTTTAAGCAATAACTGTTAGATTTAGTCACTGCAAGTCAGCAGAAGGTGCGATAGGCTCAAATCTCATGTATGTGGTGTAGCTTCTTACCCCCTGCATTGAAAATGTGGTTTGGTGCTGCTGGGATGTATTGCTGGGCAGTTACAGGCAAAATGAAAAAAGTAACTCATTCGGCTTGAGCAGGTGTTTCAAGCACTTTTTCAGTGGTTTGGTGCAAATGTGGTTCATTGTTGGGCAGTTGTGGGCCATGTTCATAAATGCACTCTATTTGGTCTGAAAGGTGTTTTTAAGCAATAACTGTTAGATTTAGTCACTGCAAGCCAGCAGAAGGTGCCATAGGCTCAAATCTCATGTATGTGGTGTAGCTTCTTACCCCCTGCATGGAAAAAATGGTTTGGTGCTGCTGGGATGTATTGCTGGGCAGTTACAGGCAAAATGAAAAAAGTAACTCATTCGGCCTGAGCAGGTGTTTCAAGCACTTTTTCAGTGGGTTGGTGCATATGTGGTTCATTGTTGGGCATTTGTGGGCCATGTTCATAAATGCACTCTATTTGGTCTGAAAGGTGGTTTTAAGCAATAACTGTTAGATTTAGTCACTGCAAGCCAGCAGAAGGTGCCATAGGCTCAAATCTCATGTATGTGGTGTAGCTTCTTACCCCCTGCATGGAAAATGTGGTTTGGTGCTGCTGGGATGTATTGCTGGGCAGTTACAGGCAAAATGAAAAAAAGTAACTCATTCGGCCTGAGCAGGTGTTTCAAGCACTCTTTAGGTGGTTTGGTGCAAATGTGGTTCATTGTTGGGCAGTTGTGGGCAATGTTCATAAATGCAATCTATTTGGCCTGAAAGGTGTTTTTAAGCAATAACTGTTAGATTTAGTCACTGCAAGCCAGCAGAAGGTGCCATAGGCTCAAATCTCATGTATGTGGTGTAGCTTCTTACCCCCTGCATGGAAAATGTGGTTTGGTGCTGCTGGGATGTATTGCTGGGCAGTTACAGGCAAAATGAAAAAAAGTAACTCATTCGGCCTGAGCAGGTGTTTCAAGCACTTTTTCAGTGGTTTGGTGCATATGTGGTTCATTGTTGGGCAGTTGTGGGCCATGTTCATAAATGCACTCTATTTGGTCTGAAAGGTGTTTTTAAGCAATAACTGTTAGATTGAGTCACTGCAAGCCAGCAGAAGGTGCCATAGGCTCAAATCTCATGTATGTGGTGTAGCTTCTTACCCCCTGCATGGAAAATGTGGTTTGGTGCTGCTGGGATGTATTGCTGGGCAGTTACAGGCAAAATGAAAAAAGTAACTCATTCGGCCTGAGCAGGTGTTTCAAGCACTTTTTAGGTGGTGGGTGCAAATGTGGTTCATTGTTGGGCAGTTGTGGGCAATGTTCATAAATGCACTCTATTTGGTCTGAAAGGCGGTTTTAAGCAATAACTGTTAGATTTAGTCACTGCAAGTCAGCAGAAGGTGCGATAGGCTCAAATCTCATGTATGTGGTGTAGCTTCTTACCCCCTGCATTGAAAATGTGGTTTGGTGCTGCTGGGATGTATTGCTGGGCAGTTACAGGCAAAATGAAAAAAGTAACTCATTCGGCTTGAGCAGGTGTTTCAAGCACTTTTTCAGTGGTTTGGTGCAAATGTGGTTCATTGTTGGGCAGTTGTGGGCCATGTTCATAAATGCACTCTATTTGGTCTGAAAGGTGTTTTTAAGCAATAACTGTTAGATTTAGTCACTGCAAGCCAGCAGAAGGTGCCATAGGCTCAAATCTCATGTATGTGGTGTAGCTTCTTACCCCCTGCATGGAAAAAATGGTTTGGTGCTGCTGGGATGTATTGCTGGGCAGTTACAGGCAAAATGAAAAAAGTAACTCATTCGGCTTGAGCAGGTGTTTCAAGCACTTTTTCAGTGGTTTGGTGCAAATGTGGTTCATTGTTGGGCAGTTGTGGGCCATGTTCATAAATGCACTCTATTTGGTCTGAAAGGTGGTTTTAAGCAATAACTGTTAGATTTAGTCACTGCAAGCCAGCAGAAGGTGCCATAGGCTCAAATCTCATGTATGTGGTGTAGCTTCTTACCCCCTGCATGGAAAATGTGGTTTGGTGCTGCTGGGATGTATTGCTGGGCAGTTACAGGCAAAATGAAAAAAAGTAACTCATTCGGCCTGAGCAGGTGTTTCAAGCACTCTTTAGGTGGTTTGGTGCAAATGTGGTTCATTGTTGGGCAGTTGTGGGCAATGTTCATAAATGCAATCTATTTGGCCTGAAAGGTGTTTTTAAGCAATAACTGTTAGATTTAGTCACTGCAAGCCAGCAGAAGGTGCCATAGGCTCAAATCTCATGTATGTGGTGTAGTTTCTTACCCCCTGCATGGAAAATGTGGTTTTGTGCTGCTGGGATGTATTGCTGGGCAGTTACAGGCAAAATGAAAAAAAGTAACTCATTCGGCCTGAGCAGGTGTTTCAAGCACTTTTTCAGTGGTTTGGTGCATATGTGGTTCATTGTTGGGCAGTTGTGGGCCATGTTCATAAATGCACTCTATTTGGTCTGAAAGGTGTTTTTAAGCAATAACTGTTAGATTGAGTCACTGCAAGCCAGCAGAAGGTGCCATAGGCTCAAATCTCATGTATGTGGTGTAGCTTCTTACCCCCTGCATGGAAAATGTGGTTTGGTGCTGCTGGGATGTATTGCTGGGAAGTTACAGGCAAAATGAAAAAAAGTAACTCATTCGGCCTGAGCAGGTGTTTCAAGCACTTTTTAGGTGGTTTGGTGCAAATGTGGTTCATTGTTGGGCAGTTGTGGGCCATGTTCATAAATGCACTCTATTTGGTCTGAAAGGTGGTTTTAAGCAATAACTGTTAGCTTTAGTCACTGCAAGCCAGCAGAAGGTGCCATAGGCTCAAATCTCATGTATGTGGTGTAGTTTCTTACCCCCTGCATGGAAAATGTGGTTTTGTGCTGCTGGGATGTATTGCTGGGCAGTTACAGGCAAAATGAAAAAAAGTAACTCATTCGGCCTGAGCAGGTGTTTCAAGCACTTTTTCAGTGGTTTGGTGCATATGTGGTTCATTGTTGGGCAGTTGTGGGCCATGTTCATAAATGCACTCTATTTGGTCTGAAAGGTGTTTTTAAGCAATAACTGTTAGATTGAGTCACTGCAAGCCAGCAGAAGGTGCCATAGGCTCAAATCTCATGTATGTGGTGTAGCTTCTTACCCCCTGCATGGAAAATGTGGTTTGGTGCTGTTGGGATGTATTGCTGGGCAGTTACAGGCAAAATGAAAAAAAGTAACTCATTCGGCCTGAGCAGGTGTTTCAAGCACTTTTTCAGTGGTTTGGTGCATATGTGGTTCATTGTTGGGCAGTTGTGGGCCATGTTCATAAATGCACTCTATTTGGTCTGAAAGGTGTTTTTAAGCAATAACTGTTAGATTTAGTCACTGCAAGCCAGCAGAAGGTGCCATAGGCTCAAATCTCATGTATGTGGTGTAGCTTCTTACCCCCTGCATGGAAAATGTGGTTTGGTGCTGCTGGGATGTATTGCTGGGCAGTTACAGGCAAAATGAAAAAAGTAACTCATTCGGCCTGAGCAGGTGTTTCAAGCACTTTTTCAGTGGTTTGGTGCATATGTGGTTCATTGTTGGGCAGTTGTGGGCCATGTTCATAGATGCACTCTATTTGGTCTGAAAGGTGTTTTTAAGCAATAACTGTTAGATTTAGTCACTGCAAGCCAGCAGAAGGTGCCATAGGCTCAAATCTCATGTATGTGGTGTAGCTTCTTACCCCCTGCATGGAAAATGTGGTTTGGTGCTGCTGGGATGTATTGCTGGGCAGTTACAGGCAAAATGAAAAAAGTAACTCATTCGGCCTGAGCAGGTGTTTCAAGCACTTTTTCAGTGGTTTGGTGCATATGTGGTTCATTGTTGGGCAGTTGTGGGCCATGTTCATAAATGCACTCTATTTGGTCTGAAAGGTGTTTTTAAGCAATAACTGTTAGATTGAGTCACTGCAAGCCAGCAGAAGGTGCCATAGGCTCAAATCTCATGTATGTGGTGTAGTTTCTTACCCCCTGCATGGAAAATGTGGTTTTGTGCTGCTGGGATGTATTGCTGGGCAGTTACAGGCAAAATGAAAAAAAGTAACTCATTCGGCCTGAGCAGGTGTTTCAAGCACTTTTTCAGTGGTTTGGTGCATATGTGGTTCATTGTTGGGCAGTTGTGGGCCATGTTCATAAATGCACTCTATTTGGTCTGAAAGGTGTTTTTAAGCAATAACTGTTAGATTTAGTCACTGCAAGCCAGCAGAAGGTGCCATAGGCTCAAATCTCATGTATGTGGTGTAGCTTCTTACCCCCTGCATGGAAAATGTGGTTTGGTGCTGCTGGGATGTATTGCTGGGCAGTTACAGGCAAAATGAAAAAAGTAACTCATTCGGCCTGAGCAGGTGTTTCAAGCACTTTTTCAGTGGTTTGGTGCATATGTGGTTCATTGTTGGGCAGTTGTGGGCCATGTTCATAGATGCACTCTATTTGGTCTGAAAGGTGTTTTTAAGCAATAACTGTTAGATTTAGTCACTGCAAGCCAGCAGAAGGTGCCATAGGCTCAAATCTCATGTATGTGGTGTAGCTTCTTACCCCCTGCATGGAAAATGTGGTTTGGTGCTGCTGGGATGTATTGCTGGGCAGTTACAGGCAAAATGAAAAAAGTAACTCATTCGGCCTGAGCAGGTGTTTCAAGCACTTTTTCAGTGGTTTGGTGCATATGTGGTTCATTGTTGGGCAGTTGTGGGCCATGTTCATAAATGCACTCTATTTGGTCTGAAAGGTGTTTTTAAGCAATAACTGTTAGATTGAGTCACTGCAAGCCAGCAGAAGGTGCCATAGGCTCAAATCTCATGTATGTGGTGTAGCTTCTTACCCCCTGCATGGAAAATGTGGTTTGGTGCTGTTGGGATGTATTGCTGGGCAGTTACAGGCAAAATGAAAAAAAGTAACTCATTCGGCCTGAGCAGGTGTTTCAAGCACTTTTTCAGTGGTTTGGTGCATATGTGGTTCATTGTTGGGCAGTTGTGGGCCATGTTCATAAATGCACTCTATTTGGTCTGAAA
Organism: Dunckerocampus dactyliophorus; assembly: GCF_027744805.1. NCBI lineage: Eukaryota > Metazoa > Chordata > Actinopteri > Syngnathiformes > Syngnathidae > Dunckerocampus > Dunckerocampus dactyliophorus. The sequence continues at coordinate 6,821,073 of NC_072835.1, read as the reverse complement.
GGTGTTTTTAAGCAATAACTGTTAGATTTAGTCACTGCAAGCCAGCAGAAGGTGCCATAGGCTCAAATCTCATGTATGTGGTGTAGCTTCTTACCCCCTGCATGGAAAATGTGGTTTGGTGCTGCTGGGATGTATTGCTGGGCAGTTACAGGCAAAATGAAAAAAGTAACTCATTCGGCCTGAGCAGGTGTTTCAAGCACTTTTTCAGTGGTTTGGTGCATATGTGGTTCATTGTTGGGCAGTTGTGGGCCATGTTCATAGATGCACTCTATTTGGTCTGAAAGGTGTTTTTAAGCAATAACTGTTAGATTTAGTCACTGCAAGCCAGCAGAAGGTGCCATAGGCTCAAATCTCATGTATGTGGTGTAGCTTCTTACCCCCTGCATGGAAAATGTGGTTTGGTGCTGCTGGGATGTATTGCTGGGAAGTTACAGGCAAAATGAAAAAAAGTAACTCATTCGGCCTGAGCAGGTGTTTCAAGCACTTTTTAGGTGGTTTGGTGCAAATGTGGTTCATTGTTGGGCAGTTGTGGGCCATGTTCATAAATGCACTCTATTTGGTCTGAAAGGTGGTTTTAAGCAATAACTGTTAGCTTTAGTCACTGCAAGCCAGCAGAAGGTGCCATAGGCTCAAATCTCATGTATGTGGTGTAGTTTCTTACCCCCTGCATGGAAAATGTGGTTTTGTGCTGCTGGGATGTATTGCTGGGCAGTTACAGGCAAAATGAAAAAAAGTAACTCATTCGGCCTGAGCAGGTGTTTCAAGCACTTTTTCAGTGGTTTGGTGCATATGTGGTTCATTGTTGGGCAGTTGTGGGCCATGTTCATAAATGCACTCTATTTGGTCTGAAAGGTGTTTTTAAGCAATAACTGTTAGATTGAGTCACTGCAAGCCAGCAGAAGGTGCCATAGGCTCAAATCTCATGTATGTGGTGTAGCTTCTTACCCCCTGCATGGAAAATGTGGTTTGGTGCTGTTGGGATGTATTGCTGGGCAGTTACAGGCAAAATGAAAAAAAGTAACTCATTCGGCCTGAGCAGGTGTTTCAAGCACTTTTTCAGTGGTTTGGTGCATATGTGGTTCATTGTTGGGCAGTTGTGGGCCATGTTCATAAATGCACTCTATTTGGTCTGAAAGGTGTTTTTAAGCAATAACTGTTAGCTTTAGTCACTGCAAGCCAGCAGAAGGTGCCATAGGCTCAAATCTCATGTATGTGGTGTAGTTTCTTACCCCCTGCATGGAAAATGTGGTTTTGTGCTGCTGGGATGTATTGCTGGGCAGTTACAGGCAAAATGAAAAAGAGTAACTCATTCGGCCTGAGCAGGTGTTTCAAGCACTTTTTCAGTGGTTTGGTGCATATGTGGTTCATTGTTGGGCAGTTGTGGGCCATGTTCATAAATGCACTCTATTTGGTCTGAAAGGTGTTTTTAAGCAATAACTGTTAGATTGAGTCACTGCAAGCCAGCAGAAGGTGCCATAGGCTCAAATCTCATGTATGTGGTGTAGCTTCTTACCCCCTGCATTGAAAATGTGGTTTGGTGCTGCTGGGATGTATTGCTGGGCAGTTACAGGCAAAATGAAAAAAGTAACTCATTCGGCCTGAGCAGGTGTTTCAAGCACTTTTTCAGTGGTTTGGTGCATATGTGGTTCATTGTTGGGCAGTTGTGGGCCATGTTCATAAATGCACTCTATTTGGTCTGAAAGGTGTTTTTAAGCAATAACTGTTAGATTTAGTCACTGCAAGCCAGCAGAAGGTGCCATAGGCTCAAATCTCATGTATGTGGTGTAGCTTCTTACCCCCTGCATGGAAAAAATGGTTTGGTGCTGCTGGGATGTATTGCTGGGCAGTTACAGGCAAAATGAAAAAAGTAACTCATTCGGCCTGAGCAGGTGTTTCAAGCACTTTTTCAGTGGGTTGGTGCATATGTGGTTCATTGTTGGGCATTTGTGGGCCATGTTCATAAATGCACTCTATTTGGTCTGAAAGGTGGTTTTAAGCAATAACTGTTAGATTTAGTCACTGCAAGCCAGCAGAAGGTGCCATAGGCTCAAATCTCATGTATGTGGTGTAGCTTCTTACCCCCTGCATGGAAAATGTGGTTTGGTGCTGCTGGGATGTATTGCTGGGCAGTTACAGGCAAAATGAAAAAAAGTAACTCATTCGGCCTGAGCAGGTGTTTCAAGCACTCTTTAGGTGGTTTGGTGCAAATGTGGTTCATTGTTGGGCAGTTGTGGGCAATGTTCATAAATGCAATCTATTTGGCCTGAAAGGTGTTTTTAAGCAATAACTGTTAGATTTAGTCACTGCAAGCCAGCAGAAGGTGCCATAGGGTCAAATCTCATGTATGTGGTGTAGCTTCTTACCCCCTGCATGGAAAATGTGGTTTGGTGCTGCTGGGATGTATTGCTGGGAAGTTACAGGCAAAATGAAAAAAAGTAACTCATTCGGCCTGAGCAGGTGTTTCAAGCACTTTTTAGGTGGTTTGGTGCAAATGTGGTTCATTGTTGGGCAGTTGTGGGCCATGTTCATAAATGCACTCTATTTGGTCTGAAAGGTGGTTTTAAGCAATAACTGTTAGCTTTAGTCACTGCAAGCCAGCAGAAGGTGCCATAGGCTCAAATCTCATGTATGTGGTGTAGTTTCTTACCCCCTGCATGGAAAATGTGGTTTTGTGCTGCTGGGATGTATTGCTGGGCAGTTACAGGCAAAATGAAAAAAAGTAACTCATTCGGCCTGAGCAGGTGTTTCAAGCACTTTTTCAGTGGTTTGGTGCATATGTGGTTCATTGTTGGGCAGTTGTGGGCCATGTTCATAAATGCACTCTATTTGGTCTGAAAGGTGTTTTTAAGCAATAACTGTTAGATTGAGTCACTGCAAGCCAGCAGAAGGTGCCATAGGCTCAAATCTCATGTATGTGGTGTAGCTTCTTACCCCCTGCATGGAAAATGTGGTTTGGTGCTGTTGGGATGTATTGCTGGGCAGTTACAGGCAAAATGAAAAAAAGTAACTCATTCGGCCTGAGCAGGTGTTTCAAGCACTTTTTCAGTGGTTTGGTGCATATGTGGTTCATTGTTGGGCAGTTGTGGGCCATGTTCATAAATGCACTCTATTTGGTCTGAAAGGTGTTTTTAAGCAATAACTGTTAGATTTAGTCACTGCAAGCCAGCAGAAGGTGCCATAGGCTCAAATCTCATGTATGTGGTGTAGCTTCTTACCCCCTGCATGGAAAATGTGGTTTGGTGCTGCTGGGATGTATTGCTGGGCAGTTACAGGCAAAATGAAAAAAGTAACTCATTCGGCCTGAGCAGGTGTTTCAAGCACTTTTTAGGTGGTGGGTGCAAATGTGGTTCATTGTTGGGCAGTTGTGGGCAATGTTCATAAATGCACTCTATTTGGTCTGAAAGGCGGTTTTAAGCAATAACTGTTAGATTTAGTCACTGCAAGTCAGCAGAAGGTGCGATAGGCTCAAATCTCATGTATGTGGTGTAGCTTCTTACCCCCTGCATTGAAAATGTGGTTTGGTGCTGCTGGGATGTATTGCTGGGCAGTTACAGGCAAAATGAAAAAAGTAACTCATTCGGCTTGAGCAGGTGTTTCAAGCACTTTTTCAGTGGTTTGGTGCAAATGTGGTTCATTGTTGGGCAGTTGTGGGCCATGTTCATAAATGCACTCTATTTGGTCTGAAAGGTGTTTTTAAGCAATAACTGTTAGATTTAGTCACTGCAAGCCAGCAGAAGGTGCCATAGGCTCAAATCTAATGTATGTGGTGTAGCTTCTTACCCCCTGCATGGAAAAAATGGTTTGGTGCTGCTGGGATGTATTGCTGGGCAGTTACAGGCAAAATGAAAAAAGTAACTCATTCGGCCTGAGCAGGTGTTTCAAGCACTTTTTCAGTGGGTTGGTGCATATGTGGTTCATTGTTGGGCATTTGTGGGCCATGTTCATAAATGCACTCTATTTGGTCTGAAAGGTGGTTTTAAGCAATAACTGTTAGATTTAGTCACTGCAAGCCAGCAGAAGGTGCCATAGGCTCAAATCTCATGTATGTGGTGTAGCTTCTTACCCCCTGCATGGAAAATGTGGTTTGGTGCTGCTGGGATGTATTGCTGGGCAGTTACAGGCAAAATGAAAAAAAGTAACTCATTCGGCCTGAGCAGGTGTTTCAAGCACTCTTTAGGTGGTTTGGTGCAAATGTGGTTCATTGTTGGGCAGTTGTGGGCAATGTTCATAAATGCAATCTATTTGGCCTGAAAGGTGTTTTTAAGCAATAACTGTTAGATTTAGTCACTGCAAGCCAGCAGAAGGTGCCATAGGCTCAAATCTCATGTATGTGGTGTAGCTTCTTACCCCCTGCATGGAAAATGTGGTTTGGTGCTGCTGGGATGTATTGCTGGGCAGTTACAGGCAAAATGAAAAAAAGTAACTCATTCGGCCTGAGCAGGTGTTTCAAGCACTTTTTCAGTGGTTTGGTGCATATGTGGTTCATTGTTGGGCAGTTGTGGGCCATGTTCATAAATGCACTCTATTTGGTCTGAAAGGTGTTTTTAAGCAATAACTGTTAGATTGAGTCACTGCAAGCCAGCAGAAGGTGCCATAGGCTCAAATCTCATGTATGTGGTGTAGCTTCTTACCCCCTGCATGGAAAATGTGGTTTGGTGCTGTTGGGATGTATTGCTGGGCAGTTACAGGCAAAATGAAAAAAAGTAACTCATTCGGCCTGAGCAGGTGTTTCAAGCACTTTTTCAGTGGTTTGGTGCATATGTGGTTCATTGTTGGGCAGTTGTGGGCCATGTTCATAAATGCACTCTATTTGGTCTGAAAGGTGTTTTTAAGCAATAACTGTTAGATTTAGTCACTGCAAGCCAGCAGAAGGTGCCATAGGCTCAAATCTCATGTATGTGGTGTAGCTTCTTACCCCCTGCATGGAAAATGTGGTTTGGTGCTGCTGGGATGTATTGCTGGGCAGTTACAGGCAAAATGAAAAAAGTAACTCATTCGGCCTGAGCAGGTGTTTCAAGCACTTTTTAGGTGGTGGGTGCAAATGTGGTTCATTGTTGGGCAGTTGTGGGCAATGTTCATAAATGCACTCTATTTGGTCTGAAAGGCGGTTTTAAGCAATAACTGTTAGATTTAGTCACTGCAAGTCAGCAGAAGGTGCGATAGGCTCAAATCTCATGTATGTGGTGTAGCTTCTTACCCCCTGCATTGAAAATGTGGTTTGGTGCTGCTGGGATGTATTGCTGGGCAGTTACAGGCAAAATGAAAAAAGTAACTCATTCGGCTTGAGCAGGTGTTTCAAGCACTTTTTCAGTGGTTTGGTGCAAATGTGGTTCATTGTTGGGCAGTTGTGGGCCATGTTCATAAATGCACTCTATTTGGTCTGAAAGGTGTTTTTAAGCAATAACTGTTAGATTTAGTCACTGCAAGCCAGCAGAAGGTGCCATAGGCTCAAATCTCATGTATGTGGTGTAGCTTCTTACCCCCTGCATGGAAAAAATGGTTTGGTGCTGCTGGGATGTATTGCTGGGCAGTTACAGGCAAAATGAAAAAAGTAACTCATTCGGCTTGAGCAGGTGTTTCAAGCACTTTTTCAGTGGTTTGGTGCAAATGTGGTTCATTGTTGGGCAGTTGTGGGCCATGTTCATAAATGCACTCTATTTGGTCTGAAAGGTGTTTTTAAGCAATAACTGTTAGATTTAGTCACTGCAAGCCAGCAGAAGGTGCCATAGGCTCAAATCTCATGTATGTGGTGTAGCTTCTTACCCCCTGCATGGAAAAAATGGTTTGGTGCTGCTGGGATGTATTGCTGGGCAGTTACAGGCAAAATGAAAAAAGTAACTCATTCGGCCTGAGCAGGTGTTTCAAGCACTTTTTCAGTGGGTTGGTGCATATGTGGTTCATTGTTGGGCATTTGTGGGCCATGTTCATAAATGCACTCTATTTGGTCTGAAAGGTGGTTTTAAGCAATAACTGTTAGATTTAGTCACTGCAAGCCAGCAGAAGGTGCCATAGGCTCAAATCTCATGTATGTGGTGTAGCTTCTTACCCCCTGCATGGAAAATGTGGTTTGGTGCTGCTGGGATGTATTGCTGGGCAGTTACAGGCAAAATGAAAAAAAGTAACTCATTCGGCCTGAGCAGGTGTTTCAAGCACTCTTTAGGTGGTTTGGTGCAAATGTGGTTCATTGTTGGGCAGTTGTGGGCAATGTTCATAAATGCAATCTATTTGGCCTGAAAGGTGTTTTTAAGCAATAACTGTTAGATTTAGTCACTGCAAGCCAGCAGAAGGTGCCATAGGCTCAAATCTCATGTATGTGGTGTAGCTTCTTACCCCCTGCATGGAAAATGTGGTTTGGTGCTGCTGGGATGTATTGCTGGGCAGTTACAGGCAAAATGAAAAAAAGTAACTCATTCGGCCTGAGCAGGTGTTTCAAGCACTTTTTCAGTGGTTTGGTGCATATGTGGTTCATTGTTGGGCAGTTGTGGGCCATGTTCATAAATGCACTCTATTTGGTCTGAAAGGTGTTTTTAAGCAATAACTGTTAGATTGAGTCACTGCAAGCCAGCAGAAGGTGCCATAGGCTCAAATCTCATGTATGTGGTGTAGCTTCTTACCCCCTGCATGGAAAATGTGGTTTGGTGCTGTTGGGATGTATTGCTGGGCAGTTACAGGCAAAATGAAAAAAAGTAACTCATTCGGCCTGAGCAGGTGTTTCAAGCACTTTTTCAGTGGTTTGGTGCATATGTGGTTCATTGTTGGGCAGTTGTGGGCCATGTTCATAAATGCACTCTATTTGGTCTGAAAGGTGTTTTTAAGCAATAACTGTTAGATTTAGTCACTGCAAGCCAGCAGAAGGTGCCATAGGCTCAAATCTCATGTATGTGGTGTAGCTTCTTACCCCCTGCATGGAAAATGTGGTTTGGTGCTGCTGGGATGTATTGCTGGGCAGTTACAGGCAAAATGAAAAAAGTAACTCATTCGGCCTGAGCAGGTGTTTCAAGCACTTTTTAGGTGGTGGGTGCAAATGTGGTTCATTGTTGGGCAGTTGTGGGCAATGTTCATAAATGCACTCTATTTGGTCTGAAAGGCGGTTTTAAGCAATAACTGTTAGATTTAGTCACTGCAAGTCAGCAGAAGGTGCGATAGGCTCAAATCTCATGTATGTGGTGTAGCTTCTTACCCCCTGCATTGAAAATGTGGTTTGGTGCTGCTGGGATGTATTGCTGGGCAGTTACAGGCAAAATGAAAAAAGTAACTCATTCGGCTTGAGCAGGTGTTTCAAGCACTTTTTCAGTGGTTTGGTGCAAATGTGGTTCATTGTTGGGCAGTTGTGGGCCATGTTCATAAATGCACTCTATTTGGTCTGAAAGGTGTTTTTAAGCAATAACTGTTAGATTTAGTCACTGCAAGCCAGCAGAAGGTGCCATAGGCTCAAATCTCATGTATGTGGTGTAGCTTCTTACCCCCTGCATGGAAAAAATGGTTTGGTGCTGCTGGGATGTATTGCTGGGCAGTTACAGGCAAAATGAAAAAAGTAACTCATTCGGCCTGAGCAGGTGTTTCAAGCACTTTTTCAGTGGGTTGGTGCATATGTGGTTCATTGTTGGGCATTTGTGGGCCATGTTCATAAATGCACTCTATTTGGTCTGAAAGGTGGTTTTAAGCAATAACTGTTAGATTTAGTCACTGCAAGCCAGCAGAAGGTGCCATAGGCTCAAATCTCATGTATGTGGTGTAGCTTCTTACCCCCTGCATGGAAAATGTGGTTTGGTGCTGCTGGGATGTATTGCTGGGCAGTTACAGGCAAAATGAAAAAAAGTAACTCATTCGGCCTGAGCAGGTGTTTCAAGCACTCTTTAGGTGGTTTGGTGCAAATGTGGTTCATTGTTGGGCAGTTGTGGGCAATGTTCATAAATGCAATCTATTTGGCCTGAAAGGTGTTTTTAAGCAATAACTGTTAGATTTAGTCACTGCAAGCCAGCAGAAGGTGCCATAGGCTCAAATCTCATGTATGTGGTGTAGCTTCTTACCCCCTGCATGGAAAATGTGGTTTGGTGCTGCTGGGATGTATTGCTGGGCAGTTACAGGCAAAATGAAAAAAAGTAACTCATTCGGCCTGAGCAGGTGTTTCAAGCACTTTTTCAGTGGTTTGGTGCATATGTGGTTCATTGTTGGGCAGTTGTGGGCCATGTTCATAAATGCACTCTATTTGGTCTGAAAGGTGTTTTTAAGCAATAACTGTTAGATTGAGTCACTGCAAGCCAGCAGAAGGTGCCATAGGCTCAAATCTCATGTATGTGGTGTAGCTTCTTACCCCCTGCATGGAAAATGTGGTTTGGTGCTGTTGGGATGTATTGCTGGGCAGTTACAGGCAAAATGAAAAAAAGTAACTCATTCGGCCTGAGCAGGTGTTTCAAGCACTTTTTCAGTGGTTTGGTGCATATGTGGTTCATTGTTGGGCAGTTGTGGGCCATGTTCATAAATGCACTCTATTTGGTCTGAAAGGTGTTTTTAAGCAATAACTGTTAGATTTAGTCACTGCAAGCCAGCAGAAGGTGCCATAGGCTCAAATCTCATGTATGTGGTGTAGCTTCTTACCCCCTGCATGGAAAATGTGGTTTGGTGCTGCTGGGATGTATTGCTGGGCAGTTACAGGCAAAATGAAAAAAGTAACTCATTCGGCCTGAGCAGGTGTTTCAAGCACTTTTTAGGTGGTGGGTGCAAATGTGGTTCATTGTTGGGCAGTTGTGGGCAATGTTCATAAATGCACTCTATTTGGTCTGCAAGGCGGTTTTAAGCAATAACTGTTAGATTTAGTCACTGCAAGTCAGCAGAAGGTGCGATAGGCTCAAATCTCATGTATGTGGTGTAGCTTCTTACCCCCTGCATTGAAAATGTGGTTTGGTGCTGCTGGGATGTATTGCTGGGCAGTTACAGGCAAAATGAAAAAAGTAACTCATTCGGCTTGAGCAGGTGTTTCAAGCACTTTTTCAGTGGTTTGGTGCAAATGTGGTTCATTGTTGGGCAGTTGTGGGCCATGTTCATAAATGCACTCTATTTGGTCTGAAAGGTGTTTTTAAGCAATAACTGTTAGATTTAGTCACTGCAAGCCAGCAGAAGGTGCCATAGGCTCAAATCTCATGTATGTGGTGTAGCTTCTTACCCCCTGCATGGAAAATGTGGTTTGGTGCTGCTGGGATGTATTGCTGGGCAGTTACAGGCAAAATGAAAAAAAGTAACTCATTCGGCCTGAGCAGGTGTTTCAAGCACTCTTTAGGTGGTTTGGTGCAAATGTGGTTCATTGTTGGGCAGTTGTGGGCAATGTTCATAAATGCAATCTATTTGGCCTGAAAGGTGTTTTTAAGCAATAACTGTTAGATTTAGTCACTGCAAGCCAGCAGAAGGTGCCATAGGCTCAAATCTCATGTATGTGGTGTAGCTTCTTACCCCCTGCATGGAAAATGTGGTTTGGTGCTGCTGGGATGTATTGCTGGGCAGTTACAGGCAAAATGAAAAAAGTAACTCATTCGGCCTGAGCAGGTGTTTCAAGCACTTTTTAGGTGGTGGGTGCAAATGTGGTTCATTGTTGGGCAGTTGTGGGCAATGTTCATAAATGCACTCTATTTGGTCTGCAAGGCGGTTTTAAGCAATAACTGTTAGATTTAGTCACTGCAAGTCAGCAGAAGGTGCGATAGGCTCAAATCTCATGTATGTGGTGTAGCTTCTTACCCCCTGCATTGAAAATGTGGTTTGGTGCTGCTGGGATGTATTGCTGGGCAGTTACAGGCAAAATGAAAAAAGTAACTCATTCGGCTTGAGCAGGTGTTTCAAGCACTTTTTCAGTGGTTTGGTGCAAATGTGGTTCATTGTTGGGCAGTTGTGGGCCATGTTCATAAATGCACTCTATTTGGTCTGAAAGGTGTTTTTAAGCAATAACTGTTAGATTTAGTCACTGCAAGCCAGCAGAAGGTGCCATAGGCTCAAATCTCATGTATGTGGTGTAGCTTCTTACCCCCTGCATGGAAAAAATGGTTTGGTGCTGCTGGGATGTATTGCTGGGCAGTTACAGGCAAAATGAAAAAAGTAACTCATTCGGCTTGAGCAGGTGTTTCAAGCACTTTTTCAGTGGTTTGGTGCAAATGTGGTTCATTGTTGGGCAGTTGTGGGCCATGTTCATAAATGCACTCTATTTGGTCTGAAAGGTGTTTTTAAGCAATAACTGTTAGATTTAGTCACTGCAAGCCAGCAGAAGGTGCCATAGGCTCAAATCTCATGTATGTGGTGTAGCTTCTTACCCCCTGCATGGAAAAAATGGTTTGGTGCTGCTGGGATGTATTGCTGGGCAGTTACAGGCAAAATGAAAAAAGTAACTCATTCGGCCTGAGCAGGTGTTTCAAGCACTTTTTCAGTGGGTTGGTGCATATGTGGTTCATTGTTGGGCATTTGTGGGCCATGTTCATAAATGCACTCTATTTGGTCTGAAAGGTGGTTTTAAGCAATAACTGTTAGATTTAGTCACTGCAAGCCAGCAGAAGGTGCCATAGGCTCAAATCTCATGTATGTGGTGTAGCTTCTTACCCCCTGCATGGAAAATGTGGTTTGGTGCTGCTGGGATGTATTGCTGGGCAGTTACAGGCAAAATGAAAAAAAGTAACTCATTCGGCCTGAGCAGGTGTTTCAAGCACTCTTTAGGTGGTTTGGTGCAAATGTGGTTCATTGTTGGGCAGTTGTGGGCAATGTTCATAAATGCAATCTATTTGGCCTGAAAGGTGTTTTTAAGCAATAACTGTTAGATTTAGTCACTGCAAGCCAGCAGAAGGTGCCATAGGCTCAAATCTCATGTATGTGGTGTAGCTTCTTACCCCCTGCATGGAAAATGTGGTTTGGTGCTGCTGGGATGTATTGCTGGGCAGTTACAGGCAAAATGAAAAAAAGTAACTCATTCGGCCTGAGCAGGTGTTTCAAGCACTTTTTCAGTGGTTTGGTGCATATGTGGTTCATTGTTGGGCAGTTGTGGGCCATGTTCATAAATGCACTCTATTTGGTCTGAAAGGTGTTTTTAAGCAATAACTGTTAGATTGAGTCACTGCAAGCCAGCAGAAGGTGCCATAGGCTCAAATCTCATGTATGTGGTGTAGCTTCTTACCCCCTGCATGGAAAATGTGGTTTGGTGCTGTTGGGATGTATTGCTGGGCAGTTACAGGCAAAATGAAAAAAAGTAACTCATTCGGCCTGAGCAGGTGTTTCAAGCACTTTTTCAGTGGTTTGGTGCATATGTGGTTCATTGTTGGGCAGTTGTGGGCCATGTTCATAAATGCACTCTATTTGGTCTGAAAGGTGTTTTTAAGCAATAACTGTTAGATTTAGTCACTGCAAGCCAGCAGAAGGTGCCATAGGCTCAAATCTCATGTATGTGGTGTAGCTTCTTACCCCCTGCATGGAAAATGTGGTTTGGTGCTGCTGGGATGTATTGCTGGGCAGTTACAGGCAAAATGAAAAAAGTAACTCATTCGGCCTGAGCAGGTGTTTCAAGCACTTTTTAGGTGGTGGGTGCAAATGTGGTTCATTGTTGGGCAGTTGTGGGCAATGTTCATAAATGCACTCTATTTGGTCTGAAAGGCGGTTTTAAGCAATAACTGTTAGATTTAGTCACTGCAAGTCAGCAGAAGGTGCGATAGGCTCAAATCTCATGTATGTGGTGTAGCTTCTTACCCCCTGCATTGAAAATGTGGTTTGGTGCTGCTGGGATGTATTGCTGGGCAGTTACAGGCAAAATGAAAAAAGTAACTCATTCGGCTTGAGCAGGTGTTTCAAGCACTTTTTCAGTGGTTTGGTGCAAATGTGGTTCATTGTTGGGCAGTTGTGGGCCATGTTCATAAATGCACTCTATTTGGTCTGAAAGGTGTTTTTAAGCAATAACTGTTAGATTTAGTCACTGCAAGCCAGCAGAAGGTGCCATAGGCTCAAATCTCATGTATGTGGTGTAGCTTCTTACCCCCTGCATGGAAAAAATGGTTTGGTGCTGCTGGGATGTATTGCTGGGCAGTTACAGGCAAAATGAAAAAAGTAACTCATTCGGCCTGAGCAGGTGTTTCAAGCACTTTTTCAGTGGGTTGGTGCATATGTGGTTCATTGTTGGGCATTTGTGGGCCATGTTCATAAATGCACTCTATTTGGTCTGAAAGGTGGTTTTAAGCAATAACTGTTAGATTTAGTCACTGCAAGCCAGCAGAAGGTGCCATAGGCTCAAATCTCATGTATGTGGTGTAGCTTCTTACCCCCTGCATGGAAAATGTGGTTTGGTGCTGCTGGGATGTATTGCTGGGCAGTTACAGGCAAAATGAAAAAAAGTAACTCATTCGGCCTGAGCAGGTGTTTCAAGCACTCTTTAGGTGGTTTGGTGCAAATGTGGTTCATTGTTGGGCAGTTGTGGGCAATGTTCATAAATGCAATCTATTTGGCCTGAAAGGTGTTTTTAAGCAATAACTGTTAGATTTAGTCACTGCAAGCCAGCAGAAGGTGCCATAGGCTCAAATCTCATGTATGTGGTGTAGCTTCTTACCCCCTGCATGGAAAATGTGGTTTGGTGCTGCTGGGATGTATTGCTGGGCAGTTACAGGCAAAATGAAAAAAAGTAACTCATTCGGCCTGAGCAGGTGTTTCAAGCACTTTTTCAGTGGTTTGGTGCATATGTGGTTCATTGTTGGGCAGTTGTGGGCCATGTTCATAAATGCACTCTATTTGGTCTGAAAGGTGTTTTTAAGCAATAACTGTTAGATTGAGTCACTGCAAGCCAGCAGAAGGTGCCATAGGCTCAAATCTCATGTATGTGGTGTAGCTTCTTACCCCCTGCATGGAAAATGTGGTTTGGTGCTGTTGGGATGTATTGCTGGGCAGTTACAGGCAAAATGAAAAAAAGTAACTCATTCGGCCTGAGCAGGTGTTTCAAGCACTTTTTCAGTGGTTTGGTGCATATGTGGTTCATTGTTGGGCAGTTGTGGGCCATGTTCATAAATGCACTCTATTTGGTCTGAAAGGTGTTTTTAAGCAATAACTGTTAGATTTAGTCACTGCAAGCCAGCAGAAGGTGCCATAGGCTCAAATCTCATGTATGTGGTGTAGCTTCTTACCCCCTGCATGGAAAATGTGGTTTGGTGCTGCTGGGATGTATTGCTGGGCAGTTACAGGCAAAATGAAAAAAGTAACTCATTCGGCCTGAGCAGGTGTTTCAAGCACTTTTTAGGTGGTGGGTGCAAATGTGGTTCATTGTTGGGCAGTTGTGGGCAATGTTCATAAATGCACTCTATTTGGTCTGAAAGGCGGTTTTAAGCAATAACTGTTAGATTTAGTCACTGCAAGTCAGCAGAAGGTGCGATAGGCTCAAATCTCATGTATGTGGTGTAGCTTCTTACCCCCTGCATTGAAAATGTGGTTTGGTGCTGCTGGGATGTATTGCTGGGCAGTTACAGGCAAAATGAAAAAAGTAACTCATTCGGCTTGAGCAGGTGTTTCAAGCACTTTTTCAGTGGTTTGGTGCAAATGTGGTTCATTGTTGGGCAGTTGTGGGCCATGTTCATAAATGCACTCTATTTGGTCTGAAAGGTGTTTTTAAGCAATAACTGTTAGATTTAGTCACTGCAAGCCAGCAGAAGGTGCCATAGGCTCAAATCTCATGTATGTGGTGTAGCTTCTTACCCCCTGCATGGAAAAAATGGTTTGGTGCTGCTGGGATGTATTGCTGGGCAGTTACAGGCAAAATGAAAAAAGTAACTCATTCGGCCTGAGCAGGTGTTTCAAGCACTTTTTCAGTGGGTTGGTGCATATGTGGTTCATTGTTGGGCATTTGTGGGCCATGTTCATAAATGCACTCTATTTGGTCTGAAAGGTGGTTTTAAGCAATAACTGTTAGATTTAGTCACTGCAAGCCAGCAGAAGGTGCCATAGGCTCAAATCTCATGTATGTGGTGTAGCTTCTTACCCCCTGCATGGAAAATGTGGTTTGGTGCTGCTGGGATGTATTGCTGGGCAGTTACAGGCAAAATGAAAAAAAGTAACTCATTCGGCCTGAGCAGGTGTTTCAAGCACTCTTTAGGTGGTTTGGTGCAAATGTGGTTCATTGTTGGGCAGTTGTGGGCAATGTTCATAAATGCAATCTATTTGGCCTGAAAGGTGTTTTTAAGCAATAACTGTTAGATTTAGTCACTGCAAGCCAGCAGAAGGTGCCATAGGCTCAAATCTCATGTATGTGGTGTAGCTTCTTACCCCCTGCATGGAAAATGTGGTTTGGTGCTGCTGGGATGTATTGCTGGGCAGTTACAGGCAAAATGAAAAAAAGTAACTCATTCGGCCTGAGCAGGTGTTTCAAGCACTTTTTCAGTGGTTTGGTGCATATGTGGTTCATTGTTGGGCAGTTGTGGGCCATGTTCATAAATGCACTCTATTTGGTCTGAAAGGTGTTTTTAAGCAATAACTGTTAGATTGAGTCACTGCAAGCCAGCAGAAGGTGCCATAGGCTCAAATCTCATGTATGTGGTGTAGCTTCTTACCCCCTGCATGGAAAATGTGGTTTGGTGCTGTTGGGATGTATTGCTGGGCAGTTACAGGCAAAATGAAAAAAAGTAACTCATTCGGCCTGAGCAGGTGTTTCAAGCACTTTTTCAGTGGTTTGGTGCATATGTGGTTCATTGTTGGGCAGTTGTGGGCCATGTTCATAAATGCACTCTATTTGGTCTGAAAGGTGTTTTTAAGCAATAACTGTTAGATTTAGTCACTGCAAGCCAGCAGAAGGTGCCATAGGCTCAAATCTCATGTATGTGGTGTAGCTTCTTACCCCCTGCATGGAAAATGTGGTTTGGTGCTGCTGGGATGTATTGCTGGGCAGTTACAGGCAAAATGAAAAAAGTAACTCATTCGGCCTGAGCAGGTGTTTCAAGCACTTTTTAGGTGGTGGGTGCAAATGTGGTTCATTGTTGGGCAGTTGTGGGCAATGTTCATAAATGCACTCTATTTGGTCTGAAAGGCGGTTTTAAGCAATAACTGTTAGATTTAGTCACTGCAAGTCAGCAGAAGGTGCGATAGGCTCAAATCTCATGTATGTGGTGTAGCTTCTTACCCCCTGCATTGAAAATGTGGTTTGGTGCTGCTGGGATGTATTGCTGGGCAGTTACAGGCAAAATGAAAAAAGTAACTCATTCGGCTTGAGCAGGTGTTTCAAGCACTTTTTCAGTGGTTTGGTGCAAATGTGGTTCATTGTTGGGCAGTTGTGGGCCATGTTCATAAATGCACTCTATTTGGTCTGAAAGGTGTTTTTAAGCAATAACTGTTAGATTTAGTCACTGCAAGCCAGCAGAAGGTGCCATAGGCTCAAATCTCATGTATGTGGTGTAGCTTCTTACCCCCTGCATGGAAAAAATGGTTTGGTGCTGCTGGGATGTATTGCTGGGCAGTTACAGGCAAAATGAAAAAAGTAACTCATTCGGCTTGAGCAGGTGTTTCAAGCACTTTTTCAGTGGTTTGGTGCAAATGTGGTTCATTGTTGGGCAGTTGTGGGCCATGTTCATAAATGCACTCTATTTGGTCTGAAAGGTGTTTTTAAGCAATAACTGTTAGATTTAGTCACTGCAAGCCAGCAGAAGGTGCCATAGGCTCAAATCTCATGTATGTGGTGTAGCTTCTTACCCCCTGCATGGAAAAAATGGTTTGGTGCTGCTGGGATGTATTGCTGGGCAGTTACAGGCAAAATGAAAAAAGTAACTCATTCGGCCTGAGCAGGTGTTTCAAGCACTTTTTCAGTGGGTTGGTGCATATGTGGTTCATTGTTGGGCATTTGTGGGCCATGTTCATAAATGCACTCTATTTGGTCTGAAAGGTGGTTTTAAGCAATAACTGTTAGATTTAGTCACTGCAAGCCAGCAGAAGGTGCCATAGGCTCAAATCTCATGTATGTGGTGTAGCTTCTTACCCCCTGCATGGAAAATGTGGTTTGGTGCTGCTGGGATGTATTGCTGGGCAGTTACAGGCAAAATGAAAAAAAGTAACTCATTCGGCCTGAGCAGGTGTTTCAAGCACTCTTTAGGTGGTTTGGTGCAAATGTGGTTCATTGTTGGGCAGTTGTGGGCAATGTTCATAAATGCAATCTATTTGGCCTGAAAGGTGTTTTTAAGCAATAACTGTTAGATTTAGTCACTGCAAGCCAGCAGAAGGTGCCATAGGCTCAAATCTCATGTATGTGGTGTAGCTTCTTACCCCCTGCATTGAAAATGTGGTTTGGTGCTGCTGGGATGTATTGCTGGGCAGTTACAGGCAAAATGAAAAAAGTAACTCATTCGGCTTGAGCAGGTGTTTCAAGCACTTTTTCAGTGGTTTGGTGCAAATGTGGTTCATTGTTGGGCAGTTGTGGGCCATGTTCATAAATGCACTCTATTTGGTCTGAAAGGTGTTTTTAAGCAATAACTGTTAGATTTAGTCACTGCAAGCCAGCAGAAGGTGCCATAGGCTCAAATCTCATGTATGTGGTGTAGCTTCTTACCCCCTGCATGGAAAAAATGGTTTGGTGCTGCTGGGATGTATTGCTGGGCAGTTACAGGCAAAATGAAAAAAGTAACTCATTCGGCCTGAGCAGGTGTTTCAAGCACTTTTTCAGTGGGTTGGTGCATATGTGGTTCATTGTTGGGCATTTGTGGGCCATGTTCATAAATGCACTCTATTTGGTCTGAAAGGTGGTTTTAAGCAATAACTGTTAGATTTAGTCACTGCAAGCCAGCAGAAGGTGCCATAGGCTCAAATCTCATGTATGTGGTGTAGCTTCTTACCCCCTGCATGGAAAATGTGGTTTGGTGCTGCTGGGATGTATTGCTGGGCAGTTACAGGCAAAATGAAAAAAAGTAACTCATTCGGCCTGAGCAGGTGTTTCAAGCACTCTTTAGGTGGTTTGGTGCAAATGTGGTTCATTGTTGGGCAGTTGTGGGCAATGTTCATAAATGCAATCTATTTGGCCTGAAAGGTGTTTTTAAGCAATAACTGTTAGATTTAGTCACTGCAAGCCAGCAGAAGGTGCCATAGGCTCAAATCTCATGTATGTGGTGTAGCTTCTTACCCCCTGCATGGAAAATGTGGTTTGGTGCTGCTGGGATGTATTGCTGGGCAGTTACAGGCAAAATGAAAAAAAGTAACTCATTCGGCCTGAGCAGGTGTTTCAAGCACTTTTTCAGTGGTTTGGTGCATATGTGGTTCATTGTTGGGCAGTTGTGGGCCATGTTCATAAATGCACTCTATTTGGTCTGAAAGGTGTTTTTAAGCAATAACTGTTAGATTGAGTCACTGCAAGCCAGCAGAAGGTGCCATAGGCTCAAATCTCATGTATGTGGTGTAGCTTCTTACCCCCTGCATGGAAAATGTGGTTTGGTGCTGTTGGGATGTATTGCTGGGCAGTTACAGGCAAAATGAAAAAAAGTAACTCATTCGGCCTGAGCAGGTGTTTCAAGCACTTTTTCAGTGGTTTGGTGCATATGTGGTTCATTGTTGGGCAGTTGTGGGCCATGTTCATAAATGCACTCTATTTGGTCTGAAAGGTGTTTTTAAGCAATAACTGTTAGATTTAGTCACTGCAAGCCAGCAGAAGGTGCCATAGGCTCAAATCTCATGTATGTGGTGTAGCTTCTTACCCCCTGCATGGAAAATGTGGTTTGGTGCTGCTGGGATGTATTGCTGGGCAGTTACAGGCAAAATGAAAAAAGTAACTCATTCGGCCTGAGCAGGTGTTTCAAGCACTTTTTAGGTGGTGGGTGCAAATGTGGTTCATTGTTGGGCAGTTGTGGGCAATGTTCATAAATGCACTCTATTTGGTCTGAAAGGCGGTTTTAAGCAATAACTGTTAGATTTAGTCACTGCAAGTCAGCAGAAGGTGCGATAGGCTCAAATCTCATGTATGTGGTGTAGCTTCTTACCCCCTGCATTGAAAATGTGGTTTGGTGCTGCTGGGATGTATTGCTGGGCAGTTACAGGCAAAATGAAAAAAGTAACTCATTCGGCTTGAGCAGGTGTTTCAAGCACTTTTTCAGTGGTTTGGTGCAAATGTGGTTCATTGTTGGGCAGTTGTGGGCCATGTTCATAAATGCACTCTATTTGGTCTGAAAGGTGTTTTTAAGCAATAACTGTTAGATTTAGTCACTGCAAGCCAGCAGAAGGTGCCATAGGCTCAAATCTCATGTATGTGGTGTAGCTTCTTACCCCCTGCATGGAAAAAATGGTTTGGTGCTGCTGGGATGTATTGCTGGGCAGTTACAGGCAAAATGAAAAAAGTAACTCATTCGGCCTGAGCAGGTGTTTCAAGCACTTTTTCAGTGGGTTGGTGCATATGTGGTTCATTGTTGGGCATTTGTGGGCCATGTTCATAAATGCACTCTATTTGGTCTGAAAGGTGGTTTTAAGCAATAACTGTTAGATTTAGTCACTGCAAGCCAGCAGAAGGTGCCATAGGCTCAAATCTCATGTATGTGGTGTAGCTTCTTACCCCCTGCATGGAAAATGTGGTTTGGTGCTGCTGGGATGTATTGCTGGGCAGTTACAGGCAAAATGAAAAAAAGTAACTCATTCGGCCTGAGCAGGTGTTTCAAGCACTCTTTAGGTGGTTTGGTGCATATGTGGTTCATTGTTGGGCAGTTGTGGGCCATGTTCATAAATGCACTCTATTTGGTCTGAAAGGTGTTTTTAAGCAATAACTGTTAGATTTAGTCACTGCAAGCCAGCAGAAGGTGCCATAGGCTCAAATCTCATGTATGTGGTGTAGCTTCTTACCCCCTGCATGGAAAATGTGGTTTGGTGCTGCTGGGATGTATTGCTGGGCAGTTACAGGCAAAATGAAAAAAGTAACTCATTCGGCCTGAGCAGGTGTTTCAAGCACTTTTTAGGTGGTGGGTGCAAATGTGGTTCATTGTTGGGCAGTTGTGGGCAATGTTCATAAATGCACTCTATTTGGTCTGAAAGGCGGTTTTAAGCAATAACTGTTAGATTTAGTCACTGCAAGTCAGCAGAAGGTGCGATAGGCTCAAATCTCATGTATGTGGTGTAGCTTCTTACCCCCTGCATTGAAAATGTGGTTTGGTGCTGCTGGGATGTATTGCTGGGCAGTTACAGGCAAAATGAAAAAAGTAACTCATTCGGCTTGAGCAGGTGTTTCAAGCACTTTTTCAGTGGTTTGGTGCAAATGTGGTTCATTGTTGGGCAGTTGTGGGCCATGTTCATAAATGCACTCTATTTGGTCTGAAAGGTGTTTTTAAGCAATAACTGTTAGATTTAGTCACTGCAAGCCAGCAGAAGGTGCCATAGGCTCAAATCTCATGTATGTGGTGTAGCTTCTTACCCCCTGCATGGAAAAAATGGTTTGGTGCTGCTGGGATGTATTGCTGGGCAGTTACAGGCAAAATGAAAAAAGTAACTCATTCGGCCTGAGCAGGTGTTTCAAGCACTTTTTCAGTGGGTTGGTGCATATGTGGTTCATTGTTGGGCATTTGTGGGCCATGTTCATAAATGCACTCTATTTGGTCTGAAAGGTGGTTTTAAGCAATAACTGTTAGATTTAGTCACTGCAAGCCAGCAGAAGGTGCCATAGGCTCAAATCTCATGTATGTGGTGTAGCTTCTTACCCCCTGCATGGAAAATGTGGTTTGGTGCTGCTGGGATGTATTGCTGGGCAGTTACAGGCAAAATGAAAAAAAGTAACTCATTCGGCCTGAGCAGGTGTTTCAAGCACTCTTTAGGTGGTTTGGTGCAAATGTGGTTCATTGTTGGGCAGTTGTGGGCAATGTTCATAAATGCAATCTATTTGGCCTGAAAGGTGTTTTTAAGCAATAACTGTTAGATTTAGTCACTGCAAGCCAGCAGAAGGTGCCATAGGCTCAAATCTCATGTATGTGGTGTAGCTTCTTACCCCCTGCATGGAAAATGTGGTTTGGTGCTGCTGGGATGTATTGCTGGGCAGTTACAGGCAAAATGAAAAAAAGTAACTCATTCGGCCTGAGCAGGTGTTTCAAGCACTTTTTCAGTGGTTTGGTGCATATGTGGTTCATTGTTGGGCAGTTGTGGGCCATGTTCATAAATGCACTCTATTTGGTCTGAAAGGTGTTTTTAAGCAATAACTGTTAGATTGAGTCACTGCAAGCCAGCAGAAGGTGCCATAGGCTCAAATCTCATGTATGTGGTGTAGCTTCTTACCCCCTGCATGGAAAATGTGGTTTGGTGCTGTTGGGATGTATTGCTGGGCAGTTACAGGCAAAATGAAAAAAAGTAACTCATTCGGCCTGAGCAGGTGTTTCAAGCACTTTTTCAGTGGTTTGGTGCATATGTGGTTCATTGTTGGGCAGTTGTGGGCCATGTTCATAAATGCACTCTATTTGGTCTGAAAGGTGTTTTTAAGCAATAACTGTTAGATTTAGTCACTGCAAGCCAGCAGAAGGTGCCATAGGCTCAAATCTCATGTATGTGGTGTAGCTTCTTACCCCCTGCATGGAAAATGTGGTTTGGTGCTGCTGGGATGTATTGCTGGGCAGTTACAGGCAAAATGAAAAAAGTAACTCATTCGGCCTGAGCAGGTGTTTCAAGCACTTTTTAGGTGGTGGGTGCAAATGTGGTTCATTGTTGGGCAGTTGTGGGCAATGTTCATAAATGCACTCTATTTGGTCTGAAAGGCGGTTTTAAGCAATAACTGTTAGATTTAGTCACTGCAAGTCAGCAGAAGGTGCGATAGGCTCAAATCTCATGTATGTGGTGTAGCTTCTTACCCCCTGCATTGAAAATGTGGTTTGGTGCTGCTGGGATGTATTGCTGGGCAGTTACAGGCAAAATGAAAAAAGTAACTCATTCGGCTTGAGCAGGTGTTTCAAGCACTTTTTCAGTGGTTTGGTGCAAATGTGGTTCATTGTTGGGCAGTTGTGGGCCATGTTCATAAATGCACTCTATTTGGTCTGAAAGGTGTTTTTAAGCAATAACTGTTAGATTTAGTCACTGCAAGCCAGCAGAAGGTGCCATAGGCTCAAATCTCATGTATGTGGTGTAGCTTCTTACCCCCTGCATGGAAAAAATGGTTTGGTGCTGCTGGGATGTATTGCTGGGCAGTTACAGGCAAAATGAAAAAAGTAACTCATTCGGCTTGAGCAGGTGTTTCAAGCACTTTTTCAGTGGTTTGGTGCAAATGTGGTTCATTGTTGGGCAGTTGTGGGCCATGTTCATAAATGCACTCTATTTGGTCTGAAAGGTGTTTTTAAGCAATAACTGTTAGATTTAGTCACTGCAAGCCAGCAGAAGGTGCCATAGGCTCAAATCTCATGTATGTGGTGTAGCTTCTTACCCCCTGCATGGAAAAAATGGTTTGGTGCTGCTGGGATGTATTGCTGGGCAGTTACAGGCAAAATGAAAAAAGTAACTCATTCGGCCTGAGCAGGTGTTTCAAGCACTTTTTCAGTGGGTTGGTGCATATGTGGTTCATTGTTGGGCATTTGTGGGCCATGTTCATAAATGCACTCTATTTGGTCTGAAAGGTGGTTTTAAGCAATAACTGTTAGATTTAGTCACTGCAAGCCAGCAGAAGGTGCCATAGGCTCAAATCTCATGTATGTGGTGTAGCTTCTTACCCCCTGCATGGAAAATGTGGTTTGGTGCTGCTGGGATGTATTGCTGGGCAGTTACAGGCAAAATGAAAAAAAGTAACTCATTCGGCCTGAGCAGGTGTTTCAAGCACTCTTTAGGTGGTTTGGTGCAAATGTGGTTCATTGTTGGGCAGTTGTGGGCAATGTTCATAAATGCAATCTATTTGGCCTGAAAGGTGTTTTTAAGCAATAACTGTTAGATTTAGTCACTGCAAGCCAGCAGAAGGTGCCATAGGCTCAAATCTCATGTATGTGGTGTAGCTTCTTACCCCCTGCATTGAAAATGTGGTTTGGTGCTGCTGGGATGTATTGCTGGGCAGTTACAGGCAAAATGAAAAAAGTAACTCATTCGGCTTGAGCAGGTGTTTCAAGCACTTTTTCAGTGGTTTGGTGCAAATGTGGTTCATTGTTGGGCAGTTGTGGGCCATGTTCATAAATGCACTCTATTTGGTCTGAAAGGTGTTTTTAAGCAATAACTGTTAGATTTAGTCACTGCAAGCCAGCAGAAGGTGCCATAGGCTCAAATCTCATGTATGTGGTGTAGCTTCTTACCCCCTGCATGGAAAAAATGGTTTGGTGCTGCTGGGATGTATTGCTGGGCAGTTACAGGCAAAATGAAAAAAGTAACTCATTCGGCCTGAGCAGGTGTTTCAAGCACTTTTTAGGTGGTGGGTGCAAATGTGGTTCATTGTTGGGCAGTTGTGGGCAATGTTCATAAATGCACTCTATTTGGTCTGAAAGGCGGTTTTAAGCAATAACTGTTAGATTTAGTCACTGCAAGTCAGCAGAAGGTGCGATAGGCTCAAATCTCATGTATGTGGTGTAGCTTCTTACCCCCTGCATTGAAAATGTGGTTTGGTGCTGCTGGGATGTATTGCTGGGCAGTTACAGGCAAAATGAAAAAAGTAACTCATTCGGCTTGAGCAGGTGTTTCAAGCACTTTTTCAGTGGTTTGGTGCAAATGTGGTTCATTGTTGGGCAGTTGTGGGCCATGTTCATAAATGCACTCTATTTGGTCTGAAAGGTGTTTTTAAGCAATAACTGTTAGATTTAGTCACTGCAAGCCAGCAGAAGGTGCCATAGGCTCAAATCTCATGTATGTGGTGTAGCTTCTTACCCCCTGCATGGAAAAAATGGTTTGGTGCTGCTGGGATGTATTGCTGGGCAGTTACAGGCAAAATGAAAAAAGTAACTCATTCGGCCTGAGCAGGTGTTTCAAGCACTTTTTCAGTGGGTTGGTGCATATGTGGTTCATTGTTGGGCATTTGTGGGCCATGTTCATAAATGCACTCTATTTGGTCTGAAAGGTGGTTTTAAGCAATAACTGTTAGATTTAGTCACTGCAAGCCAGCAGAAGGTGCCATAGGCTCAAATCTCATGTATGTGGTGTAGCTTCTTACCCCCTGCATGGAAAATGTGGTTTGGTGCTGCTGGGATGTATTGCTGGGCAGTTACAGGCAAAATGAAAAAAAGTAACTCATTCGGCCTGAGCAGGTGTTTCAAGCACTCTTTAGGTGGTTTGGTGCAAATGTGGTTCATTGTTGGGCAGTTGTGGGCAATGTTCATAAATGCAATCTATTTGGCCTGAAAGGTGTTTTTAAGCAATAACTGTTAGATTTAGTCACTGCAAGTCAGCAGAAGGTGCGATAGGCTCAAATCTCATGTATGTGGTGTAGCTTCTTACCCCCTGCATTGAAAATGTGGTTTGGTGCTGCTGGGATGTATTGCTGGGCAGTTACAGGCAAAATGAAAAAAGTAACTCATTCGGCTTGAGCAGGTGTTTCAAGCACTTTTTCAGTGGTTTGGTGCATATGTGGTTCATTGTTGGGCAGTTGTGGGCCATGTTCATAAATGCACTCTATTTGGTCTGAAAGGTGTTTTTAAGCAATAACTGTTAGATTGAGTCACTGCAAGCCAGCAGAAGGTGCCATAGGCTCAAATCTCATGTATGTGGTGTAGCTTCTTACCCCCTGCATGGAAAATGTGGTTTGGTGCTGTTGGGATGTATTGCTGGGCAGTTACAGGCAAAATGAAAAAAAGTAACTCATTCGGCCTGAGCAGGTGTTTCAAGCACTTTTTCAGTGGTTTGGTGCATATGTGGTTCATTGTTGGGCAGTTGTGGGCCATGTTCATAAATGCACTCTATTTGGTCTGAAAGGTGTTTTTAAGCAATAACTGTTAGATTTAGTCACTGCAAGCCAGCAGAAGGTGCCATAGGCTCAAATCTCATGTATGTGGTGTAGCTTCTTACCCCCTGCATGGAAAATGTGGTTTGGTGCTGCTGGGATGTATTGCTGGGCAGTTACAGGCAAAATGAAAAAAGTAACTCATTCGGCCTGAGCAGGTGTTTCAAGCACTTTTTAGGTGGTGGGTGCAAATGTGGTTCATTGTTGGGCAGTTGTGGGCAATGTTCATAAATGCACTCTATTTGGTCTGAAAGGCGGTTTTAAGCAATAACTGTTAGATTTAGTCACTGCAAGTCAGCAGAAGGTGCGATAGGCTCAAATCTCATGTATGTGGTGTAGCTTCTTACCCCCTGCATTGAAAATGTGGTTTGGTGCTGCTGGGATGTATTGCTGGGCAGTTACAGGCAAAATGAAAAAAGTAACTCATTCGGCTTGAGCAGGTGTTTCAAGCACTTTTTCAGTGGTTTGGTGCAAATGTGGTTCATTGTTGGGCAGTTGTGGGCCATGTTCATAAATGCACTCTATTTGGTCTGAAAGGTGTTTTTAAGCAATAACTGTTAGATTTAGTCACTGCAAGCCAGCAGAAGGTGCCATAGGCTCAAATCTCATGTATGTGGTGTAGCTTCTTACCCCCTGCATGGAAAAAATGGTTTGGTGCTGCTGGGATGTATTGCTGGGCAGTTACAGGCAAAATGAAAAAAGTAACTCATTCGGCTTGAGCAGGTGTTTCAAGCACTTTTTCAGTGGTTTGGTGCAAATGTGGTTCATTGTTGGGCAGTTGTGGGCCATGTTCATAAATGCACTCTATTTGGTCTGAAAGGTGTTTTTAAGCAATAACTGTTAGATTTAGTCACTGCAAGCCAGCAGAAGGTGCCATAGGCTCAAATCTCATGTATGTGGTGTAGCTTCTTACCCCCTGCATGGAAAAAATGGTTTGGTGCTGCTGGGATGTATTGCTGGGCAGTTACAGGCAAAATGAAAAAAGTAACTCATTCGGCTTGAGCAGGTGTTTCAAGCACTTTTTCAGTGGTTTGGTGCAAATGTGGTTCATTGTTGGGCAGTTGTGGGCCATGTTCATAAATGCACTCTATTTGGTCTGAAAGGTGTTTTTAAGCAATAACTGTTAGATTTAGTCACTGCAAGCCAGCAGAAGGTGCCATAGGCTCAAATCTCATGTATGTGGTGTAGCTTCTTACCCCCTGCATGGAAAAAATGGTTTGGTGCTGCTGGGATGTATTGCTGGGCAGTTACAGGCAAAATGAAAAAAGTAACTCATTCGGCCTGAGCAGGTGTTTCAAGCACTTTTTCAGTGGGTTGGTGCATATGTGGTTCATTGTTGGGCATTTGTGGGCCATGTTCATAAATGCACTCTATTTGGTCTGAAAGGTGGTTTTAAGCAATAACTGTTAGATTTAGTCACTGCAAGCCAGCAGAAGGTGCCATAGGCTCAAATCTCATGTATGTGGTGTAGCTTCTTACCCCCTGCATGGAAAATGTGGTTTGGTGCTGCTGGGATGTATTGCTGGGCAGTTACAGGCAAAATGAAAAAAAGTAACTCATTCGGCCTGAGCAGGTGTTTCAAGCACTCTTTAGGTGGTTTGGTGCAAATGTGGTTCATTGTTGGGCAGTTGTGGGCAATGTTCATAAATGCAATCTATTTGGCCTGAAAGGTGTTTTTAAGCAATAACTGTTAGATTTAGTCACTGCAAGCCAGCAGAAGGTGCCATAGGCTCAAATCTCATGTATGTGGTGTAGCTTCTTACCCCCTGCATGGAAAATGTGGTTTGGTGCTGCTGGGATGTATTGCTGGGCAGTTACAGGCAAAATGAAAAAAAGTAACTCATTCGGCCTGAGCAGGTGTTTCAAGCACTTTTTCAGTGGTTTGGTGCATATGTGGTTCATTGTTGGGCAGTTGTGGGCCATGTTCATAAATGCACTCTATTTGGTCTGAAAGGTGTTTTTAAGCAATAACTGTTAGATTGAGTCACTGCAAGCCAGCAGAAGGTGCCATAGGCTCAAATCTCATGTATGTGGTGTAGCTTCTTACCCCCTGCATGGAAAATGTGGTTTGGTGCTGTTGGGATGTATTGCTGGGCAGTTACAGGCAAAATGAAAAAAAGTAACTCATTCGGCCTGAGCAGGTGTTTCAAGCACTTTTTCAGTGGTTTGGTGCATATGTGGTTCATTGTTGGGCAGTTGTGGGCCATGTTCATAAATGCACTCTATTTGGTCTGAAAGGTGTTTTTAAGCAATAACTGTTAGATTTAGTCACTGCAAGCCAGCAGAAGGTGCCATAGGCTCAAATCTCATGTATGTGGTGTAGCTTCTTACCCCCTGCATGGAAAATGTGGTTTGGTGCTGCTGGGATGTATTGCTGGGCAGTTACAGGCAAAATGAAAAAAGTAACTCATTCGGCCTGAGCAGGTGTTTCAAGCACTTTTTAGGTGGTGGGTGCAAATGTGGTTCATTGTTGGGCAGTTGTGGGCAATGTTCATAAATGCACTCTATTTGGTCTGAAAGGCGGTTTTAAGCAATAACTGTTAGATTTAGTCACTGCAAGTCAGCAGAAGGTGCGATAGGCTCAAATCTCATGTATGTGGTGTAGCTTCTTACCCCCTGCATTGAAAATGTGGTTTGGTGCTGCTGGGATGTATTGCTGGGCAGTTACAGGCAAAATGAAAAAAGTAACTCATTCGGCTTGAGCAGGTGTTTCAAGCACTTTTTCAGTGGTTTGGTGCAAATGTGGTTCATTGTTGGGCAGTTGTGGGCCATGTTCATAAATGCACTCTATTTGGTCTGAAAGGTGTTTTTAAGCAATAACTGTTAGATTTAGTCACTGCAAGCCAGCAGAAGGTGCCATAGGCTCAAATCTCATGTATGTGGTGTAGCTTCTTACCCCCTGCATGGAAAAAATGGTTTGGTGCTGCTGGGATGTATTGCTGGGCAGTTACAGGCAAAATGAAAAAAGTAACTCATTCGGCTTGAGCAGGTGTTTCAAGCACTTTTTCAGTGGTTTGGTGCAAATGTGGTTCATTGTTGGGCAGTTGTGGGCCATGTTCATAAATGCACTCTATTTGGTCTGAAAGGTGTTTTTAAGCAATAACTGTTAGATTTAGTCACTGCAAGCCAGCAGAAGGTGCCATAGGCTCAAATCTCATGTATGTGGTGTAGCTTCTTACCCCCTGCATGGAAAAAATGGTTTGGTGCTGCTGGGATGTATTGCTGGGCAGTTACAGGCAAAATGAAAAAAGTAACTCATTCGGCCTGAGCAGGTGTTTCAAGCACTTTTTCAGTGGGTTGGTGCATATGTGGTTCATTGTTGGGCATTTGTGGGCCATGTTCATAAATGCACTCTATTTGGTCTGAAAGGTGGTTTTAAGCAATAACTGTTAGATTTAGTCACTGCAAGCCAGCAGAAGGTGCCATAGGCTCAAATCTCATGTATGTGGTGTAGCTTCTTACCCCCTGCATGGAAAATGTGGTTTGGTGCTGCTGGGATGTATTGCTGGGCAGTTACAGGCAAAATGAAAAAAAGTAACTCATTCGGCCTGAGCAGGTGTTTCAAGCACTCTTTAGGTGGTTTGGTGCAAATGTGGTTCATTGTTGGGCAGTTGTGGGCAATGTTCATAAATGCAATCTATTTGGCCTGAAAGGTGTTTTTAAGCAATAACTGTTAGATTTAGTCACTGCAAGCCAGCAGAAGGTGCCATAGGCTCAAATCTCATGTATGTGGTGTAGCTTCTTACCCCCTGCATGGAAAATGTGGTTTGGTGCTGCTGGGATGTATTGCTGGGCAGTTACAGGCAAAATGAAAAAAAGTAACTCATTCGGCCTGAGCAGGTGTTTCAAGCACTTTTTCAGTGGTTTGGTGCATATGTGGTTCATTGTTGGGCAGTTGTGGGCCATGTTCATAAATGCACTCTATTTGGTCTGAAAGGTGTTTTTAAGCAATAACTGTTAGATTGAGTCACTGCAAGCCAGCAGAAGGTGCCATAGGCTCAAATCTCATGTATGTGGTGTAGCTTCTTACCCCCTGCATGGAAAATGTGGTTTGGTGCTGTTGGGATGTATTGCTGGGCAGTTACAGGCAAAATGAAAAAAAGTAACTCATTCGGCCTGAGCAGGTGTTTCAAGCACTTTTTCAGTGGTTTGGTGCATATGTGGTTCATTGTTGGGCAGTTGTGGGCCATGTTCATAAATGCACTCTATTTGGTCTGAAAGGTGTTTTTAAGCAATAACTGTTAGATTTAGTCACTGCAAGCCAGCAGAAGGTGCCATAGGCTCAAATCTCATGTATGTGGTGTAGCTTCTTACCCCCTGCATGGAAAAAATGGTTTGGTGCTGCTGGGATGTATTGCTGGGCAGTTACAGGCAAAATGAAAAAAGTAACTCATTCGGCTTGAGCAGGTGTTTCAAGCACTTTTTCAGTGGTTTGGTGCAAATGTGGTTCATTGTTGGGCAGTTGTGGGCCATGTTCATAAATGCACTCTATTTGGTCTGAAAGGTGTTTTTAAGCAATAACTGTTAGATTTAGTCACTGCAAGCCAGCAGAAGGTGCCATAGGCTCAAATCTCATGTATGTGGTGTAGCTTCTTACCCCCTGCATGGAAAAAATGGTTTGGTGCTGCTGGGATGTATTGCTGGGCAGTTACAGGCAAAATGAAAAAAGTAACTCATTCGGCTTGAGCAGGTGTTTCAAGCACTTTTTCAGTGGTTTGGTGCAAATGTGGTTCATTGTTGGGCAGTTGTGGGCCATGTTCATAAATGCACTCTATTTGGTCTGAAAGGTGTTTTTAAGCAATAACTGTTAGATTTAGTCACTGCAAGCCAGCAGAAGGTGCCATAGGCTCAAATCTCATGTATGTGGTGTAGCTTCTTACCCCCTGCATGGAAAAAATGGTTTGGTGCTGCTGGGATGTATTGCTGGGCAGTTACAGGCAAAATGAAAAAAGTAACTCATTCGGCCTGAGCAGGTGTTTCAAGCACTTTTTCAGTGGGTTGGTGCATATGTGGTTCATTGTTGGGCATTTGTGGGCCATGTTCATAAATGCACTCTATTTGGTCTGAAAGGTGGTTTTAAGCAATAACTGTTAGATTTAGTCACTGCAAGCCAGCAGAAGGTGCCATAGGCTCAAATCTCATGTATGTGGTGTAGCTTCTTACCCCCTGCATGGAAAATGTGGTTTGGTGCTGCTGGGATGTATTGCTGGGCAGTTACAGGCAAAATGAAAAAAAGTAACTCATTCGGCCTGAGCAGGTGTTTCAAGCACTCTTTAGGTGGTTTGGTGCAAATGTGGTTCATTGTTGGGCAGTTGTGGGCAATGTTCATAAATGCAATCTATTTGGCCTGAAAGGTGTTTTTAAGCAATAACTGTTAGATTTAGTCACTGCAAGCCAGCAGAAGGTGCCATAGGCTCAAATCTCATGTATGTGGTGTAGCTTCTTACCCCCTGCATTGAAAATGTGGTTTGGTGCTGCTGGGATGTATTGCTGGGCAGTTACAGGCAAAATGAAAAAAGTAACTCATTCGGCTTGAGCAGGTGTTTCAAGCACTTTTTCAGTGGTTTGGTGCAAATGTGGTTCATTGTTGGGCAGTTGTGGGCCATGTTCATAAATGCACTCTATTTGGTCTGAAAGGTGTTTTTAAGCAATAACTGTTAGATTTAGTCACTGCAAGCCAGCAGAAGGTGCCATAGGCTCAAATCTCATGTATGTGGTGTAGCTTCTTACCCCCTGCATGGAAAAAATGGTTTGGTGCTGCTGGGATGTATTGCTGGGCAGTTACAGGCAAAATGAAAAAAGTAACTCATTCGGCCTGAGCAGGTGTTTCAAGCACTTTTTCAGTGGGTTGGTGCATATGTGGTTCATTGTTGGGCATTTGTGGGCCATGTTCATAAATGCACTCTATTTGGTCTGAAAGGTGGTTTTAAGCAATAACTGTTAGATTTAGTCACTGCAAGCCAGCAGAAGGTGCCATAGGCTCAAATCTCATGTATGTGGTGTAGCTTCTTACCCCCTGCATGGAAAATGTGGTTTGGTGCTGCTGGGATGTATTGCTGGGCAGTTACAGGCAAAATGAAAAAAAGTAACTCATTCGGCCTGAGCAGGTGTTTCAAGCACTCTTTAGGTGGTTTGGTGCAAATGTGGTTCATTGTTGGGCAGTTGTGGGCAATGTTCATAAATGCAATCTATTTGGCCTGAAAGGTGTTTTTAAGCAATAACTGTTAGATTTAGTCACTGCAAGCCAGCAGAAGGTGCCATAGGCTCAAATCTCATGTATGTGGTGTAGCTTCTTACCCCCTGCATGGAAAATGTGGTTTGGTGCTGCTGGGATGTATTGCTGGGCAGTTACAGGCAAAATGAAAAAAAGTAACTCATTCGGCCTGAGCAGGTGTTTCAAGCACTTTTTCAGTGGTTTGGTGCATATGTGGTTCATTGTTGGGCAGTTGTGGGCCATGTTCATAAATGCACTCTATTTGGTCTGAAAGGTGTTTTTAAGCAATAACTGTTAGATTGAGTCACTGCAAGCCAGCAGAAGGTGCCATAGGCTCAAATCTCATGTATGTGGTGTAGCTTCTTACCCCCTGCATGGAAAATGTGGTTTGGTGCTGTTGGGATGTATTGCTGGGCAGTTACAGGCAAAATGAAAAAAAGTAACTCATTCGGCCTGAGCAGGTGTTTCAAGCACTTTTTCAGTGGTTTGGTGCATATGTGGTTCATTGTTGGGCAGTTGTGGGCCATGTTCATAAATGCACTCTATTTGGTCTGAAAGGTGTTTTTAAGCAATAACTGTTAGATTTAGTCACTGCAAGCCAGCAGAAGGTGCCATAGGCTCAAATCTCATGTATGTGGTGTAGCTTCTTACCCCCTGCATGGAAAATGTGGTTTGGTGCTGCTGGGATGTATTGCTGGGCAGTTACAGGCAAAATGAAAAAAGTAACTCATTCGGCCTGAGCAGGTGTTTCAAGCACTTTTTAGGTGGTGGGTGCAAATGTGGTTCATTGTTGGGCAGTTGTGGGCAATGTTCATAAATGCACTCTATTTGGTCTGAAAGGCGGTTTTAAGCAATAACTGTTAGATTTAGTCACTGCAAGTCAGCAGAAGGTGCGATAGGCTCAAATCTCATGTATGTGGTGTAGCTTCTTACCCCCTGCATTGAAAATGTGGTTTGGTGCTGCTGGGATGTATTGCTGGGCAGTTACAGGCAAAATGAAAAAAGTAACTCATTCGGCTTGAGCAGGTGTTTCAAGCACTTTTTCAGTGGTTTGGTGCAAATGTGGTTCATTGTTGGGCAGTTGTGGGCCATGTTCATAAATGCACTCTATTTGGTCTGAAAGGTGTTTTTAAGCAATAACTGTTAGATTTAGTCACTGCAAGCCAGCAGAAGGTGCCATAGGCTCAAATCTCATGTATGTGGTGTAGCTTCTTACCCCCTGCATGGAAAAAATGGTTTGGTGCTGCTGGGATGTATTGCTGGGCAGTTACAGGCAAAATGAAAAAAGTAACTCATTCGGCTTGAGCAGGTGTTTCAAGCACTTTTTCAGTGGTTTGGTGCAAATGTGGTTCATTGTTGGGCAGTTGTGGGCCATGTTCATAAATGCACTCTATTTGGTCTGAAAGGTGTTTTTAAGCAATAACTGTTAGATTTAGTCACTGCAAGCCAGCAGAAGGTGCCATAGGCTCAAATCTCATGTATGTGGTGTAGCTTCTTACCCCCTGCATGGAAAAAATGGTTTGGTGCTGCTGGGATGTATTGCTGGGCAGTTACAGGCAAAATGAAAAAAGTAACTCATTCGGCCTGAGCAGGTGTTTCAAGCACTTTTTCAGTGGGTTGGTGCATATGTGGTTCATTGTTGGGCATTTGTGGGCCATGTTCATAAATGCACTCTATTTGGTCTGAAAGGTGGTTTTAAGCAATAACTGTTAGATTTAGTCACTGCAAGCCAGCAGAAGGTGCCATAGGCTCAAATCTCATGTATGTGGTGTAGCTTCTTACCCCCTGCATGGAAAATGTGGTTTGGTGCTGCTGGGATGTATTGCTGGGCAGTTACAGGCAAAATGAAAAAAGTAACTCATTCGGCCTGAGCAGGTGTTTCAAGCACTTTTTAGGTGGTGGGTGCAAATGTGGTTCATTGTTGGGCAGTTGTGGGCAATGTTCATAAATGCACTCTATTTGGTCTGAAAGGCGGTTTTAAGCAATAACTGTTAGATTTAGTCACTGCAAGTCAGCAGAAGGTGCGATAGGCTCAAATCTCATGTATGTGGTGTAGCTTCTTACCCCCTGCATTGAAAATGTGGTTTGGTGCTGCTGGGATGTATTGCTGGGCAGTTACAGGCAAAATGAAAAAAGTAACTCATTCGGCTTGAGCAGGTGTTTCAAGCACTTTTTCAGTGGTTTGGTGCAAATGTGGTTCATTGTTGGGCAGTTGTGGGCCATGTTCATAAATGCACTCTATTTGGTCTGAAAGGTGTTTTTAAGCAATAACTGTTAGATTTAGTCACTGCAAGCCAGCAGAAGGTGCCATAGGCTCAAATCTCATGTATGTGGTGTAGCTTCTTACCCCCTGCATGGAAAAAATGGTTTGGTGCTGCTGGGATGTATTGCTGGGCAGTTACAGGCAAAATGAAAAAAGTAACTCATTCGGCTTGAGCAGGTGTTTCAAGCACTTTTTCAGTGGTTTGGTGCAAATGTGGTTCATTGTTGGGCAGTTGTGGGCCATGTTCATAAATGCACTCTATTTGGTCTGAAAGGTGTTTTTAAGCAATAACTGTTAGATTTAGTCACTGCAAGCCAGCAGAAGGTGCCATAGGCTCAAATCTCATGTATGTGGTGTAGCTTCTTACCCCCTGCATGGAAAAAATGGTTTGGTGCTGCTGGGATGTATTGCTGGGCAGTTACAGGCAAAATGAAAAAAGTAACTCATTCGGCCTGAGCAGGTGTTTCAAGCACTTTTTCAGTGGGTTGGTGCATATGTGGTTCATTGTTGGGCATTTGTGGGCCATGTTCATAAATGCACTCTATTTGGTCTGAAAGGTGGTTTTAAGCAATAACTGTTAGATTTAGTCACTGCAAGCCAGCAGAAGGTGCCATAGGCTCAAATCTCATGTATGTGGTGTAGCTTCTTACCCCCTGCATGGAAAATGTGGTTTGGTGCTGCTGGGATGTATTGCTGGGCAGTTACAGGCAAAATGAAAAAAAGTAACTCATTCGGCCTGAGCAGGTGTTTCAAGCACTCTTTAGGTGGTTTGGTGCAAATGTGGTTCATTGTTGGGCAGTTGTGGGCAATGTTCATAAATGCAATCTATTTGGCCTGAAAGGTGTTTTTAAGCAATAACTGTTAGATTTAGTCACTGCAAGCCAGCAGAAGGTGCCATAGGCTCAAATCTCATGTATGTGGTGTAGCTTCTTACCCCCTGCATGGAAAATGTGGTTTGGTGCTGCTGGGATGTATTGCTGGGCAGTTACAGGCAAAATGAAAAAAAGTAACTCATTCGGCCTGAGCAGGTGTTTCAAGCACTTTTTCAGTGGTTTGGTGCATATGTGGTTCATTGTTGGGCAGTTGTGGGCCATGTTCATAAATGCACTCTATTTGGTCTGAAAGGTGTTTTTAAGCAATAACTGTTAGATTGAGTCACTGCAAGCCAGCAGAAGGTGCCATAGGCTCAAATCTCATGTATGTGGTGTAGCTTCTTACCCCCTGCATGGAAAATGTGGTTTGGTGCTGTTGGGATGTATTGCTGGGCAGTTACAGGCAAAATGAAAAAAAGTAACTCATTCGGCCTGAGCAGGTGTTTCAAGCACTTTTTCAGTGGTTTGGTGCATATGTGGTTCATTGTTGGGCAGTTGTGGGCCATGTTCATAAATGCACTCTATTTGGTCTGAAAGGTGTTTTTAAGCAATAACTGTTAGATTTAGTCACTGCAAGCCAGCAGAAGGTGCCATAGGCTCAAATCTCATGTATGTGGTGTAGCTTCTTACCCCCTGCATGGAAAATGTGGTTTGGTGCTGCTGGGATGTATTGCTGGGCAGTTACAGGCAAAATGAAAAAAGTAACTCATTCGGCCTGAGCAGGTGTTTCAAGCACTTTTTAGGTGGTGGGTGCAAATGTGGTTCATTGTTGGGCAGTTGTGGGCAATGTTCATAAATGCACTCTATTTGGTCTGAAAGGCGGTTTTAAGCAATAACTGTTAGATTTAGTCACTGCAAGTCAGCAGAAGGTGCGATAGGCTCAAATCTCATGTATGTGGTGTAGCTTCTTACCCCCTGCATTGAAAATGTGGTTTGGTGCTGCTGGGATGTATTGCTGGGCAGTTACAGGCAAAATGAAAAAAGTAACTCATTCGGCTTGAGCAGGTGTTTCAAGCACTTTTTCAGTGGTTTGGTGCAAATGTGGTTCATTGTTGGGCAGTTGTGGGCCATGTTCATAAATGCACTCTATTTGGTCTGAAAGGTGTTTTTAAGCAATAACTGTTAGATTTAGTCACTGCAAGCCAGCAGAAGGTGCCATAGGCTCAAATCTCATGTATGTGGTGTAGCTTCTTACCCCCTGCATGGAAAAAATGGTTTGGTGCTGCTGGGATGTATTGCTGGGCAGTTACAGGCAAAATGAAAAAAGTAACTCATTCGGCTTGAGCAGGTGTTTCAAGCACTTTTTCAGTGGTTTGGTGCAAATGTGGTTCATTGTTGGGCAGTTGTGGGCCATGTTCATAAATGCACTCTATTTGGTCTGAAAGGTGTTTTTAAGCAATAACTGTTAGATTTAGTCACTGCAAGCCAGCAGAAGGTGCCATAGGCTCAAATCTCATGTATGTGGTGTAGCTTCTTACCCCCTGCATGGAAAAAATGGTTTGGTGCTGCTGGGATGTATTGCTGGGCAGTTACAGGCAAAATGAAAAAAGTAACTCATTCGGCCTGAGCAGGTGTTTCAAGCACTTTTTCAGTGGGTTGGTGCATATGTGGTTCATTGTTGGGCATTTGTGGGCCATGTTCATAAATGCACTCTATTTGGTCTGAAAGGTGGTTTTAAGCAATAACTGTTAGATTTAGTCACTGCAAGCCAGCAGAAGGTGCCATAGGCTCAAATCTCATGTATGTGGTGTAGCTTCTTACCCCCTGCATGGAAAATGTGGTTTGGTGCTGCTGGGATGTATTGCTGGGCAGTTACAGGCAAAATGAAAAAAGTAACTCATTCGGCCTGAGCAGGTGTTTCAAGCACTTTTTAGGTGGTGGGTGCAAATGTGGTTCATTGTTGGGCAGTTGTGGGCAATGTTCATAAATGCACTCTATTTGGTCTGAAAGGCGGTTTTAAGCAATAACTGTTAGATTTAGTCACTGCAAGTCAGCAGAAGGTGCGATAGGCTCAAATCTCATGTATGTGGTGTAGCTTCTTACCCCCTGCATTGAAAATGTGGTTTGGTGCTGCTGGGATGTATTGCTGGGCAGTTACAGGCAAAATGAAAAAAGTAACTCATTCGGCTTGAGCAGGTGTTTCAAGCACTTTTTCAGTGGTTTGGTGCAAATGTGGTTCATTGTTGGGCAGTTGTGGGCCATGTTCATAAATGCACTCTATTTGGTCTGAAAGGTGTTTTTAAGCAATAACTGTTAGATTTAGTCACTGCAAGCCAGCAGAAGGTGCCATAGGCTCAAATCTCATGTATGTGGTGTAGCTTCTTACCCCCTGCATGGAAAAAATGGTTTGGTGCTGCTGGGATGTATTGCTGGGCAGTTACAGGCAAAATGAAAAAAGTAACTCATTCGGCTTGAGCAGGTGTTTCAAGCACTTTTTCAGTGGTTTGGTGCAAATGTGGTTCATTGTTGGGCAGTTGTGGGCCATGTTCATAAATGCACTCTATTTGGTCTGAAAGGTGTTTTTAAGCAATAACTGTTAGATTTAGTCACTGCAAGCCAGCAGAAGGTGCCATAGGCTCAAATCTCATGTATGTGGTGTAGCTTCTTACCCCCTGCATGGAAAAAATGGTTTGGTGCTGCTGGGATGTATTGCTGGGCAGTTACAGGCAAAATGAAAAAAGTAACTCATTCGGCCTGAGCAGGTGTTTCAAGCACTTTTTCAGTGGGTTGGTGCATATGTGGTTCATTGTTGGGCATTTGTGGGCCATGTTCATAAATGCACTCTATTTGGTCTGAAAGGTGGTTTTAAGCAATAACTGTTAGATTTAGTCACTGCAAGCCAGCAGAAGGTGCCATAGGCTCAAATCTCATGTATGTGGTGTAGCTTCTTACCCCCTGCATGGAAAATGTGGTTTGGTGCTGCTGGGATGTATTGCTGGGCAGTTACAGGCAAAATGAAAAAAAGTAACTCATTCGGCCTGAGCAGGTGTTTCAAGCACTCTTTAGGTGGTTTGGTGCAAATGTGGTTCATTGTTGGGCAGTTGTGGGCAATGTTCATAAATGCAATCTATTTGGCCTGAAAGGTGTTTTTAAGCAATAACTGTTAGATTTAGTCACTGCAAGCCAGCAGAAGGTGCCATAGGCTCAAATCTCATGTATGTGGTGTAGCTTCTTACCCCCTGCATGGAAAATGTGGTTTGGTGCTGCTGGGATGTATTGCTGGGCAGTTACAGGCAAAATGAAAAAAAGTAACTCATTCGGCCTGAGCAGGTGTTTCAAGCACTTTTTCAGTGGTTTGGTGCATATGTGGTTCATTGTTGGGCAGTTGTGGGCCATGTTCATAAATGCACTCTATTTGGTCTGAAAGGTGTTTTTAAGCAATAACTGTTAGATTGAGTCACTGCAAGCCAGCAGAAGGTGCCATAGGCTCAAATCTCATGTATGTGGTGTAGCTTCTTACCCCCTGCATGGAAAATGTGGTTTGGTGCTGTTGGGATGTATTGCTGGGCAGTTACAGGCAAAATGAAAAAAAGTAACTCATTCGGCCTGAGCAGGTGTTTCAAGCACTTTTTCAGTGGTTTGGTGCATATGTGGTTCATTGTTGGGCAGTTGTGGGCCATGTTCATAAATGCACTCTATTTGGTCTGAAAGGTGTTTTTAAGCAATAACTGTTAGATTTAGTCACTGCAAGCCAGCAGAAGGTGCCATAGGCTCAAATCTCATGTATGTGGTGTAGCTTCTTACCCCCTGCATGGAAAATGTGGTTTGGTGCTGCTGGGATGTATTGCTGGGCAGTTACAGGCAAAATGAAAAAAGTAACTCATTCGGCCTGAGCAGGTGTTTCAAGCACTTTTTAGGTGGTGGGTGCAAATGTGGTTCATTGTTGGGCAGTTGTGGGCAATGTTCATAAATGCACTCTATTTGGTCTGAAAGGCGGTTTTAAGCAATAACTGTTAGATTTAGTCACTGCAAGTCAGCAGAAGGTGCGATAGGCTCAAATCTCATGTATGTGGTGTAGCTTCTTACCCCCTGCATTGAAAATGTGGTTTGGTGCTGCTGGGATGTATTGCTGGGCAGTTACAGGCAAAATGAAAAAAGTAACTCATTCGGCTTGAGCAGGTGTTTCAAGCACTTTTTCAGTGGTTTGGTGCAAATGTGGTTCATTGTTGGGCAGTTGTGGGCCATGTTCATAAATGCACTCTATTTGGTCTGAAAGGTGTTTTTAAGCAATAACTGTTAGATTTAGTCACTGCAAGCCAGCAGAAGGTGCCATAGGCTCAAATCTCATGTATGTGGTGTAGCTTCTTACCCCCTGCATGGAAAATGTGGTTTGGTGCTGCTGGGATGTATTGCTGGGCAGTTACAGGCAAAATGAAAAAAGTAACTCATTCGGCCTGAGCAGGTGTTTCAAGCACTTTTTAGGTGGTGGGTGCAAATGTGGTTCATTGTTGGGCAGTTGTGGGCAATGTTCATAAATGCACTCTATTTGGTCTGAAAGGCGGTTTTAAGCAATAACTGTTAGATTTAGTCACTGCAAGTCAGCAGAAGGTGCGATAGGCTCAAATCTCATGTATGTGGTGTAGCTTCTTACCCCCTGCATTGAAAATGTGGTTTGGTGCTGCTGGGATGTATTGCTGGGCAGTTACAGGCAAAATGAAAAAAGTAACTCATTCGGCTTGAGCAGGTGTTTCAAGCACTTTTTCAGTGGTTTGGTGCAAATGTGGTTCATTGTTGGGCAGTTGTGGGCCATGTTCATAAATGCACTCTATTTGGTCTGAAAGGTGTTTTTAAGCAATAACTGTTAGATTTAGTCACTGCAAGCCAGCAGAAGGTGCCATAGGCTCAAATCTCATGTATGTGGTGTAGCTTCTTACCCCCTGCATGGAAAAAATGGTTTGGTGCTGCTGGGATGTATTGCTGGGCAGTTACAGGCAAAATGAAAAAAGTAACTCATTCGGCTTGAGCAGGTGTTTCAAGCACTTTTTCAGTGGTTTGGTGCAAATGTGGTTCATTGTTGGGCAGTTGTGGGCCATGTTCATAAATGCACTCTATTTGGTCTGAAAGGTGTTTTTAAGCAATAACTGTTAGATTTAGTCACTGCAAGCCAGCAGAAGGTGCCATAGGCTCAAATCTCATGTATGTGGTGTAGCTTCTTACCCCCTGCATGGAAAAAATGGTTTGGTGCTGCTGGGATGTATTGCTGGGCAGTTACAGGCAAAATGAAAAAAGTAACTCATTCGGCCTGAGCAGGTGTTTCAAGCACTTTTTCAGTGGGTTGGTGCATATGTGGTTCATTGTTGGGCATTTGTGGGCCATGTTCATAAATGCACTCTATTTGGTCTGAAAGGTGGTTTTAAGCAATAACTGTTAGATTTAGTCACTGCAAGCCAGCAGAAGGTGCCATAGGCTCAAATCTCATGTATGTGGTGTAGCTTCTTACCCCCTGCATGGAAAATGTGGTTTGGTGCTGCTGGGATGTATTGCTGGGCAGTTACAGGCAAAATGAAAAAAGTAACTCATTCGGCCTGAGCAGGTGTTTCAAGCACTTTTTAGGTGGTGGGTGCAAATGTGGTTCATTGTTGGGCAGTTGTGGGCAATGTTCATAAATGCACTCTATTTGGTCTGAAAGGCGGTTTTAAGCAATAACTGTTAGATTTAGTCACTGCAAGTCAGCAGAAGGTGCGATAGGCTCAAATCTCATGTATGTGGTGTAGCTTCTTACCCCCTGCATTGAAAATGTGGTTTGGTGCTGCTGGGATGTATTGCTGGGCAGTTACAGGCAAAATGAAAAAAGTAACTCATTCGGCTTGAGCAGGTGTTTCAAGCACTTTTTCAGTGGTTTGGTGCAAATGTGGTTCATTGTTGGGCAGTTGTGGGCCATGTTCATAAATGCACTCTATTTGGTCTGAAAGGTGTTTTTAAGCAATAACTGTTAGATTTAGTCACTGCAAGCCAGCAGAAGGTGCCATAGGCTCAAATCTCATGTATGTGGTGTAGCTTCTTACCCCCTGCATGGAAAAAATGGTTTGGTGCTGCTGGGATGTATTGCTGGGCAGTTACAGGCAAAATGAAAAAAGTAACTCATTCGGCTTGAGCAGGTGTTTCAAGCACTTTTTCAGTGGTTTGGTGCAAATGTGGTTCATTGTTGGGCAGTTGTGGGCCATGTTCATAAATGCACTCTATTTGGTCTGAAAGGTGTTTTTAAGCAATAACTGTTAGATTTAGTCACTGCAAGCCAGCAGAAGGTGCCATAGGCTCAAATCTCATGTATGTGGTGTAGCTTCTTACCCCCTGCATGGAAAAAATGGTTTGGTGCTGCTGGGATGTATTGCTGGGCAGTTACAGGCAAAATGAAAAAAGTAACTCATTCGGCCTGAGCAGGTGTTTCAAGCACTTTTTCAGTGGGTTGGTGCATATGTGGTTCATT
This sequence comes from Dunckerocampus dactyliophorus, assembly GCF_027744805.1. Lineage (NCBI taxonomy): Eukaryota > Metazoa > Chordata > Actinopteri > Syngnathiformes > Syngnathidae > Dunckerocampus > Dunckerocampus dactyliophorus. The sequence goes on along the minus strand of NC_072835.1, from coordinate 6,781,470 downwards.
GTTGGGCATTTGTGGGCCATGTTCATAAATGCACTCTATTTGGTCTGAAAGGTGGTTTTAAGCAATAACTGTTAGATTTAGTCACTGCAAGCCAGCAGAAGGTGCCATAGGCTCAAATCTCATGTATGTGGTGTAGCTTCTTACCCCCTGCATGGAAAATGTGGTTTGGTGCTGCTGGGATGTATTGCTGGGCAGTTACAGGCAAAATGAAAAAAAGTAACTCATTCGGCCTGAGCAGGTGTTTCAAGCACTCTTTAGGTGGTTTGGTGCAAATGTGGTTCATTGTTGGGCAGTTGTGGGCAATGTTCATAAATGCAATCTATTTGGCCTGAAAGGTGTTTTTAAGCAATAACTGTTAGATTTAGTCACTGCAAGCCAGCAGAAGGTGCCATAGGCTCAAATCTCATGTATGTGGTGTAGCTTCTTACCCCCTGCATGGAAAATGTGGTTTGGTGCTGCTGGGATGTATTGCTGGGCAGTTACAGGCAAAATGAAAAAAAGTAACTCATTCGGCCTGAGCAGGTGTTTCAAGCACTTTTTCAGTGGTTTGGTGCATATGTGGTTCATTGTTGGGCAGTTGTGGGCCATGTTCATAAATGCACTCTATTTGGTCTGAAAGGTGTTTTTAAGCAATAACTGTTAGATTGAGTCACTGCAAGCCAGCAGAAGGTGCCATAGGCTCAAATCTCATGTATGTGGTGTAGCTTCTTACCCCCTGCATGGAAAATGTGGTTTGGTGCTGTTGGGATGTATTGCTGGGCAGTTACAGGCAAAATGAAAAAAAGTAACTCATTCGGCCTGAGCAGGTGTTTCAAGCACTTTTTCAGTGGTTTGGTGCATATGTGGTTCATTGTTGGGCAGTTGTGGGCCATGTTCATAAATGCACTCTATTTGGTCTGAAAGGTGTTTTTAAGCAATAACTGTTAGATTTAGTCACTGCAAGCCAGCAGAAGGTGCCATAGGCTCAAATCTCATGTATGTGGTGTAGCTTCTTACCCCCTGCATGGAAAATGTGGTTTGGTGCTGCTGGGATGTATTGCTGGGCAGTTACAGGCAAAATGAAAAAAGTAACTCATTCGGCCTGAGCAGGTGTTTCAAGCACTTTTTAGGTGGTGGGTGCAAATGTGGTTCATTGTTGGGCAGTTGTGGGCAATGTTCATAAATGCACTCTATTTGGTCTGAAAGGCGGTTTTAAGCAATAACTGTTAGATTTAGTCACTGCAAGTCAGCAGAAGGTGCGATAGGCTCAAATCTCATGTATGTGGTGTAGCTTCTTACCCCCTGCATTGAAAATGTGGTTTGGTGCTGCTGGGATGTATTGCTGGGCAGTTACAGGCAAAATGAAAAAAGTAACTCATTCGGCTTGAGCAGGTGTTTCAAGCACTTTTTCAGTGGTTTGGTGCAAATGTGGTTCATTGTTGGGCAGTTGTGGGCCATGTTCATAAATGCACTCTATTTGGTCTGAAAGGTGTTTTTAAGCAATAACTGTTAGATTTAGTCACTGCAAGCCAGCAGAAGGTGCCATAGGCTCAAATCTCATGTATGTGGTGTAGCTTCTTACCCCCTGCATGGAAAAAATGGTTTGGTGCTGCTGGGATGTATTGCTGGGCAGTTACAGGCAAAATGAAAAAAGTAACTCATTCGGCTTGAGCAGGTGTTTCAAGCACTTTTTCAGTGGTTTGGTGCAAATGTGGTTCATTGTTGGGCAGTTGTGGGCCATGTTCATAAATGCACTCTATTTGGTCTGAAAGGTGTTTTTAAGCAATAACTGTTAGATTTAGTCACTGCAAGCCAGCAGAAGGTGCCATAGGCTCAAATCTCATGTATGTGGTGTAGCTTCTTACCCCCTGCATGGAAAAAATGGTTTGGTGCTGCTGGGATGTATTGCTGGGCAGTTACAGGCAAAATGAAAAAAGTAACTCATTCGGCCTGAGCAGGTGTTTCAAGCACTTTTTCAGTGGGTTGGTGCATATGTGGTTCATTGTTGGGCATTTGTGGGCCATGTTCATAAATGCACTCTATTTGGTCTGAAAGGTGGTTTTAAGCAATAACTGTTAGATTTAGTCACTGCAAGCCAGCAGAAGGTGCCATAGGCTCAAATCTCATGTATGTGGTGTAGCTTCTTACCCCCTGCATGGAAAATGTGGTTTGGTGCTGCTGGGATGTATTGCTGGGCAGTTACAGGCAAAATGAAAAAAGTAACTCATTCGGCCTGAGCAGGTGTTTCAAGCACTTTTTAGGTGGTGGGTGCAAATGTGGTTCATTGTTGGGCAGTTGTGGGCAATGTTCATAAATGCACTCTATTTGGTCTGAAAGGCGGTTTTAAGCAATAACTGTTAGATTTAGTCACTGCAAGTCAGCAGAAGGTGCGATAGGCTCAAATCTCATGTATGTGGTGTAGCTTCTTACCCCCTGCATTGAAAATGTGGTTTGGTGCTGCTGGGATGTATTGCTGGGCAGTTACAGGCAAAATGAAAAAAGTAACTCATTCGGCTTGAGCAGGTGTTTCAAGCACTTTTTCAGTGGTTTGGTGCAAATGTGGTTCATTGTTGGGCAGTTGTGGGCCATGTTCATAAATGCACTCTATTTGGTCTGAAAGGTGTTTTTAAGCAATAACTGTTAGATTTAGTCACTGCAAGCCAGCAGAAGGTGCCATAGGCTCAAATCTCATGTATGTGGTGTAGCTTCTTACCCCCTGCATGGAAAAAATGGTTTGGTGCTGCTGGGATGTATTGCTGGGCAGTTACAGGCAAAATGAAAAAAGTAACTCATTCGGCTTGAGCAGGTGTTTCAAGCACTTTTTCAGTGGTTTGGTGCAAATGTGGTTCATTGTTGGGCAGTTGTGGGCCATGTTCATAAATGCACTCTATTTGGTCTGAAAGGTGTTTTTAAGCAATAACTGTTAGATTTAGTCACTGCAAGCCAGCAGAAGGTGCCATAGGCTCAAATCTCATGTATGTGGTGTAGCTTCTTACCCCCTGCATGGAAAAAATGGTTTGGTGCTGCTGGGATGTATTGCTGGGCAGTTACAGGCAAAATGAAAAAAGTAACTCATTCGGCCTGAGCAGGTGTTTCAAGCACTTTTTCAGTGGGTTGGTGCATATGTGGTTCATTGTTGGGCATTTGTGGGCCATGTTCATAAATGCACTCTATTTGGTCTGAAAGGTGGTTTTAAGCAATAACTGTTAGATTTAGTCACTGCAAGCCAGCAGAAGGTGCCATAGGCTCAAATCTCATGTATGTGGTGTAGCTTCTTACCCCCTGCATGGAAAATGTGGTTTGGTGCTGCTGGGATGTATTGCTGGGCAGTTACAGGCAAAATGAAAAAAAGTAACTCATTCGGCCTGAGCAGGTGTTTCAAGCACTCTTTAGGTGGTTTGGTGCAAATGTGGTTCATTGTTGGGCAGTTGTGGGCAATGTTCATAAATGCAATCTATTTGGCCTGAAAGGTGTTTTTAAGCAATAACTGTTAGATTTAGTCACTGCAAGCCAGCAGAAGGTGCCATAGGCTCAAATCTCATGTATGTGGTGTAGCTTCTTACCCCCTGCATGGAAAATGTGGTTTGGTGCTGCTGGGATGTATTGCTGGGCAGTTACAGGCAAAATGAAAAAAAGTAACTCATTCGGCCTGAGCAGGTGTTTCAAGCACTTTTTCAGTGGTTTGGTGCATATGTGGTTCATTGTTGGGCAGTTGTGGGCCATGTTCATAAATGCACTCTATTTGGTCTGAAAGGTGTTTTTAAGCAATAACTGTTAGATTGAGTCACTGCAAGCCAGCAGAAGGTGCCATAGGCTCAAATCTCATGTATGTGGTGTAGCTTCTTACCCCCTGCATGGAAAATGTGGTTTGGTGCTGTTGGGATGTATTGCTGGGCAGTTACAGGCAAAATGAAAAAAAGTAACTCATTCGGCCTGAGCAGGTGTTTCAAGCACTTTTTCAGTGGTTTGGTGCATATGTGGTTCATTGTTGGGCAGTTGTGGGCCATGTTCATAAATGCACTCTATTTGGTCTGAAAGGTGTTTTTAAGCAATAACTGTTAGATTTAGTCACTGCAAGCCAGCAGAAGGTGCCATAGGCTCAAATCTCATGTATGTGGTGTAGCTTCTTACCCCCTGCATGGAAAATGTGGTTTGGTGCTGCTGGGATGTATTGCTGGGCAGTTACAGGCAAAATGAAAAAAGTAACTCATTCGGCCTGAGCAGGTGTTTCAAGCACTTTTTAGGTGGTGGGTGCAAATGTGGTTCATTGTTGGGCAGTTGTGGGCAATGTTCATAAATGCACTCTATTTGGTCTGAAAGGCGGTTTTAAGCAATAACTGTTAGATTTAGTCACTGCAAGTCAGCAGAAGGTGCGATAGGCTCAAATCTCATGTATGTGGTGTAGCTTCTTACCCCCTGCATTGAAAATGTGGTTTGGTGCTGCTGGGATGTATTGCTGGGCAGTTACAGGCAAAATGAAAAAAGTAACTCATTCGGCTTGAGCAGGTGTTTCAAGCACTTTTTCAGTGGTTTGGTGCAAATGTGGTTCATTGTTGGGCAGTTGTGGGCCATGTTCATAAATGCACTCTATTTGGTCTGAAAGGTGTTTTTAAGCAATAACTGTTAGATTTAGTCACTGCAAGCCAGCAGAAGGTGCCATAGGCTCAAATCTCATGTATGTGGTGTAGCTTCTTACCCCCTGCATGGAAAAAATGGTTTGGTGCTGCTGGGATGTATTGCTGGGCAGTTACAGGCAAAATGAAAAAAGTAACTCATTCGGCTTGAGCAGGTGTTTCAAGCACTTTTTCAGTGGTTTGGTGCAAATGTGGTTCATTGTTGGGCAGTTGTGGGCCATGTTCATAAATGCACTCTATTTGGTCTGAAAGGTGTTTTTAAGCAATAACTGTTAGATTTAGTCACTGCAAGCCAGCAGAAGGTGCCATAGGCTCAAATCTCATGTATGTGGTGTAGCTTCTTACCCCCTGCATGGAAAAAATGGTTTGGTGCTGCTGGGATGTATTGCTGGGCAGTTACAGGCAAAATGAAAAAAGTAACTCATTCGGCCTGAGCAGGTGTTTCAAGCACTTTTTCAGTGGGTTGGTGCATATGTGGTTCATTGTTGGGCATTTGTGGGCCATGTTCATAAATGCACTCTATTTGGTCTGAAAGGTGGTTTTAAGCAATAACTGTTAGATTTAGTCACTGCAAGCCAGCAGAAGGTGCCATAGGCTCAAATCTCATGTATGTGGTGTAGCTTCTTACCCCCTGCATGGAAAATGTGGTTTGGTGCTGCTGGGATGTATTGCTGGGCAGTTACAGGCAAAATGAAAAAAAGTAACTCATTCGGCCTGAGCAGGTGTTTCAAGCACTCTTTAGGTGGTTTGGTGCAAATGTGGTTCATTGTTGGGCAGTTGTGGGCAATGTTCATAAATGCAATCTATTTGGCCTGAAAGGTGTTTTTAAGCAATAACTGTTAGATTTAGTCACTGCAAGCCAGCAGAAGGTGCCATAGGCTCAAATCTCATGTATGTGGTGTAGCTTCTTACCCCCTGCATGGAAAATGTGGTTTGGTGCTGCTGGGATGTATTGCTGGGCAGTTACAGGCAAAATGAAAAAAAGTAACTCATTCGGCCTGAGCAGGTGTTTCAAGCACTTTTTCAGTGGTTTGGTGCATATGTGGTTCATTGTTGGGCAGTTGTGGGCCATGTTCATAAATGCACTCTATTTGGTCTGAAAGGTGTTTTTAAGCAATAACTGTTAGATTGAGTCACTGCAAGCCAGCAGAAGGTGCCATAGGCTCAAATCTCATGTATGTGGTGTAGCTTCTTACCCCCTGCATGGAAAATGTGGTTTGGTGCTGTTGGGATGTATTGCTGGGCAGTTACAGGCAAAATGAAAAAAAGTAACTCATTCGGCCTGAGCAGGTGTTTCAAGCACTTTTTCAGTGGTTTGGTGCATATGTGGTTCATTGTTGGGCAGTTGTGGGCCATGTTCATAAATGCACTCTATTTGGTCTGAAAGGTGTTTTTAAGCAATAACTGTTAGATTTAGTCACTGCAAGCCAGCAGAAGGTGCCATAGGCTCAAATCTCATGTATGTGGTGTAGCTTCTTACCCCCTGCATGGAAAATGTGGTTTGGTGCTGCTGGGATGTATTGCTGGGCAGTTACAGGCAAAATGAAAAAAGTAACTCATTCGGCCTGAGCAGGTGTTTCAAGCACTTTTTAGGTGGTGGGTGCAAATGTGGTTCATTGTTGGGCAGTTGTGGGCAATGTTCATAAATGCACTCTATTTGGTCTGAAAGGCGGTTTTAAGCAATAACTGTTAGATTTAGTCACTGCAAGTCAGCAGAAGGTGCGATAGGCTCAAATCTCATGTATGTGGTGTAGCTTCTTACCCCCTGCATTGAAAATGTGGTTTGGTGCTGCTGGGATGTATTGCTGGGCAGTTACAGGCAAAATGAAAAAAGTAACTCATTCGGCTTGAGCAGGTGTTTCAAGCACTTTTTCAGTGGTTTGGTGCAAATGTGGTTCATTGTTGGGCAGTTGTGGGCCATGTTCATAAATGCACTCTATTTGGTCTGAAAGGTGTTTTTAAGCAATAACTGTTAGATTTAGTCACTGCAAGCCAGCAGAAGGTGCCATAGGCTCAAATCTCATGTATGTGGTGTAGCTTCTTACCCCCTGCATGGAAAAAATGGTTTGGTGCTGCTGGGATGTATTGCTGGGCAGTTACAGGCAAAATGAAAAAAGTAACTCATTCGGCTTGAGCAGGTGTTTCAAGCACTTTTTCAGTGGTTTGGTGCAAATGTGGTTCATTGTTGGGCAGTTGTGGGCCATGTTCATAAATGCACTCTATTTGGTCTGAAAGGTGTTTTTAAGCAATAACTGTTAGATTTAGTCACTGCAAGCCAGCAGAAGGTGCCATAGGCTCAAATCTCATGTATGTGGTGTAGCTTCTTACCCCCTGCATGGAAAAAATGGTTTGGTGCTGCTGGGATGTATTGCTGGGCAGTTACAGGCAAAATGAAAAAAGTAACTCATTCGGCCTGAGCAGGTGTTTCAAGCACTTTTTCAGTGGGTTGGTGCATATGTGGTTCATTGTTGGGCATTTGTGGGCCATGTTCATAAATGCACTCTATTTGGTCTGAAAGGTGGTTTTAAGCAATAACTGTTAGATTTAGTCACTGCAAGCCAGCAGAAGGTGCCATAGGCTCAAATCTCATGTATGTGGTGTAGCTTCTTACCCCCTGCATGGAAAATGTGGTTTGGTGCTGCTGGGATGTATTGCTGGGCAGTTACAGGCAAAATGAAAAAAAGTAACTCATTCGGCCTGAGCAGGTGTTTCAAGCACTCTTTAGGTGGTTTGGTGCAAATGTGGTTCATTGTTGGGCAGTTGTGGGCAATGTTCATAAATGCAATCTATTTGGCCTGAAAGGTGTTTTTAAGCAATAACTGTTAGATTTAGTCACTGCAAGCCAGCAGAAGGTGCCATAGGCTCAAATCTCATGTATGTGGTGTAGCTTCTTACCCCCTGCATGGAAAATGTGGTTTGGTGCTGCTGGGATGTATTGCTGGGCAGTTACAGGCAAAATGAAAAAAAGTAACTCATTCGGCCTGAGCAGGTGTTTCAAGCACTTTTTCAGTGGTTTGGTGCATATGTGGTTCATTGTTGGGCAGTTGTGGGCCATGTTCATAAATGCACTCTATTTGGTCTGAAAGGTGTTTTTAAGCAATAACTGTTAGATTGAGTCACTGCAAGCCAGCAGAAGGTGCCATAGGCTCAAATCTCATGTATGTGGTGTAGCTTCTTACCCCCTGCATGGAAAATGTGGTTTGGTGCTGTTGGGATGTATTGCTGGGCAGTTACAGGCAAAATGAAAAAAAGTAACTCATTCGGCCTGAGCAGGTGTTTCAAGCACTTTTTCAGTGGTTTGGTGCATATGTGGTTCATTGTTGGGCAGTTGTGGGCCATGTTCATAAATGCACTCTATTTGGTCTGAAAGGTGTTTTTAAGCAATAACTGTTAGATTTAGTCACTGCAAGCCAGCAGAAGGTGCCATAGGCTCAAATCTCATGTATGTGGTGTAGCTTCTTACCCCCTGCATGGAAAATGTGGTTTGGTGCTGCTGGGATGTATTGCTGGGCAGTTACAGGCAAAATGAAAAAAGTAACTCATTCGGCCTGAGCAGGTGTTTCAAGCACTTTTTAGGTGGTGGGTGCAAATGTGGTTCATTGTTGGGCAGTTGTGGGCAATGTTCATAAATGCACTCTATTTGGTCTGAAAGGCGGTTTTAAGCAATAACTGTTAGATTTAGTCACTGCAAGTCAGCAGAAGGTGCGATAGGCTCAAATCTCATGTATGTGGTGTAGCTTCTTACCCCCTGCATTGAAAATGTGGTTTGGTGCTGCTGGGATGTATTGCTGGGCAGTTACAGGCAAAATGAAAAAAGTAACTCATTCGGCTTGAGCAGGTGTTTCAAGCACTTTTTCAGTGGTTTGGTGCAAATGTGGTTCATTGTTGGGCAGTTGTGGGCCATGTTCATAAATGCACTCTATTTGGTCTGAAAGGTGTTTTTAAGCAATAACTGTTAGATTTAGTCACTGCAAGCCAGCAGAAGGTGCCATAGGCTCAAATCTCATGTATGTGGTGTAGCTTCTTACCCCCTGCATGGAAAAAATGGTTTGGTGCTGCTGGGATGTATTGCTGGGCAGTTACAGGCAAAATGAAAAAAGTAACTCATTCGGCTTGAGCAGGTGTTTCAAGCACTTTTTCAGTGGTTTGGTGCAAATGTGGTTCATTGTTGGGCAGTTGTGGGCCATGTTCATAAATGCACTCTATTTGGTCTGAAAGGTGTTTTTAAGCAATAACTGTTAGATTTAGTCACTGCAAGCCAGCAGAAGGTGCCATAGGCTCAAATCTCATGTATGTGGTGTAGCTTCTTACCCCCTGCATGGAAAAAATGGTTTGGTGCTGCTGGGATGTATTGCTGGGCAGTTACAGGCAAAATGAAAAAAGTAACTCATTCGGCCTGAGCAGGTGTTTCAAGCACTTTTTCAGTGGGTTGGTGCATATGTGGTTCATTGTTGGGCATTTGTGGGCCATGTTCATAAATGCACTCTATTTGGTCTGAAAGGTGGTTTTAAGCAATAACTGTTAGATTTAGTCACTGCAAGCCAGCAGAAGGTGCCATAGGCTCAAATCTCATGTATGTGGTGTAGCTTCTTACCCCCTGCATGGAAAATGTGGTTTGGTGCTGCTGGGATGTATTGCTGGGCAGTTACAGGCAAAATGAAAAAAGTAACTCATTCGGCCTGAGCAGGTGTTTCAAGCACTTTTTAGGTGGTGGGTGCAAATGTGGTTCATTGTTGGGCAGTTGTGGGCAATGTTCATAAATGCACTCTATTTGGTCTGAAAGGCGGTTTTAAGCAATAACTGTTAGATTTAGTCACTGCAAGTCAGCAGAAGGTGCGATAGGCTCAAATCTCATGTATGTGGTGTAGCTTCTTACCCCCTGCATTGAAAATGTGGTTTGGTGCTGCTGGGATGTATTGCTGGGCAGTTACAGGCAAAATGAAAAAAGTAACTCATTCGGCTTGAGCAGGTGTTTCAAGCACTTTTTCAGTGGTTTGGTGCAAATGTGGTTCATTGTTGGGCAGTTGTGGGCCATGTTCATAAATGCACTCTATTTGGTCTGAAAGGTGTTTTTAAGCAATAACTGTTAGATTTAGTCACTGCAAGCCAGCAGAAGGTGCCATAGGCTCAAATCTCATGTATGTGGTGTAGCTTCTTACCCCCTGCATGGAAAAAATGGTTTGGTGCTGCTGGGATGTATTGCTGGGCAGTTACAGGCAAAATGAAAAAAGTAACTCATTCGGCTTGAGCAGGTGTTTCAAGCACTTTTTCAGTGGTTTGGTGCAAATGTGGTTCATTGTTGGGCAGTTGTGGGCCATGTTCATAAATGCACTCTATTTGGTCTGAAAGGTGTTTTTAAGCAATAACTGTTAGATTTAGTCACTGCAAGCCAGCAGAAGGTGCCATAGGCTCAAATCTCATGTATGTGGTGTAGCTTCTTACCCCCTGCATGGAAAAAATGGTTTGGTGCTGCTGGGATGTATTGCTGGGCAGTTACAGGCAAAATGAAAAAAGTAACTCATTCGGCCTGAGCAGGTGTTTCAAGCACTTTTTCAGTGGGTTGGTGCATATGTGGTTCATTGTTGGGCATTTGTGGGCCATGTTCATAAATGCACTCTATTTGGTCTGAAAGGTGGTTTTAAGCAATAACTGTTAGATTTAGTCACTGCAAGCCAGCAGAAGGTGCCATAGGCTCAAATCTCATGTATGTGGTGTAGCTTCTTACCCCCTGCATGGAAAATGTGGTTTGGTGCTGCTGGGATGTATTGCTGGGCAGTTACAGGCAAAATGAAAAAAAGTAACTCATTCGGCCTGAGCAGGTGTTTCAAGCACTCTTTAGGTGGTTTGGTGCAAATGTGGTTCATTGTTGGGCAGTTGTGGGCAATGTTCATAAATGCAATCTATTTGGCCTGAAAGGTGTTTTTAAGCAATAACTGTTAGATTTAGTCACTGCAAGCCAGCAGAAGGTGCCATAGGCTCAAATCTCATGTATGTGGTGTAGCTTCTTACCCCCTGCATGGAAAATGTGGTTTGGTGCTGCTGGGATGTATTGCTGGGCAGTTACAGGCAAAATGAAAAAAAGTAACTCATTCGGCCTGAGCAGGTGTTTCAAGCACTTTTTCAGTGGTTTGGTGCATATGTGGTTCATTGTTGGGCAGTTGTGGGCCATGTTCATAAATGCACTCTATTTGGTCTGAAAGGTGTTTTTAAGCAATAACTGTTAGATTGAGTCACTGCAAGCCAGCAGAAGGTGCCATAGGCTCAAATCTCATGTATGTGGTGTAGCTTCTTACCCCCTGCATGGAAAATGTGGTTTGGTGCTGTTGGGATGTATTGCTGGGCAGTTACAGGCAAAATGAAAAAAAGTAACTCATTCGGCCTGAGCAGGTGTTTCAAGCACTTTTTCAGTGGTTTGGTGCATATGTGGTTCATTGTTGGGCAGTTGTGGGCCATGTTCATAAATGCACTCTATTTGGTCTGAAAGGTGTTTTTAAGCAATAACTGTTAGATTTAGTCACTGCAAGCCAGCAGAAGGTGCCATAGGCTCAAATCTCATGTATGTGGTGTAGCTTCTTACCCCCTGCATGGAAAATGTGGTTTGGTGCTGCTGGGATGTATTGCTGGGCAGTTACAGGCAAAATGAAAAAAGTAACTCATTCGGCCTGAGCAGGTGTTTCAAGCACTTTTTAGGTGGTGGGTGCAAATGTGGTTCATTGTTGGGCAGTTGTGGGCAATGTTCATAAATGCACTCTATTTGGTCTGAAAGGCGGTTTTAAGCAATAACTGTTAGATTTAGTCACTGCAAGTCAGCAGAAGGTGCGATAGGCTCAAATCTCATGTATGTGGTGTAGCTTCTTACCCCCTGCATTGAAAATGTGGTTTGGTGCTGCTGGGATGTATTGCTGGGCAGTTACAGGCAAAATGAAAAAAGTAACTCATTCGGCTTGAGCAGGTGTTTCAAGCACTTTTTCAGTGGTTTGGTGCAAATGTGGTTCATTGTTGGGCAGTTGTGGGCCATGTTCATAAATGCACTCTATTTGGTCTGAAAGGTGTTTTTAAGCAATAACTGTTAGATTTAGTCACTGCAAGCCAGCAGAAGGTGCCATAGGCTCAAATCTCATGTATGTGGTGTAGCTTCTTACCCCCTGCATGGAAAATGTGGTTTGGTGCTGCTGGGATGTATTGCTGGGCAGTTACAGGCAAAATGAAAAAAGTAACTCATTCGGCCTGAGCAGGTGTTTCAAGCACTTTTTAGGTGGTGGGTGCAAATGTGGTTCATTGTTGGGCAGTTGTGGGCAATGTTCATAAATGCACTCTATTTGGTCTGAAAGGCGGTTTTAAGCAATAACTGTTAGATTTAGTCACTGCAAGTCAGCAGAAGGTGCGATAGGCTCAAATCTCATGTATGTGGTGTAGCTTCTTACCCCCTGCATTGAAAATGTGGTTTGGTGCTGCTGGGATGTATTGCTGGGCAGTTACAGGCAAAATGAAAAAAGTAACTCATTCGGCTTGAGCAGGTGTTTCAAGCACTTTTTCAGTGGTTTGGTGCAAATGTGGTTCATTGTTGGGCAGTTGTGGGCCATGTTCATAAATGCACTCTATTTGGTCTGAAAGGTGTTTTTAAGCAATAACTGTTAGATTTAGTCACTGCAAGCCAGCAGAAGGTGCCATAGGCTCAAATCTCATGTATGTGGTGTAGCTTCTTACCCCCTGCATGGAAAAAATGGTTTGGTGCTGCTGGGATGTATTGCTGGGCAGTTACAGGCAAAATGAAAAAAGTAACTCATTCGGCTTGAGCAGGTGTTTCAAGCACTTTTTCAGTGGTTTGGTGCAAATGTGGTTCATTGTTGGGCAGTTGTGGGCCATGTTCATAAATGCACTCTATTTGGTCTGAAAGGTGTTTTTAAGCAATAACTGTTAGATTTAGTCACTGCAAGCCAGCAGAAGGTGCCATAGGCTCAAATCTCATGTATGTGGTGTAGCTTCTTACCCCCTGCATGGAAAAAATGGTTTGGTGCTGCTGGGATGTATTGCTGGGCAGTTACAGGCAAAATGAAAAAAGTAACTCATTCGGCCTGAGCAGGTGTTTCAAGCACTTTTTCAGTGGGTTGGTGCATATGTGGTTCATTGTTGGGCATTTGTGGGCCATGTTCATAAATGCACTCTATTTGGTCTGAAAGGTGGTTTTAAGCAATAACTGTTAGATTTAGTCACTGCAAGCCAGCAGAAGGTGCCATAGGCTCAAATCTCATGTATGTGGTGTAGCTTCTTACCCCCTGCATGGAAAATGTGGTTTGGTGCTGCTGGGATGTATTGCTGGGCAGTTACAGGCAAAATGAAAAAAGTAACTCATTCGGCCTGAGCAGGTGTTTCAAGCACTTTTTAGGTGGTGGGTGCAAATGTGGTTCATTGTTGGGCAGTTGTGGGCAATGTTCATAAATGCACTCTATTTGGTCTGAAAGGCGGTTTTAAGCAATAACTGTTAGATTTAGTCACTGCAAGTCAGCAGAAGGTGCGATAGGCTCAAATCTCATGTATGTGGTGTAGCTTCTTACCCCCTGCATTGAAAATGTGGTTTGGTGCTGCTGGGATGTATTGCTGGGCAGTTACAGGCAAAATGAAAAAAGTAACTCATTCGGCTTGAGCAGGTGTTTCAAGCACTTTTTCAGTGGTTTGGTGCAAATGTGGTTCATTGTTGGGCAGTTGTGGGCCATGTTCATAAATGCACTCTATTTGGTCTGAAAGGTGTTTTTAAGCAATAACTGTTAGATTTAGTCACTGCAAGCCAGCAGAAGGTGCCATAGGCTCAAATCTCATGTATGTGGTGTAGCTTCTTACCCCCTGCATGGAAAAAATGGTTTGGTGCTGCTGGGATGTATTGCTGGGCAGTTACAGGCAAAATGAAAAAAGTAACTCATTCGGCTTGAGCAGGTGTTTCAAGCACTTTTTCAGTGGTTTGGTGCAAATGTGGTTCATTGTTGGGCAGTTGTGGGCCATGTTCATAAATGCACTCTATTTGGTCTGAAAGGTGTTTTTAAGCAATAACTGTTAGATTTAGTCACTGCAAGCCAGCAGAAGGTGCCATAGGCTCAAATCTCATGTATGTGGTGTAGCTTCTTACCCCCTGCATGGAAAAAATGGTTTGGTGCTGCTGGGATGTATTGCTGGGCAGTTACAGGCAAAATGAAAAAAGTAACTCATTCGGCCTGAGCAGGTGTTTCAAGCACTTTTTCAGTGGGTTGGTGCATATGTGGTTCATTGTTGGGCATTTGTGGGCCATGTTCATAAATGCACTCTATTTGGTCTGAAAGGTGGTTTTAAGCAATAACTGTTAGATTTAGTCACTGCAAGCCAGCAGAAGGTGCCATAGGCTCAAATCTCATGTATGTGGTGTAGCTTCTTACCCCCTGCATGGAAAATGTGGTTTGGTGCTGCTGGGATGTATTGCTGGGCAGTTACAGGCAAAATGAAAAAAAGTAACTCATTCGGCCTGAGCAGGTGTTTCAAGCACTCTTTAGGTGGTTTGGTGCAAATGTGGTTCATTGTTGGGCAGTTGTGGGCAATGTTCATAAATGCAATCTATTTGGCCTGAAAGGTGTTTTTAAGCAATAACTGTTAGATTTAGTCACTGCAAGCCAGCAGAAGGTGCCATAGGCTCAAATCTCATGTATGTGGTGTAGCTTCTTACCCCCTGCATGGAAAATGTGGTTTGGTGCTGCTGGGATGTATTGCTGGGCAGTTACAGGCAAAATGAAAAAAAGTAACTCATTCGGCCTGAGCAGGTGTTTCAAGCACTTTTTCAGTGGTTTGGTGCATATGTGGTTCATTGTTGGGCAGTTGTGGGCCATGTTCATAAATGCACTCTATTTGGTCTGAAAGGTGTTTTTAAGCAATAACTGTTAGATTGAGTCACTGCAAGCCAGCAGAAGGTGCCATAGGCTCAAATCTCATGTATGTGGTGTAGCTTCTTACCCCCTGCATGGAAAATGTGGTTTGGTGCTGTTGGGATGTATTGCTGGGCAGTTACAGGCAAAATGAAAAAAAGTAACTCATTCGGCCTGAGCAGGTGTTTCAAGCACTTTTTCAGTGGTTTGGTGCATATGTGGTTCATTGTTGGGCAGTTGTGGGCCATGTTCATAAATGCACTCTATTTGGTCTGAAAGGTGTTTTTAAGCAATAACTGTTAGATTTAGTCACTGCAAGCCAGCAGAAGGTGCCATAGGCTCAAATCTCATGTATGTGGTGTAGCTTCTTACCCCCTGCATGGAAAATGTGGTTTGGTGCTGCTGGGATGTATTGCTGGGCAGTTACAGGCAAAATGAAAAAAGTAACTCATTCGGCCTGAGCAGGTGTTTCAAGCACTTTTTAGGTGGTGGGTGCAAATGTGGTTCATTGTTGGGCAGTTGTGGGCAATGTTCATAAATGCACTCTATTTGGTCTGAAAGGCGGTTTTAAGCAATAACTGTTAGATTTAGTCACTGCAAGTCAGCAGAAGGTGCGA
This sequence comes from Dunckerocampus dactyliophorus, assembly GCF_027744805.1. Taxonomy (NCBI): domain Eukaryota; kingdom Metazoa; phylum Chordata; class Actinopteri; order Syngnathiformes; family Syngnathidae; genus Dunckerocampus; species Dunckerocampus dactyliophorus. The sequence continues at coordinate 6,766,356 of NC_072835.1, read as the reverse complement.
TAGGCTCAAATCTCATGTATGTGGTGTAGCTTCTTACCCCCTGCATTGAAAATGTGGTTTGGTGCTGCTGGGATGTATTGCTGGGCAGTTACAGGCAAAATGAAAAAAGTAACTCATTCGGCTTGAGCAGGTGTTTCAAGCACTTTTTCAGTGGTTTGGTGCAAATGTGGTTCATTGTTGGGCAGTTGTGGGCCATGTTCATAAATGCACTCTATTTGGTCTGAAAGGTGTTTTTAAGCAATAACTGTTAGATTTAGTCACTGCAAGCCAGCAGAAGGTGCCATAGGCTCAAATCTCATGTATGTGGTGTAGCTTCTTACCCCCTGCATGGAAAAAATGGTTTGGTGCTGCTGGGATGTATTGCTGGGCAGTTACAGGCAAAATGAAAAAAGTAACTCATTCGGCTTGAGCAGGTGTTTCAAGCACTTTTTCAGTGGTTTGGTGCAAATGTGGTTCATTGTTGGGCAGTTGTGGGCCATGTTCATAAATGCACTCTATTTGGTCTGAAAGGTGTTTTTAAGCAATAACTGTTAGATTTAGTCACTGCAAGCCAGCAGAAGGTGCCATAGGCTCAAATCTCATGTATGTGGTGTAGCTTCTTACCCCCTGCATGGAAAAAATGGTTTGGTGCTGCTGGGATGTATTGCTGGGCAGTTACAGGCAAAATGAAAAAAGTAACTCATTCGGCCTGAGCAGGTGTTTCAAGCACTTTTTCAGTGGGTTGGTGCATATGTGGTTCATTGTTGGGCATTTGTGGGCCATGTTCATAAATGCACTCTATTTGGTCTGAAAGGTGGTTTTAAGCAATAACTGTTAGATTTAGTCACTGCAAGCCAGCAGAAGGTGCCATAGGCTCAAATCTCATGTATGTGGTGTAGCTTCTTACCCCCTGCATGGAAAATGTGGTTTGGTGCTGCTGGGATGTATTGCTGGGCAGTTACAGGCAAAATGAAAAAAGTAACTCATTCGGCCTGAGCAGGTGTTTCAAGCACTTTTTAGGTGGTGGGTGCAAATGTGGTTCATTGTTGGGCAGTTGTGGGCAATGTTCATAAATGCACTCTATTTGGTCTGAAAGGCGGTTTTAAGCAATAACTGTTAGATTTAGTCACTGCAAGTCAGCAGAAGGTGCGATAGGCTCAAATCTCATGTATGTGGTGTAGCTTCTTACCCCCTGCATTGAAAATGTGGTTTGGTGCTGCTGGGATGTATTGCTGGGCAGTTACAGGCAAAATGAAAAAAGTAACTCATTCGGCTTGAGCAGGTGTTTCAAGCACTTTTTCAGTGGTTTGGTGCAAATGTGGTTCATTGTTGGGCAGTTGTGGGCCATGTTCATAAATGCACTCTATTTGGTCTGAAAGGTGTTTTTAAGCAATAACTGTTAGATTTAGTCACTGCAAGCCAGCAGAAGGTGCCATAGGCTCAAATCTCATGTATGTGGTGTAGCTTCTTACCCCCTGCATGGAAAAAATGGTTTGGTGCTGCTGGGATGTATTGCTGGGCAGTTACAGGCAAAATGAAAAAAGTAACTCATTCGGCTTGAGCAGGTGTTTCAAGCACTTTTTCAGTGGTTTGGTGCAAATGTGGTTCATTGTTGGGCAGTTGTGGGCCATGTTCATAAATGCACTCTATTTGGTCTGAAAGGTGTTTTTAAGCAATAACTGTTAGATTTAGTCACTGCAAGCCAGCAGAAGGTGCCATAGGCTCAAATCTCATGTATGTGGTGTAGCTTCTTACCCCCTGCATGGAAAAAATGGTTTGGTGCTGCTGGGATGTATTGCTGGGCAGTTACAGGCAAAATGAAAAAAGTAACTCATTCGGCCTGAGCAGGTGTTTCAAGCACTTTTTCAGTGGGTTGGTGCATATGTGGTTCATTGTTGGGCATTTGTGGGCCATGTTCATAAATGCACTCTATTTGGTCTGAAAGGTGGTTTTAAGCAATAACTGTTAGATTTAGTCACTGCAAGCCAGCAGAAGGTGCCATAGGCTCAAATCTCATGTATGTGGTGTAGCTTCTTACCCCCTGCATGGAAAATGTGGTTTGGTGCTGCTGGGATGTATTGCTGGGCAGTTACAGGCAAAATGAAAAAAGTAACTCATTCGGCCTGAGCAGGTGTTTCAAGCACTTTTTAGGTGGTGGGTGCAAATGTGGTTCATTGTTGGGCAGTTGTGGGCAATGTTCATAAATGCACTCTATTTGGTCTGAAAGGCGGTTTTAAGCAATAACTGTTAGATTTAGTCACTGCAAGTCAGCAGAAGGTGCGATAGGCTCAAATCTCATGTATGTGGTGTAGCTTCTTACCCCCTGCATTGAAAATGTGGTTTGGTGCTGCTGGGATGTATTGCTGGGCAGTTACAGGCAAAATGAAAAAAGTAACTCATTCGGCTTGAGCAGGTGTTTCAAGCACTTTTTCAGTGGTTTGGTGCAAATGTGGTTCATTGTTGGGCAGTTGTGGGCCATGTTCATAAATGCACTCTATTTGGTCTGAAAGGTGTTTTTAAGCAATAACTGTTAGATTTAGTCACTGCAAGCCAGCAGAAGGTGCCATAGGCTCAAATCTCATGTATGTGGTGTAGCTTCTTACCCCCTGCATGGAAAAAATGGTTTGGTGCTGCTGGGATGTATTGCTGGGCAGTTACAGGCAAAATGAAAAAAGTAACTCATTCGGCTTGAGCAGGTGTTTCAAGCACTTTTTCAGTGGTTTGGTGCAAATGTGGTTCATTGTTGGGCAGTTGTGGGCCATGTTCATAAATGCACTCTATTTGGTCTGAAAGGTGTTTTTAAGCAATAACTGTTAGATTTAGTCACTGCAAGCCAGCAGAAGGTGCCATAGGCTCAAATCTCATGTATGTGGTGTAGCTTCTTACCCCCTGCATGGAAAAAATGGTTTGGTGCTGCTGGGATGTATTGCTGGGCAGTTACAGGCAAAATGAAAAAAGTAACTCATTCGGCCTGAGCAGGTGTTTCAAGCACTTTTTCAGTGGGTTGGTGCATATGTGGTTCATTGTTGGGCATTTGTGGGCCATGTTCATAAATGCACTCTATTTGGTCTGAAAGGTGGTTTTAAGCAATAACTGTTAGATTTAGTCACTGCAAGCCAGCAGAAGGTGCCATAGGCTCAAATCTCATGTATGTGGTGTAGCTTCTTACCCCCTGCATGGAAAATGTGGTTTGGTGCTGCTGGGATGTATTGCTGGGCAGTTACAGGCAAAATGAAAAAAAGTAACTCATTCGGCCTGAGCAGGTGTTTCAAGCACTCTTTAGGTGGTTTGGTGCAAATGTGGTTCATTGTTGGGCAGTTGTGGGCAATGTTCATAAATGCAATCTATTTGGCCTGAAAGGTGTTTTTAAGCAATAACTGTTAGATTTAGTCACTGCAAGCCAGCAGAAGGTGCCATAGGCTCAAATCTCATGTATGTGGTGTAGCTTCTTACCCCCTGCATGGAAAATGTGGTTTGGTGCTGCTGGGATGTATTGCTGGGCAGTTACAGGCAAAATGAAAAAAAGTAACTCATTCGGCCTGAGCAGGTGTTTCAAGCACTTTTTCAGTGGTTTGGTGCATATGTGGTTCATTGTTGGGCAGTTGTGGGCCATGTTCATAAATGCACTCTATTTGGTCTGAAAGGTGTTTTTAAGCAATAACTGTTAGATTGAGTCACTGCAAGCCAGCAGAAGGTGCCATAGGCTCAAATCTCATGTATGTGGTGTAGCTTCTTACCCCCTGCATGGAAAATGTGGTTTGGTGCTGTTGGGATGTATTGCTGGGCAGTTACAGGCAAAATGAAAAAAAGTAACTCATTCGGCCTGAGCAGGTGTTTCAAGCACTTTTTCAGTGGTTTGGTGCATATGTGGTTCATTGTTGGGCAGTTGTGGGCCATGTTCATAAATGCACTCTATTTGGTCTGAAAGGTGTTTTTAAGCAATAACTGTTAGATTTAGTCACTGCAAGCCAGCAGAAGGTGCCATAGGCTCAAATCTCATGTATGTGGTGTAGCTTCTTACCCCCTGCATGGAAAATGTGGTTTGGTGCTGCTGGGATGTATTGCTGGGCAGTTACAGGCAAAATGAAAAAAGTAACTCATTCGGCCTGAGCAGGTGTTTCAAGCACTTTTTAGGTGGTGGGTGCAAATGTGGTTCATTGTTGGGCAGTTGTGGGCAATGTTCATAAATGCACTCTATTTGGTCTGAAAGGCGGTTTTAAGCAATAACTGTTAGATTTAGTCACTGCAAGTCAGCAGAAGGTGCGATAGGCTCAAATCTCATGTATGTGGTGTAGCTTCTTACCCCCTGCATTGAAAATGTGGTTTGGTGCTGCTGGGATGTATTGCTGGGCAGTTACAGGCAAAATGAAAAAAGTAACTCATTCGGCTTGAGCAGGTGTTTCAAGCACTTTTTCAGTGGTTTGGTGCAAATGTGGTTCATTGTTGGGCAGTTGTGGGCCATGTTCATAAATGCACTCTATTTGGTCTGAAAGGTGTTTTTAAGCAATAACTGTTAGATTTAGTCACTGCAAGCCAGCAGAAGGTGCCATAGGCTCAAATCTCATGTATGTGGTGTAGCTTCTTACCCCCTGCATGGAAAAAATGGTTTGGTGCTGCTGGGATGTATTGCTGGGCAGTTACAGGCAAAATGAAAAAAGTAACTCATTCGGCTTGAGCAGGTGTTTCAAGCACTTTTTCAGTGGTTTGGTGCAAATGTGGTTCATTGTTGGGCAGTTGTGGGCCATGTTCATAAATGCACTCTATTTGGTCTGAAAGGTGTTTTTAAGCAATAACTGTTAGATTTAGTCACTGCAAGCCAGCAGAAGGTGCCATAGGCTCAAATCTCATGTATGTGGTGTAGCTTCTTACCCCCTGCATGGAAAAAATGGTTTGGTGCTGCTGGGATGTATTGCTGGGCAGTTACAGGCAAAATGAAAAAAGTAACTCATTCGGCCTGAGCAGGTGTTTCAAGCACTTTTTCAGTGGGTTGGTGCATATGTGGTTCATTGTTGGGCATTTGTGGGCCATGTTCATAAATGCACTCTATTTGGTCTGAAAGGTGGTTTTAAGCAATAACTGTTAGATTTAGTCACTGCAAGCCAGCAGAAGGTGCCATAGGCTCAAATCTCATGTATGTGGTGTAGCTTCTTACCCCCTGCATGGAAAATGTGGTTTGGTGCTGCTGGGATGTATTGCTGGGCAGTTACAGGCAAAATGAAAAAAAGTAACTCATTCGGCCTGAGCAGGTGTTTCAAGCACTCTTTAGGTGGTTTGGTGCAAATGTGGTTCATTGTTGGGCAGTTGTGGGCAATGTTCATAAATGCAATCTATTTGGCCTGAAAGGTGTTTTTAAGCAATAACTGTTAGATTTAGTCACTGCAAGCCAGCAGAAGGTGCCATAGGCTCAAATCTCATGTATGTGGTGTAGCTTCTTACCCCCTGCATGGAAAATGTGGTTTGGTGCTGCTGGGATGTATTGCTGGGCAGTTACAGGCAAAATGAAAAAAAGTAACTCATTCGGCCTGAGCAGGTGTTTCAAGCACTTTTTCAGTGGTTTGGTGCATATGTGGTTCATTGTTGGGCAGTTGTGGGCCATGTTCATAAATGCACTCTATTTGGTCTGAAAGGTGTTTTTAAGCAATAACTGTTAGATTGAGTCACTGCAAGCCAGCAGAAGGTGCCATAGGCTCAAATCTCATGTATGTGGTGTAGCTTCTTACCCCCTGCATGGAAAATGTGGTTTGGTGCTGTTGGGATGTATTGCTGGGCAGTTACAGGCAAAATGAAAAAAAGTAACTCATTCGGCCTGAGCAGGTGTTTCAAGCACTTTTTCAGTGGTTTGGTGCATATGTGGTTCATTGTTGGGCAGTTGTGGGCCATGTTCATAAATGCACTCTATTTGGTCTGAAAGGTGTTTTTAAGCAATAACTGTTAGATTTAGTCACTGCAAGCCAGCAGAAGGTGCCATAGGCTCAAATCTCATGTATGTGGTGTAGCTTCTTACCCCCTGCATGGAAAATGTGGTTTGGTGCTGCTGGGATGTATTGCTGGGCAGTTACAGGCAAAATGAAAAAAGTAACTCATTCGGCCTGAGCAGGTGTTTCAAGCACTTTTTAGGTGGTGGGTGCAAATGTGGTTCATTGTTGGGCAGTTGTGGGCAATGTTCATAAATGCACTCTATTTGGTCTGAAAGGCGGTTTTAAGCAATAACTGTTAGATTTAGTCACTGCAAGTCAGCAGAAGGTGCGATAGGCTCAAATCTCATGTATGTGGTGTAGCTTCTTACCCCCTGCATTGAAAATGTGGTTTGGTGCTGCTGGGATGTATTGCTGGGCAGTTACAGGCAAAATGAAAAAAGTAACTCATTCGGCTTGAGCAGGTGTTTCAAGCACTTTTTCAGTGGTTTGGTGCAAATGTGGTTCATTGTTGGGCAGTTGTGGGCCATGTTCATAAATGCACTCTATTTGGTCTGAAAGGTGTTTTTAAGCAATAACTGTTAGATTTAGTCACTGCAAGCCAGCAGAAGGTGCCATAGGCTCAAATCTCATGTATGTGGTGTAGCTTCTTACCCCCTGCATGGAAAAAATGGTTTGGTGCTGCTGGGATGTATTGCTGGGCAGTTACAGGCAAAATGAAAAAAGTAACTCATTCGGCTTGAGCAGGTGTTTCAAGCACTTTTTCAGTGGTTTGGTGCAAATGTGGTTCATTGTTGGGCAGTTGTGGGCCATGTTCATAAATGCACTCTATTTGGTCTGAAAGGTGTTTTTAAGCAATAACTGTTAGATTTAGTCACTGCAAGCCAGCAGAAGGTGCCATAGGCTCAAATCTCATGTATGTGGTGTAGCTTCTTACCCCCTGCATGGAAAAAATGGTTTGGTGCTGCTGGGATGTATTGCTGGGCAGTTACAGGCAAAATGAAAAAAGTAACTCATTCGGCCTGAGCAGGTGTTTCAAGCACTTTTTCAGTGGGTTGGTGCATATGTGGTTCATTGTTGGGCATTTGTGGGCCATGTTCATAAATGCACTCTATTTGGTCTGAAAGGTGGTTTTAAGCAATAACTGTTAGATTTAGTCACTGCAAGCCAGCAGAAGGTGCCATAGGCTCAAATCTCATGTATGTGGTGTAGCTTCTTACCCCCTGCATGGAAAATGTGGTTTGGTGCTGCTGGGATGTATTGCTGGGCAGTTACAGGCAAAATGAAAAAAAGTAACTCATTCGGCCTGAGCAGGTGTTTCAAGCACTCTTTAGGTGGTTTGGTGCAAATGTGGTTCATTGTTGGGCAGTTGTGGGCAATGTTCATAAATGCAATCTATTTGGCCTGAAAGGTGTTTTTAAGCAATAACTGTTAGATTTAGTCACTGCAAGCCAGCAGAAGGTGCCATAGGCTCAAATCTCATGTATGTGGTGTAGCTTCTTACCCCCTGCATGGAAAATGTGGTTTGGTGCTGCTGGGATGTATTGCTGGGCAGTTACAGGCAAAATGAAAAAAAGTAACTCATTCGGCCTGAGCAGGTGTTTCAAGCACTTTTTCAGTGGTTTGGTGCATATGTGGTTCATTGTTGGGCAGTTGTGGGCCATGTTCATAAATGCACTCTATTTGGTCTGAAAGGTGTTTTTAAGCAATAACTGTTAGATTGAGTCACTGCAAGCCAGCAGAAGGTGCCATAGGCTCAAATCTCATGTATGTGGTGTAGCTTCTTACCCCCTGCATGGAAAATGTGGTTTGGTGCTGTTGGGATGTATTGCTGGGCAGTTACAGGCAAAATGAAAAAAAGTAACTCATTCGGCCTGAGCAGGTGTTTCAAGCACTTTTTCAGTGGTTTGGTGCATATGTGGTTCATTGTTGGGCAGTTGTGGGCCATGTTCATAAATGCACTCTATTTGGTCTGAAAGGTGTTTTTAAGCAATAACTGTTAGATTTAGTCACTGCAAGCCAGCAGAAGGTGCCATAGGCTCAAATCTCATGTATGTGGTGTAGCTTCTTACCCCCTGCATGGAAAATGTGGTTTGGTGCTGCTGGGATGTATTGCTGGGCAGTTACAGGCAAAATGAAAAAAGTAACTCATTCGGCCTGAGCAGGTGTTTCAAGCACTTTTTAGGTGGTGGGTGCAAATGTGGTTCATTGTTGGGCAGTTGTGGGCAATGTTCATAAATGCACTCTATTTGGTCTGAAAGGCGGTTTTAAGCAATAACTGTTAGATTTAGTCACTGCAAGTCAGCAGAAGGTGCGATAGGCTCAAATCTCATGTATGTGGTGTAGCTTCTTACCCCCTGCATTGAAAATGTGGTTTGGTGCTGCTGGGATGTATTGCTGGGCAGTTACAGGCAAAATGAAAAAAGTAACTCATTCGGCTTGAGCAGGTGTTTCAAGCACTTTTTCAGTGGTTTGGTGCAAATGTGGTTCATTGTTGGGCAGTTGTGGGCCATGTTCATAAATGCACTCTATTTGGTCTGAAAGGTGTTTTTAAGCAATAACTGTTAGATTTAGTCACTGCAAGCCAGCAGAAGGTGCCATAGGCTCAAATCTCATGTATGTGGTGTAGCTTCTTACCCCCTGCATGGAAAAAATGGTTTGGTGCTGCTGGGATGTATTGCTGGGCAGTTACAGGCAAAATGAAAAAAGTAACTCATTCGGCTTGAGCAGGTGTTTCAAGCACTTTTTCAGTGGTTTGGTGCAAATGTGGTTCATTGTTGGGCAGTTGTGGGCCATGTTCATAAATGCACTCTATTTGGTCTGAAAGGTGTTTTTAAGCAATAACTGTTAGATTTAGTCACTGCAAGCCAGCAGAAGGTGCCATAGGCTCAAATCTCATGTATGTGGTGTAGCTTCTTACCCCCTGCATGGAAAAAATGGTTTGGTGCTGCTGGGATGTATTGCTGGGCAGTTACAGGCAAAATGAAAAAAGTAACTCATTCGGCCTGAGCAGGTGTTTCAAGCACTTTTTCAGTGGGTTGGTGCATATGTGGTTCATTGTTGGGCATTTGTGGGCCATGTTCATAAATGCACTCTATTTGGTCTGAAAGGTGGTTTTAAGCAATAACTGTTAGATTTAGTCACTGCAAGCCAGCAGAAGGTGCCATAGGCTCAAATCTCATGTATGTGGTGTAGCTTCTTACCCCCTGCATGGAAAATGTGGTTTGGTGCTGCTGGGATGTATTGCTGGGCAGTTACAGGCAAAATGAAAAAAAGTAACTCATTCGGCCTGAGCAGGTGTTTCAAGCACTCTTTAGGTGGTTTGGTGCAAATGTGGTTCATTGTTGGGCAGTTGTGGGCAATGTTCATAAATGCAATCTATTTGGCCTGAAAGGTGTTTTTAAGCAATAACTGTTAGATTTAGTCACTGCAAGCCAGCAGAAGGTGCCATAGGCTCAAATCTCATGTATGTGGTGTAGCTTCTTACCCCCTGCATGGAAAATGTGGTTTGGTGCTGCTGGGATGTATTGCTGGGCAGTTACAGGCAAAATGAAAAAAAGTAACTCATTCGGCCTGAGCAGGTGTTTCAAGCACTTTTTCAGTGGTTTGGTGCATATGTGGTTCATTGTTGGGCAGTTGTGGGCCATGTTCATAAATGCACTCTATTTGGTCTGAAAGGTGTTTTTAAGCAATAACTGTTAGATTGAGTCACTGCAAGCCAGCAGAAGGTGCCATAGGCTCAAATCTCATGTATGTGGTGTAGCTTCTTACCCCCTGCATGGAAAATGTGGTTTGGTGCTGTTGGGATGTATTGCTGGGCAGTTACAGGCAAAATGAAAAAAAGTAACTCATTCGGCCTGAGCAGGTGTTTCAAGCACTTTTTCAGTGGTTTGGTGCATATGTGGTTCATTGTTGGGCAGTTGTGGGCCATGTTCATAAATGCACTCTATTTGGTCTGAAAGGTGTTTTTAAGCAATAACTGTTAGATTTAGTCACTGCAAGCCAGCAGAAGGTGCCATAGGCTCAAATCTCATGTATGTGGTGTAGCTTCTTACCCCCTGCATGGAAAATGTGGTTTGGTGCTGCTGGGATGTATTGCTGGGCAGTTACAGGCAAAATGAAAAAAGTAACTCATTCGGCCTGAGCAGGTGTTTCAAGCACTTTTTAGGTGGTGGGTGCAAATGTGGTTCATTGTTGGGCAGTTGTGGGCAATGTTCATAAATGCACTCTATTTGGTCTGAAAGGCGGTTTTAAGCAATAACTGTTAGATTTAGTCACTGCAAGTCAGCAGAAGGTGCGATAGGCTCAAATCTCATGTATGTGGTGTAGCTTCTTACCCCCTGCATTGAAAATGTGGTTTGGTGCTGCTGGGATGTATTGCTGGGCAGTTACAGGCAAAATGAAAAAAGTAACTCATTCGGCTTGAGCAGGTGTTTCAAGCACTTTTTCAGTGGTTTGGTGCAAATGTGGTTCATTGTTGGGCAGTTGTGGGCCATGTTCATAAATGCACTCTATTTGGTCTGAAAGGTGTTTTTAAGCAATAACTGTTAGATTTAGTCACTGCAAGCCAGCAGAAGGTGCCATAGGCTCAAATCTCATGTATGTGGTGTAGCTTCTTACCCCCTGCATGGAAAAAATGGTTTGGTGCTGCTGGGATGTATTGCTGGGCAGTTACAGGCAAAATGAAAAAAGTAACTCATTCGGCTTGAGCAGGTGTTTCAAGCACTTTTTCAGTGGTTTGGTGCAAATGTGGTTCATTGTTGGGCAGTTGTGGGCCATGTTCATAAATGCACTCTATTTGGTCTGAAAGGTGTTTTTAAGCAATAACTGTTAGATTTAGTCACTGCAAGCCAGCAGAAGGTGCCATAGGCTCAAATCTCATGTATGTGGTGTAGCTTCTTACCCCCTGCATGGAAAAAATGGTTTGGTGCTGCTGGGATGTATTGCTGGGCAGTTACAGGCAAAATGAAAAAAGTAACTCATTCGGCCTGAGCAGGTGTTTCAAGCACTTTTTCAGTGGGTTGGTGCATATGTGGTTCATTGTTGGGCATTTGTGGGCCATGTTCATAAATGCACTCTATTTGGTCTGAAAGGTGGTTTTAAGCAATAACTGTTAGATTTAGTCACTGCAAGCCAGCAGAAGGTGCCATAGGCTCAAATCTCATGTATGTGGTGTAGCTTCTTACCCCCTGCATGGAAAATGTGGTTTGGTGCTGCTGGGATGTATTGCTGGGCAGTTACAGGCAAAATGAAAAAAAGTAACTCATTCGGCCTGAGCAGGTGTTTCAAGCACTCTTTAGGTGGTTTGGTGCAAATGTGGTTCATTGTTGGGCAGTTGTGGGCAATGTTCATAAATGCAATCTATTTGGCCTGAAAGGTGTTTTTAAGCAATAACTGTTAGATTTAGTCACTGCAAGCCAGCAGAAGGTGCCATAGGCTCAAATCTCATGTATGTGGTGTAGCTTCTTACCCCCTGCATGGAAAATGTGGTTTGGTGCTGCTGGGATGTATTGCTGGGCAGTTACAGGCAAAATGAAAAAAAGTAACTCATTCGGCCTGAGCAGGTGTTTCAAGCACTTTTTCAGTGGTTTGGTGCATATGTGGTTCATTGTTGGGCAGTTGTGGGCCATGTTCATAAATGCACTCTATTTGGTCTGAAAGGTGTTTTTAAGCAATAACTGTTAGATTGAGTCACTGCAAGCCAGCAGAAGGTGCCATAGGCTCAAATCTCATGTATGTGGTGTAGCTTCTTACCCCCTGCATGGAAAATGTGGTTTGGTGCTGTTGGGATGTATTGCTGGGCAGTTACAGGCAAAATGAAAAAAAGTAACTCATTCGGCCTGAGCAGGTGTTTCAAGCACTTTTTCAGTGGTTTGGTGCATATGTGGTTCATTGTTGGGCAGTTGTGGGCCATGTTCATAAATGCACTCTATTTGGTCTGAAAGGTGTTTTTAAGCAATAACTGTTAGATTTAGTCACTGCAAGCCAGCAGAAGGTGCCATAGGCTCAAATCTCATGTATGTGGTGTAGCTTCTTACCCCCTGCATGGAAAATGTGGTTTGGTGCTGCTGGGATGTATTGCTGGGCAGTTACAGGCAAAATGAAAAAAGTAACTCATTCGGCCTGAGCAGGTGTTTCAAGCACTTTTTAGGTGGTGGGTGCAAATGTGGTTCATTGTTGGGCAGTTGTGGGCAATGTTCATAAATGCACTCTATTTGGTCTGAAAGGCGGTTTTAAGCAATAACTGTTAGATTTAGTCACTGCAAGTCAGCAGAAGGTGCGATAGGCTCAAATCTCATGTATGTGGTGTAGCTTCTTACCCCCTGCATTGAAAATGTGGTTTGGTGCTGCTGGGATGTATTGCTGGGCAGTTACAGGCAAAATGAAAAAAGTAACTCATTCGGCTTGAGCAGGTGTTTCAAGCACTTTTTCAGTGGTTTGGTGCAAATGTGGTTCATTGTTGGGCAGTTGTGGGCCATGTTCATAAATGCACTCTATTTGGTCTGAAAGGTGTTTTTAAGCAATAACTGTTAGATTTAGTCACTGCAAGCCAGCAGAAGGTGCCATAGGCTCAAATCTCATGTATGTGGTGTAGCTTCTTACCCCCTGCATGGAAAAAATGGTTTGGTGCTGCTGGGATGTATTGCTGGGCAGTTACAGGCAAAATGAAAAAAGTAACTCATTCGGCTTGAGCAGGTGTTTCAAGCACTTTTTCAGTGGTTTGGTGCAAATGTGGTTCATTGTTGGGCAGTTGTGGGCCATGTTCATAAATGCACTCTATTTGGTCTGAAAGGTGTTTTTAAGCAATAACTGTTAGATTTAGTCACTGCAAGCCAGCAGAAGGTGCCATAGGCTCAAATCTCATGTATGTGGTGTAGCTTCTTACCCCCTGCATGGAAAAAATGGTTTGGTGCTGCTGGGATGTATTGCTGGGCAGTTACAGGCAAAATGAAAAAAGTAACTCATTCGGCCTGAGCAGGTGTTTCAAGCACTTTTTCAGTGGGTTGGTGCATATGTGGTTCATTGTTGGGCATTTGTGGGCCATGTTCATAAATGCACTCTATTTGGTCTGAAAGGTGGTTTTAAGCAATAACTGTTAGATTTAGTCACTGCAAGCCAGCAGAAGGTGCCATAGGCTCAAATCTCATGTATGTGGTGTAGCTTCTTACCCCCTGCATGGAAAATGTGGTTTGGTGCTGCTGGGATGTATTGCTGGGCAGTTACAGGCAAAATGAAAAAAAGTAACTCATTCGGCCTGAGCAGGTGTTTCAAGCACTCTTTAGGTGGTTTGGTGCAAATGTGGTTCATTGTTGGGCAGTTGTGGGCAATGTTCATAAATGCAATCTATTTGGCCTGAAAGGTGTTTTTAAGCAATAACTGTTAGATTTAGTCACTGCAAGCCAGCAGAAGGTGCCATAGGCTCAAATCTCATGTATGTGGTGTAGCTTCTTACCCCCTGCATGGAAAATGTGGTTTGGTGCTGCTGGGATGTATTGCTGGGCAGTTACAGGCAAAATGAAAAAAAGTAACTCATTCGGCCTGAGCAGGTGTTTCAAGCACTTTTTCAGTGGTTTGGTGCATATGTGGTTCATTGTTGGGCAGTTGTGGGCCATGTTCATAAATGCACTCTATTTGGTCTGAAAGGTGTTTTTAAGCAATAACTGTTAGATTGAGTCACTGCAAGCCAGCAGAAGGTGCCATAGGCTCAAATCTCATGTATGTGGTGTAGCTTCTTACCCCCTGCATGGAAAATGTGGTTTGGTGCTGTTGGGATGTATTGCTGGGCAGTTACAGGCAAAATGAAAAAAAGTAACTCATTCGGCCTGAGCAGGTGTTTCAAGCACTTTTTCAGTGGTTTGGTGCATATGTGGTTCATTGTTGGGCAGTTGTGGGCCATGTTCATAAATGCACTCTATTTGGTCTGAAAGGTGTTTTTAAGCAATAACTGTTAGATTTAGTCACTGCAAGCCAGCAGAAGGTGCCATAGGCTCAAATCTCATGTATGTGGTGTAGCTTCTTACCCCCTGCATGGAAAATGTGGTTTGGTGCTGCTGGGATGTATTGCTGGGCAGTTACAGGCAAAATGAAAAAAGTAACTCATTCGGCCTGAGCAGGTGTTTCAAGCACTTTTTAGGTGGTGGGTGCAAATGTGGTTCATTGTTGGGCAGTTGTGGGCAATGTTCATAAATGCACTCTATTTGGTCTGAAAGGCGGTTTTAAGCAATAACTGTTAGATTTAGTCACTGCAAGTCAGCAGAAGGTGCGATAGGCTCAAATCTCATGTATGTGGTGTAGCTTCTTACCCCCTGCATTGAAAATGTGGTTTGGTGCTGCTGGGATGTATTGCTGGGCAGTTACAGGCAAAATGAAAAAAGTAACTCATTCGGCTTGAGCAGGTGTTTCAAGCACTTTTTCAGTGGTTTGGTGCAAATGTGGTTCATTGTTGGGCAGTTGTGGGCCATGTTCATAAATGCACTCTATTTGGTCTGAAAGGTGTTTTTAAGCAATAACTGTTAGATTTAGTCACTGCAAGCCAGCAGAAGGTGCCATAGGCTCAAATCTCATGTATGTGGTGTAGCTTCTTACCCCCTGCATGGAAAAAATGGTTTGGTGCTGCTGGGATGTATTGCTGGGCAGTTACAGGCAAAATGAAAAAAGTAACTCATTCGGCTTGAGCAGGTGTTTCAAGCACTTTTTCAGTGGTTTGGTGCAAATGTGGTTCATTGTTGGGCAGTTGTGGGCCATGTTCATAAATGCACTCTATTTGGTCTGAAAGGTGTTTTTAAGCAATAACTGTTAGATTTAGTCACTGCAAGCCAGCAGAAGGTGCCATAGGCTCAAATCTCATGTATGTGGTGTAGCTTCTTACCCCCTGCATGGAAAAAATGGTTTGGTGCTGCTGGGATGTATTGCTGGGCAGTTACAGGCAAAATGAAAAAAGTAACTCATTCGGCCTGAGCAGGTGTTTCAAGCACTTTTTCAGTGGGTTGGTGCATATGTGGTTCATTGTTGGGCATTTGTGGGCCATGTTCATAAATGCACTCTATTTGGTCTGAAAGGTGGTTTTAAGCAATAACTGTTAGATTTAGTCACTGCAAGCCAGCAGAAGGTGCCATAGGCTCAAATCTCATGTATGTGGTGTAGCTTCTTACCCCCTGCATGGAAAATGTGGTTTGGTGCTGCTGGGATGTATTGCTGGGCAGTTACAGGCAAAATGAAAAAAAGTAACTCATTCGGCCTGAGCAGGTGTTTCAAGCACTCTTTAGGTGGTTTGGTGCAAATGTGGTTCATTGTTGGGCAGTTGTGGGCAATGTTCATAAATGCAATCTATTTGGCCTGAAAGGTGTTTTTAAGCAATAACTGTTAGATTTAGTCACTGCAAGCCAGCAGAAGGTGCCATAGGCTCAAATCTCATGTATGTGGTGTAGCTTCTTACCCCCTGCATGGAAAATGTGGTTTGGTGCTGCTGGGATGTATTGCTGGGCAGTTACAGGCAAAATGAAAAAAAGTAACTCATTCGGCCTGAGCAGGTGTTTCAAGCACTTTTTCAGTGGTTTGGTGCATATGTGGTTCATTGTTGGGCAGTTGTGGGCCATGTTCATAAATGCACTCTATTTGGTCTGAAAGGTGTTTTTAAGCAATAACTGTTAGATTGAGTCACTGCAAGCCAGCAGAAGGTGCCATAGGCTCAAATCTCATGTATGTGGTGTAGCTTCTTACCCCCTGCATGGAAAATGTGGTTTGGTGCTGTTGGGATGTATTGCTGGGCAGTTACAGGCAAAATGAAAAAAAGTAACTCATTCGGCCTGAGCAGGTGTTTCAAGCACTTTTTCAGTGGTTTGGTGCATATGTGGTTCATTGTTGGGCAGTTGTGGGCCATGTTCATAAATGCACTCTATTTGGTCTGAAAGGTGTTTTTAAGCAATAACTGTTAGATTTAGTCACTGCAAGCCAGCAGAAGGTGCCATAGGCTCAAATCTCATGTATGTGGTGTAGCTTCTTACCCCCTGCATGGAAAATGTGGTTTGGTGCTGCTGGGATGTATTGCTGGGCAGTTACAGGCAAAATGAAAAAAGTAACTCATTCGGCCTGAGCAGGTGTTTCAAGCACTTTTTAGGTGGTGGGTGCAAATGTGGTTCATTGTTGGGCAGTTGTGGGCAATGTTCATAAATGCACTCTATTTGGTCTGAAAGGCGGTTTTAAGCAATAACTGTTAGATTTAGTCACTGCAAGTCAGCAGAAGGTGCGATAGGCTCAAATCTCATGTATGTGGTGTAGCTTCTTACCCCCTGCATTGAAAATGTGGTTTGGTGCTGCTGGGATGTATTGCTGGGCAGTTACAGGCAAAATGAAAAAAGTAACTCATTCGGCTTGAGCAGGTGTTTCAAGCACTTTTTCAGTGGTTTGGTGCAAATGTGGTTCATTGTTGGGCAGTTGTGGGCCATGTTCATAAATGCACTCTATTTGGTCTGAAAGGTGTTTTTAAGCAATAACTGTTAGATTTAGTCACTGCAAGCCAGCAGAAGGTGCCATAGGCTCAAATCTCATGTATGTGGTGTAGCTTCTTACCCCCTGCATGGAAAAAATGGTTTGGTGCTGCTGGGATGTATTGCTGGGCAGTTACAGGCAAAATGAAAAAAGTAACTCATTCGGCTTGAGCAGGTGTTTCAAGCACTTTTTCAGTGGTTTGGTGCAAATGTGGTTCATTGTTGGGCAGTTGTGGGCCATGTTCATAAATGCACTCTATTTGGTCTGAAAGGTGTTTTTAAGCAATAACTGTTAGATTTAGTCACTGCAAGCCAGCAGAAGGTGCCATAGGCTCAAATCTCATGTATGTGGTGTAGCTTCTTACCCCCTGCATGGAAAAAATGGTTTGGTGCTGCTGGGATGTATTGCTGGGCAGTTACAGGCAAAATGAAAAAAGTAACTCATTCGGCCTGAGCAGGTGTTTCAAGCACTTTTTCAGTGGGTTGGTGCATATGTGGTTCATTGTTGGGCATTTGTGGGCCATGTTCATAAATGCACTCTATTTGGTCTGAAAGGTGGTTTTAAGCAATAACTGTTAGATTTAGTCACTGCAAGCCAGCAGAAGGTGCCATAGGCTCAAATCTCATGTATGTGGTGTAGCTTCTTACCCCCTGCATGGAAAATGTGGTTTGGTGCTGCTGGGATGTATTGCTGGGCAGTTACAGGCAAAATGAAAAAAGTAACTCATTCGGCCTGAGCAGGTGTTTCAAGCACTTTTTAGGTGGTGGGTGCAAATGTGGTTCATTGTTGGGCAGTTGTGGGCAATGTTCATAAATGCACTCTATTTGGTCTGAAAGGCGGTTTTAAGCAATAACTGTTAGATTTAGTCACTGCAAGTCAGCAGAAGGTGCGATAGGCTCAAATCTCATGTATGTGGTGTAGCTTCTTACCCCCTGCATTGAAAATGTGGTTTGGTGCTGCTGGGATGTATTGCTGGGCAGTTACAGGCAAAATGAAAAAAGTAACTCATTCGGCTTGAGCAGGTGTTTCAAGCACTTTTTCAGTGGTTTGGTGCAAATGTGGTTCATTGTTGGGCAGTTGTGGGCCATGTTCATAAATGCACTCTATTTGGTCTGAAAGGTGTTTTTAAGCAATAACTGTTAGATTTAGTCACTGCAAGCCAGCAGAAGGTGCCATAGGCTCAAATCTCATGTATGTGGTGTAGCTTCTTACCCCCTGCATGGAAAAAATGGTTTGGTGCTGCTGGGATGTATTGCTGGGCAGTTACAGGCAAAATGAAAAAAGTAACTCATTCGGCTTGAGCAGGTGTTTCAAGCACTTTTTCAGTGGTTTGGTGCAAATGTGGTTCATTGTTGGGCAGTTGTGGGCCATGTTCATAAATGCACTCTATTTGGTCTGAAAGGTGTTTTTAAGCAATAACTGTTAGATTTAGTCACTGCAAGCCAGCAGAAGGTGCCATAGGCTCAAATCTCATGTATGTGGTGTAGCTTCTTACCCCCTGCATGGAAAAAATGGTTTGGTGCTGCTGGGATGTATTGCTGGGCAGTTACAGGCAAAATGAAAAAAGTAACTCATTCGGCCTGAGCAGGTGTTTCAAGCACTTTTTCAGTGGGTTGGTGCATATGTGGTTCATTGTTGGGCATTTGTGGGCCATGTTCATAAATGCACTCTATTTGGTCTGAAAGGTGGTTTTAAGCAATAACTGTTAGATTTAGTCACTGCAAGCCAGCAGAAGGTGCCATAGGCTCAAATCTCATGTATGTGGTGTAGCTTCTTACCCCCTGCATGGAAAATGTGGTTTGGTGCTGCTGGGATGTATTGCTGGGCAGTTACAGGCAAAATGAAAAAAAGTAACTCATTCGGCCTGAGCAGGTGTTTCAAGCACTCTTTAGGTGGTTTGGTGCAAATGTGGTTCATTGTTGGGCAGTTGTGGGCAATGTTCATAAATGCAATCTATTTGGCCTGAAAGGTGTTTTTAAGCAATAACTGTTAGATTTAGTCACTGCAAGCCAGCAGAAGGTGCCATAGGCTCAAATCTCATGTATGTGGTGTAGCTTCTTACCCCCTGCATGGAAAATGTGGTTTGGTGCTGCTGGGATGTATTGCTGGGCAGTTACAGGCAAAATGAAAAAAAGTAACTCATTCGGCCTGAGCAGGTGTTTCAAGCACTTTTTCAGTGGTTTGGTGCATATGTGGTTCATTGTTGGGCAGTTGTGGGCCATGTTCATAAATGCACTCTATTTGGTCTGAAAGGTGTTTTTAAGCAATAACTGTTAGATTGAGTCACTGCAAGCCAGCAGAAGGTGCCATAGGCTCAAATCTCATGTATGTGGTGTAGCTTCTTACCCCCTGCATGGAAAATGTGGTTTGGTGCTGTTGGGATGTATTGCTGGGCAGTTACAGGCAAAATGAAAAAAAGTAACTCATTCGGCCTGAGCAGGTGTTTCAAGCACTTTTTCAGTGGTTTGGTGCATATGTGGTTCATTGTTGGGCAGTTGTGGGCCATGTTCATAAATGCACTCTATTTGGTCTGAAAGGTGTTTTTAAGCAATAACTGTTAGATTTAGTCACTGCAAGCCAGCAGAAGGTGCCATAGGCTCAAATCTCATGTATGTGGTGTAGCTTCTTACCCCCTGCATGGAAAATGTGGTTTGGTGCTGCTGGGATGTATTGCTGGGCAGTTACAGGCAAAATGAAAAAAGTAACTCATTCGGCCTGAGCAGGTGTTTCAAGCACTTTTTAGGTGGTGGGTGCAAATGTGGTTCATTGTTGGGCAGTTGTGGGCAATGTTCATAAATGCACTCTATTTGGTCTGAAAGGCGGTTTTAAGCAATAACTGTTAGATTTAGTCACTGCAAGTCAGCAGAAGGTGCGATAGGCTCAAATCTCATGTATGTGGTGTAGCTTCTTACCCCCTGCATTGAAAATGTGGTTTGGTGCTGCTGGGATGTATTGCTGGGCAGTTACAGGCAAAATGAAAAAAGTAACTCATTCGGCTTGAGCAGGTGTTTCAAGCACTTTTTCAGTGGTTTGGTGCAAATGTGGTTCATTGTTGGGCAGTTGTGGGCCATGTTCATAAATGCACTCTATTTGGTCTGAAAGGTGTTTTTAAGCAATAACTGTTAGATTTAGTCACTGCAAGCCAGCAGAAGGTGCCATAGGCTCAAATCTCATGTATGTGGTGTAGCTTCTTACCCCCTGCATGGAAAAAATGGTTTGGTGCTGCTGGGATGTATTGCTGGGCAGTTACAGGCAAAATGAAAAAAGTAACTCATTCGGCTTGAGCAGGTGTTTCAAGCACTTTTTCAGTGGTTTGGTGCAAATGTGGTTCATTGTTGGGCAGTTGTGGGCCATGTTCATAAATGCACTCTATTTGGTCTGAAAGGTGTTTTTAAGCAATAACTGTTAGATTTAGTCACTGCAAGCCAGCAGAAGGTGCCATAGGCTCAAATCTCATGTATGTGGTGTAGCTTCTTACCCCCTGCATGGAAAAAATGGTTTGGTGCTGCTGGGATGTATTGCTGGGCAGTTACAGGCAAAATGAAAAAAGTAACTCATTCGGCCTGAGCAGGTGTTTCAAGCACTTTTTCAGTGGGTTGGTGCATATGTGGTTCATTGTTGGGCATTTGTGGGCCATGTTCATAAATGCACTCTATTTGGTCTGAAAGGTGGTTTTAAGCAATAACTGTTAGATTTAGTCACTGCAAGCCAGCAGAAGGTGCCATAGGCTCAAATCTCATGTATGTGGTGTAGCTTCTTACCCCCTGCATGGAAAATGTGGTTTGGTGCTGCTGGGATGTATTGCTGGGCAGTTACAGGCAAAATGAAAAAAAGTAACTCATTCGGCCTGAGCAGGTGTTTCAAGCACTCTTTAGGTGGTTTGGTGCAAATGTGGTTCATTGTTGGGCAGTTGTGGGCAATGTTCATAAATGCAATCTATTTGGCCTGAAAGGTGTTTTTAAGCAATAACTGTTAGATTTAGTCACTGCAAGCCAGCAGAAGGTGCCATAGGCTCAAATCTCATGTATGTGGTGTAGCTTCTTACCCCCTGCATGGAAAATGTGGTTTGGTGCTGCTGGGATGTATTGCTGGGCAGTTACAGGCAAAATGAAAAAAAGTAACTCATTCGGCCTGAGCAGGTGTTTCAAGCACTTTTTCAGTGGTTTGGTGCATATGTGGTTCATTGTTGGGCAGTTGTGGGCCATGTTCATAAATGCACTCTATTTGGTCTGAAAGGTGTTTTTAAGCAATAACTGTTAGATTGAGTCACTGCAAGCCAGCAGAAGGTGCCATAGGCTCAAATCTCATGTATGTGGTGTAGCTTCTTACCCCCTGCATGGAAAATGTGGTTTGGTGCTGTTGGGATGTATTGCTGGGCAGTTACAGGCAAAATGAAAAAAAGTAACTCATTCGGCCTGAGCAGGTGTTTCAAGCACTTTTTCAGTGGTTTGGTGCATATGTGGTTCATTGTTGGGCAGTTGTGGGCCATGTTCATAAATGCACTCTATTTGGTCTGAAAGGTGTTTTTAAGCAATAACTGTTAGATTTAGTCACTGCAAGCCAGCAGAAGGTGCCATAGGCTCAAATCTCATGTATGTGGTGTAGCTTCTTACCCCCTGCATGGAAAATGTGGTTTGGTGCTGCTGGGATGTATTGCTGGGCAGTTACAGGCAAAATGAAAAAAGTAACTCATTCGGCCTGAGCAGGTGTTTCAAGCACTTTTTAGGTGGTGGGTGCAAATGTGGTTCATTGTTGGGCAGTTGTGGGCAATGTTCATAAATGCACTCTATTTGGTCTGAAAGGCGGTTTTAAGCAATAACTGTTAGATTTAGTCACTGCAAGTCAGCAGAAGGTGCGATAGGCTCAAATCTCATGTATGTGGTGTAGCTTCTTACCCCCTGCATTGAAAATGTGGTTTGGTGCTGCTGGGATGTATTGCTGGGCAGTTACAGGCAAAATGAAAAAAGTAACTCATTCGGCTTGAGCAGGTGTTTCAAGCACTTTTTCAGTGGTTTGGTGCAAATGTGGTTCATTGTTGGGCAGTTGTGGGCCATGTTCATAAATGCACTCTATTTGGTCTGAAAGGTGTTTTTAAGCAATAACTGTTAGATTTAGTCACTGCAAGCCAGCAGAAGGTGCCATAGGCTCAAATCTCATGTATGTGGTGTAGCTTCTTACCCCCTGCATGGAAAAAATGGTTTGGTGCTGCTGGGATGTATTGCTGGGCAGTTACAGGCAAAATGAAAAAAGTAACTCATTCGGCTTGAGCAGGTGTTTCAAGCACTTTTTCAGTGGTTTGGTGCAAATGTGGTTCATTGTTGGGCAGTTGTGGGCCATGTTCATAAATGCACTCTATTTGGTCTGAAAGGTGTTTTTAAGCAATAACTGTTAGATTTAGTCACTGCAAGCCAGCAGAAGGTGCCATAGGCTCAAATCTCATGTATGTGGTGTAGCTTCTTACCCCCTGCATGGAAAAAATGGTTTGGTGCTGCTGGGATGTATTGCTGGGCAGTTACAGGCAAAATGAAAAAAGTAACTCATTCGGCCTGAGCAGGTGTTTCAAGCACTTTTTCAGTGGGTTGGTGCATATGTGGTTCATTGTTGGGCATTTGTGGGCCATGTTCATAAATGCACTCTATTTGGTCTGAAAGGTGGTTTTAAGCAATAACTGTTAGATTTAGTCACTGCAAGCCAGCAGAAGGTGCCATAGGCTCAAATCTCATGTATGTGGTGTAGCTTCTTACCCCCTGCATGGAAAATGTGGTTTGGTGCTGCTGGGATGTATTGCTGGGCAGTTACAGGCAAAATGAAAAAAGTAACTCATTCGGCCTGAGCAGGTGTTTCAAGCACTTTTTAGGTGGTGGGTGCAAATGTGGTTCATTGTTGGGCAGTTGTGGGCAATGTTCATAAATGCACTCTATTTGGTCTGAAAGGCGGTTTTAAGCAATAACTGTTAGATTTAGTCACTGCAAGTCAGCAGAAGGTGCGATAGGCTCAAATCTCATGTATGTGGTGTAGCTTCTTACCCCCTGCATTGAAAATGTGGTTTGGTGCTGCTGGGATGTATTGCTGGGCAGTTACAGGCAAAATGAAAAAAGTAACTCATTCGGCTTGAGCAGGTGTTTCAAGCACTTTTTCAGTGGTTTGGTGCAAATGTGGTTCATTGTTGGGCAGTTGTGGGCCATGTTCATAAATGCACTCTATTTGGTCTGAAAGGTGTTTTTAAGCAATAACTGTTAGATTTAGTCACTGCAAGCCAGCAGAAGGTGCCATAGGCTCAAATCTCATGTATGTGGTGTAGCTTCTTACCCCCTGCATGGAAAAAATGGTTTGGTGCTGCTGGGATGTATTGCTGGGCAGTTACAGGCAAAATGAAAAAAGTAACTCATTCGGCTTGAGCAGGTGTTTCAAGCACTTTTTCAGTGGTTTGGTGCAAATGTGGTTCATTGTTGGGCAGTTGTGGGCCATGTTCATAAATGCACTCTATTTGGTCTGAAAGGTGTTTTTAAGCAATAACTGTTAGATTTAGTCACTGCAAGCCAGCAGAAGGTGCCATAGGCTCAAATCTCATGTATGTGGTGTAGCTTCTTACCCCCTGCATGGAAAAAATGGTTTGGTGCTGCTGGGATGTATTGCTGGGCAGTTACAGGCAAAATGAAAAAAGTAACTCATTCGGCCTGAGCAGGTGTTTCAAGCACTTTTTCAGTGGGTTGGTGCATATGTGGTTCATTGTTGGGCATTTGTGGGCCATGTTCATAAATGCACTCTATTTGGTCTGAAAGGTGGTTTTAAGCAATAACTGTTAGATTTAGTCACTGCAAGCCAGCAGAAGGTGCCATAGGCTCAAATCTCATGTATGTGGTGTAGCTTCTTACCCCCTGCATGGAAAATGTGGTTTGGTGCTGCTGGGATGTATTGCTGGGCAGTTACAGGCAAAATGAAAAAAAGTAACTCATTCGGCCTGAGCAGGTGTTTCAAGCACTCTTTAGGTGGTTTGGTGCAAATGTGGTTCATTGTTGGGCAGTTGTGGGCAATGTTCATAAATGCAATCTATTTGGCCTGAAAGGTGTTTTTAAGCAATAACTGTTAGATTTAGTCACTGCAAGCCAGCAGAAGGTGCCATAGGCTCAAATCTCATGTATGTGGTGTAGCTTCTTACCCCCTGCATGGAAAATGTGGTTTGGTGCTGCTGGGATGTATTGCTGGGCAGTTACAGGCAAAATGAAAAAAAGTAACTCATTCGGCCTGAGCAGGTGTTTCAAGCACTTTTTCAGTGGTTTGGTGCATATGTGGTTCATTGTTGGGCAGTTGTGGGCCATGTTCATAAATGCACTCTATTTGGTCTGAAAGGTGTTTTTAAGCAATAACTGTTAGATTGAGTCACTGCAAGCCAGCAGAAGGTGCCATAGGCTCAAATCTCATGTATGTGGTGTAGCTTCTTACCCCCTGCATGGAAAATGTGGTTTGGTGCTGTTGGGATGTATTGCTGGGCAGTTACAGGCAAAATGAAAAAAAGTAACTCATTCGGCCTGAGCAGGTGTTTCAAGCACTTTTTCAGTGGTTTGGTGCATATGTGGTTCATTGTTGGGCAGTTGTGGGCCATGTTCATAAATGCACTCTATTTGGTCTGAAAGGTGTTTTTAAGCAATAACTGTTAGATTTAGTCACTGCAAGCCAGCAGAAGGTGCCATAGGCTCAAATCTCATGTATGTGGTGTAGCTTCTTACCCCCTGCATGGAAAATGTGGTTTGGTGCTGCTGGGATGTATTGCTGGGCAGTTACAGGCAAAATGAAAAAAGTAACTCATTCGGCCTGAGCAGGTGTTTCAAGCACTTTTTAGGTGGTGGGTGCAAATGTGGTTCATTGTTGGGCAGTTGTGGGCAATGTTCATAAATGCACTCTATTTGGTCTTAAAGGCGGTTTTAAGCAATAACTGTTAGATTTAGTCACTGCAAGTCAGCAGAAGGTGCGATAGGCTCAAATCTCATGTATGTGGTGTAGCTTCTTACCCCCTGCATTGAAAATGTGGTTTGGTGCTGCTGGGATGTATTGCTGGGCAGTTACAGGCAAAATGAAAAAAGTAACTCATTCGGCTTGAGCAGGTGTTTCAAGCACTTTTTCAGTGGTTTGGTGCAAATGTGGTTCATTGTTGGGCAGTTGTGGGCCATGTTCATAAATGCACTCTATTTGGTCTGAAAGGTGTTTTTAAGCAATAACTGTTAGATTTAGTCACTGCAAGCCAGCAGAAGGTGCCATAGGCTCAAATCTCATGTATGTGGTGTAGCTTCTTACCCCCTGCATGGAAAAAATGGTTTGGTGCTGCTGGGATGTATTGCTGGGCAGTTACAGGCAAAATGAAAAAAGTAACTCATTCGGCTTGAGCAGGTGTTTCAAGCACTTTTTCAGTGGTTTGGTGCAAATGTGGTTCATTGTTGGGCAGTTGTGGGCCATGTTCATAAATGCACTCTATTTGGTCTGAAAGGTGTTTTTAAGCAATAACTGTTAGATTTAGTCACTGCAAGCCAGCAGAAGGTGCCATAGGCTCAAATCTCATGTATGTGGTGTAGCTTCTTACCCCCTGCATGGAAAAAATGGTTTGGTGCTGCTGGGATGTATTGCTGGGCAGTTACAGGCAAAATGAAAAAAGTAACTCATTCGGCCTGAGCAGGTGTTTCAAGCACTTTTTCAGTGGGTTGGTGCATATGTGGTTCATTGTTGGGCATTTGTGGGCCATGTTCATAAATGCACTCTATTTGGTCTGAAAGGTGGTTTTAAGCAATAACTGTTAGATTTAGTCACTGCAAGCCAGCAGAAGGTGCCATAGGCTCAAATCTCATGTATGTGGTGTAGCTTCTTACCCCCTGCATGGAAAATGTGGTTTGGTGCTGCTGGGATGTATTGCTGGGCAGTTACAGGCAAAATGAAAAAAAGTAACTCATTCGGCCTGAGCAGGTGTTTCAAGCACTCTTTAGGTGGTTTGGTGCAAATGTGGTTCATTGTTGGGCAGTTGTGGGCAATGTTCATAAATGCAATCTATTTGGCCTGAAAGGTGTTTTTAAGCAATAACTGTTAGATTTAGTCACTGCAAGCCAGCAGAAGGTGCCATAGGCTCAAATCTCATGTATGTGGTGTAGCTTCTTACCCCCTGCATGGAAAATGTGGTTTGGTGCTGCTGGGATGTATTGCTGGGCAGTTACAGGCAAAATGAAAAAAAGTAACTCATTCGGCCTGAGCAGGTGTTTCAAGCACTTTTTCAGTGGTTTGGTGCATATGTGGTTCATTGTTGGGCAGTTGTGGGCCATGTTCATAAATGCACTCTATTTGGTCTGAAAGGTGTTTTTAAGCAATAACTGTTAGATTGAGTCACTGCAAGCCAGCAGAAGGTGCCATAGGCTCAAATCTCATGTATGTGGTGTAGCTTCTTACCCCCTGCATGGAAAATGTGGTTTGGTGCTGTTGGGATGTATTGCTGGGCAGTTACAGGCAAAATGAAAAAAAGTAACTCATTCGGCCTGAGCAGGTGTTTCAAGCACTTTTTCAGTGGTTTGGTGCATATGTGGTTCATTGTTGGGCAGTTGTGGGCCATGTTCATAAATGCACTCTATTTGGTCTGAAAGGTGTTTTTAAGCAATAACTGTTAGATTTAGTCACTGCAAGCCAGCAGAAGGTGCCATAGGCTCAAATCTCATGTATGTGGTGTAGCTTCTTACCCCCTGCATGGAAAATGTGGTTTGGTGCTGCTGGGATGTATTGCTGGGCAGTTACAGGCAAAATGAAAAAAGTAACTCATTCGGCCTGAGCAGGTGTTTCAAGCACTTTTTAGGTGGTGGGTGCAAATGTGGTTCATTGTTGGGCAGTTGTGGGCAATGTTCATAAATGCACTCTATTTGGTCTTAAAGGCGGTTTTAAGCAATAACTGTTAGATTTAGTCACTGCAAGTCAGCAGAAGGTGCGATAGGCTCAAATCTCATGTATGTGGTGTAGCTTCTTACCCCCTGCATTGAAAATGTGGTTTGGTGCTGCTGGGATGTATTGCTGGGCAGTTACAGGCAAAATGAAAAAAGTAACTCATTCGGCTTGAGCAGGTGTTTCAAGCACTTTTTCAGTGGTTTGGTGCAAATGTGGTTCATTGTTGGGCAGTTGTGGGCCATGTTCATAAATGCACTCTATTTGGTCTGAAAGGTGTTTTTAAGCAATAACTGTTAGATTTAGTCACTGCAAGCCAGCAGAAGGTGCCATAGGCTCAAATCTCATGTATGTGGTGTAGCTTCTTACCCCCTGCATGGAAAAAATGGTTTGGTGCTGCTGGGATGTATTGCTGGGCAGTTACAGGCAAAATGAAAAAAGTAACTCATTCGGCTTGAGCAGGTGTTTCAAGCACTTTTTCAGTGGTTTGGTGCAAATGTGGTTCATTGTTGGGCAGTTGTGGGCCATGTTCATAAATGCACTCTATTTGGTCTGAAAGGTGTTTTTAAGCAATAACTGTTAGATTTAGTCACTGCAAGCCAGCAGAAGGTGCCATAGGCTCAAATCTCATGTATGTGGTGTAGCTTCTTACCCCCTGCATGGAAAAAATGGTTTGGTGCTGCTGGGATGTATTGCTGGGCAGTTACAGGCAAAATGAAAAAAGTAACTCATTCGGCCTGAGCAGGTGTTTCAAGCACTTTTTCAGTGGGTTGGTGCATATGTGGTTCATTGTTGGGCATTTGTGGGCCATGTTCATAAATGCACTCTATTTGGTCTGAAAGGTGGTTTTAAGCAATAACTGTTAGATTTAGTCACTGCAAGCCAGCAGAAGGTGCCATAGGCTCAAATCTCATGTATGTGGTGTAGCTTCTTACCCCCTGCATGGAAAATGTGGTTTGGTGCTGCTGGGATGTATTGCTGGGCAGTTACAGGCAAAATGAAAAAAGTAACTCATTCGGCTTGAGCAGGTGTTTCAAGCACTTTTTCAGTGGTTTGGTGCAAATGTGGTTCATTGTTGGGCAGTTGTGGGCCATGTTCATAAATGCACTCTATTTGGTCTGAAAGGTGTTTTTAAGCAATAACTGTTAGATTTAGTC
This sequence comes from Dunckerocampus dactyliophorus, assembly GCF_027744805.1. Classification (NCBI taxonomy): domain Eukaryota; kingdom Metazoa; phylum Chordata; class Actinopteri; order Syngnathiformes; family Syngnathidae; genus Dunckerocampus; species Dunckerocampus dactyliophorus. The sequence goes on along the minus strand of NC_072835.1, from coordinate 6,738,911 downwards.
ACTGCAAGCCAGCAGAAGGTGCCATAGGCTCAAATCTCATGTATGTGGTGTAGCTTCTTACCCCCTGCATGGAAAAAATGGTTTGGTGCTGCTGGGATGTATTGCTGGGCAGTTACAGGCAAAATGAAAAAAGTAACTCATTCGGCTTGAGCAGGTGTTTCAAGCACTTTTTCAGTGGTTTGGTGCAAATGTGGTTCATTGTTGGGCAGTTGTGGGCCATGTTCATAAATGCACTCTATTTGGTCTGAAAGGTGTTTTTAAGCAATAACTGTTAGATTTAGTCACTGCAAGCCAGCAGAAGGTGCCATAGGCTCAAATCTCATGTATGTGGTGTAGCTTCTTACCCCCTGCATGGAAAAAATGGTTTGGTGCTGCTGGGATGTATTGCTGGGCAGTTACAGGCAAAATGAAAAAAGTAACTCATTCGGCCTGAGCAGGTGTTTCAAGCACTTTTTCAGTGGGTTGGTGCATATGTGGTTCATTGTTGGGCATTTGTGGGCCATGTTCATAAATGCACTCTATTTGGTCTGAAAGGTGGTTTTAAGCAATAACTGTTAGATTTAGTCACTGCAAGCCAGCAGAAGGTGCCATAGGCTCAAATCTCATGTATGTGGTGTAGCTTCTTACCCCCTGCATGGAAAATGTGGTTTGGTGCTGCTGGGATGTATTGCTGGGCAGTTACAGGCAAAATGAAAAAAAGTAACTCATTCGGCCTGAGCAGGTGTTTCAAGCACTCTTTAGGTGGTTTGGTGCAAATGTGGTTCATTGTTGGGCAGTTGTGGGCAATGTTCATAAATGCAATCTATTTGGCCTGAAAGGTGTTTTTAAGCAATAACTGTTAGATTTAGTCACTGCAAGCCAGCAGAAGGTGCCATAGGCTCAAATCTCATGTATGTGGTGTAGCTTCTTACCCCCTGCATGGAAAATGTGGTTTGGTGCTGCTGGGATGTATTGCTGGGCAGTTACAGGCAAAATGAAAAAAAGTAACTCATTCGGCCTGAGCAGGTGTTTCAAGCACTTTTTCAGTGGTTTGGTGCATATGTGGTTCATTGTTGGGCAGTTGTGGGCCATGTTCATAAATGCACTCTATTTGGTCTGAAAGGTGTTTTTAAGCAATAACTGTTAGATTGAGTCACTGCAAGCCAGCAGAAGGTGCCATAGGCTCAAATCTCATGTATGTGGTGTAGCTTCTTACCCCCTGCATGGAAAATGTGGTTTGGTGCTGTTGGGATGTATTGCTGGGCAGTTACAGGCAAAATGAAAAAAAGTAACTCATTCGGCCTGAGCAGGTGTTTCAAGCACTTTTTCAGTGGTTTGGTGCATATGTGGTTCATTGTTGGGCAGTTGTGGGCCATGTTCATAAATGCACTCTATTTGGTCTGAAAGGTGTTTTTAAGCAATAACTGTTAGATTTAGTCACTGCAAGCCAGCAGAAGGTGCCATAGGCTCAAATCTCATGTATGTGGTGTAGCTTCTTACCCCCTGCATGGAAAATGTGGTTTGGTGCTGCTGGGATGTATTGCTGGGCAGTTACAGGCAAAATGAAAAAAGTAACTCATTCGGCCTGAGCAGGTGTTTCAAGCACTTTTTAGGTGGTGGGTGCAAATGTGGTTCATTGTTGGGCAGTTGTGGGCAATGTTCATAAATGCACTCTATTTGGTCTGAAAGGCGGTTTTAAGCAATAACTGTTAGATTTAGTCACTGCAAGTCAGCAGAAGGTGCGATAGGCTCAAATCTCATGTATGTGGTGTAGCTTCTTACCCCCTGCATTGAAAATGTGGTTTGGTGCTGCTGGGATGTATTGCTGGGCAGTTACAGGCAAAATGAAAAAAGTAACTCATTCGGCTTGAGCAGGTGTTTCAAGCACTTTTTCAGTGGTTTGGTGCAAATGTGGTTCATTGTTGGGCAGTTGTGGGCCATGTTCATAAATGCACTCTATTTGGTCTGAAAGGTGTTTTTAAGCAATAACTGTTAGATTTAGTCACTGCAAGCCAGCAGAAGGTGCCATAGGCTCAAATCTCATGTATGTGGTGTAGCTTCTTACCCCCTGCATGGAAAAAATGGTTTGGTGCTGCTGGGATGTATTGCTGGGCAGTTACAGGCAAAATGAAAAAAGTAACTCATTCGGCTTGAGCAGGTGTTTCAAGCACTTTTTCAGTGGTTTGGTGCAAATGTGGTTCATTGTTGGGCAGTTGTGGGCCATGTTCATAAATGCACTCTATTTGGTCTGAAAGGTGTTTTTAAGCAATAACTGTTAGATTTAGTCACTGCAAGCCAGCAGAAGGTGCCATAGGCTCAAATCTCATGTATGTGGTGTAGCTTCTTACCCCCTGCATGGAAAAAATGGTTTGGTGCTGCTGGGATGTATTGCTGGGCAGTTACAGGCAAAATGAAAAAAGTAACTCATTCGGCCTGAGCAGGTGTTTCAAGCACTTTTTCAGTGGGTTGGTGCATATGTGGTTCATTGTTGGGCATTTGTGGGCCATGTTCATAAATGCACTCTATTTGGTCTGAAAGGTGGTTTTAAGCAATAACTGTTAGATTTAGTCACTGCAAGCCAGCAGAAGGTGCCATAGGCTCAAATCTCATGTATGTGGTGTAGCTTCTTACCCCCTGCATGGAAAATGTGGTTTGGTGCTGCTGGGATGTATTGCTGGGCAGTTACAGGCAAAATGAAAAAAAGTAACTCATTCGGCCTGAGCAGGTGTTTCAAGCACTCTTTAGGTGGTTTGGTGCAAATGTGGTTCATTGTTGGGCAGTTGTGGGCAATGTTCATAAATGCAATCTATTTGGCCTGAAAGGTGTTTTTAAGCAATAACTGTTAGATTTAGTCACTGCAAGCCAGCAGAAGGTGCCATAGGCTCAAATCTCATGTATGTGGTGTAGCTTCTTACCCCCTGCATGGAAAATGTGGTTTGGTGCTGCTGGGATGTATTGCTGGGCAGTTACAGGCAAAATGAAAAAAAGTAACTCATTCGGCCTGAGCAGGTGTTTCAAGCACTTTTTCAGTGGTTTGGTGCATATGTGGTTCATTGTTGGGCAGTTGTGGGCCATGTTCATAAATGCACTCTATTTGGTCTGAAAGGTGTTTTTAAGCAATAACTGTTAGATTGAGTCACTGCAAGCCAGCAGAAGGTGCCATAGGCTCAAATCTCATGTATGTGGTGTAGCTTCTTACCCCCTGCATGGAAAATGTGGTTTGGTGCTGTTGGGATGTATTGCTGGGCAGTTACAGGCAAAATGAAAAAAAGTAACTCATTCGGCCTGAGCAGGTGTTTCAAGCACTTTTTCAGTGGTTTGGTGCATATGTGGTTCATTGTTGGGCAGTTGTGGGCCATGTTCATAAATGCACTCTATTTGGTCTGAAAGGTGTTTTTAAGCAATAACTGTTAGATTTAGTCACTGCAAGCCAGCAGAAGGTGCCATAGGCTCAAATCTCATGTATGTGGTGTAGCTTCTTACCCCCTGCATGGAAAATGTGGTTTGGTGCTGCTGGGATGTATTGCTGGGCAGTTACAGGCAAAATGAAAAAAGTAACTCATTCGGCCTGAGCAGGTGTTTCAAGCACTTTTTAGGTGGTGGGTGCAAATGTGGTTCATTGTTGGGCAGTTGTGGGCAATGTTCATAAATGCACTCTATTTGGTCTGAAAGGCGGTTTTAAGCAATAACTGTTAGATTTAGTCACTGCAAGTCAGCAGAAGGTGCGATAGGCTCAAATCTCATGTATGTGGTGTAGCTTCTTACCCCCTGCATTGAAAATGTGGTTTGGTGCTGCTGGGATGTATTGCTGGGCAGTTACAGGCAAAATGAAAAAAGTAACTCATTCGGCTTGAGCAGGTGTTTCAAGCACTTTTTCAGTGGTTTGGTGCAAATGTGGTTCATTGTTGGGCAGTTGTGGGCCATGTTCATAAATGCACTCTATTTGGTCTGAAAGGTGTTTTTAAGCAATAACTGTTAGATTTAGTCACTGCAAGCCAGCAGAAGGTGCCATAGGCTCAAATCTCATCTATGTGGTGTAGCTTCTTACCCCCTGCATGGAAAAAATGGTTTGGTGCTGCTGGGATGTATTGCTGGGCAGTTACAGGCAAAATGAAAAAAGTAACTCATTCGGCCTGAGCAGGTGTTTCAAGCACTTTTTCAGTGGGTTGGTGCATATGTGGTTCATTGTTGGGCATTTGTGGGCCATGTTCATAAATGCACTCTATTTGGTCTGAAAGGTGGTTTTAAGCAATAACTGTTAGATTTAGTCACTGCAAGCCAGCAGAAGGTGCCATAGGCTCAAATCTCATGTATGTGGTGTAGCTTCTTACCCCCTGCATGGAAAATGTGGTTTGGTGCTGCTGGGATGTATTGCTGGGCAGTTACAGGCAAAATGAAAAAAAGTAACTCATTCGGCCTGAGCAGGTGTTTCAAGCACTCTTTAGGTGGTTTGGTGCAAATGTGGTTCATTGTTGGGCAGTTGTGGGCAATGTTCATAAATGCAATCTATTTGGCCTGAAAGGTGTTTTTAAGCAATAACTGTTAGATTTAGTCACTGCAAGCCAGCAGAAGGTGCCATAGGCTCAAATCTCATGTATGTGGTGTAGCTTCTTACCCCCTGCATGGAAAATGTGGTTTGGTGCTGCTGGGATGTATTGCTGGGCAGTTACAGGCAAAATGAAAAAAAGTAACTCATTCGGCCTGAGCAGGTGTTTCAAGCACTTTTTCAGTGGTTTGGTGCATATGTGGTTCATTGTTGGGCAGTTGTGGGCCATGTTCATAAATGCACTCTATTTGGTCTGAAAGGTGTTTTTAAGCAATAACTGTTAGATTGAGTCACTGCAAGCCAGCAGAAGGTGCCATAGGCTCAAATCTCATGTATGTGGTGTAGCTTCTTACCCCCTGCATGGAAAATGTGGTTTGGTGCTGCTGGGATGTATTGCTGGGCAGTTACAGGCAAAATGAAAAAAGTAACTCATTCGGCCTGAGCAGGTGTTTCAAGCACTTTTTAGGTGGTGGGTGCAAATGTGGTTCATTGTTGGGCAGTTGTGGGCAATGTTCATAAATGCACTCTATTTGGTCTGAAAGGCGGTTTTAAGCAATAACTGTTAGATTTAGTCACTGCAAGTCAGCAGAAGGTGCGATAGGCTCAAATCTCATGTATGTGGTGTAGCTTCTTACCCCCTGCATTGAAAATGTGGTTTGGTGCTGCTGGGATGTATTGCTGGGCAGTTACAGGCAAAATGAAAAAAGTAACTCATTCGGCTTGAGCAGGTGTTTCAAGCACTTTTTCAGTGGTTTGGTGCAAATGTGGTTCATTGTTGGGCAGTTGTGGGCCATGTTCATAAATGCACTCTATTTGGTCTGAAAGGTGTTTTTAAGCAATAACTGTTAGATTTAGTCACTGCAAGCCAGCAGAAGGTGCCATAGGCTCAAATCTCATGTATGTGGTGTAGCTTCTTACCCCCTGCATGGAAAAAATGGTTTGGTGCTGCTGGGATGTATTGCTGGGCAGTTACAGGCAAAATGAAAAAAGTAACTCATTCGGCTTGAGCAGGTGTTTCAAGCACTTTTTCAGTGGTTTGGTGCAAATGTGGTTCATTGTTGGGCAGTTGTGGGCCATGTTCATAAATGCACTCTATTTGGTCTGAAAGGTGTTTTTAAGCAATAACTGTTAGATTTAGTCACTGCAAGCCAGCAGAAGGTGCCATAGGCTCAAATCTCATGTATGTGGTGTAGCTTCTTACCCCCTGCATGGAAAAAATGGTTTGGTGCTGCTGGGATGTATTGCTGGGCAGTTACAGGCAAAATGAAAAAAGTAACTCATTCGGCCTGAGCAGGTGTTTCAAGCACTTTTTCAGTGGGTTGGTGCATATGTGGTTCATTGTTGGGCATTTGTGGGCCATGTTCATAAATGCACTCTATTTGGTCTGAAAGGTGGTTTTAAGCAATAACTGTTAGATTTAGTCACTGCAAGCCAGCAGAAGGTGCCATAGGCTCAAATCTCATGTATGTGGTGTAGCTTCTTACCCCCTGCATGGAAAATGTGGTTTGGTGCTGCTGGGATGTATTGCTGGGCAGTTACAGGCAAAATGAAAAAAAGTAACTCATTCGGCCTGAGCAGGTGTTTCAAGCACTCTTTAGGTGGTTTGGTGCAAATGTGGTTCATTGTTGGGCAGTTGTGGGCAATGTTCATAAATGCAATCTATTTGGCCTGAAAGGTGTTTTTAAGCAATAACTGTTAGATTTAGTCACTGCAAGCCAGCAGAAGGTGCCATAGGCTCAAATCTCATGTATGTGGTGTAGCTTCTTACCCCCTGCATGGAAAATGTGGTTTGGTGCTGCTGGGATGTATTGCTGGGCAGTTACAGGCAAAATGAAAAAAAGTAACTCATTCGGCCTGAGCAGGTGTTTCAAGCACTTTTTCAGTGGTTTGGTGCATATGTGGTTCATTGTTGGGCAGTTGTGGGCCATGTTCATAAATGCACTCTATTTGGTCTGAAAGGTGTTTTTAAGCAATAACTGTTAGATTGAGTCACTGCAAGCCAGCAGAAGGTGCCATAGGCTCAAATCTCATGTATGTGGTGTAGCTTCTTACCCCCTGCATGGAAAATGTGGTTTGGTGCTGTTGGGATGTATTGCTGGGCAGTTACAGGCAAAATGAAAAAAAGTAACTCATTCGGCCTGAGCAGGTGTTTCAAGCACTTTTTCAGTGGTTTGGTGCATATGTGGTTCATTGTTGGGCAGTTGTGGGCCATGTTCATAAATGCACTCTATTTGGTCTGAAAGGTGTTTTTAAGCAATAACTGTTAGATTGAGTCACTGCAAGCCAGCAGAAGGTGCCATAGGCTCAAATCTCATGTATGTGGTGTAGCTTCTTACCCCCTGCATGGAAAATGTGGTTTGGTGCTGTTGGGATGTATTGCTGGGCAGTTACAGGCAAAATGAAAAAAAGTAACTCATTCGGCCTGAGCAGGTGTTTCAAGCACTTTTTCAGTGGTTTGGTGCATATGTGGTTCATTGTTGGGCAGTTGTGGGCCATGTTCATAAATGCACTCTATTTGGTCTGAAAGGTGTTTTTAAGCAATAACTGTTAGATTTAGTCACTGCAAGCCAGCAGAAGGTGCCATAGGCTCAAATCTCATGTATGTGGTGTAGCTTCTTACCCCCTGCATGGAAAATGTGGTTTGGTGCTGCTGGGATGTATTGCTGGGCAGTTACAGGCAAAATGAAAAAAGTAACTCATTCGGCCTGAGCAGGTGTTTCAAGCACTTTTTAGGTGGTGGGTGCAAATGTGGTTCATTGTTGGGCAGTTGTGGGCAATGTTCATAAATGCACTCTATTTGGTCTGAAAGGCGGTTTTAAGCAATAACTGTTAGATTTAGTCACTGCAAGTCAGCAGAAGGTGCGATAGGCTCAAATCTCATGTATGTGGTGTAGCTTCTTACCCCCTGCATTGAAAATGTGGTTTGGTGCTGCTGGGATGTATTGCTGGGCAGTTACAGGCAAAATGAAAAAAGTAACTCATTCGGCTTGAGCAGGTGTTTCAAGCACTTTTTCAGTGGTTTGGTGCAAATGTGGTTCATTGTTGGGCAGTTGTGGGCCATGTTCATAAATGCACTCTATTTGGTCTGAAAGGTGTTTTTAAGCAATAACTGTTAGATTTAGTCACTGCAAGCCAGCAGAAGGTGCCATAGGCTCAAATCTCATGTATGTGGTGTAGCTTCTTACCCCCTGCATGGAAAAAATGGTTTGGTGCTGCTGGGATGTATTGCTGGGCAGTTACAGGCAAAATGAAAAAAGTAACTCATTCGGCTTGAGCAGGTGTTTCAAGCACTTTTTCAGTGGTTTGGTGCAAATGTGGTTCATTGTTGGGCAGTTGTGGGCCATGTTCATAAATGCACTCTATTTGGTCTGAAAGGTGTTTTTAAGCAATAACTGTTAGATTTAGTCACTGCAAGCCAGCAGAAGGTGCCATAGGCTCAAATCTCATGTATGTGGTGTAGCTTCTTACCCCCTGCATGGAAAAAATGGTTTGGTGCTGCTGGGATGTATTGCTGGGCAGTTACAGGCAAAATGAAAAAAGTAACTCATTCGGCCTGAGCAGGTGTTTCAAGCACTTTTTCAGTGGGTTGGTGCATATGTGGTTCATTGTTGGGCATTTGTGGGCCATGTTCATAAATGCACTCTATTTGGTCTGAAAGGTGGTTTTAAGCAATAACTGTTAGATTTAGTCACTGCAAGCCAGCAGAAGGTGCCATAGGCTCAAATCTCATGTATGTGGTGTAGCTTCTTACCCCCTGCATGGAAAATGTGGTTTGGTGCTGCTGGGATGTATTGCTGGGCAGTTACAGGCAAAATGAAAAAAGTAACTCATTCGGCCTGAGCAGGTGTTTCAAGCACTTTTTAGGTGGTGGGTGCAAATGTGGTTCATTGTTGGGCAGTTGTGGGCAATGTTCATAAATGCACTCTATTTGGTCTGAAAGGCGGTTTTAAGCAATAACTGTTAGATTTAGTCACTGCAAGTCAGCAGAAGGTGCGATAGGCTCAAATCTCATGTATGTGGTGTAGCTTCTTACCCCCTGCATTGAAAATGTGGTTTGGTGCTGCTGGGATGTATTGCTGGGCAGTTACAGGCAAAATGAAAAAAGTAACTCATTCGGCTTGAGCAGGTGTTTCAAGCACTTTTTCAGTGGTTTGGTGCAAATGTGGTTCATTGTTGGGCAGTTGTGGGCCATGTTCATAAATGCACTCTATTTGGTCTGAAAGGTGTTTTTAAGCAATAACTGTTAGATTTAGTCACTGCAAGCCAGCAGAAGGTGCCATAGGCTCAAATCTCATGTATGTGGTGTAGCTTCTTACCCCCTGCATGGAAAAAATGGTTTGGTGCTGCTGGGATGTATTGCTGGGCAGTTACAGGCAAAATGAAAAAAGTAACTCATTCGGCTTGAGCAGGTGTTTCAAGCACTTTTTCAGTGGTTTGGTGCAAATGTGGTTCATTGTTGGGCAGTTGTGGGCCATGTTCATAAATGCACTCTATTTGGTCTGAAAGGTGTTTTTAAGCAATAACTGTTAGATTTAGTCACTGCAAGCCAGCAGAAGGTGCCATAGGCTCAAATCTCATGTATGTGGTGTAGCTTCTTACCCCCTGCATGGAAAAAATGGTTTGGTGCTGCTGGGATGTATTGCTGGGCAGTTACAGGCAAAATGAAAAAAGTAACTCATTCGGCCTGAGCAGGTGTTTCAAGCACTTTTTCAGTGGGTTGGTGCATATGTGGTTCATTGTTGGGCATTTGTGGGCCATGTTCATAAATGCACTCTATTTGGTCTGAAAGGTGGTTTTAAGCAATAACTGTTAGATTTAGTCACTGCAAGCCAGCAGAAGGTGCCATAGGCTCAAATCTCATGTATGTGGTGTAGCTTCTTACCCCCTGCATGGAAAATGTGGTTTGGTGCTGCTGGGATGTATTGCTGGGCAGTTACAGGCAAAATGAAAAAAAGTAACTCATTCGGCCTGAGCAGGTGTTTCAAGCACTCTTTAGGTGGTTTGGTGCAAATGTGGTTCATTGTTGGGCAGTTGTGGGCAATGTTCATAAATGCAATCTATTTGGCCTGAAAGGTGTTTTTAAGCAATAACTGTTAGATTTAGTCACTGCAAGCCAGCAGAAGGTGCCATAGGCTCAAATCTCATGTATGTGGTGTAGCTTCTTACCCCCTGCATGGAAAATGTGGTTTGGTGCTGCTGGGATGTATTGCTGGGCAGTTACAGGCAAAATGAAAAAAAGTAACTCATTCGGCCTGAGCAGGTGTTTCAAGCACTTTTTCAGTGGTTTGGTGCATATGTGGTTCATTGTTGGGCAGTTGTGGGCCATGTTCATAAATGCACTCTATTTGGTCTGAAAGGTGTTTTTAAGCAATAACTGTTAGATTGAGTCACTGCAAGCCAGCAGAAGGTGCCATAGGCTCAAATCTCATGTATGTGGTGTAGCTTCTTACCCCCTGCATGGAAAATGTGGTTTGGTGCTGTTGGGATGTATTGCTGGGCAGTTACAGGCAAAATGAAAAAAAGTAACTCATTCGGCCTGAGCAGGTGTTTCAAGCACTTTTTCAGTGGTTTGGTGCATATGTGGTTCATTGTTGGGCAGTTGTGGGCCATGTTCATAAATGCACTCTATTTGGTCTGAAAGGTGTTTTTAAGCAATAACTGTTAGATTTAGTCACTGCAAGCCAGCAGAAGGTGCCATAGGCTCAAATCTCATGTATGTGGTGTAGCTTCTTACCCCCTGCATGGAAAATGTGGTTTGGTGCTGCTGGGATGTATTGCTGGGCAGTTACAGGCAAAATGAAAAAAGTAACTCATTCGGCCTGAGCAGGTGTTTCAAGCACTTTTTAGGTGGTGGGTGCAAATGTGGTTCATTGTTGGGCAGTTGTGGGCAATGTTCATAAATGCACTCTATTTGGTCTGAAAGGCGGTTTTAAGCAATAACTGTTAGATTTAGTCACTGCAAGTCAGCAGAAGGTGCGATAGGCTCAAATCTCATGTATGTGGTGTAGCTTCTTACCCCCTGCATTGAAAATGTGGTTTGGTGCTGCTGGGATGTATTGCTGGGCAGTTACAGGCAAAATGAAAAAAGTAACTCATTCGGCTTGAGCAGGTGTTTCAAGCACTTTTTCAGTGGTTTGGTGCAAATGTGGTTCATTGTTGGGCAGTTGTGGGCCATGTTCATAAATGCACTCTATTTGGTCTGAAAGGTGTTTTTAAGCAATAACTGTTAGATTTAGTCACTGCAAGCCAGCAGAAGGTGCCATAGGCTCAAATCTCATGTATGTGGTGTAGCTTCTTACCCCCTGCATGGAAAAAATGGTTTGGTGCTGCTGGGATGTATTGCTGGGCAGTTACAGGCAAAATGAAAAAAGTAACTCATTCGGCCTGAGCAGGTGTTTCAAGCACTTTTTCAGTGGGTTGGTGCATATGTGGTTCATTGTTGGGCATTTGTGGGCCATGTTCATAAATGCACTCTATTTGGTCTGAAAGGTGGTTTTAAGCAATAACTGTTAGATTTAGTCACTGCAAGCCAGCAGAAGGTGCCATAGGCTCAAATCTCATGTATGTGGTGTAGCTTCTTACCCCCTGCATGGAAAATGTGGTTTGGTGCTGCTGGGATGTATTGCTGGGCAGTTACAGGCAAAATGAAAAAAAGTAACTCATTCGGCCTGAGCAGGTGTTTCAAGCACTCTTTAGGTGGTTTGGTGCAAATGTGGTTCATTGTTGGGCAGTTGTGGGCAATGTTCATAAATGCAATCTATTTGGCCTGAAAGGTGTTTTTAAGCAATAACTGTTAGATTTAGTCACTGCAAGCCAGCAGAAGGTGCCATAGGCTCAAATCTCATGTATGTGGTGTAGCTTCTTACCCCCTGCATGGAAAATGTGGTTTGGTGCTGCTGGGATGTATTGCTGGGCAGTTACAGGCAAAATGAAAAAAAGTAACTCATTCGGCCTGAGCAGGTGTTTCAAGCACTTTTTCAGTGGTTTGGTGCATATGTGGTTCATTGTTGGGCAGTTGTGGGCCATGTTCATAAATGCACTCTATTTGGTCTGAAAGGTGTTTTTAAGCAATAACTGTTAGATTGAGTCACTGCAAGCCAGCAGAAGGTGCCATAGGCTCAAATCTCATGTATGTGGTGTAGCTTCTTACCCCCTGCATGGAAAATGTGGTTTGGTGCTGTTGGGATGTATTGCTGGGCAGTTACAGGCAAAATGAAAAAAAGTAACTCATTCGGCCTGAGCAGGTGTTTCAAGCACTTTTTCAGTGGTTTGGTGCATATGTGGTTCATTGTTGGGCAGTTGTGGGCCATGTTCATAAATGCACTCTATTTGGTCTGAAAGGTGTTTTTAAGCAATAACTGTTAGATTTAGTCACTGCAAGCCAGCAGAAGGTGCCATAGGCTCAAATCTCATGTATGTGGTGTAGCTTCTTACCCCCTGCATGGAAAATGTGGTTTGGTGCTGCTGGGATGTATTGCTGGGCAGTTACAGGCAAAATGAAAAAAGTAACTCATTCGGCCTGAGCAGGTGTTTCAAGCACTTTTTAGGTGGTGGGTGCAAATGTGGTTCATTGTTGGGCAGTTGTGGGCAATGTTCATAAATGCACTCTATTTGGTCTGAAAGGCGGTTTTAAGCAATAACTGTTAGATTTAGTCACTGCAAGTCAGCAGAAGGTGCGATAGGCTCAAATCTCATGTATGTGGTGTAGCTTCTTACCCCCTGCATTGAAAATGTGGTTTGGTGCTGCTGGGATGTATTGCTGGGCAGTTACAGGCAAAATGAAAAAAGTAACTCATTCGGCTTGAGCAGGTGTTTCAAGCACTTTTTCAGTGGTTTGGTGCAAATGTGGTTCATTGTTGGGCAGTTGTGGGCCATGTTCATAAATGCACTCTATTTGGTCTGAAAGGTGTTTTTAAGCAATAACTGTTAGATTTAGTCACTGCAAGCCAGCAGAAGGTGCCATAGGCTCAAATCTCATGTATGTGGTGTAGCTTCTTACCCCCTGCATGGAAAAAATGGTTTGGTGCTGCTGGGATGTATTGCTGGGCAGTTACAGGCAAAATGAAAAAAGTAACTCATTCGGCTTGAGCAGGTGTTTCAAGCACTTTTTCAGTGGTTTGGTGCAAATGTGGTTCATTGTTGGGCAGTTGTGGGCCATGTTCATAAATGCACTCTATTTGGTCTGAAAGGTGTTTTTAAGCAATAACTGTTAGATTTAGTCACTGCAAGCCAGCAGAAGGTGCCATAGGCTCAAATCTCATGTATGTGGTGTAGCTTCTTACCCCCTGCATGGAAAAAATGGTTTGGTGCTGCTGGGATGTATTGCTGGGCAGTTACAGGCAAAATGAAAAAAGTAACTCATTCGGCCTGAGCAGGTGTTTCAAGCACTTTTTCAGTGGGTTGGTGCATATGTGGTTCATTGTTGGGCATTTGTGGGCCATGTTCATAAATGCACTCTATTTGGTCTGAAAGGTGGTTTTAAGCAATAACTGTTAGATTTAGTCACTGCAAGCCAGCAGAAGGTGCCATAGGCTCAAATCTCATGTATGTGGTGTAGCTTCTTACCCCCTGCATGGAAAATGTGGTTTGGTGCTGCTGGGATGTATTGCTGGGCAGTTACAGGCAAAATGAAAAAAAGTAACTCATTCGGCCTGAGCAGGTGTTTCAAGCACTCTTTAGGTGGTTTGGTGCAAATGTGGTTCATTGTTGGGCAGTTGTGGGCAATGTTCATAAATGCAATCTATTTGGCCTGAAAGGTGTTTTTAAGCAATAACTGTTAGATTTAGTCACTGCAAGCCAGCAGAAGGTGCCATAGGCTCAAATCTCATGTATGTGGTGTAGCTTCTTACCCCCTGCATGGAAAATGTGGTTTGGTGCTGCTGGGATGTATTGCTGGGCAGTTACAGGCAAAATGAAAAAAAGTAACTCATTCGGCCTGAGCAGGTGTTTCAAGCACTTTTTCAGTGGTTTGGTGCATATGTGGTTCATTGTTGGGCAGTTGTGGGCCATGTTCATAAATGCACTCTATTTGGTCTGAAAGGTGTTTTTAAGCAATAACTGTTAGATTGAGTCACTGCAAGCCAGCAGAAGGTGCCATAGGCTCAAATCTCATGTATGTGGTGTAGCTTCTTACCCCCTGCATGGAAAATGTGGTTTGGTGCTGTTGGGATGTATTGCTGGGCAGTTACAGGCAAAATGAAAAAAAGTAACTCATTCGGCCTGAGCAGGTGTTTCAAGCACTTTTTCAGTGGTTTGGTGCATATGTGGTTCATTGTTGGGCAGTTGTGGGCCATGTTCATAAATGCACTCTATTTGGTCTGAAAGGTGTTTTTAAGCAATAACTGTTAGATTGAGTCACTGCAAGCCAGCAGAAGGTGCCATAGGCTCAAATCTCATGTATGTGGTGTAGCTTCTTACCCCCTGCATGGAAAATGTGGTTTGGTGCTGTTGGGATGTATTGCTGGGCAGTTACAGGCAAAATGAAAAAAAGTAACTCATTCGGCCTGAGCAGGTGTTTCAAGCACTTTTTCAGTGGTTTGGTGCATATGTGGTTCATTGTTGGGCAGTTGTGGGCCATGTTCATAAATGCACTCTATTTGGTCTGAAAGGTGTTTTTAAGCAATAACTGTTAGATTTAGTCACTGCAAGCCAGCAGAAGGTGCCATAGGCTCAAATCTCATGTATGTGGTGTAGCTTCTTACCCCCTGCATGGAAAATGTGGTTTGGTGCTGCTGGGATGTATTGCTGGGCAGTTACAGGCAAAATGAAAAAAGTAACTCATTCGGCCTGAGCAGGTGTTTCAAGCACTTTTTAGGTGGTGGGTGCAAATGTGGTTCATTGTTGGGCAGTTGTGGGCAATGTTCATAAATGCACTCTATTTGGTCTGAAAGGCGGTTTTAAGCAATAACTGTTAGATTTAGTCACTGCAAGTCAGCAGAAGGTGCGATAGGCTCAAATCTCATGTATGTGGTGTAGCTTCTTACCCCCTGCATTGAAAATGTGGTTTGGTGCTGCTGGGATGTATTGCTGGGCAGTTACAGGCAAAATGAAAAAAGTAACTCATTCGGCTTGAGCAGGTGTTTCAAGCACTTTTTCAGTGGTTTGGTGCAAATGTGGTTCATTGTTGGGCAGTTGTGGGCCATGTTCATAAATGCACTCTATTTGGTCTGAAAGGTGTTTTTAAGCAATAACTGTTAGATTTAGTCACTGCAAGCCAGCAGAAGGTGCCATAGGCTCAAATCTCATGTATGTGGTGTAGCTTCTTACCCCCTGCATGGAAAAAATGGTTTGGTGCTGCTGGGATGTATTGCTGGGCAGTTACAGGCAAAATGAAAAAAGTAACTCATTCGGCTTGAGCAGGTGTTTCAAGCACTTTTTCAGTGGTTTGGTGCAAATGTGGTTCATTGTTGGGCAGTTGTGGGCCATGTTCATAAATGCACTCTATTTGGTCTGAAAGGTGTTTTTAAGCAATAACTGTTAGATTTAGTCACTGCAAGCCAGCAGAAGGTGCCATAGGCTCAAATCTCATGTATGTGGTGTAGCTTCTTACCCCCTGCATGGAAAAAATGGTTTGGTGCTGCTGGGATGTATTGCTGGGCAGTTACAGGCAAAATGAAAAAAGTAACTCATTCGGCCTGAGCAGGTGTTTCAAGCACTTTTTCAGTGGGTTGGTGCATATGTGGTTCATTGTTGGGCATTTGTGGGCCATGTTCATAAATGCACTCTATTTGGTCTGAAAGGTGGTTTTAAGCAATAACTGTTAGATTTAGTCACTGCAAGCCAGCAGAAGGTGCCATAGGCTCAAATCTCATGTATGTGGTGTAGCTTCTTACCCCCTGCATGGAAAATGTGGTTTGGTGCTGCTGGGATGTATTGCTGGGCAGTTACAGGCAAAATGAAAAAAAGTAACTCATTCGGCCTGAGCAGGTGTTTCAAGCACTCTTTAGGTGGTTTGGTGCAAATGTGGTTCATTGTTGGGCAGTTGTGGGCAATGTTCATAAATGCAATCTATTTGGCCTGAAAGGTGTTTTTAAGCAATAACTGTTAGATTTAGTCACTGCAAGCCAGCAGAAGGTGCCATAGGCTCAAATCTCATGTATGTGGTGTAGCTTCTTAACCCCTGCATGGAAAATGTGGTTTGGTGCTGCTGGGATGTATTGCTGGGCAGTTACAGGCAAAATGAAAAAAAGTAACTCATTCGGCCTGAGCAGGTGTTTCAAGCACTTTTTCAGTGGTTTGGTGCATATGTGGTTCATTGTTGGGCAGTTGTGGGCCATGTTCATAAATGCACTCTATTTGGTCTGAAAGGTGTTTTTAAGCAATAACTGTTAGATTGAGTCACTGCAAGCCAGCAGAAGGTGCCATAGGCTCAAATCTCATGTATGTGGTGTAGCTTCTTACCCCCTGCATGGAAAATGTGGTTTGGTGCTGTTGGGATGTATTGCTGGGCAGTTACAGGCAAAATGAAAAAAAGTAACTCATTCGGCCTGAGCAGGTGTTTCAAGCACTTTTTCAGTGGTTTGGTGCATATGTGGTTCATTGTTGGGCAGTTGTGGGCCATGTTCATAAATGCACTCTATTTGGTCTGAAAGGTGTTTTTAAGCAATAACTGTTAGATTTAGTCACTGCAAGCCAGCAGAAGGTGCCATAGGCTCAAATCTCATGTATGTGGTGTAGCTTCTTACCCCCTGCATGGAAAATGTGGTTTGGTGCTGCTGGGATGTATTGCTGGGCAGTTACAGGCAAAATGAAAAAAGTAACTCATTCGGCCTGAGCAGGTGTTTCAAGCACTTTTTAGGTGGTGGGTGCAAATGTGGTTCATTGTTGGGCAGTTGTGGGCAATGTTCATAAATGCACTCTATTTGGTCTGAAAGGCGGTTTTAAGCAATAACTGTTAGATTTAGTCACTGCAAGTCAGCAGAAGGTGCGATAGGCTCAAATCTCATGTATGTGGTGTAGCTTCTTACCCCCTGCATTGAAAATGTGGTTTGGTGCTGCTGGGATGTATTGCTGGGCAGTTACAGGCAAAATGAAAAAAGTAACTCATTCGGCTTGAGCAGGTGTTTCAAGCACTTTTTCAGTGGTTTGGTGCAAATGTGGTTCATTGTTGGGCAGTTGTGGGCCATGTTCATAAATGCACTCTATTTGGTCTGAAAGGTGTTTTTAAGCAATAACTGTTAGATTTAGTCACTGCAAGCCAGCAGAAGGTGCCATAGGCTCAAATCTCATGTATGTGGTGTAGCTTCTTACCCCCTGCATGGAAAAAATGGTTTGGTGCTGCTGGGATGTATTGCTGGGCAGTTACAGGCAAAATGAAAAAAGTAACTCATTCGGCTTGAGCAGGTGTTTCAAGCACTTTTTCAGTGGTTTGGTGCAAATGTGGTTCATTGTTGGGCAGTTGTGGGCCATGTTCATAAATGCACTCTATTTGGTCTGAAAGGTGTTTTTAAGCAATAACTGTTAGATTTAGTCACTGCAAGCCAGCAGAAGGTGCCATAGGCTCAAATCTCATGTATGTGGTGTAGCTTCTTACCCCCTGCATGGAAAAAATGGTTTGGTGCTGCTGGGATGTATTGCTGGGCAGTTACAGGCAAAATGAAAAAAGTAACTCATTCGGCCTGAGCAGGTGTTTCAAGCACTTTTTCAGTGGGTTGGTGCATATGTGGTTCATTGTTGGGCATTTGTGGGCCATGTTCATAAATGCACTCTATTTGGTCTGAAAGGTGGTTTTAAGCAATAACTGTTAGATTTAGTCACTGCAAGCCAGCAGAAGGTGCCATAGGCTCAAATCTCATGTATGTGGTGTAGCTTCTTACCCCCTGCATGGAAAATGTGGTTTGGTGCTGCTGGGATGTATTGCTGGGCAGTTACAGGCAAAATGAAAAAAAGTAACTCATTCGGCCTGAGCAGGTGTTTCAAGCACTCTTTAGGTGGTTTGGTGCAAATGTGGTTCATTGTTGGGCAGTTGTGGGCAATGTTCATAAATGCAATCTATTTGGCCTGAAAGGTGTTTTTAAGCAATAACTGTTAGATTTAGTCACTGCAAGCCAGCAGAAGGTGCCATAGGCTCAAATCTCATGTATGTGGTGTAGCTTCTTACCCCCTGCATGGAAAATGTGGTTTGGTGCTGCTGGGATGTATTGCTGGGCAGTTACAGGCAAAATGAAAAAAAGTAACTCATTCGGCCTGAGCAGGTGTTTCAAGCACTTTTTCAGTGGTTTGGTGCATATGTGGTTCATTGTTGGGCAGTTGTGGGCCATGTTCATAAATGCACTCTATTTGGTCTGAAAGGTGTTTTTAAGCAATAACTGTTAGATTGAGTCACTGCAAGCCAGCAGAAGGTGCCATAGGCTCAAATCTCATGTATGTGGTGTAGCTTCTTACCCCCTGCATGGAAAATGTGGTTTGGTGCTGTTGGGATGTATTGCTGGGCAGTTACAGGCAAAATGAAAAAAAGTAACTCATTCGGCCTGAGCAGGTGTTTCAAGCACTTTTTCAGTGGTTTGGTGCATATGTGGTTCATTGTTGGGCAGTTGTGGGCCATGTTCATAAATGCACTCTATTTGGTCTGAAAGGTGTTTTTAAGCAATAACTGTTAGATTTAGTCACTGCAAGCCAGCAGAAGGTGCCATAGGCTCAAATCTCATGTATGTGGTGTAGCTTCTTACCCCCTGCATGGAAAATGTGGTTTGGTGCTGCTGGGATGTATTGCTGGGCAGTTACAGGCAAAATGAAAAAAGTAACTCATTCGGCCTGAGCAGGTGTTTCAAGCACTTTTTAGGTGGTGGGTGCAAATGTGGTTCATTGTTGGGCAGTTGTGGGCAATGTTCATAAATGCACTCTATTTGGTCTGAAAGGCGGTTTTAAGCAATAACTGTTAGATTTAGTCACTGCAAGTCAGCAGAAGGTGCGATAGGCTCAAATCTCATGTATGTGGTGTAGCTTCTTACCCCCTGCATTGAAAATGTGGTTTGGTGCTGCTGGGATGTATTGCTGGGCAGTTACAGGCAAAATGAAAAAAGTAACTCATTCGGCTTGAGCAGGTGTTTCAAGCACTTTTTCAGTGGTTTGGTGCAAATGTGGTTCATTGTTGGGCAGTTGTGGGCCATGTTCATAAATGCACTCTATTTGGTCTGAAAGGTGTTTTTAAGCAATAACTGTTAGATTTAGTCACTGCAAGCCAGCAGAAGGTGCCATAGGCTCAAATCTCATGTATGTGGTGTAGCTTCTTACCCCCTGCATGGAAAAAATGGTTTGGTGCTGCTGGGATGTATTGCTGGGCAGTTACAGGCAAAATGAAAAAAGTAACTCATTCGGCCTGAGCAGGTGTTTCAAGCACTTTTTCAGTGGGTTGGTGCATATGTGGTTCATTGTTGGGCATTTGTGGGCCATGTTCATAAATGCACTCTATTTGGTCTGAAAGGTGGTTTTAAGCAATAACTGTTAGATTTAGTCACTGCAAGCCAGCAGAAGGTGCCATAGGCTCAAATCTCATGTATGTGGTGTAGCTTCTTACCCCCTGCATGGAAAATGTGGTTTGGTGCTGCTGGGATGTATTGCTGGGCAGTTACAGGCAAAATGAAAAAAAGTAACTCATTCGGCCTGAGCAGGTGTTTCAAGCACTCTTTAGGTGGTTTGGTGCAAATGTGGTTCATTGTTGGGCAGTTGTGGGCAATGTTCATAAATGCAATCTATTTGGCCTGAAAGGTGTTTTTAAGCAATAACTGTTAGATTTAGTCACTGCAAGCCAGCAGAAGGTGCCATAGGCTCAAATCTCATGTATGTGGTGTAGCTTCTTACCCCCTGCATGGAAAATGTGGTTTGGTGCTGCTGGGATGTATTGCTGGGCAGTTACAGGCAAAATGAAAAAAAGTAACTCATTCGGCCTGAGCAGGTGTTTCAAGCACTTTTTCAGTGGTTTGGTGCATATGTGGTTCATTGTTGGGCAGTTGTGGGCCATGTTCATAAATGCACTCTATTTGGTCTGAAAGGTGTTTTTAAGCAATAACTGTTAGATTGAGTCACTGCAAGCCAGCAGAAGGTGCCATAGGCTCAAATCTCATGTATGTGGTGTAGCTTCTTACCCCCTGCATGGAAAATGTGGTTTGGTGCTGTTGGGATGTATTGCTGGGCAGTTACAGGCAAAATGAAAAAAAGTAACTCATTCGGCCTGAGCAGGTGTTTCAAGCACTTTTTCAGTGGTTTGGTGCATATGTGGTTCATTGTTGGGCAGTTGTGGGCCATGTTCATAAATGCACTCTATTTGGTCTGAAAGGTGTTTTTAAGCAATAACTGTTAGATTTAGTCACTGCAAGCCAGCAGAAGGTGCCATAGGCTCAAATCTCATGTATGTGGTGTAGCTTCTTACCCCCTGCATGGAAAATGTGGTTTGGTGCTGCTGGGATGTATTGCTGGGCAGTTACAGGCAAAATGAAAAAAGTAACTCATTCGGCCTGAGCAGGTGTTTCAAGCACTTTTTAGGTGGTGGGTGCAAATGTGGTTCATTGTTGGGCAGTTGTGGGCAATGTTCATAAATGCACTCTATTTGGTCTGAAAGGCGGTTTTAAGCAATAACTGTTAGATTTAGTCACTGCAAGTCAGCAGAAGGTGCGATAGGCTCAAATCTCATGTATGTGGTGTAGCTTCTTACCCCCTGCATTGAAAATGTGGTTTGGTGCTGCTGGGATGTATTGCTGGGCAGTTACAGGCAAAATGAAAAAAGTAACTCATTCGGCTTGAGCAGGTGTTTCAAGCACTTTTTCAGTGGTTTGGTGCAAATGTGGTTCATTGTTGGGCAGTTGTGGGCCATGTTCATAAATGCACTCTATTTGGTCTGAAAGGTGTTTTTAAGCAATAACTGTTAGATTTAGTCACTGCAAGCCAGCAGAAGGTGCCATAGGCTCAAATCTCATGTATGTGGTGTAGCTTCTTACCCCCTGCATGGAAAAAATGGTTTGGTGCTGCTGGGATGTATTGCTGGGCAGTTACAGGCAAAATGAAAAAAGTAACTCATTCGGCCTGAGCAGGTGTTTCAAGCACTTTTTCAGTGGGTTGGTGCATATGTGGTTCATTGTTGGGCATTTGTGGGCCATGTTCATAAATGCACTCTATTTGGTCTGAAAGGTGGTTTTAAGCAATAACTGTTAGATTTAGTCACTGCAAGCCAGCAGAAGGTGCCATAGGCTCAAATCTCATGTATGTGGTGTAGCTTCTTACCCCCTGCATGGAAAATGTGGTTTGGTGCTGCTGGGATGTATTGCTGGGCAGTTACAGGCAAAATGAAAAAAAGTAACTCATTCGGCCTGAGCAGGTGTTTCAAGCACTCTTTAGGTGGTTTGGTGCAAATGTGGTTCATTGTTGGGCAGTTGTGGGCAATGTTCATAAATGCAATCTATTTGGCCTGAAAGGTGTTTTTAAGCAATAACTGTTAGATTTAGTCACTGCAAGCCAGCAGAAGGTGCCATAGGCTCAAATCTCATGTATGTGGTGTAGCTTCTTACCCCCTGCATGGAAAATGTGGTTTGGTGCTGCTGGGATGTATTGCTGGGAAGTTACAGGCAAAATGAAAAAAAGTAACTCATTCGGCCTGAGCAGGTG
Organism: Dunckerocampus dactyliophorus; assembly: GCF_027744805.1. Lineage (NCBI taxonomy): Eukaryota > Metazoa > Chordata > Actinopteri > Syngnathiformes > Syngnathidae > Dunckerocampus > Dunckerocampus dactyliophorus. Next base: position 6,717,790 of record NC_072835.1, on the reverse strand, counting down.
TTTCAAGCACTTTTTAGGTGGTTTGGTGCAAATGTGGTTCATTGTTGGGCAGTTGTGGGCCATGTTCATAAATGCACTCTATTTGGTCTGAAAGGTGGTTTTAAGCAATAACTGTTAGCTTTAGTCACTGCAAGCCAGCAGAAGGTGCCATAGGCTCAAATCTCATGTATGTGGTGTAGTTTCTTACCCCCTGCATGGAAAATGTGGTTTTGTGCTGCTGGGATGTATTGCTGGGCAGTTACAGGCAAAATGAAAAAAAGTAACTCATTCGGCCTGAGCAGGTGTTTCAAGCACTTTTTCAGTGGTTTGGTGCATATGTGGTTCATTGTTGGGCAGTTGTGGGCCATGTTCATAAATGCACTCTATTTGGTCTGAAAGGTGTTTTTAAGCAATAACTGTTAGATTTAGTCACTGCAAGCCAGCAGAAGGTGCCATAGGCTCAAATCTCATGTATGTGGTGTAGCTTCTTACCCCCTGCATGGAAAAAATGGTTTGGTGCTGCTGGGATGTATTGCTGGGCAGTTACAGGCAAAATGAAAAAAGTAACTCATTCGGCCTGAGCAGGTGTTTCAAGCACTTTTTCAGTGGGTTGGTGCATATGTGGTTCATTGTTGGGCATTTGTGGGCCATGTTCATAAATGCACTCTATTTGGTCTGAAAGGTGGTTTTAAGCAATAACTGTTAGATTTAGTCACTGCAAGCCAGCAGAAGGTGCCATAGGCTCAAATCTCATGTATGTGGTGTAGCTTCTTACCCCCTGCATGGAAAATGTGGTTTGGTGCTGCTGGGATGTATTGCTGGGCAGTTACAGGCAAAATGAAAAAAAGTAACTCATTCGGCCTGAGCAGGTGTTTCAAGCACTCTTTAGGTGGTTTGGTGCAAATGTGGTTCATTGTTGGGCAGTTGTGGGCAATGTTCATAAATGCAATCTATTTGGCCTGAAAGGTGTTTTTAAGCAATAACTGTTAGATTTAGTCACTGCAAGCCAGCAGAAGGTGCCATAGGCTCAAATCTCATGTATGTGGTGTAGCTTCTTACCCCCTGCATGGAAAATGTGGTTTGGTGCTGCTGGGATGTATTGCTGGGCAGTTACAGGCAAAATGAAAAAAAGTAACTCATTCGGCCTGAGCAGGTGTTTCAAGCACTTTTTCAGTGGTTTGGTGCATATGTGGTTCATTGTTGGGCAGTTGTGGGCCATGTTCATAAATGCACTCTATTTGGTCTGAAAGGTGTTTTTAAGCAATAACTGTTAGATTGAGTCACTGCAAGCCAGCAGAAGGTGCCATAGGCTCAAATCTCATGTATGTGGTGTAGCTTCTTACCCCCTGCATGGAAAATGTGGTTTGGTGCTGTTGGGATGTATTGCTGGGCAGTTACAGGCAAAATGAAAAAAAGTAACTCATTCGGCCTGAGCAGGTGTTTCAAGCACTTTTTCAGTGGTTTGGTGCATATGTGGTTCATTGTTGGGCAGTTGTGGGCCATGTTCATAAATGCACTCTATTTGGTCTGAAAGGTGTTTTTAAGCAATAACTGTTAGATTTAGTCACTGCAAGCCAGCAGAAGGTGCCATAGGCTCAAATCTCATGTATGTGGTGTAGCTTCTTACCCCCTGCATGGAAAATGTGGTTTGGTGCTGCTGGGATGTATTGCTGGGCAGTTACAGGCAAAATGAAAAAAGTAACTCATTCGGCCTGAGCAGGTGTTTCAAGCACTTTTTAGGTGGTGGGTGCAAATGTGGTTCATTGTTGGGCAGTTGTGGGCAATGTTCATAAATGCACTCTATTTGGTCTGAAAGGCGGTTTTAAGCAATAACTGTTAGATTTAGTCACTGCAAGTCAGCAGAAGGTGCGATAGGCTCAAATCTCATGTATGTGGTGTAGCTTCTTACCCCCTGCATTGAAAATGTGGTTTGGTGCTGCTGGGATGTATTGCTGGGCAGTTACAGGCAAAATGAAAAAAGTAACTCATTCGGCTTGAGCAGGTGTTTCAAGCACTTTTTCAGTGGTTTGGTGCAAATGTGGTTCATTGTTGGGCAGTTGTGGGCCATGTTCATAAATGCACTCTATTTGGTCTGAAAGGTGTTTTTAAGCAATAACTGTTAGATTTAGTCACTGCAAGCCAGCAGAAGGTGCCATAGGCTCAAATCTCATGTATGTGGTGTAGCTTCTTACCCCCTGCATGGAAAAAATGGTTTGGTGCTGCTGGGATGTATTGCTGGGCAGTTACAGGCAAAATGAAAAAAGTAACTCATTCGGCCTGAGCAGGTGTTTCAAGCACTTTTTCAGTGGGTTGGTGCATATGTGGTTCATTGTTGGGCATTTGTGGGCCATGTTCATAAATGCACTCTATTTGGTCTGAAAGGTGGTTTTAAGCAATAACTGTTAGATTTAGTCACTGCAAGCCAGCAGAAGGTGCCATAGGCTCAAATCTCATGTATGTGGTGTAGCTTCTTACCCCCTGCATGGAAAATGTGGTTTGGTGCTGCTGGGATGTATTGCTGGGCAGTTACAGGCAAAATGAAAAAAAGTAACTCATTCGGCCTGAGCAGGTGTTTCAAGCACTCTTTAGGTGGTTTGGTGCAAATGTGGTTCATTGTTGGGCAGTTGTGGGCAATGTTCATAAATGCAATCTATTTGGCCTGAAAGGTGTTTTTAAGCAATAACTGTTAGATTTAGTCACTGCAAGCCAGCAGAAGGTGCCATAGGCTCAAATCTCATGTATGTGGTGTAGCTTCTTACCCCCTGCATGGAAAATGTGGTTTGGTGCTGCTGGGATGTATTGCTGGGAAGTTACAGGCAAAATGAAAAAAAGTAACTCATTCGGCCTGAGCAGGTGTTTCAAGCACTTTTTAGGTGGTTTGGTGCAAATGTGGTTCATTGTTGGGCAGTTGTGGGCCATGTTCATAAATGCACTCTATTTGGTCTGAAAGGTGGTTTTAAGCAATAACTGTTAGCTTTAGTCACTGCAAGCCAGCAGAAGGTGCCATAGGCTCAAATCTCATGTATGTGGTGTAGTTTCTTACCCCCTGCATGGAAAATGTGGTTTTGTGCTGCTGGGATGTATTGCTGGGCAGTTACAGGCAAAATGAAAAAAAGTAACTCATTCGGCCTGAGCAGGTGTTTCAAGCACTTTTTCAGTGGTTTGGTGCATATGTGGTTCATTGTTGGGCAGTTGTGGGCCATGTTCATAAATGCACTCTATTTGGTCTGAAAGGTGTTTTTAAGCAATAACTGTTAGATTTAGTCACTGCAAGCCAGCAGAAGGTGCCATAGGCTCAAATCTCATGTATGTGGTGTAGCTTCTTACCCCCTGCATGGAAAAAGTGGTTTGGTGCTGCTGGGATGTATTGCTGGGCAGTTACAGGCAAAATGAAAAAAGTAACTCATTCGGCCTGAGCAGGTGTTTCAAGCACTTTTTCAGTGGGTTGGTGCATATGTGGTTCATTGTTGGGCATTTGTGGGCCATGTTCATAAATGCACTCTATTTGGTCTGAAAGGTGGTTTTAAGCAATAACTGTTAGATTTAGTCACTGCAAGCCAGCAGAAGGTGCCATAGGCTCAAATCTCATGTATGTGGTGTAGCTTCTTACCCCCTGCATGGAAAATGTGGTTTGGTGCTGCTGGGATGTATTGCTGGGCAGTTACAGGCAAAATGAAAAAAAGTAACTCATTCGGCCTGAGCAGGTGTTTCAAGCACTCTTTAGGTGGTTTGGTGCAAATGTGGTTCATTGTTGGGCAGTTGTGGGCAATGTTCATAAATGCAATCTATTTGGCCTGAAAGGTGTTTTTAAGCAATAACTGTTAGATTTAGTCACTGCAAGCCAGCAGAAGGTGCCATAGGCTCAAATCTCATGTATGTGGTGTAGCTTCTTACCCCCTGCATGGAAAATGTGGTTTGGTGCTGCTGGGATGTATTGCTGGGCAGTTACAGGCAAAATGAAAAAAAGTAACTCATTCGGCCTGAGCAGGTGTTTCAAGCACTTTTTCAGTGGTTTGGTGCATATGTGGTTCATTGTTGGGCAGTTGTGGGCCATGTTCATAAATGCACTCTATTTGGTCTGAAAGGTGTTTTTAAGCAATAACTGTTAGATTGAGTCACTGCAAGCCAGCAGAAGGTGCCATAGGCTCAAATCTCATGTATGTGGTGTAGCTTCTTACCCCCTGCATGGAAAATGTGGTTTGGTGCTGTTGGGATGTATTGCTGGGCAGTTACAGGCAAAATGAAAAAAAGTAACTCATTCGGCCTGAGCAGGTGTTTCAAGCACTTTTTCAGTGGTTTGGTGCATATGTGGTTCATTGTTGGGCAGTTGTGGGCCATGTTCATAAATGCACTCTATTTGGTCTGAAAGGTGTTTTTAAGCAATAACTGTTAGATTTAGTCACTGCAAGCCAGCAGAAGGTGCCATAGGCTCAAATCTCATGTATGTGGTGTAGCTTCTTACCCCCTGCATGGAAAATGTGGTTTGGTGCTGCTGGGATGTATTGCTGGGCAGTTACAGGCAAAATGAAAAAAGTAACTCATTCGGCCTGAGCAGGTGTTTCAAGCACTTTTTAGGTGGTGGGTGCAAATGTGGTTCATTGTTGGGCAGTTGTGGGCAATGTTCATAAATGCACTCTATTTGGTCTGAAAGGCGGTTTTAAGCAATAACTGTTAGATTTAGTCACTGCAAGTCAGCAGAAGGTGCGATAGGCTCAAATCTCATGTATGTGGTGTAGCTTCTTACCCCCTGCATTGAAAATGTGGTTTGGTGCTGCTGGGATGTATTGCTGGGCAGTTACAGGCAAAATGAAAAAAGTAACTCATTCGGCTTGAGCAGGTGTTTCAAGCACTTTTTCAGTGGTTTGGTGCAAATGTGGTTCATTGTTGGGCAGTTGTGGGCCATGTTCATAAATGCACTCTATTTGGTCTGAAAGGTGTTTTTAAGCAATAACTGTTAGATTTAGTCACTGCAAGCCAGCAGAAGGTGCCATAGGCTCAAATCTCATGTATGTGGTGTAGCTTCTTACCCCCTGCATGGAAAAAATGGTTTGGTGCTGCTGGGATGTATTGCTGGGCAGTTACAGGCAAAATGAAAAAAGTAACTCATTCGGCCTGAGCAGGTGTTTCAAGCACTTTTTCAGTGGGTTGGTGCATATGTGGTTCATTGTTGGGCATTTGTGGGCCATGTTCATAAATGCACTCTATTTGGTCTGAAAGGTGGTTTTAAGCAATAACTGTTAGATTTAGTCACTGCAAGCCAGCAGAAGGTGCCATAGGCTCAAATCTCATGTATGTGGTGTAGCTTCTTACCCCCTGCATGGAAAATGTGGTTTGGTGCTGCTGGGATGTATTGCTGGGCAGTTACAGGCAAAATGAAAAAAAGTAACTCATTCGGCCTGAGCAGGTGTTTCAAGCACTCTTTAGGTGGTTTGGTGCAAATGTGGTTCATTGTTGGGCAGTTGTGGGCAATGTTCATAAATGCAATCTATTTGGCCTGAAAGGTGTTTTTAAGCAATAACTGTTAGATTTAGTCACTGCAAGCCAGCAGAAGGTGCCATAGGCTCAAATCTCATGTATGTGGTGTAGCTTCTTACCCCCTGCATGGAAAATGTGGTTTGGTGCTGCTGGGATGTATTGCTGGGAAGTTACAGGCAAAATGAAAAAAAGTAACTCATTCGGCCTGAGCAGGTGTTTCAAGCACTTTTTAGGTGGTTTGGTGCAAATGTGGTTCATTGTTGGGCAGTTGTGGGCCATGTTCATAAATGCACTCTATTTGGTCTGAAAGGTGGTTTTAAGCAATAACTGTTAGCTTTAGTCACTGCAAGCCAGCAGAAGGTGCCATAGGCTCAAATCTCATGTATGTGGTGTAGTTTCTTACCCCCTGCATGGAAAATGTGGTTTTGTGCTGCTGGGATGTATTGCTGGGCAGTTACAGGCAAAATGAAAAAAAGTAACTCATTCGGCCTGAGCAGGTGTTTCAAGCACTTTTTCAGTGGTTTGGTGCATATGTGGTTCATTGTTGGGCAGTTGTGGGCCATGTTCATAAATGCACTCTATTTGGTCTGAAAGGTGTTTTTAAGCAATAACTGTTAGATTGAGTCACTGCAAGCCAGCAGAAGGTGCCATAGGCTCAAATCTCATGTATGTGGTGTAGCTTCTTACCCCCTGCATGGAAAATGTGGTTTGGTGCTGTTGGGATGTATTGCTGGGCAGTTACAGGCAAAATGAAAAAAAGTAACTCATTCGGCCTGAGCAGGTGTTTCAAGCACTTTTTCAGTGGTTTGGTGCATATGTGGTTCATTGTTGGGCAGTTGTGGGCCATGTTCATAAATGCACTCTATTTGGTCTGAAAGGTGTTTTTAAGCAATAACTGTTAGATTTAGTCACTGCAAGCCAGCAGAAGGTGCCATAGGCTCAAATCTCATGTATGTGGTGTAGCTTCTTACCCCCTGCATGGAAAATGTGGTTTGGTGCTGCTGGGATGTATTGCTGGGCAGTTACAGGCAAAATGAAAAAAGTAACTCATTCGGCCTGAGCAGGTGTTTCAAGCACTTTTTCAGTGGTTTGGTGCATATGTGGTTCATTGTTGGGCAGTTGTGGGCCATGTTCATAGATGCACTCTATTTGGTCTGAAAGGTGTTTTTAAGCAATAACTGTTAGATTTAGTCACTGCAAGCCAGCAGAAGGTGCCATAGGCTCAAATCTCATGTATGTGGTGTAGCTTCTTACCCCCTGCATGGAAAATGTGGTTTGGTGCTGCTGGGATGTATTGCTGGGCAGTTACAGGCAAAATGAAAAAAATAACTCATTCGGCCTGAGCAGGTGTTTCAAGCACTTTTTCAGTGGTTTGGTGCATATGTGGTTCATTGTTGGGCAGTTGTGGGCCATGTTCATAGATGCACTCTATTTGGTCTGAAAGGTGTTTTTAAGCAATAACTGTTAGATTTAGTCACTGCAAGCCAGCAGAAGTTGCCATAGGCTCAAATCTCATGTATGTGGTGTAGCTTCTTACCCCCTGCATGGAAAATGTGGTTTGGTGCTGCTGGGATGTATTGCTGGGCAGTTACAGGCAAAATGAAAAAAAGTAACTCATTCGGCCTGAGCAGGTGTTTCAAGCACTCTTTAGGTGGTTTGGTGCAAATGTGGTTCATTGTTGGGCAGTTGTGGGCAATGTTCATAAATGCAATCTATTTGGTCTGAAAGGTGTTTTTAAGCAATAACTGTTAGATTTAGTCACTGCACGCCAGCAGAAGGTGCCATAGGCTCAAATCTCATGTATGTGGTGTAGCTTCTTACCCCCTGCATGGAAAATGTGGTTTGGTGCTGCTGGGATGTATTGCTGGGCAGTTACAGGCAAAATGAAAAAAGTAACTCATTCGGCTTGAGCAGGTGTTTCAAGCACTTTTTCAGTGGTTTGGTGCATATGTGGTTCATTGTTGGGCAGTTGTGGGCCATGTTCATAAATGCACTCTATTTGGTCTGAAAGGTGGTTTTAAGCAATAACTGTTAGATTGAGTCACTGCAAGCCAGCAGAAGGTGCCATAGGCTCAAATCTCATGTATGTGGTGTAGCTTCTTACCCCCTGCATGGAAAATGTGGTTTGGTGCTGCTGGGATGTATTGCTGGGAAGTTACAGCTAAAATGAAAAAAAGTAACTCATTCGGCCTGAGCAGGTGTTTCAAGCACTTTTTAGGTGGTTTGGTGCAAATGTGGTTCATTGTTGGGCAGTTGTGGGCCATGTTCATAAATGCACTCTATTTGGTCTGAAAGGTGGTTTTAAGCAATAACTGTTAGCTTTAGTCACTGCAAGCCAGCAGAAGGTGCCATAGGCTCAAATCTCATGTATGTGGTGTAGCTTCTTACCCCCTGCATGGAAAAAATGGTTTGGTGCTGCTGGGATGTATTGCTGGGCAGTTACAGGCAAAATGAAAAAAGTAACTCATTCGGCCTGAGCAGGTGTTTCAAGCACTTTTTCAGTGGGTTGGTGCATATGTGGTTCATTGTTGGGCATTTGTGGGCCATGTTCATAAATGCACTCTATTTGGTCTGAAAGGTGGTTTTAAGCAACAACTGTTAGATTTCGTCACTGCAAGCCAGCAGAAGGTGCCATAGGCTCAAATCTCATGTATGTGGTGTAGTTTCTTACCCCCTGCATGGAAAATGTGGTTTTGTGCTGCTGGGATGTATTGCTGGGCAGTTACAGGCAAAATGAAAAAAGTAACTCATTCGGCCTGAGCAGGTGTTTCAAGCACTTTTTCAGTGGTTTGGTGCATATGTGGTTCATTGTTGGGCATTTGTGGGCCATGTTCATAAATGCACTCTATTTGGTCTGAAAGGTGGTTTTAAGCAATAACTGTTAGATTGAGTCACTGCAAGCCAGCAGAAGGTGCCATAGGCTCAAATCTCATGTATGTGGTGTAGCTTCTTACCCCCTGCATGGAAAATGTGGTTTGGTGCTGCTGGGATGTATTGCTGGGCAGTTACAGGCAAAATGAAAAAAGTAACTCATTCGGCCTGAGCAGGTGTTTCAAGCACTTTTTCAGTGGTTTGGTGCATATGTGGTTCATTGTTGGGCATTTGTGGGCCATGTTCATAAATGCACTCTATTTGGTCTGAAAGGTGTTTTTAAGCAATAACTGTTAGATTTAGTCACTGCAAGCCAGCAGAAGGTGCCATAGGCTCAAATCTCATGTATGTGGTGTAGCTTCTTACCCCCTGCATGGAAAATATGGTTTGGTGCTGCTGGGATGTATTGCTGGGCAGTTACAGGCAAAATGAAAAAAGTAACTCATTCGGCCTGAGCAGGTGTTTCAAGCACTTTTTCAGTGGTTTGGTGCATATGTGGTTCATTGTTGGGCAGTTGTGGGCCATGTTCATAGATGCACTCTATTTGGTCTGAAAGGTGTTTTTAAGCAATAACTGTTAGATTTAGTCACTGCAAGCCAGCAGAAGGTGCCATAGGCTCAAATCTCATGTATGTGGTGTAGCTTCTTACCCCCTGCATGGAAAATGTGGTTTGGTGCTGCTGGGATGTATTGCTGGGCAGTTACAGGCAAAATGAAAAAAGTAACTCATTCGGCCTGAGCAGGTGTTTCAAGCACTTTTTCAGTGGTTTGGTGCATATGTGGTTCATTGTTGGGCAGTTGTGGGCCATGTTCATAGATGCACTCTATTTGGTCTGAAAGGTGTTTTTAAGCAATAACTGTTAGATTTAGTCACTGCAAGCCAGCAGAAGTTGCCATAGGCTCAAATCTCATGTATGTGGTGTAGCTTCTTACCCCCTGCATGGAAAATGTGGTTTGGTGCTGCTGGGATGTATTGCTGGGCAGTTACAGGCAAAATGAAAAAAAGTAACTCATTCGGCCTGAGCAGGTGTTTCAAGCACTCTTTAGGTGGTTTGGTGCAAATGTGGTTCATTGTTGGGCAGTTGTGGGCAATGTTCATAAATGCAATCTATTTGGTCTGAAAGGTGTTTTTAAGCAATAACTGTTAGATTTAGTCACTGCACGCCAGCAGAAGGTGCCATAGGCTCAAATCTCATGTATGTGGTGTAGCTTCTTACCCCCTGCATGGAAAATGTGGTTTGGTGCTGCTGGGATGTATTGCTGGGCAGTTACAGGCAAAATGAAAAAAGTAACTCATTCGGCTTGAGCAGGTGTTTCAAGCACTTTTTCAGTGGTTTGGTGCATATGTGGTTCATTGTTGGGCAGTTGTGGGCCATGTTCATAAATGCACTCTATTTGGTCTGAAAGGTGGTTTTAAGCAATAACTGTTAGATTGAGTCACTGCAAGCCAGCAGAAGGTGCCATAGGCTCAAATCTCATGTATGTGGTGTAGCTTCTTACCCCCTGCATGGAAAATGTGGTTTGGTGCTGCTGGGATGTATTGCTGGGAAGTTACAGCTAAAATGAAAAAAAGTAACTCATTCGGCCTGAGCAGGTGTTTCAAGCACTTTTTAGGTGGTTTGGTGCAAATGTGGTTCATTGTTGGGCAGTTGTGGGCAATGTTCATAAATGCAATCTATTTGGCCTGAAAGGTGTTTTTAAGCAATAACTGTTAGATTTAGTCACTGCAAGCCAGCAGAAGGTGCCATAGGCTCAAATCTCATGTATGTGGTGTAGCTTCTTACCCCCTGCATGGAAAATGTGGTTTGGTGCTGCTGGGATGTATTGCTGGGCAGTTACAGGCAAAATGAAAAAAGTAACTCATTCGGCTTGAGCAGGTGTTTCAAGCACTTTTTCAGTGGTTTGGTGCATATGTGGTTCATTGTTGGGCAGTTGTGGGCCATGTTCATAAATGCACTCTATTTGGTCTGAAAGGTGTTTTTAAGCAATAACTGTTAGATTGAGTCACTGCAAGCCAGCAGAAGGTGCCATAGGCTCAAATCTCATGTATGTGGTGTAGCTTCTTACCCCCTGCATGGAAAATGTGGTTTGGTGCTGCTGGGATGTATTGCTGGGAAGTTACAGGCAAAATGAAAAAAAGTAACTCATTCGGCCTGAGCAGGTGTTTCAAGCACTTTTTAGGTGGTTTGGTGCAAATGTGGTTCATTGTTGGGCAGTTGTGGGCCATGTTCATAAATGCACTCTATTTGGTCTGAAAGGTGGTTTTAAGCAATAACTGTTAGCTTTAGTCACTGCAAGCCAGCAGAAGGTGCCATAGGCTCAAATCTCATGTATGTGGTGTAGTTTCTTACCCCCTGCATGGAAAATGTGGTTTTGTGCTGCTGGGATGTATTGCTGGGCAGTTACAGGCAAAATGAAAAAAAGTAACTCATTCGGCCTGAGCAGGTGTTTCAAGCACTTTTTCAGTGGTTTGGTGCATATGTGGTTCATTGTTGGGCAGTTGTGGGCCATGTTCATAAATGCACTCTATTTGGTCTGAAAGGTGTTTTTAAGCAATAACTGTTAGATTGAGTCACTGCAAGCCAGCAGAAGGTGCCATAGGCTCAAATCTCATGTATGTGGTGTAGCTTCTTACCCCCTGCATGGAAAATGTGGTTTGGTGCTGTTGGGATGTATTGCTGGGCAGTTACAGGCAAAATGAAAAAAAGTAACTCATTCGGCCTGAGCAGGTGTTTCAAGCACTTTTTCAGTGGTTTGGTGCATATGTGGTTCATTGTTGGGCAGTTGTGGGCCATGTTCATAAATGCACTCTATTTGGTCTGAAAGGTGTTTTTAAGCAATAACTGTTAGATTTAGTCACTGCAAGCCAGCAGAAGGTGCCATAGGCTCAAATCTCATGTATGTGGTGTAGCTTCTTACCCCCTGCATGGAAAATGTGGTTTGGTGCTGCTGGGATGTATTGCTGGGCAGTTACAGGCAAAATGAAAAAAGTAACTCATTCGGCCTGAGCAGGTGTTTCAAGCACTTTTTCAGTGGTTTGGTGCATATGTGGTTCATTGTTGGGCAGTTGTGGGCCATGTTCATAGATGCACTCTATTTGGTCTGAAAGGTGTTTTTAAGCAATAACTGTTAGATTTAGTCACTGCAAGCCAGCAGAAGGTGCCATAGGCTCAAATCTCATGTATGTGGTGTAGCTTCTTACCCCCTGCATGGAAAATGTGGTTTGGTGCTGCTGGGATGTATTGCTGGGCAGTTACAGGCAAAATGAAAAAAGTAACTCATTCGGCCTGAGCAGGTGTTTCAAGCACTTTTTCAGTGGTTTGGTGCATATGTGGTTCATTGTTGGGCAGTTGTGGGCCATGTTCATAGATGCACTCTATTTGGTCTGAAAGGTGTTTTTAAGCAATAACTGTTAGATTTAGTCACTGCAAGCCAGCAGAAGTTGCCATAGGCTCAAATCTCATGTATGTGGTGTAGCTTCTTACCCCCTGCATGGAAAATGTGGTTTGGTGCTGCTGGGATGTATTGCTGGGCAGTTACAGGCAAAATGAAAAAAAGTAACTCATTCGGCCTGAGCAGGTGTTTCAAGCACTCTTTAGGTGGTTTGGTGCAAATGTGGTTCATTGTTGGGCAGTTGTGGGCAATGTTCATAAATGCAATCTATTTGGTCTGAAAGGTGTTTTTAAGCAATAACTGTTAGATTTAGTCACTGCACGCCAGCAGAAGGTGCCATAGGCTCAAATCTCATGTATGTGGTGTAGCTTCTTACCTCCTGCATGGAAAATGTGGTTTGGTGCTGCTGGGATGTATTGTTGGGCAGTTACAGGCAAAATGAAAAAAGTAACTCATTCGGCTTGAGCAGGTGTTTCAAGCACTTTTTCAGTGGTTTGGTGCATATGTGGTTCATTGTTGGGCAGTTGTGGGCCATGTTCATAAATGCACTCTATTTGGTCTGAAAGGTGTTTTTAAGCAATAACTGTTAGATTGAGTCACTGCAAGCCAGCAGAAGGTGCCATAGGCTCAAATCTCATGTATGTGGTGTAGCTTCTTACCCCCTGCATGGAAAATGTGGTTTGGTGCTGTTGGGATGTATTGCTGGGCAGTTACAGGCAAAATGAAAAAAAGTAACTCATTCGGCCTGAGCAGGTGTTTCAAGCACTTTTTCAGTGGTTTGGTGCATATGTGGTTCATTGTTGGGCAGTTGTGGGCCATGTTCATAAATGCACTCTATTTGGTCTGAAAGGTGTTTTTAAGCAATAACTGTTAGATTTAGTCACTGCAAGCCAGCAGAAGGTGCCATAGGCTCAAATCTCATGTATGTGGTGTAGCTTCTTACCCCCTGCATGGAAAATGTGGTTTGGTGCTGCTGGGATGTATTGCTGGGCAGTTACAGGCAAAATGAAAAAAGTAACTCATTCGGCCTGAGCAGGTGTTTCAAGCACTTTTTAGGTGGTGGGTGCAAATGTGGTTCATTGTTGGGCAGTTGTGGGCAATGTTCATAAATGCACTCTATTTGGTCTGAAAGGCGGTTTTAAGCAATAACTGTTAGATTTAGTCACTGCAAGTCAGCAGAAGGTGCGATAGGCTCAAATCTCATGTATGTGGTGTAGCTTCTTACCCCCTGCATGGAAAATGTGGTTTGGTGCTGCTGGGATGTATTGCTGGGCAGTTACAGGCAAAATGAAAAAAGTAACTCATTCGGCTTGAGCAGGTGTTTCAAGCACTTTTTCAGTGGTTTGGTGCAAATGTGGTTCATTGTTGGGCAGTTGTGGGCCATGTTCATAAATGCACTCTATTTGGTCTGAAAGGTGTTTTTAAGCAATAACTGTTAGATTTAGTCACTGCAGGCCAGCAGAAGGTGCCATAGGCTCAAATCTCATGTATGTGGTGTAGCTTCTTACCCCCTGCATGGAAAAAATGGTTTGGTGCTGCTGGGATGTATTGCTGGGCAGTTACAGGCAAAATGAAAAAAGTAACTCATTCGGCCTGAGCAGGTGTTTCAAGCACTTTTTCAGTGGGTTGGTGCATATGTGGTTCATTGTTGGGCATTTGTGGGCCATGTTCATAAATGCACTCTATTTGGTCTGAAAGGTGGTTTTAAGCAATAACTGTTAGATTTAGTCACTGCAAGCCAGCAGAAGGTGCCATAGGCTCAAATCTCATGTATGTGGTGTAGCTTCTTACCCCCTGCATGGAAAATGTGGTTTGGTGCTGCTGGGATGTATTGCTGGGCAGTTACAGGCAAAATGAAAAAAAGTAACTCATTCGGCCTGAGCAGGTGTTTCAAGCACTCTTTAGGTGGTTTGGTGCAAATGTGGTTCATTGTTGGGCAGTTGTGGGCAATGTTCATAAATGCACTCTATTTGGTCTGAAAGGTGGTTTTAAGCAATAACTGTTAGCTTTAGTCACTGCAAGCCAGCAGAAGGTGCCATAGGCTCAAATCTCATGTATGTGGTGTAGTTTCTTACCCCCTGCATGGAAAATGTGGTTTTGTGCTGCTGGGATGTATTGCTGGGCAGTTACAGGCAAAATGAAAAAAAGTAACTCATTCGGCCTGAGCAGGTGTTTCAAGCACTTTTTCAGTGGTTTGGTGCATATGTGGTTCATTGTTGGGCAGTTGTGGGCCATGTTCATAAATGCACTCTATTTGGTCTGAAAGGTGTTTTTAAGCAATAACTGTTAGATTGAGTCACTGCAAGCCAGCAGAAGGTGCCATAGGCTCAAATCTCATGTATGTGGTGTAGCTTCTTACCCCCTGCATGGAAAATGTGGTTTGGTGCTGCTGGGATGTATTGCTGGGCAGTTACAGGCAAAATGAAAAAAGTAACTCATTCGGCCTGAGCAGGTGTTTCAAGCACTTTTTCAGTGGTTTGGTGCATATGTGGTTCATTGTTGGGCAGTTGTGGGCCATGTTCATAGATGCACTCTATTTGGTCTGAAAGGTGTTTTTAAGCAATAACTGTTAGATTTAGTCACTGCAAGCCAGCAGAAGTTGCCATAGGCTCAAATCTCATGTATGTGGTGTAGCTTCTTACCCCCTGCATGGAAAATGTGGTTTGGTGCTGCTGGGATGTATTGCTGGGCAGTTACAGGCAAAATGAAAAAAAGTAACTCATTCGGCCTGAGCAGGTGTTTCAAGCACTCTTTAGGTGGTTTGGTGCAAATGTGGTTCATTGTTGGGCAGTTGTGGGCAATGTTCATAAATGCAATCTATTTGGTCTGAAAGGTGTTTTTAAGCAATAACTGTTAGATTTAGTCACTGCACGCCAGCAGAAGGTGCCATAGGCTCAAATCTCATGTATGTGGTGTAGCTTCTTACCCCCTGCATGGAAAATGTGGTTTGGTGCTGCTGGGATGTATTGCTGGGCAGTTACAGGCAAAATGAAAAAAGTAACTCATTCGGCTTGAGCAGGTGTTTCAAGCACTTTTTCAGTGGTTTGGTGCATATGTGGTTCATTGTTGGGCAGTTGTGGGCCATGTTCATAAATGCACTCTATTTGGTCTGAAAGGTGGTTTTAAGCAATAACTGTTAGATTGAGTCACTGCAAGCCAGCAGAAGGTGCCATAGGCTCAAATCTCATGTATGTGGTGTAGCTTCTTACCCCCTGCATGGAAAATGTGGTTTGGTGCTGCTGGGATGTATTGCTGGGAAGTTACAGCTAAAATGAAAAAAAGTAACTCATTCGGCCTGAGCAGGTGTTTCAAGCACTTTTTAGGTGGTTTGGTGCAAATGTGGTTCATTGTTGGGCAGTTGTGGGCCATGTTCATAAATGCACTCTATTTGGTCTGAAAGGTGGTTTTAAGCAATAACTGTTAGCTTTAGTCACTGCAAGCCAGCAGAAGGTGCCATAGGCTCAAATCTCATGTATGTGGTGTAGCTTCTTACCCCCTGCATGGAAAAAATGGTTTGGTGCTGCTGGGATGTATTGCTGGGCAGTTACAGGCAAAATGAAAAAAGTAACTCATTCGGCCTGAGCAGGTGTTTCAAGCACTTTTTCAGTGGGTTGGTGCATATGTGGTTCATTGTTGGGCATTTGTGGGCCATGTTCATAAATGCACTCTATTTGGTCTGAAAGGTGGTTTTAAGCAATAACTGTTAGATTTAGTCACTGCAAGCCAGCAGAAGGTGCCATAGGCTCAAATCTCATGTATGTGGTGTAGCTTCTTACCCCCTGCATGGAAAATGTGGTTTGGTGCTGCTGGGATGTATTGCTGGGCAGTTACAGGCAAAATGAAAAAAAGTAACTCATTCGGCCTGAGCAGGTGTTTCAAGCACTCTTTAGGTGGTTTGGTGCAAATGTGGTTCATTGTTGGGCAGTTGTGGGCAATGTTCATAAATGCAATCTATTTGGCCTGAAAGGTGTTTTTAAGCAATAACTGTTAGATTTAGTCACTGCAAGCCAGCAGAAGGTGCCATAGGCTCAAATCTCATGTATGTGGTGTAGCTTCTTACCCCCTGCATGGAAAATGTGGTTTGGTGCTGCTGGGATGTATTGCTGGGCAGTTACAGGCAAAATGAAAAAAGTAACTCATTCGGCTTGAGCAGGTGTTTCAAGCACTTTTTCAGTGGTTTGGTGCATATGTGGTTCATTGTTGGGCAGTTGTGGGCCATGTTCATAAATGCACTCTATTTGGTCTGAAAGGTGTTTTTAAGCAATAACTGTTAGATTGAGTCACTGCAAGCCAGCAGAAGGTGCCATAGGCTCAAATCTCATGTATGTGGTGTAGCTTCTTACCCCCTGCATGGAAAATGTGGTTTGGTGCTGCTGGGATGTATTGCTGGGAAGTTACAGGCAAAATGAAAAAAAGTAACTCATTCGGCCTGAGCAGGTGTTTCAAGCACTTTTTAGGTGTTTGGTGCAAATGTGGTTCATTGTTGGGCAGTTGTGGGCCATGTTCATAAATGCACTCTATTTGGTCTGAAAGGTGGTTTTAAGCAATAACTGTTAGCTTTAGTCACTGCAAGCCAGCAGAAGGTGCCATAGGCTCAAATCTCATGTATGTGGTGTAGTTTCTTACCCCCTGCATGGAAAATGTGGTTTTGTGCTGCTGGGATGTATTGCTGGGCAGTTACAGGCAAAATGAAAAAAAGTAACTCATTCGGCCTGAGCAGGTGTTTCAAGCACTTTTTCAGTGGTTTGGTGCATATGTGGTTCATTGTTGGGCAGTTGTGGGCCATGTTCATAAATGCACTCTATTTGGTCTGAAAGGTGTTTTTAAGCAATAACTGTTAGATTGAGTCACTGCAAGCCAGCAGAAGGTGCCATAGGCTCAAATCTCATGTATGTGGTGTAGCTTCTTACCCCCTGCATGGAAAATGTGGTTTGGTGCTGCTGGGATGTATTGCTGGGCAGTTACAGGCAAAATGAAAAAAGTAACTCATTCGGCCTGAGCAGGTGTTTCAAGCACTTTTTCAGTGGTTTGGTGCATATGTGGTTCATTGTTGGGCAGTTGTGGGCCATGTTCATAGATGCACTCTATTTGGTCTGAAAGGTGTTTTTAAGCAATAACTGTTAGATTTAGTCACTGCAAGCCAGCAGAAGGTGCCATAGGCTCAAATCTCATGTATGTGGTGTAGCTTCTTACCCCCTGCATGGAAAATGTGGTTTGGTGCTGCTGGGATGTATTGCTGGGAAGTTACAGCTAAAATGAAAAAAAGTAACTCATTCGGCCTGAGCAGGTGTTTCAAGCACTTTTTAGGTGGTTTGGTGCAAATGTGGTTCATTGTTGGGCAGTTGTGGGCCATGTTCATAAATGCACTCTATTTGGTCTGAAAGGTGGTTTTAAGCAATAACTGTTAGCTTTAGTCACTGCAAGCCAGCAGAAGGTGCCATAGGCTCAAATCTCATGTATGTGGTGTAGCTTCTTACCCCCTGCATGGAAAAAATGGTTTGGTGCTGCTGGGATGTATTGCTGGGCAGTTACAGGCAAAATGAAAAAAGTAACTCATTCGGCCTGAGCAGGTGTTTCAAGCACTTTTTCAGTGGGTTGGTGCATATGTGGTTCATTGTTGGGCATTTGTGGGCCATGTTCATAAATGCACTCTATTTGGTCTGAAAGGTGGTTTTAAGCAACAACTGTTAGATTTAGTCACTGCAAGCCAGCAGAAGGTGCCATAGGCTCAAATCTCATGTATGTGGTGTAGTTTCTTACCCCCTGCATGGAAAATGTGGTTTTGTGCTGCTGGGATGTATTGCTGGGCAGTTACAGGCAAAATGAAAAAAGTAACTCATTCGGCCTGAGCAGGTGTTTCAAGCACTTTTTCAGTGGTTTGGTGCATATGTGGTTCATTGTTGGGCAGTTGTGGGCCATGTTCATAAATGCACTCTATTTGGTCTGAAAGGTGTTTTTAAGCAATAACTGTTAGATTGAGTCACTGCAAGCCAGCAGAAGGTGCCATAGGCTCAAATCTCATGTATGTGGTGTAGCTTCTTACCCCCTGCATGGAAAATGTGGTTTGGTGCTGTTGGGATGTATTGCTGGGCAGTTACAGGCAAAATGAAAAAAAGTAACTCATTCGGCCTGAGCAGGTGTTTCAAGCACTTTTTCAGTGGTTTGGTGCATATGTGGTTCATTGTTGGGCAGTTGTGGGCCATGTTCATAAATGCACTCTATTTGGTCTGAAAGGTGTTTTTAAGCAATAACTGTTAGATTTAGTCACTGCAAGCCAGCAGAAGGTGCCATAGGCTCAAATCTCATGTATGTGGTGTAGCTTCTTACCCCCTGCATGGAAAATGTGGTTTGGTGCTGCTGGGATGTATTGCTGGGCAGTTACAGGCAAAATGAAAAAAGTAACTCATTCGGCCTGAGCAGGTGTTTCAAGCACTTTTTCAGTGGTTTGGTGCATATGTGGTTCATTGTTGGGCAGTTGTGGGCCATGTTCATAGATGCACTCTATTTGGTCTGAAAGGTGTTTTTAAGCAATAACTGTTAGATTTAGTCACTGCAAGCCAGCAGAAGGTGCCATAGGCTCAAATCTCATGTATGTGGTGTAGCTTCTTACCCCCTGCATGGAAAATGTGGTTTGGTGCTGCTGGGATGTATTGCTGGGCAGTTACAGGCAAAATGAAAAAAGTAACTCATTCGGCCTGAGCAGGTGTTTCAAGCACTTTTTCAGTGGTTTGGTGCATATGTGGTTCATTGTTGGGCAGTTGTGGGCCATGTTCATAGATGCACTCTATTTGGTCTGAAAGGTGTTTTTAAGCAATAACTGTTAGATTTAGTCACTGCAAGCCAGCAGAAGTTGCCATAGGCTCAAATCTCATGTATGTGGTGTAGCTTCTTACCCCCTGCATGGAAAATGTGGTTTGGTGCTGCTGGGATGTATTGCTGGGCAGTTACAGGCAAAATGAAAAAAAGTAACTCATTCGGCCTGAGCAGGTGTTTCAAGCACTCTTTAGGTGGTTTGGTGCAAATGTGGTTCATTGTTGGGCAGTTGTGGGCAATGTTCATAAATGCAATCTATTTGGTCTGAAAGGTGTTTTTAAGCAATAACTGTTAGATTTAGTCACTGCAAGCCAGCAGAAGGTGCCATAGGCTCAAATCTCATGTATGTGGTGTAGCTTCTTACCCCCTGCATGGAAAATGTGGTTTGGTGCTGCTGGGATGTATTGCTGGGCAGTTACAGGCAAAATGAAAAAAGTAACTCATTCGGCTTGAGCAGGTGTTTCAAGCACTTTTTCAGTGGTTTGGTGCATATGTGGTTCATTGTTGGGCAGTTGTGGGCCATGTTCATAAATGCACTCTATTTGGTCTGAAAGGTGGTTTTAAGCAATAACTGTTAGATTGAGTCACTGCAAGCCAGCAGAAGGTGCCATAGGCTCAAATCTCATGTATGTGGTGTAGCTTCTTACCCCCTGCATGGAAAATGTGGTTTGGTGCTGCTGGGATGTATTGCTGGGAAGTTACAGCTAAAATGAAAAAAAGTAACTCATTCGGCCTGAGCAGGTGTTTCAAGCACTTTTTAGGTGGTTTGGTGCAAATGTGGTTCATTGTTGGGCAGTTGTGGGCCATGTTCATAAATGCACTCTATTTGGTCTGAAAGGTGGTTTTAAGCAATAACTGTTAGCTTTAGTCACTGCAAGCCAGCAGAAGGTGCCATAGGCTCAAATCTCATGTATGTGGTGTAGCTTCTTACCCCCTGCATGGAAAATGTGGTTTGGTGCTGCTGGGATGTATTGCTGGGCAGTTACAGGCAAAATGAAAAAAGTAACTCATTCGGCCTGAGCAGGTGTTTCAAGCACTTTTTCAGTGGTTTGGTGCATATGTGGTTCATTGTTGGGCAGTTGTGGGCCATGTTCATAGATGCACTCTATTTGGTCTGAAAGGTGTTTTTAAGCAATAACTGTTAGATTTAGTCACTGCAAGCCAGCAGAAGGTGCCATAGGCTCAAATCTCATGTATGTGGTGTAGCTTCTTACCCCCTGCATGGAAAATGTGGTTTGGTGCTGCTGGGATGTATTGCTGGGCAGTTACAGGCAAAATGAAAAAAGTAACTCATTCGGCCTGAGCAGGTGTTTCAAGCACTTTTTCAGTGGTTTGGTGCATATGTGGTTCATTGTTGGGCAGTTGTGGGCCATGTTCATAGATGCACTCTATTTGGTCTGAAAGGTGTTTTTAAGCAATAACTGTTAGATTTAGTCACTGCAAGCCAGCAGAAGTTGCCATAGGCTCAAATCTCATGTATGTGGTGTAGCTTCTTACCCCCTGCATGGAAAATGTGGTTTGGTGCTGCTGGGATGTATTGCTGGGCAGTTACAGGCAAAATGAAAAAAAGTAACTCATTCGGCCTGAGCAGGTGTTTCAAGCACTCTTTAGGTGGTTTGGTGCAAATGTGGTTCATTGTTGGGCAGTTGTGGGCAATGTTCATAAATGCAATCTATTTGGTCTGAAAGGTGTTTTTAAGCAATAACTGTTAGATTTAGTCACTGCACGCCAGCAGAAGGTGCCATAGGCTCAAATCTCATGTATGTGGTGTAGCTTCTTACCCCCTGCATGGAAAATGTGGTTTGGTGCTGCTGGGATGTATTGCTGGGCAGTTACAGGCAAAATGAAAAAAGTAACTCATTCGGCTTGAGCAGGTGTTTCAAGCACTTTTTCAGTGGTTTGGTGCATATGTGGTTCATTGTTGGGCAGTTGTGGGCCATGTTCATAAATGCACTCTATTTGGTCTGAAAGGTGTTTTTAAGCAATAACTGTTAGATTGAGTCACTGCAAGCCAGCAGAAGGTGCCATAGGCTCAAATCTCATGTATGTGGTGTAGCTTCTTACCCCCTGCATGGAAAATGTGGTTTGGTGCTGTTGGGATGTATTGCTGGGCAGTTACAGGCAAAATGAAAAAAAGTAACTCATTCGGCCTGAGCAGGTGTTTCAAGCACTTTTTCAGTGGTTTGGTGCATATGTGGTTCATTGTTGGGCAGTTGTGGGCAATGTTCATAAATGCAATCTATTTGGTCTGAAAGGTGTTTTTAAGCAATAACTGTTAGATTTAGTCACTGCACGCCAGCAGAAGGTGCCATAGGCTCAAATCTCATGTATGTGGTGTAGCTTCTTACCCCCTGCATGGAAAATGTGGTTTGGTGCTGCTGGGATGTATTGCTGGGCAGTTACAGGCAAAATGAAAAAAGTAACTCATTCGGCTTGAGCAGGTGTTTCAAGCACTTTTTCAGTGGTTTGGTGCATATGTGGTTCATTGTTGGGCAGTTGTGGGCCATGTTCATAAATGCACTCTATTTGGTCTGAAAGGTGTTTTTAAGCAATAACTGTTAGATTGAGTCACTGCAAGCCAGCAGAAGGTGCCATAGGCTCAAATCTCATGTATGTGGTGTAGCTTCTTACCCCCTGCATGGAAAATGTGGTTTGGTGCTGTTGGGATGTATTGCTGGGCAGTTACAGGCAAAATGAAAAAAAGTAACTCATTCGGCCTGAGCAGGTGTTTCAAGCACTTTTTCAGTGGTTTGGTGCATATGTGGTTCATTGTTGGGCAGTTGTGGGCCATGTTCATAAATGCACTCTATTTGGTCTGAAAGGTGGTTTTAAGCAATAACTGTTAGATTTAGTCACTGCAAGCCAGCAGAAGGTGCCATAGGCTCAAATCTCATGTATGTGGTGTAGCTTCTTACCCCCTGCATGGAAAATGTGGTTTGGTGCTGCTGGGATGTATTGCTGGGCAGTTACAGGCAAAATGAAAAAAGTAACTCATTCGGCCTGAGCAGGTGTTTCAAGCACTTTTTAGGTGGTGGGTGCAAATGTGGTTCATTGTTGGGCAGTTGTGGGCAATGTTCATAAATGCACTCTATTTGGTCTGAAAGGCGGTTTTAAGCAATAACTGTTAGATTTAGTCACTGCAAGTCAGCAGAAGGTGCGATAGGCTCAAATCTCATGTATGTGGTGTAGCTTCTTACCCCCTGCATGGAAAATGTGGTTTGGTGCTGCTGGGATGTATTGCTGGGCAGTTACAGGCAAAATGAAAAAAGTAACTCATTCGGCTTGAGCAGGTGTTTCAAGCACTTTTTCAGTGGTTTGGTGCAAATGTGGTTCATTGTTGGGCAGTTGTGGGCCATGTTCATAAATGCACTCTATTTGGTCTGAAAGGTGTTTTTAAGCAATAACTGTTAGATTTAGTCACTGCAAGCCAGCAGAAGGTGCCATAGGCTCAAATCTCATGTATGTGGTGTAGCTTCTTACCCCCTGCATGGAAAATGTGGTTTGGTGCTGCTGGGATGTATTGCTGGGCAGTTACAGGCAAAATGAAAAAAGTAACTCATTCGGCCTGAGCAGGTGTTTCAAGCACTTTTTCAGTGGTTTGGTGCATATGTGGTTCATTGTTGGGCAGTTGTGGGCCATGTTCATAGATGCACTCTATTTGGTCTGAAAGGTGTTTTTAAGCAATAACTGTTAGATTTAGTCACTGCAAGCCAGCAGAAGTTGCCATAGGCTCAAATCTCATGTATGTGGTGTAGCTTCTTACCCCCTGCATGGAAAATGTGGTTTGGTGCTGCTGGGATGTATTGCTGGGCAGTTACAGGCAAAATGAAAAAAAGTAACTCATTCGGCCTGAGCAGGTGTTTCAAGCACTCTTTAGGTGGTTTGGTGCAAATGTGGTTCATTGTTGGGCAGTTGTGGGCAATGTTCATAAATGCAATCTATTTGGTCTGAAAGGTGTTTTTAAGCAATAACTGTTAGATTTAGTCACTGCAAGCCAGCAGAAGGTGCCATAGGCTCAAATCTCATGTATGTGGTGTAGCTTCTTACCCCCTGCATGGAAAATGTGGTTTGGTGCTGCTGGGATGTATTGCTGGGCAGTTACAGGCAAAATGAAAAAAGTAACTCATTCGGCTTGAGCAGGTGTTTCAAGCACTTTTTCAGTGGTTTGGTGCATATGTGGTTCATTGTTGGGCAGTTGTGGGCCATGTTCATAAATGCACTCTATTTGGTCTGAAAGGTGTTTTTAAGCAATAACTGTTAGATTGAGTCACTGCAAGCCAGCAGAAGGTGCCATAGGCTCAAATCTCATGTATGTGGTGTAGCTTCTTACCCCCTGCATGGAAAATGTGGTTTGGTGCTGCTGGGATGTATTGCTGGGAAGTTACAGGCAAAATGAAAAAAAGTAACTCATTCGGCCTGAGCAGGTGTTTCAAGCACTTTTTAGGTGGTTTGGTGCAAATGTGGTTCATTGTTGGGCAGTTGTGGGCCATGTTCATAAATGCACTCTATTTGGTCTGAAAGGTGGTTTTAAGCAATAACTGTTAGCTTTAGTCACTGCAAGCCAGCAGAAGGTGCCATAGGCTCAAATCTCATGTATGTGGTGTAGCTTCTTACCCCCTGCATGGAAAAAATGGTTTGGTGCTGCTGGGATGTATTGCTGGGCAGTTACAGGCAAAATGAAAAAAGTAACTCATTCGGCCTGAGCAGGTGTTTCAAGCACTTTTTAGGTGGTTTGGTGCATATGTGGTTCATTGTTGGGCAGTTGTGGGCCATGTTCATAAATGCACTCTATTTGGTCTGAAAGGTGTTTTTAAGCAATAACTGTTAGATTGAGTCACTGCAAGCCAGCAGAAGGTGCCATAGGCTCAAATCTCATGTATGTGGTGTAGCTTCTTACCCCCTGCATGGAAAATGTGGTTTGGTGCTGCTGGGATGTATTGCTGGGAAGTTACAGGCAAAATGAAAAAAAGTAACTCATTCGGCCTGAGCAGGTGTTTCAAGCACTTTTTAGGTGGTTTGGTGCAAATGTGGTTCATTGTTGGGCAGTTGTGGGCCATGTTCATAAATGCACTCTATTTGGTCTGAAAGGTGTTTTTAAGCAATAACTGTTAGATTTAGTCACTGCAAGCCAGCAGAAGGTGCCATAGGCTCAAATCTCATGTATGTGGTGTAGCTTCTTACCCCCTGCATGGAAAATGTGGTTTGGTGCTGCTGGGATGTATTGCTGGGCAGTTACAGGCAAAATGAAAAAAAGTAACTCATTCGGCCTGAGCAGGTGTTTCAAGCACTTTTTAGGTGGTGGGTGCAAATGTGGTTCATTGTTGGGCAGTTGTGGGCAATGTTCATAAATGCAATCTATTTGGTCTGAAAGGTGCTTTTAAGCAATAACTGTTAGATTTAGTCACTGCAAGCCAGCAGAAGGTGCCATAGGCTCAAATCTCATGTATGTGGTGTAGCTTCATACCCCCTGCATGGAAAATGTGGTTTGGTGCTGCTGGGATGTATTGCTGGGCAGTTACAGGCAAAATGAAAAAAGTAACTCATTCGGCTTGAGCAGGTGTTTCAAGCACTTTTTCAGTGGTTTGGTGCAAATGTGGTTCATTGTTGGGCAGTTGTGGGCCATGTTCATAAATGCACTCTGGTCTGAAAGGTGGTTTTAAGCAATAACTGTTAGATTTAGTCACTGCAAGCCAGCAGAAGGTGCCATAGGCTCAAATCTCATGTATGTGGTGTAGCTTCTTACCCCCTGCATGGAAAATGTGGTTTGGTGCTGCTGGGATGTATTGCTGGGCAGTTACAGGCAAAATGAAAAAAGTAACTCTATCGGCTTGAGCAGGTGTTTCAAGCACTTTTTCAGTGGTTTGATGCATATGTGGTTCATTGTTGGGCATTTGTGGGCCATGTTCATAAATGCACTCTATTTGGTCTGAAAGGTGGTTTTAAGCAATAACTGTTAGATTTAGTCACTGCAAGCCAGCAGAAGGTGCCATAGGCTCAAATCTCATGTATGTGGTGTAGCTTCTTACCCCCTGCATGGAAAATGTTTGGTGCTGCTGGGATGTATTGCTGGGCAGTTACAGGCAAAATGAAAAAAGTAACTCATTCGGCCTGAGCAGGTGTTTCAAGCACTTTTTAAGTGGTTTGGTGCAAATGTGGTTCATTGTTGGGCAGTTGTGGGCCATGTTCATAAATGCACTCTATTTGGTCTGAAAGGTGGTTTTAAGCAATAACTGTTAGATTTAGTCACTGCAAGCCAGCAGAAGGTGCCATAGGCTCAAATCTCATGTATGTGGTGTAGCTTCTTACCCCCTGCATGGAAAATGTTGTTTGGTGCTGCTGGGATGTATTGCTGGGCAGTTACAGGCAAAATGAAAAAAGTTACTCATTCGGCCTGAGCAGGTGTTTCAAGCACTTTTTAGGTGGTTTGGTGCAAATGTGGTTCATTGTTGGGCAGTTGTGGGCCATGTTCATAAATGCACTCTATTTGGTCTGAAAGGTGTTTTTAAGCAATAACTGTTAGATTTAGTCACTGCAAGCCAGCAGAAGGTGCCATAGGCTCAAATCTCATGTATGTGGTGTAGCTTCTTACCCCCTGCATGGAAAATGTGGTTTTGTGCTGCTGGGATGTATTGCTGGGCAGTTACAGGCAAAATGAAAAAAAGTAACTCATTCGGCCTGAGCAGGTGTTTCAAGCACTTTTTCAGTGGTTTGGTGCATATGTGGTTCATTGTTGGGCATTTGTGGGCCATGTTCATAAATGCACTCTATTTGGTCTGAAAGGTGGTTTTAAGCAATAACTGTTAGATTGAGTCACTGCAAGCCAGCAGAAGGTGCCATAGGCTCAAATCTCATGTATGTGGCGTAGCTTCTTACCCCCTGCATGGAAATTGTGGTTTGGTGCTGCTGGGATGTATTGCTGGGCAGTTACAGGCAAAATGAAAAAAGTAACTCATTCGGCCTGAGCAGGTGTTTCAAGCACTTTTTAGGTGGTTTGGTGCAAATGTGGTTCATTGTTGGGCAGTTGTGGGCCATGTTCATAAATGCACTCTATTTGGTCTGAAAGGTGTTTTTAAGCAATAACTGTTAGATTTAGTCACTGCAAGCCAGCAGAAGGTGCCATAGGCTCAAATCTCATGTATGTGGTGTAGCTTCTTACCCCCTGCATGGAAAATGTGGTTTGGTGCTGCTGGGATGTATTGCTGGGCAGTTACAGGCAAAATGAATAAAAGTAACCCATTCGGCCTGAGCAGGTGTTTCAAGCACTTTTTAGGTGGTTTGGTGCAAATGTGGTTCATTGTTGGGCAGTTGTGGGCCATGTTCATAAATGCACTCTGGTCTGAAAGGTGGTTTTAAGCAATAACTGTTAGATTTAGTCACTGCAAGCCAGCAGAAGGTGCCATAGGCTCAAATCTCATGTATGTGGTGTAGCTTCTTACCCCCTGCATGGAAAATGTGGTTTGGTGCTGCTGGGATGTATTGCTGGGAAGTTACAGGCAAAATGAAAAAAAGTAACTCATTCGGCCTGAGCAGGTGTTTCAAGCACTTTTTAGGTGGTTTGGTGCAAATGTGGTTCATTGTTGGGCAGTTGTGGGCCATGTTCATAAATGCACTCTATTTGGTCTGAAAGGTGTTTTTAAGCAATAACTGTTAGATTTAGTCACTGCAAGCCAGCAGAAGGTGCCATAGGCTCAAATCTCATGTATGTGGTGTAGCTTCATACCCCCTGCATGGAAAATGTGGTTTGGTGCTGCTGGGATGTATTGCTGGGCAGTTACAGGCAAAATGAATAAAAGTAACCCATTCGGCCTGAGCAGGTGTTTCAAGCACTTTTTAGGTGGTTTGGTGCAAATGTGGTTCATTGTTGGGCAGTTGTGGGCCATGTTCATAAATGCACTCTATTTGGTCTGAAAGGTGGTTTTAAGAAATAACTGTTAGATTTAGTCATTGCAAGCCACCAGAAGGTGCCATAGGCTCAAATCTCATGTATGTGGTGTAGCTTCTTACCCCCTGCATGGAAAATGTGGTTTGGTGCTGCTGGGATGTATTGCTGGGCAGTTACAGGCAAAATGAAAAAAGTTACTCTATCGGCCTGAGCAGGTGTTTCAAGCACTTTTTCAGTGGTTTGGTGCATATGTGGTTCATTGTTGGGCAGTTGTGGGCCATGTTCATAAATGCACTCTATTTGGTCTGAAAGGTGTTTTTAAGCAATAACTGTTAGATTTAGTCACTGCAAGCCAGCAGAAGGTGCCATAGGCTCAAATCTCATGTGGGCTTTAAGCGTGACACCATGCTGTCTGAAACGCTGGAACACCTGCTCCAGACAAGCATCATGCAGCGTGATAGAGGGCGCATGCACCACCACGTCATGGGAGGTAGATGGAGAGCCCTTGGATGCCCTCCAGAACAAGGGACATTACATTCTGAAAGCAGCTTTGAGATGACGACAGTCCAAAAGCCATGCAATTATATCTGAAAACCACCACATGCGTGACAAAAGCAGTGAGGTTCATGCTCTCTGGTGCCTGCAAGTAGCGATTCCGTAAGTCCATCTTACTGAAGATGACAGAGCCGTGAAAGCGACTTGCCAATTCCTCTGCTGTGGGCAGGGGGTACTTGTCAGTCAGTTTATTTAAGCCAGTCAGATCCACACACAGATGGACACCACCCCCCGTTTCTTTACAACGACCAGGTTAGAAAGCCATGGAGAGGCATCGACCGGCTCAATGACGCCCACTTCCTCCAGACGGCAGAGTTCTGTCTCAAGGGCATCGCAAAGCGCCTGGGGAATGCCCGATAGCGGCTGGATAACAGGGTGGACCGTCGGGTTTACTGTCAACCGGTGCTCAAAACCCGACATGCAACCCAGTCCCTGGAACAGCTGTGGGTAACGGTCAGACCATGAGGCGTCCACTTTGAGGACCCGCTGGCCACGTGCATCAGTCATGGCGAAATCTAGGGCATGGAACGGGACAGCACCATGATGTTTGCTCAGTCGCTGCTTTTAATGGCACTTTTGTGATCACATTTGTGATCATATAATACACATTTTTTTTAAATTTATTTTGTGACCTTGCAACATGATTTGATGACCTTGAGTTGCATGATGAGCCACAGTAGACTGCATTAAGAACTGCACTTTATTTATTATTTATTTAGAAATAATTCAGTTATTGGTTATTTATTTTAAATACATATGGTTCACTTCCATCATATTCTATTATATTATTAAAAATGACTTTTTCTCTTCTTTTCTCTCTCCTTCAAAATAACTCATTCTAGAGCTTTACTTATAATACACTGAAACCGTGATATTTTTGCCCACAGTTATCATACCATCAGAATGTCATACAGGCCCACGTTTACACGTGACGCTCATGAGGCGTGATGTAGCAAATTGATGCTTGATAAGCTACACTATTTGAAGTTTGTTATTGTAACAGCAGGGGGCACTGTGGCGACACACAGCCACAGTCTGCAACTTTGTGTTTGTCCAGTGTTCCAGCAGCAGAGGTAACAGCTGGCCAAAGCCATTACAGCAAACTCATTGGAATGCATCTGTCTTGTTTCCTCTCTGGCCTAAAGTTTTCACTCCTAACATTTCCTTTTTGATGTATTCTATCCTTCTATCTTCCTAATAGCGCTAAATTTCCATTTTTTTTTGTTCATTTGCTGCTTTGCTTTCTCTGTCTTCTCCATCATTTAGCACCACTCTCATCCTTTCGGTATCCCCACATTTGTCTCCGTCCTCTTTGTTTTTCCATCTCCATTCCTTTTTTGCTATTTTCAACCCCTTCCCCCTCAGCTTATATCTCCTCCCTCCTTCCAGCATTTATGCCTCCTGTGCTCCCCTCTTTTCTTATCTCTTTCCTCCATTAATTTCCAATTCTCTCTCTCTTCCCTCCCCTGAATGTGCTCGTCATTCTAAATTGCTCTCATTCCTCTCTTCTTTCCTTCTCAGGCTGCCTGTGGACAGATATTCCTTATTCCAGATAAGTTCTTTAGACCAAATTTTCCAGGGGATGGTTAAGTTTCAACTCAATTTGTTTATCCCCTTTACATTTCCAGGATAAGGCTGCACATCCTGCATTCCTCAGGATGTGTTCCATCCTCTATTGTTACAAGACCAAAGATGGGTCTTTGAGATGATTTTTTATAGTGGTGACTCGCTGCAATCAATTCTGAATATTGAATATCTGACGTAGACGTCATTGCGTTAATGCATGTGCCAATTTAACGACCATAGAAAGTCTGTTTGCGATCTTAAATAAGTTTTTTACATTATTAGAACCCTCTAGGCATGAAATAACACCACTATAATCACCTTTACACTCATATTACCAAATATAGTAGACATAATAAGAGAAAATAAGACATATACAGTTTCCCTCACCAACATTGCGCCATCACTCTATTGCAGTTTTTCATAAATGAATGAATTAATAAATGATCCCTTTCTTGTGGTTGGTCTATTATTACTAGAAAAAAAAACTCTATTTAAACAAATTGTAAAAATTGTTGGCCTAAATTATACATTTTGAAGCAGAAAAATGGTTAAATGAACAAAAATAAAATTATAGACATGATGTAGTTTAATTTTTGGGACTTGTGTGAAGCTTAAAAGGAACGGGGCCTGCGAAGTGATGTGTGTCAGCTAGCTAGAAATGACTGTTTTAACTGATTGTTAGCAGCAGTGTCTTTGGTTAGTGGTGTGGTTCCATGACTGTTGTGAGTTGTGGCCGACAGCATCTCCTGTGTGAATGTTGTTAATAAAGTGATTGAAGTGCATCTTGAGTCTCTTCTTAACCACAAACAGTATCGTACACTAGTCACAATGTGTCAGTAATGTTACATTCATGAAACAATAGCCACCTCAAGAAGTACGCTGTCAATGTACTGTCAACATGTGAATCTATGTTATGTCTATTTTGTGTCTAAAATATCATATTTTAGTTTATTATGTGTACTATATTGGGTAATACGAGTGTAAAAATGACTATCGTGGTGGTGGGATTTCATGTCTACAAGGCTCTAATAATGCTAAAAAAAGCTTGTAAACAGGTTTTCTGTGCTCTAACTACGAAAATATTAAATTTATAAAGAAGGAATCCTATTTCGACCAATGTAGGAAACTACACACGTCTTCTGACGAAAAATGACAAAATTAACTAAAATAGAAATATAAGCCATAAGGCATATATTTCTATTTTAATTAATTTTGTCATTTTTATGCCTGAAAATCCTTAATTTAGGCAAAAAGTACATACAATTTGCTTAAATATGCATATGTTTTGACTAAGGATGTCCAATATTGGCTTTTTTGCCGATTTTTGATATGCTGATATTGTCCAACTCTCAATTTTTCCGATTCTAATATCAACCGATATCGATACAGATATGTGTAACATACTTATTTTGGCACCTAAATCGCATTTAAAAGAAAACAGGACCAAATTTCACATCAATAATAAAAAGTTTGACTGTACAAACAATGAATGAGTACAAAAGGTTTATTTTTAAGGTAATAGAACTGCACTGGTTTCTCTGAAAAAAAATATGTTAAATAATAATTTAATAAGTGTCTCTTTAACAAAACAGTACATTGTTTACCTTTCAGTAAGGTCTCTGCAGCAGAAGCACTCCTCTACCACTCTCCCGTCAGTGACAAATTGTTGTTTTGTTCCAATATCCATACAATCCATACAATAGTGAGGACACGTTGATGTGTTGTAAAAGAATGTGCTATGAATCTCGTAGATTTTTCATACTGGGCGCTTTCAGAGCATATGAGACACAGCGGTTTGGCACTGGATTCTGGAAGAATGAACATTATTGGTCCGTCCTTTCACTTTTAAATGTTTGGTATTCTCAATCAACTTCTTACTTTTGAGCAAGCTACGGTTCTATTCGAAGATTAGCAGCAAAGAAAATGAATGGATGAACGTTCCCGGCAAGTACACAAGTTCATTGGCTCATTTTGAGTGATGTCACCGCTTTTGCGGTCACGTTAACTGTAATACTTGAAGTAATTACACCCGCAAACTGCCGCTGCAATTGTTCCACAAGCATGATTATATGTTATTATAGTTCCCATTTGCCATGCGGTGGCCTAGTGGTTGGTCAGAATGTTTGGTTTGGCGGGAAGGTTACAATGGAATACATCTCATGAATCATTTCACAGTTCCACATGTCCATTCCACATCTTGTGCAGTACATATTATTCACTTCCTGCTTTACATGTAATATTTTTTAATATAACAATCAGTGTAGTAATAAATAAATAATAAAAACAAGCATAACAGAACAATAAGTAATAAGGCAAGAGAGGCGGCCTGCATGCTAGGCTAAAAGCTAGAGCGACTAGGCCACAGCTACCAAGCCTGCTGCTAGCCAACATCCGCTCTCTTGAAAACAAGTTGGACAAACTAAGAGCAAGGATTACAGCTCAACGTGAGATCAGGAAATGCTGTGTGCTCACCTTCACAGAAACCTGGCTGACGGAGGATATACCGGACTCGGCGATCCAGTTGGAAACATTTGCCGCGTATCGGGGTGATCGGACTTTAGGACGCTGTATTCATTATATCTGGCAATTTCAACCACTGCAACCTCAGGACTGTTCTCCTCAAATATTACCAGCATGTAAGCTTTCCCATGAGAGAAAATAGCATCCTGCAACATGAAAGGTGCTTTGAAGGCTGTTCCAAGACCCCACTTTGGAAAGGCCGACCACATCTCCATATTCCTTTATGCAACATACAGACAACTTCTCAAACAAGCTCGCCCTGTAAGTACAGCAGTTAAAGTGTGGAATGAAGAAACTGATCAAGTACTTCAGGACTGCTTTGGCTGCACAAACTGGGATGTGTTTAAAACTGCAGCGGGGAGGGAAGATTGTACTGTTGATTTGGATGAATATGCCTCCGCTGTTACTGGCTACATTAGCACATATATAGAGACTGTTACCACCACCAATACAGAAAATACCCCAAATACCTCAAAAACAGTGGATGAACTGTGATGTAAGGGCTAAGCTACGTGCTCATTCGATTGCATTTGTCATGGGCACCGCTGAGGACTACAAAAAGGCCAGATATGACCTGAGGAGGTTCATACGAGAGGCCAAAAGACAGTACAGACAGAAGCTGGAGGGCTACTATTCCACCTCAGACCCTCGGCGCATGTGGGCGGGGCTCCAGCACATCACAGACTATCGACAGCGGAGTAGCATAGCCACATCCAGCCAAACCACACTTCCAGATGAGCTGAACGAGTTCTATGCCCGCTTTGACACCCAAACTCCTGATGAGATGAGAGGGTGGCTGGATTTGGGGAGCACACGGGACTCACCTCTCATGGTGACATCAGCTGATGTGCGCAGGGTTCTGAACAAAACAAACCCACGAAAAGCAGCAGGCCCAGACAACATCTCAGGCCGTGCACTTCGGGTTTGCTCATCAGAGCTAGCTGATGTGTTTGCTGACATATTTAACCTGTCGCTTGCACATTCATCTGTACCGACCTGCTTTAAGTCCACCACCATAGTGCCCGTACCCAAGAAGAGCAACGTGACCTGCTTAAATGACTATCGCTCTATAGCACTCACTCCTATTGTAATGAAGTGCTTTGAAAGGATAGTCATGACCCACATCAAAAAGAGCATCCCGGCAACTGTGGACCCTCTACAGTTTGCATATCGCCAGAACCGGTCCATGGATGATGCAGTCAACACTGCCATCCACACAGCCCTTTCTCACCTACAAGGCCAGGACACATATCTCAGAATGCTATTTATAGACTATAGACTCTGCTTTTAATACAGTCAGCCCCCACAAACTCTCAAGTAAGCTCCTCACACTTGGCCTGTCTCCCTCCCTCTGTAACTGGGTGTTTAACTTTCTAACAGGCAGGCCCCAGTCAGTCAGAGTCCACAATCGCACATCCAGCTCAAGAATTGTGAGCACTGGGACCCCACAGGGGTGTGTGCTGAGTCCGCTCCTCTACACGCTCTTCACCTACGATTGCGTGGCCTCCCAGAACAACACCAGCATCATTAAATTTGCGGATGACACTACAGTCATCGACCTGATCACTGGTGGTGTTGAAACATCATACAGAAGAGAGGTGGCGGACCTCATAGCTTGGTGTCATGATAACAATCTCCTTCGCAATACAGATAAGACTAAAGAGATGATCAACGACCCAAGAACAAGGGAAAAGGAGCAGCATAGACCCCTGTTTATTGATGAGACTGAGGTGTAGAGGGTGAAAACCTTCAAGTTCCTTGGCACACACATCAGCGAGGACCTCACCTGGTCTCACAACACCCAACAAATTATGACGAAGTCCCAAAGGAGACTGTACTTCCTGAGAAGACTGAGGAAATTTGGCATGTCCACCAAAATCCTGAGTTGCTTCTACAGATGCACTATTGAAAGTGTCCTTACAGCCTCCATCACTGTTTGGTACGGTAACTGTACAACACGTGATAGGAAGGCACTCCAGTGGGTGATCAAGACCTCACAGAACATAGTTGGGGCAGTCCTCCCCTCACTGCAAGACATTTATAAAACTAGAGTCCTACGAAGAACAAACAACCTCATCAAGGACAGAACACATCCACAACACTCATTATTCACACTCCTACCGTCAGGCAGACGCTACAGGAGTTTGAAGTCCAGGACCACAAGACTGGCGAACAGCTTTTACCCGCAGGCCATCAGGCTTCTCAACGAAGCACTCACACACGCCGCACGCAACACACGCACACACTCATAGCACTTTATTTATTTATTTATTTGTATTATTTATCTGTATTAATGTCTCTTCTGTTGTTGTTGCTTAATTTATTGGTACATATGTTTCTTGTGCTCTATTATTTTTTTTGTGATTTCTTTCTTTCCTTGGGAAAATGAGAATAAGAATTTCATTGCATAGTATAACTGCTGTTTTACTATGCACATGACGATAAAACTCTTGAATCTTGAATAATCAAGACTCTTCTGCCTTATACTGTCACAATTTGCTAGTGACTACCGTTTGTTGTGGTTGTCACTGCTTTGGTACCTGCCTTCTTCTGGCTTGTTTCTTTTTTTGTTGCAGTTACACCTTAAGCGGGCTGGAGGCGGGGACGCTGGGCACACCTGTTGCTAATTCTCGATACTCATTTAAGCCGACTACCCACAGCTGGCAGCCGCTGGTTTATTGTTTCGCCTCTGCTGGCTACACACCCGAGTGCTTCTGCTACCACTCCTTGTTCCATGCCAATTTGGACCTGCCGCCTCCCTGCCGTCCAGCTAACTTCTGAGTTTGTACTTTTCTTCATGGTGTAACTTTCATTTGCCTTTTTGTCTCTGTCTTTGCCACAACACCATCGCTTTCTGTTTTTGGAACTACTCTCTCTTGCATTTTTGTTATTAAAAGTCCTGCATCACCACACAAACTCTCAGTCTCTGCATCTGGGTGTGGATTTTCAGCGTTGTTCTTGCATAGTGTTTTAAGTTTAATTTTCCTCTGAGATCATATTTCTCCTCTCTTATAGAGAAATGCTGTATGACATTTTTGGGTAACAAGTTATTGTTAACTTTATGCATTATTTTAGCAGTTTGAAAATGTACTAAATCAGCAAATTTTAATATCTGTGATTTTAAAAATAAAGGGTTTGTATGTTCTCTATACGCGGCATTATGAATTATCCTCACCGATCATTGAGTGAGTGAAGATTACATTTATAATTATTCCTCTGTGTAGCTCTGTATCTGTATTGACTACCTGCTAGTAATTTGTTGTTATTCATAAATTTGTCCCACCAACATCTCAATAATTTTCAAAAATTGTGGTAATAATAACTTTGTAAATTGATGTTTATCTTCATTTTTGAAAATTTGAACCACTTTAGCTATTTTCATTTTGTTAGGAATTTTTCTAGTCTCAAATGATAAGTTACTAATATATGTTAACGGTTCTACAATCTCATTGATAACCCTTTTAATTGTTTAAATTTCCACTCCATTACAATCAGTTGATATTTTTGCCTTAAAATTTTTAACAATGTCAGTGATTTCCTTTTTAATTACAACAGTGAGAAACATGGAATTGAGATTCCTATCTACTGTATGGTTTCATTGTATTCGTCCATTGTCCAGAGTTTTGGAATTTCTTCTTCCAGTTTGGTCCAATATTTTCCAAATAATTGTTGAACATTTCAACTACCTCATTCATATCATCCTTATTAGTTTTTCCAACCATAAAATAGTGAGGGTAGTCTGCTTTCTTAGTGCTGTCTTTTATTATAATGTTCATCGTAAATTATAAACACTGGAAGATGATCACTGATGTCACTGATTACAGTCAAACCTGTCTTAGCGGCCACCTGCCTATAGCAGCCACTGAAAAATCCCCCCCAGCAAATTTACATGTTATTGACCCTGTGTATAGCAGTCACCTGTCCAACGCAGCCAGCAGCCACCCATTTTGTCTTTCTTGGTCAATATCTGACCTGCATATAGCAGCCAAATTACCAACTCAAGTAGAAGCTTCATGCACGAAAAAGTTTAGTTTTTCAATCAATGAAGGCGTCGTGTGTAGACTTTAATTACTGAGTCCTAGCTCAGTCACAATCATTCACAAGATCCACACAAACTGTCAGTTGTTCCACATAAAAAAGCCGTCTTCTTTTGAGCTTGCTATTTCCTGGTCAAACATGTAACTTTAAGAGCATTTGCACCAAAACATTACCGCAAAGTAGGCTGGGAACAGGACGTGCTCCCAGCGACGCTACAATAAAAAAAAAAAAAACATATGCTAGCATGCATGCGGCAGCGGGAGCAAAACTGAGTTCGGTTGTACTTAACTGAAGTATTTTATCAGTTATCAGTTATTATTAAGCCTCTAGCTTCCTTTTAGTAAGTAAAAACCTTGACTATGATTGCACTACATTGTCATGTAGACCTACAAAGTACACTTGGAAGAAGAAAAGGTGAATAAATGTATTGCAACTGATGTGAAACTGATGAGGGGTAGGATTAAATAAGCTTTGCTTCTTCCTACTCCTTTTTGGACATGCAAAATTGTGAATTGTACTATGTGATGTGCTACTGTTTGACTCATGCATGTTCAGGATTAAAACCATGAACCATGATAATAACAAGCCTAGTAGTGCTGTACAACTTTTATCAGCAGTCCACAGTGCCATCTACTGGTCAACATTATTATTATTATTTTTTTCCCTTTTTTCCTCTACTGGTCAACATTCAAACTGGACGCCAACCTGTCTATAGAGGCCACCTGTCTATAGCGGCCACTTTTGCAGACTCCCTCTAGTGGCCGCTATAGACAAGTTTGACTGTATTATCGAAAAGGGTGGCACAGTGGTCTGCTATTCTGCTATTCTGCTTGGTCTAATAATTTTAGGATATCGACTCAAGCTGTACATTGTGTCTATGAAGTCATCGATTTCCTTGTACTTATGTGGATTCAAAAGATCAATATTGAGTCTCCACATATAAAAATAAAAAATCCTAATCCAGTGCTCAAATATTCCAATTCTTGACTTTGAACTTTTTCCACAAACTGTATAAAATATCACTACTGGAGATGATCATTAACTTCCAGAGGAAAACATCCCACTTCACACCGGTGAACATCCAGGGACACAGAGTTGGTAGACAGCTACAAATTCCTGGGTGTTCACCTTAACAACAAACTGGACTGGTCCGTCAACACGCACGCCCTCTACAAGAAGGGCCAGAGTCGCCTCCACCTGCTGAGGAGACTGAGGTCCTTTGGTGTGTGCAGGACTCTCTTACGGACCTTTTATGACTCTGTGGTGGCCTCAGCCATCTTCTATGCTGTGGGCTGCTGGAGAGGAGGCAGCACGGACAGGGACAGGAGCAGGATCAATAGACTGATCAGGAGAGCGAGCTCTGTCCTGGACGGTCCTCTGGACTCCGTGGAGGAAGTGGGGGAGAGAAGGATGTTGGCTAAGCTGATATCCATCATGGACAACACCTCTCACCCTCTACATGACACTGTGGGTTCCCTTAGCAGCTCCTTCAGCAGCAGACTGTTACACCCACGGTGTAAGAAGGAGAGGTTCCGCAGGTCCTTCATACCGACCGCTGTCAGGCTCTACAACACCTGCACCACTTGAACCATGTGTCACTATATATTCTTTACTTGCGTATCTTGCTTGCTGCTGTAACAAGTGAATTTCCCTGCTGTGGGATTAATGAAGTACTATACATACATACTGTATTTCTCTCTATATTGTTCACAAATCTGTCTAAATCTGTCATAGTGAGCACTTCTCCTTTGCTGAGATAATCCATCCCACCTCACAAGTGTGCCAAATCAAGATGCTGATTAGACACCATGATTAGTGCACAGGTGTGCCTTAGACTGCCCATATTAAAAGGCCACTCTGAAATTTGCAGTTTTAACATTTCAACATTTTAGGGAGCTTGCAATTGGCATTCTGACAGCAGGAATGTCAAGCAGAGCTGTTGCTCGTGTATTGAATGTTCATTTCTCTACCATAAGCCATCTCCAAAGGCGTTTCTGAGAATTTGGCAGTACATCCAACCAATCTCACAACCGCAGTCCACGTGTAACCACACCAGCCCAGGAACCTCCACATCCAGCATGTTTACCTCCAAGATCGTCTGAGACCAGCAACTCGGACAGCTGCTGAAACAATAGGTTCGCATAACCAAAGAATTTCTGCACAAACCGTCTCAGGGAAGCTCATTTGCATGCTCGTCCTCATCGGGGTCTCAACCTGACTCCAGTTCGTCATCGTAATCGACTTGAGTGGGCAAATGCTCACATTCGATGGCGTCCGGCATGTTGTAGAGGTGTTCTCTTCAAGGATGAGTCCTGGTTTACACTGTTCAGGGCAGATGGTAAACAGCGTGTGTGTTCCCCCCACTACACAATAAAAAAAAAAAACTGCACGTCCTTTTATTGTGGGCAGCCTAAGGCACACCTGTGCACTAATCATGGTGTCTAATCAGCATCTTGATATGGCACACCTGTGAGGTGGGATGGATTATCTCAGCAAAGGAGAAGTGCTCACTATCACAGATTTAGACAGATTTTTGAACAATATTTGAGAGAAATGGTGATATTGTGTATTTGGAAAAGGTTTTAGATC
The DNA here is from genome assembly GCF_027744805.1 of Dunckerocampus dactyliophorus. Classification (NCBI taxonomy): domain Eukaryota; kingdom Metazoa; phylum Chordata; class Actinopteri; order Syngnathiformes; family Syngnathidae; genus Dunckerocampus; species Dunckerocampus dactyliophorus. The sequence continues at coordinate 6,680,110 of NC_072835.1, read as the reverse complement.
TTTGAGTTCATCTCATAAAAAATGGGAGCAAAAACAAAAGTGTTGCGTTTAGATTTTTGTTGAGTGTATATACACATCTTATGAACACATTTTGGCTTTTTTCTTTACAGATTTCAATCATTATGTCACGTTCGCTCCTGGCCTTCGTGGCCTACTTATGTTATTTGCTACTCCTGGCCTGTTTCCTCTCTGTGTTGCAGTCACTCAAGAGCAGGCTGGAGACGGGAAGGCTGGGCACACCTGTGGCTAATTGCTCCCTCTACTTAAACTGACTGCCTACAGCCGGAGGACGCTGGTTCTTTGTCCGAACTCCAACTCGCTACACGCATGTGGACTTGCCTTCTATCATTGGACTGCTTTTTCCTACTTGGGGTATTATCGCCTTAAGCTTTTTCCTGTTCTCCAGCTGTTCCTAGTTAGGTTAGGTTTTTTCATGGTGTCTCTCTCAGTTCCTGTTTTATGCTACACCATCGCTTTTTGTTCTTGATTTTTGCCACGCTGTACCATTAAAAGACTCTATTGTACGCCAAGCTCTCCGCCTCTGCATCCGGGGTCCTAATCTCCTCTGGGAACGTAACAGAAAGAACCAGCCAAGTTATGGACCCGACGGAGCCTGAGCCCGTTAAGTTGGCATTACGCCACCAGGCGCAACGCCTGGGTAAACAGGAGGAGCAATTGAGTGCTTTGGGTGCGTGCGTCAAAAGCCTTGCCGACCGTCAGGACACACGCATGCAGGGACTGGAAGCACAGCTCGGCGTGTTGGTATCTGCTTTGCAGCACCACACAACCACGACCGCGCTTCCAGCAAGTCATGAGACTCCCACGGACCCACCACCCACGTCAGACGCCCACTCACCTGCCTTGGGCCCAATTCTATCCAAGCCCGAGAGGTTCTCCGGTGATTCCAGCGAGGTACGACCCTTCCTCACCCAATGTGAGCTTCATTTTGAGCTCCAGGCAGCCGCTTTCCGCTCCGAGCGGGCACGAGTGGCTTTTGTCATGTCACACTTGTCTGGAAGAGCTGGAGTGTGGGCCACGGCGGAATGGAGCCGCCAATCACCTCTCTGTTCCTCCTATTCCACCTTTGCCAAAACCATGGAGCAAGTTTTCCAGCGTTCTCCTCCGGGTCGCGACGCAGCACGCTCCCTTCTGCGGCTGTGCCAGGGACGTCGCTGCGCTGCTGACTACGCCATTGAGTTCCGCGCGCTGGCGGCACAGAGCGACTGGAACGCCTCGGCCCTGCTGGACGCCTTCTTGATGGGTCTCTCGGACCCCATCAAGGACCAAATGGTTCCACTGGAGTCTCCTACACACCTCGACGACCTCATCGCCTTAGCCATTCGTATTGAGAGGCGCCTCAAGGACCGCAAAGTGGATAAGGAGCGCGCCATTCCCAGCGGCAGCTATGTCAATCACAGGGCTCCACCCACTCCGCCTTGGCCGCCAGCTTACACGGAGTTTCCCCCGGCGCCGAAACTAGACGAACCAATGCAGCTGAGAGGGAGTCGACTCACTCCTGCAGAGAGGAACCGACGCAAGCAACTGCATCTGTGCATCTACTGCGGCCAGGCAGGTCATCCTATCTCCCGCTATCCCGTGCGCCCCAACAGCCCACGCTCTCAAGCCTCACGCTCCAGTCCTCCACGCGCTTCCACGGGCACGCCCTCCGGGTTGACGTCATTGTTTGATCCAGCGGGAAGACTACAACTTCCAGGTACGCTCTCCTGGTCATCCAAACAAGTTGATATGAAGACATTAATTGACTCGGGGGCAGACGATAATTTTGTTGACGCAGTTTTTGTCAAAGAACTTGGCATTCCTGTAGTAAAGCTTTCAGAGTCTAAGGCTGTGCGTTCTCTTGATGAGCGTCACCTAGCTACCGTCACACACCAAACCATCCCACTTTTGCTCCGTTTGTCTGGTAACCACTGAGAGTCTATGCATTTCCTGGTCATTCCTTCCCGTGCTGCACCCATTGTGCTTGGGCTTACCTGGCTGCTTAAACACAATCCTCACATTGATTGGACTAGATCCACTATTGTTAACTGGAGTGTTTTTTGTCATACCCACTGCCTTAAATCTGCCTTTCCACGCACTCGGTCCACTCAGATAGTTCCCCCGGAAAGAATTGACCTCTCCTCCGTGTCTTCTGTCTATCACGACCTCCGGGAGGTCTTCAGTTCTGAGAAAGCCCAATCACTTCCACCTCACCGCCCGTATGATTGCGCCATCGATCTCCTCCCCGGTGCTCCGTTCCCGTCTTCACGGTTATACGATGTCTCCAAACCTGAGAGAGAGGCGCTAGAGCTATATATATCCACTTCCCTCGCTGCCGGCCTCATTCACCCCTCCACATCTCCGTTAGCAGCCGGATTTTTTTTGTTGAGAAAAAAGATAAATCCCTCCGCCCTTGTATCGATTACCACGCTCTCAACGATATCATGGTTAAAAATAAATATCCCTTACCACTTATGGACTCCGCCTTCAACTCCCTTCACTCCGCTAAAATTTTCACCAAGCTCGACCTCCGCTCCGCCTATCATCTGGTTTGTGTCCGAGAGGGGGATGAATGGAAGACCGCATTCAATACCCCTCTCGGACACTTCGAGTATCTCGTCATGCCTTTCGGGCTCACCAACGCCCCGGCAGTGTTCCAGAGTCTCATTAATGACGTCCTGCGGGACATGCTCGGCCGTTTTATATTTGTCTACTTGGATGACATTCTGATTTTTTTTTCGTCACTCAAGGAACATATCCAACACGTCCGGTTAGTCCTGCAACGACTACTTGAAAACAGGCTGTTTGTTAAGGCCGAGAAGTGCTCGTTTCACTCCTCTTCTGTTTCTTTTGTGGGGTTCATCGTGGAGCAGGGCCAGCTAAGTCCCGACCCAGCCAAGATCCAGGCTGTGGTTGACTGGCCCACTCCCACATCAAGGAAGCTTCTACAAAGGTTCCTGGGCTTCGGTAACTTCTATCGTCGGTTTATTAGAAACTTCAGTCTAGTTGCGGAGCCCTTGGCAAAGCTTACATCTGTTAAGGTTCCCTTCGTGTGGACCCCAGAGGCCGACTCAGCTTTTAATAAACTAAAATCTTTATTTACCACTGCTCCAGTTCTCACCCATCCTAACCCATCTTCTCAATTTATTGTCGAGGTCGACGCTTCCAACACAGGCGTAGGGGCCATCCTCTCCCAACGCTCTAACAACGACCAGAAATTGCACCCCTGTGCCTTCTTCTCTCGCCGCCTGACTGCTGCCGAACGGAATTATGATATTGGGAATAGAGAGTTATTGGCCGTCATCCTAGCGCTGCAGGAGTGGAGGCACTGGCTGGAGGGCTCGGAACTACCGTTCATCATTCACACAGATCACAAGAACCTGTCATACCTCCTCTCTGCCCAACGCCTCAACCCTCGACAAGCACGTTGGGCCCTGTTCCTCACCCGGTTGAACTTCTCCCTGACCTACCGCCCAGGTTCCCAGAACAGCAAGCTGGACGCCCTATCCCAACTACACTCACCTGTCCCGGAGGAGGCCCACAAGGAATTCATCGTGCCCCAGTCCCGGATCCTGGGTGTCCTGCAATGGGATATCAAGAGGCGGGTGGCCGACGCAGTTAAGGAGGACTCTGTCCCTGAGGGCTGTCCGGCGAGCCGGCTGTTTGTGGTCCGGGAACTCCATTCTGAGGTTCTTCAGTGGGCGCATGAGTCCAAAGTGGCGTGCCATCTCGGAGTTTCCCGCACCGCCTTCCTCCTGTCTCAGCGGTTCTGGTGGCCTTCTTTCCGAGCGGACGTCCAGAGGTTCGTGGCCGCCTGCCCGATCTGCGCACGCAACAAGGCTCCAGCAGGGCTCCTGCGCCCACTCCCCATTCCCTCCCGCCATGGTCCCACATAGCACTGGACTTTGTTACAGGACTACCACCTTCCAATGGCAACACAACTATTTTCACCATAGTCGATTAATGTCACGTACGTGTCACCTACTTATGTTATTTGCTACTCCTGGCCTGTTTCCTCTCTGTGTTGCAGTCACTCAAGAGCAGGCTGGAGACGGGAAGGCTGGGCACACCTGTGGCTAATTGCTCCCTCTACTTAAACTGACTGCCTACAGCCGGAGGACGCTGGTTCTTTGTCCGAACTCCAACTCGCTACACGCATGTGGACTTGCCTTCTATCATTGGACTGCCTTTTCTTATTTGGGGTATTATCGCCTTAAGCTCAGCCCAGCCTTTTTCCTGTTCTCCAGCTGTTCCTAGTTAGGTTAGGTTTTTTCATGGTGTCTCTATCAGTTCCTGTTTTATGCTACACCATCGCTTTTTGTTCTTGATTTTTGCCACGCTGTGCCATTAAAAGACTCTATTGTACTCCAAGCTCTCCGCCTCTGCATCTGGGGTCCTAACCCCCTCTGGGAGCGTAACACATTATACATTCTAGGATGTTGTCAATAACCAATGACTTATTCTTCACCATTTTGTGGTTCAGATGTTTGTCCACATACACAGCCACGCCTCCTCCACTTGAATTGTTCCGGTTTATACAGGTCATTTCATATCCTTCCAGCTCAAAGTCCATACCTCTGTTAGCATTAATCCAAGTTTCTGTGATTGCAATTACTTTAAAGGGTTCTTTGAATTGGTTCAAATATTGTTTGATGTTATTCAAGTTTTTTTTTTTTTTTCCCCTGCCCTGTCCAGACTTGAAGGCAGATAGAATTGTAGATCTAAATGCCCTGAAGTGCTCAACAGATTTACTCTGCCAGGGCAAAGTATGATATACACTTCCCCTGTTATACAGAATTTATTTGACTTTGATGCTTGTTATTATTCAATAGAAGAAGAGAAAAGAAAACAGAGGGGGCAGGAGTAGGGAGGGGGACAAAAAAAAAGACATAGACAATGACAACAGCAGCAACAACAATTGTGACAACAATAACAGAACAACAGAAACAAACAGGTCTACATCAGCAAATATCTGTGATGACTATAAAGACCCTGACGGAAAGGACAAAATAATATCAACAACAACAATGACAATACTGCATTGAAACAGTCACACATAATAGTAGTAATGCAATGATTAACTATGATAGTGATCAGAATGACAATAACTGCAACGCACATCATTGTGAAAACTATAATCACATTGCTGACATCACCGTTGCTGTAACAAAACCAACAACACAATAACACCCTGATTAACTCAGTGAGTAATGTGATGAAGTACGTACGTATTGTGAGTGTGCATATGTACGTGTGTACAGGTATCTCTGTATGTGTGCAAGTCTATATATATATATATATAACGGTGCAAGAATAAGTGAGCGTGTACCCCCAAGAGCCAGCCCAGAGAGCCCTCCCCCCCCGGGAAGGCCAGCAAGGGGCCGCAGAGAGGCAATTCCAACCAAAGATGGGGCGTCGACAGCCGTGGACAGCCGTGGACAGCCAACCCCCGAGACCAGTGAGAGATCACCCCCCACAAAGGCAGACGAGCACCAGGGGCCACACGCCGGCAGGTCCAGAGACGCCCCCACCCCCAGGGAATGGAGCCCGGCCAGGCCCACGGTACCCACGAACAGGACCAACCCCCACCCCACCAGACAGCCTGGCGCCCCAGCAGCCACCACAGTGCAGCAACCACAAGTCCCCGCAGCGGCATACGGGCCATCCGTAGTACTGGCACCGCCCCTGGAGACTGCTGAATCCGCCCCAAGAGCGCAGAGGTGCCCGCGGCCCATGCGAGTCCAAGGGAAGCACTGCAAGCCGCCCCCCCCCCCCGGCGCAAGCCCAGCATCAACAGGTCGTAACAGGCCACCCCAGGGAAGGGCAGGCAAACCAGACAAAAGCATCCCACAAGCCAGGCCACCCCGGGCGAGCCACTGCGCCGCGACGGCCAGCGGACAGGTCCACGGCCACACCCTCGCGTCAGGCGACAGGCGCCGCGGAACAGCCTGCTCCACCAGTGTATATGATAAGGTGTGATTGTGTCTATTATGCAATTAAAAATATAAATAAATAAAAGAGGACAGCTCTGAAGAGCTGCTCTCTGTGTCCCTGAAGGGTGTATCTGTGTGCATGTATATGATAGGGGTGTATGTAGATGATAGCTAAGGATCAACTAAAATTAGGGGACAGCTGACGCACGGTGGGCCCCTCACCTGACCAGCCCCCCCAAACCCTAAATGTCTACTGTGCGATTAAAACTGGGGGGGCGACAGGTCAGTGGCGTGGCAGAGGGACAGAGAAGCAAGCACCGCACGACAGGACCCACGAGAGGAGCAACCCCCAGCCGGGCACTGAAGCAAACACCCCCGCCCGCCCCGACCTCCGCCACGCCACAGACCAGCCATCACCCCACCCCCCGCCCATCCACCAATACGCCAAGGGAGATACCCCGGAGGCTGGTAGACAACCGCCAGCCAGGAAACAGAGACTAGCCAGACACCAGCAAGCAGTGGGGACCGCCCGCCAGCCCCCCACCAGACCCACCCCCAAGCATTCCACCACAGCCATCCCCGACCACCCCACCCCGGAGGAAGCATCCCCCCACCGATCCCGGCCAGCGCCACTGAGAAGAACACCCCGCCACCCGCCTGCACGGCCACCCACACACCATCCGCCCGCGGCCCCCTCCCCCCCCATCCACCAAACCACAGCGGCCCCGTCCCTTAATGGTGAAAGGAAGGGATCCCCCCACCCCGCACCACGCACCCCCCCATCCCATGCCCAAACTGCACATCCGACTGCACAAGTCACACATACAATATACAAATAAATCAATAAAATACAATAAAATAAGTAATACATTAATTTAAAAAATAATAAAAATAAAATAAAATAAAACAGAAAAATGTATGTTTTTAAAGTTTGCATACAAGCTTCTGCTGTTTATGTGGATAATGGAAAACGTATTGCCAATATTAAGTTTATTGTTATATTGCTCCTCTGTATAAAAACAACAGTCTTTGCCAGGAGCTTGTAGATCTTCTTGTGGCATATTAAAGCTGTTTTCCACCATGTTGGGAGACCTCAGTATTTATCAATATCCTTGATGTCTTTGATACCAAGAACTCTGGCCTCTGGTCCTCCAATTAATTTGATGAAGATTTTGCATTTTGCACTACATGTTCCTTGGATCCTTCCTTGCTTCCTCAAATCATGTCCTTTCTTAGTGATTTCAGCATTGCACAGGTGGTCGTTCATGAAGACGTTTTTTCCTTTCAGCTTCTTTCCTTGTTTCAGCAGTGCAGTTGGCCACACAGTGAGGAGATCGGGAAGATCTGGGTTCGAAAGTCCACTGGGCATCTCTGTGTGGAGTTTGCATGTTCTCCTTGTGTGTACGTAGGTTTTCTCCAGATACTCCGGTTTCCTCCCATCCATCCAATGATCTTCTTCCGCTTATCCGAGATCGGGTTGCAGGGGCAGCAGCCTAAGCAGGGAAGCCTAGACTTTCCTCTCCCCCAGCTACTTCGTCCAGCTCCTCCCCACGGAACCCAAGGTATTCCCAGGCCAGTTGCGAGACATACACTCCTGATCAAAATCTTAAGACCAGTTGAAAAATTGCTAGAATTTGCATTTTGCACATTTTGATCTTAATGAGGTTTTAAGTAGAGCTACAATATGCAAAAACAAGAAAGGGGAGTGAGACAAACAAAATTGGAGATTGTAATTTAAACAAAAAAAAAACAAACTGAAATAGGTTATCAGCTGATCAAATGTTTAAGACCACCGCAGAAAAAATAACAAAAAAACTCTCCAAACCAGAACAAAAAATGTTCCCAGTAAGACTCAGTAATGAGTAGCTCTACCGTTCTTGTTAATCACTTCAAAAGTTGTTTTGGGCATGCTTGATGCGAGTGTCTCCAGGAGGCTAGTGGGAACATTGCTCCAAGTGGTGAAGATGGCTTCACCAAGGGCATCAACTGTCTGCAACTGATGGCCATTTTTGTAAACTTCCCTTGCCATCCATCCCCAAATGTTCTCTATGGGATTTAAATGACGGGAACATGCAGGATGGCCCAAAAGAGTGATGTTCTCCCTGAAGAAGTCCTTGGTCAAGCGAGCCTTGTGAACTGCAGCGTTTTCCTGTTGAAAAACCCAGCTGTTCCCACACAGACGAGGGCCCTCAGTCAGGAGGGATGCCCGCTGCAACATCTGCACATAAGCATTCCCCATTTGACGACCCTGCACCACCTGAAGCGCCAGTGTTCCACTAAATGAAAAAGCACCCAATATCATGTGGACCCTTCTCCACTGTGCCGGGTAGAAAACATCTCAGGTGGGATCTCCTTGTCATGCCAGTAACATTTAAAGCCATCTGGACCTTGAAGGTTACACTTTTTTTCCACCTTTCAATGTCCCATGTTTGATGCTCCCTGGCAAAGTCTAAACGGGCGGTTTTGTGGCATTGAAGGAGACGAGGTCTTTGAATTTGTTTTTTAAACCCTTTTCTTGCAGATGCCATCTGATGGTTATTGCGCTGCAGTCAGCACCAGTAAGGGCCTTAAATTGGGTCGAAATCTGCCCTGTGTCTTGATGGACAGCCAATTGGATCCTCCGGCTCAGCGCAGGTGTGATTTTTTCGGGTCTACCACTTGACTTTTTTGTTCCATAACGCTCAGGACCTTTCAAAACACTTAGAATGACTGTCTTACTGCGCCCAAACTCAGCAGCAATGTGGCGCTCCGAGAGGCCTCGGCTTATGCAGCTCGACAATCTGACCACGTTCAAAAAGAGAAAGCTTCTTCGCTTTAGCCATCAGGAGGGAAACATTGTGAATGCCTGACAGAAAATGAAATTTTTTAGCAGATTTTGGCTTGTTTTTTGTTGTTGTTTAAAGGACAAGCTCCATTTTTTTTGTCTCACTCCCTCTTCTTGCTTTTGCATATTGTAGCTCTACCTAAAACCCCATAAAGATACAAATGTGCAAAATGCAAATTCTCGCAATTTTTCAAATGGTCTTAAGATTATGATCAGGAGTGTAGTCTTTCCAACGTGTGCTGTGTCTTCCCCAAGGCCTACAACCGGTTGGTGCCCTGAACACCTCCCCTGGGAGGCGTCCGGGAGGCATCCTGACCAGATGATCAAGCCACCTCATCTGGCACCTCTCAATGCGGCGGAGCAGTGGTTCGACTCCGAGCTTCTCCCAGATGACAGTGCTTCTCACCTTATCTCTAAGGGAGAGCCCAGCCACCCTATGGAGAAAACTCATTTCGGCCGCTTGTACCCGCGATCTTGTCCTTTCAGTCACTACCCAAAGCTCATGACCATTGGTGAGGGTAGGAACCAAGATCAACTTGTAAATTGAGAGCTTTACCTTTCGGGTTTGCTTTTCGGCTCACCACAAAGAACCAATGCAGAGTCTGCATCACTGCAGACGCTGCAACCAATCCGCCTGTCGATCTCGCATTCCATCCTTCCCTCACTGGTGAACAAGACCCCGAGGTACTTAAACTCCTCCACTTGGATCTCATTCAGAGTGAGAACCATAGACTCGCACTTGGAGGTGCTGATTCTCATCCCAGCCGCAAACTGATCCAGTGAGAGTTGAAGGCCACGACTCGATGAAGCCAGCAGAACCACATTATCTGCAAAAGGCAGGAGACACAATCCTACAGCCACCAAACCGGAACCGCTCAACACCCTGGCTGCGCCTAGAAATTCTGTCCAAAAAATAATTAACAGAATCTGTGACAAAGAGCAGCCCTGGCGGAGTCCAACCCTCACTGGAAACGGGTCCGACTTACTGCCAGCAATACGAACCAAACTCTGACACCAGTCATACAGGGAACAAACTGAATTGGGTGGTCCAGTATCCCATATTCCCGCAGTACTCCCCACCGAATTCCTTGAGGAACACGGTCGAATGCCTTCTCCAAGTCCACAAAACACATGTAGACTGTTTGGGCAAACACCCAGGCACCCTCAAGGACCCTGCCGAGAGTGTAGATGGTCCACAGTTCCACGACCAGGACAAAAACCACACTAATCCTCCTGAATCCATTGAGGTGGTCCATTGATTGAGGAGGTCTTCGAAGTATTCCTTCCACCGATCCACAACACCTCGAGTCGAGATCAGCAGCACACCATCCCCACCATACACGGTGTTGACCATGCACTGCTTCCCCCTCCTGAGACGGCGGATGGTGGTCCAGAATCTCTTTGAAGCCGTCCGAAAGTAGTTCTCCATGGCTTCTCCAAACTCCTCCCATGTCCGAGTTTCTACCTCAGTGTCCGCCAGAGCCACAGACCGCTTGGCCTGCCGGTACCCGTCAGCTGCCTCCGGAGTCCCATGGGCCAAAAAGGCCCAATAGGACTTCTTCTTCAGCTTGACAACATCCCTCACCACTGGTGTCCACCAACGGGTTCTGGGATTACCGCCATGACTGGCACCAACCACCTGACGGCCACAGCTCCCATCAGCCGCCTCGACAATGGAGGCATGGAACATGGCCCACTCGGACTCAATATCCACTGCCTCCCTCAGAACATGGTCGAAGCTCTCCAGGAGGTGGAGGTTTCTGACAGGGGACTCTGCCAGACGTTCCCAGCAGACCCTCACAATACGTAAGCCTGCCAGGTCTGACCGGCATCCTCCCCCACCATCTGAGCCAACTCACCACCAGGTGGTGATCGGTTGACAGCTCCGCCCCTCTCTTCACCCGAGTGTCCAAAACATTTGGCCGCAAGTCTGACGACACGACCACAAAGTCGATCATTGAACTGCGGCCCAGGGTGTTTTGGTGCACATATGAACACCTTATGCTTGAACATGGTGTTCATTATAGACAATCTGTGACAAACACAGAAGTCCAATAACAAAACACCGCTCGGATTCAGATCAGGGGGGCTGTTCCTCCCAATCACTCCTCTCCAGGTCTCACTCTTGCTGCCAACGTGAGCGTTGAAGTCCCTCAGCAGAACAGGGGAATCCCTCGAGGGCGCACTCTCCAGTAGTCCCTCTAGGACTCCGAAAAGGGTGGTATTCTGAACTGCACAAGCAATAGTCACCCGAATGCGAAGGGAAAATACCCTCTCGTTCACCGGGTTAAACATACAGGTCCTGAGCCGGGGGGCACAAGAATTGCCACGCAGCCCATCGCCTCTCACCGCTGGCAATGCCAGAGTGGAATCAATCAAGACCAACCCCTCTCAAGAGGACTGGTTCCTGAGCCCTTGCTGTGCGTTGAGGTGAGTCCGACTATATCTAGCCGGAACTTCTCCACCTCACGCAACAGCTCAGGCTCCTTCTCCACCAGAGAGGTGACATTCCACGTGCCAAGAGCTTCTGCAACCGAGGATTGGACCGCCAAAGCTCCCGCCTTCGGCAGGCACCCAGCTCACTCTGCACCTGACCCCTTTGACCCCTCCCACGAGTGGTGAGCTCATGGGAGCAGGGACCCATGTTACCTCTTTGGGCTGTGCCCGGCCAGACCCGGGTTTCCTCCCACTTTCCAAAAACATGCATGTTTTTGCATTGGCGACTCTAAATTGTCTATAGGTATGAATGTGAGAGTGAATGGTTGTGAATGGCGGCCAGTCCAGGGTGTACCACGCCTCTCGCCCAAAGTCAGCGGGGATAGGCTCCAGCGTACCCACGACCCTAGTGAGCTTAAGCGGCATAGAAGATGGATGGGTATTTCCCATTCACTTTAATTGGTCACAGGTCCGTAAAGGGCCATCAGTGAGTCCGAGATCCGGACCGAGGTCCGCCATTTGGTGATGGCTGCCATAGACATAAGAATGAATAAAATGTGCGTGTTTTCCACAACGTCGGCAAATTATGCTCTCAAAACTATGTTGTAACAGCCAAATCATGCAGTTTATGGGCCAAATACTATCAATTGTTACATTTTTATGCCAATATTGGGCCGATAATATCGGCTCACGGATATGATCGGACATCCCTAGTTTTGACTAATAGTAGGCTGTATTCAACCACAAAACCACATGATTTATTAATTAATATATGTTTGAAAAACCATGCAAGAATGAATCCGCAAAATTTGAACCGATATGTGGCGAGGGGCGACTGTAAACTGGTTTTATAGTGTTTTTTAGGCAAGTCTTTTGGCATTTCCCATTTTCATGGGCATTTTTCAGTTCCAACAATATTTTAACATTGGTTTTATTGTACATTTTGCTTGTTGTTGGTCACTGGAACTGGAGCGTGTTCACACTTGGAACAGGCTTCACTTGATGTCTCACTACACTACGCTTGTTTGCCCCCCATATGGTTGACCCCATAACGACTGCAAACCAGACACGTTACATGTAGCCCAGAAATCTGCTGCTGAAAGTTGATTCTGATTCATAACAGGACATTATGGTTGTGTTTTGACAGAGCAGGAGGTGAACGTTCATCAAGCAAACACAAAACTGGAGGAGGTGCCGACAGTGTGATGGCCAACAGTTTGGCACGAGCTGCTGAAAACACCCATGAGATGCCGGAAGGATGACGGCTTGAAGACAGAAACATGAGACCTGGACACAAACATATTCATACTTTTTTGTACAGAATTAAAAACTGTACCTCTGTGACAGTCCCCGATGGACCCCCCAGACACAAGAGTTGTGAAATTAATTAAACTAAACTGGCTATTTAAAAATTGCTGAAAACAAAGTGCACACTAAAACAGCAAACTGAGCTACAGTTGAGAAAATCTAAAACCAAAATAATAATACAATTAACCAGAGCAAAGTCCACAACTGAAGAAACTACGGCTTAAGGCCAGGAAAACACCACTTACGAGGGACGGAGGCAGTCCAGGAAGACGCCAGAGAAACTATTGTAAAAAGTAACAGCCAAAACCCACTTGTAGTGAAAAGGCTAATACAAGTGAACATGATACAAAAACTAGAAAAAAGATGTAGAAGTAGTGCGCAGAATATAAAACTCAGGTCAACACGGGAAAACATGGGGACTCATTTGGCACCTCTGTGCGTGCTCGCAGGGCTTATGAATCAGACTAATTGCTGATTGAGTCCACCTGCCTTGTTCCTCCGTCCACAGTCATTGACCAATTAAGAAAAAGTTTTACAAAGAAGTTTCTTTTTACTTCATGTCATTGCAGATCACCATTTACAAGAAAAAAACCTATTGACAAATAATGCCATTTATTTTATTTTATTTTTTCCCCCTGTCCTGCCCAGCCTTTAAGGTAGATAGAATTGTAGATCTAAATGCCATCAAGTGCTCAACAGATTTACTCTGCCAGGGAAAAGTTGAGATACACTTCCCTTGTTATACAGAATTTATTTGACTTTGATGCTTGTTATTATGCAAATTTGGAGCGGCCGGACCTGAGCAGGAGGGGACAGAGAAGAAGAGAAAAGAACACAGGGGGGGTTGCGGGGATAAGAGGGGGACAAAAAAAAAAAAGACAGAGACAAGGACAACAGCAGCAACAACAATTGTGACAACAATAACAAAACAACAGAAACAAACAGGGCTACATCAGCAAATGTCTGTGACGACTATAAAGACCCTGATGGAATAGACAAAATAATGTCTACAACCACAATGATAATACTGCATTGAAACGGTCACACATAATAGTAGGTATTAAATGATGAACTATGATAGTGATCAGAATGATAACTGTAATGCACATCATTGTAAAAGCTATAATCATATTGCTCACATCACCGTCACTGTAATAAAACCAACAACACAATAACACCCTGGTTAACTCAGTGAGTAATGTGGGGAAGTATGTATGTGTTGTGAGTGTGCATATGTACTGTACGTGGGGTCAACCATACAGATATCGCTGTATATGTGCAAGTCCTCATATACTGTATATGTATATAAAGGTGCAAGAATGTGTGAGCGTGTAATTGTCACTGAGAATGCATGAAAGGAGAGGGGCCCCCCTCCACCGCCCAGAAAGCCCCGTCCCAAATAGCCAGGCCGAGCCCCCACTGCCCCCATGAGATGTTTTTAAATCTGCTGATGAATCATATACCCACCAAACAGCAAAAATAAAACATTGGTAGGTTTATGAATTCCTATTTATTTGGGATTTAAAATTTCAAACTCTCAAGTATATTGAAGTAAAAGCATGACTTATAATATAGCCAAGCTAACATTCAAGAACAGAAAAAAACAGAGGACTAAATAATATAAAATATGTGAAAATTGTGTTTTAAACAATAAAAAAGAAAAGTATTTTGAAATGAACCATTACAATTATTAATAAGCTGCTATAAGAATGAAAACAAATTCACAATTCACACATTGCTCCGTTTATGATCGCTCATTCGACTCACTGGCGAAGCAGTGTGCTGCTGCGCTCAAGCATCACGCACTCACAGAGGCAGGAGAAAAGTTGTTGCCACCAACTGCGTTTCATTTAGACAAAATCTCAATAATTTAGTTACTTCCCACAGCGTTTCTGTTAATGATATATATTATCTCAAATTAATAAAGTATCAATATTTTGATGTAAGAATCGATTTTAGAGTATAAAGATCTGATATCAGAAGTATCAGTATTTCAGTATCGATCCGCACAGCACTACTTTAGAGTGTTAAACCTTAGAGGATGTACTTTGAGGAAGCCTATGTAAACACAGAGAGACCATACGTACAGAAAGGCTCAAGACCAGATTCAAATCATATTGTGGTGAAGAAAATGTGCATGACCGCCATCCGTCGACCTAGACCCACATGATCAGTTGTCTGAAGCTGTTCATGTGCCGCTAACAAACATTTACATTTGCTGTGGACAGAAGCTGTGTGTGTTGTTAGATGGAGTGTGTTCACGTCCACTCTCTGAAGTTTACTCTAAATGCCAACACATTAGAAGGTTTTTTTTAAAGCACATTTGTTTTCTTTGGAAAAATGGTCTATTAATGCAGATTTATGCAGATTGGCCAGTTGAAATGCCATTGGGAAAAGAGGTGCAGAGAGTCGAGGAATGATTACTAATGTATTTTTATAGCTGGACCAGAGAGAGGGCAGTGGCCAACTAAACTGTGCGTGTGTGTGTGTCCTGGTAACAAGAGGTTTAATGTTTGAGGCTGTGTCACACTGTGTTGTTTCCTGTTGCTAAAAGTTTGGTTGCTGTTCATTAACAGTACAGTATTTATGATGGTTTCATGGTTCACTTGCTTCTATCTTTCTGTTGTGCGACTGATTGTGATGTGCCAGTAGGTGCCAATCGCGTCCTGCATCCATCCATTCTTTTTCCATGCCGCTTATCCTCATTAGGGTCGCTGGGGTATGCTGGAGCCTATTCCAGCTGACTTTGGACGAGAGGCAGGTTACACCCTGCACTGGTTGCCAGTCCATTATTATTCAATTAAGAACAATAATAATTGTCATTACTTTAGTCACTGTTGAAAATGAAAGGAAGCTTCAGACCAAAGGTGGGCATTTAGTTTCCCAAGAGGGCACATGAGAAGATATTGTGGAGGGCCAACAGCCTCAGCTAAATTATGCTTAATATAAATTCTATCTGTTTATAACAACAGAAACAAGTAATTGTTTTTACAAGATGTAACTGTAGATGCAATGTAACATAACCAGAGCAAAGACATCATTTAGTCAATGTAAATTTGTCAAAACATGTTCAAAGTTTTTGAAAGACAGAAAACACCAGACATGTCTCCTTTCTACGATATTATCTTTCTATAAATACAGTCGTCCCTCACCACTTTGGTGGCTTCACGTTTTTTCAAAAATATATTAAATAACAATCAATTAATAATAATAATTAATAATCGGAGGAGGAGTGAAATTACCATCGGGGCAAAGACATGGATGACATCACCACCATTCTCCAGACAGCTGCATGTACAGCAAGACTGCTGAAAAGGATTGACAAGCTTGTGGGATGGGCAAGGATGAAGATCAAACCCTCCAAATCCAAATCCCTCAGAAAAGGGGTCACGAGCGACCACACCATCTTTGTCGGAGGTGGCGAGGAGATCCCCTTGCTGGTGAAGCAACCTGTCCGTAGCCTGGGTCGAATCTACACTGCAGAGCTCTCTGACACGCAGGTGGGGGAAACAGTGAGGAAGCAGCTTGCAGACGGCCTAGCCAGGATCAACCAGAGCCAGCTCCAGGGCAAGTACAAAGTGTGGTGCTATCAGTCCATTCTGTACCAACGGGTGATGTGGCCTCTGAAAGTGAGCAAGATCCCGATCTCAGTGGTGAGAAAGATGGACGAGCTTGCAAACTCTTACATCAGAAAGTGGCTAGGGCTGCCGAGAAGCCTTTCGGAGGTAGGCCTTTTTGGTAGAAACAGGCTACAGCTGCCACTGCGATCCATCAGCATGGGTTACAACCAGGTACTGGAGCTCAGAGAATCCAGAGAATCCACTGACCAGCTGGTGAGAGGAGCAGGAACCCAAGTGAGAATGGGGAGGAAGT
This sequence comes from Dunckerocampus dactyliophorus, assembly GCF_027744805.1. NCBI lineage: Eukaryota > Metazoa > Chordata > Actinopteri > Syngnathiformes > Syngnathidae > Dunckerocampus > Dunckerocampus dactyliophorus. Next base: position 6,663,739 of record NC_072835.1, on the reverse strand, counting down.
GGCAAGCCCAGGAGGAAGCTCACAAGGCAGTCAGCAGGCTGAAACATCTTGAGGTTGTCGGCAGAGACCAGTGAGGTCAAGCAGGTCTCGGAAGAGACGAGACATCTGTGTTCTGGTCAAAGGCCTCCAGGGAACAGCAGAGAGCCATGATGGTGACAGGTGGTGAGGGCCGAGCAGAAAAGTCTGAACATCAAGGCAGTGTCTCAGAGCTGGCAAGGAGGTTGGACTTCATGGGAAGGAGTGACACAGGTAGGCCCATGTCGTGGTCTGATCTGTGGAAGACCCCCAAGCCAGGTTCAGTTTCCTGATCAGGTATGACACCCTACCTTGTCCACGAAACCTCCACCAATAGTACGCCGCTGAAGAGACCTGTCCCCTGTGCAACACCATCAACGCAAGGCTTCAGCACAACCTGTCGGGCTGCAAGACAGCACTTACACAAGGCCGATACAGGTGGCGACACGACCTGGTGTTGAAAAAGCTGGCAGAAGTAATGGAGGCATGCAGACAGGAGGCGAACAGTAGACCTGCGGCCACAGTTTGCCAGAGCAGGAGAGAACATCAATACATTCCGCAAGAGAGATACGCCAGAGCTCCTCTCACCAGGAAGTGCGTGGAACATGAGGGTTGACCTTGGGAAGCAGCTACACTTCCCCAGGGAGATTGCAGAAACGTCACTCTGGCCTGGTAATGTGGTCGGTAGCTCGCAAGAGTATTATTAGTCAAAACATATGAATATGTTAAGTATTTTCTTCCTAAATTAAGCATTATAAAAGCATAAAAATGGCTAGATGAACAAAAGTAGAAGTATGAGTCATTGAAAATACGCATTTAAAGACACTGATATGGAGTATTCTCCACAAGTCTCTTGAATTATCTCAAAACAGGCACTGCCGTAACCCACATCAATTTGAAACTCGGGTCATGTATAATAAATAATAAAATTTATTGGTATTTATGTTTCTTGTGCTCTTATTCTTTTTCTTGTGTTTTCTTTCTTTTCTTGGGAGAATAAACAGAATAAGAATTTCATTGCATAGTATAACTGCCTGTTTTACTATGCATATGACAATAAAACTCTTGAACCTTGAATCTTGAATGTGACACCAGTGATGGTAAACTGAAACTTACTTACTTTGAATTCTGTAAACAAGTTGGGGTTGACTGTCTTTCAGGTGTTTTGCCGGGTTCAAATTGTTTGGTTTTTTAAATAAAATACATTTGATTATATTTTAGCACTCAATAAAAAAGGATGCTTCGTTTGGGCAATTCATTCAGTGGAATGATACAGTACTGGGCAAACGGACTAGTTTGTGTAACAATCTCATTTTGAGTTTGCCAGATGAATGAGCCTTAAAGGTTCCTAAAATGGGAGTATATGTACACGAATTGTCGTGGGGTATGTGAATAAAAATTAAAAACAGCATGACTACATTAGCGCCCGACACCTAAGCTTTTTGTAATGCGCTCGAACGCCTCATGTGAACAGATGATGATGTTGTGCATGATGATGATGTTGTGCATTAAGAGTGTTTAGTGTTGAAGGTTTCAGTCATATTGTGTGCTAAATGAGAGATGGTCTACTTACTTGGCGCTGTGACTAGTACCGTATTTTCATGACCATAAGGCGCACTTAAAAGTCCTAAATTTTGTCCAAAATGGACAGGGCGCCTTATGTGCGCGCTTTATGTGTGTACCGAGTTCCAAAATCTGTAAGTGTTGCTGTGTGACTTTTATGAGCGCTCCACTCAACTGACTGGGAGCGTCTCCTGCCGACACGCTGCTTATATAGAGGAAAGGTGGACGTGACTGAGGACACTAGAGGTACACCCCAGTAGTTATATACTGTAGGTTTATTTTATGAAATGGCGCCATCTATCCATCCGGGCAAGGACTACCGTGGCGCAGCAACATCCAGCGTATTACAAGGAAAGCTGGTCATCTTCCGCTCCTACTGCAGTAAAAACATTGCCGACAAACACATCCAGCCCGGTGAGCAACATCCCGGTGAACCACACTGTAGAGAAGGGGACCAGCACGGTAGCAACACACACAAGAGAAGTCGGCTTTTACTGTTGTGCTTGGTTTCCATGGTAATGGTAATGGACAGAAACTGCTACCTGTGGCGAGAGGAAGACGCTGCCTAAAGAAAAGTTTCCAGCCGGACCAATCAAAAGGGCTGGAAGGACGAGGAGAAAATGGCTGAATGGCTGAGTGACGTGTACAGAAAGAGACCGGATGGTTTTTTTTCCCACGCATCACCACAGCCGCTGTGAAAAACCAAGTGCAGCAAATGAACTTGGAGCTTGACATCATTCCGCGAGGCTTGACAAAGGAACACCAACCCCTGGACATCGGTGTAAACACGGCGTTTAAAGTGAAGTTGCGAGCAACGTGGGAGCGATGGATGACAACTAGCGAACACAGCTTCACTCAGACTGGGAGGCAGCACCGGCCAAATTACGCCACAATTTGTGAATGGATGTAAACACGGCATTTACAGTGAAGTTGCGAGCGGCGTGGGAGCGATGAATGACAGCTAGCGAACACAGCTTACTAAGACTGGGAGGCAGCGGCGTTGGAGTTACGCCACAATTGTGGATGCTTGGGCTAACGTGTCTGATGCACTGTTGTTCGAGCTTTCGCAAAAGCCAGCACCATTTCTGAGGCACGGCAACGACACTGACTCTGAACTTGTCCCGCTGTTCATTTGGGATACAGAAGATGAGGACTTTGATGGATTTGTGGATGAGGACTGATCAAAAATAACGTGAGTACATTGTTAAATACTTCAATAAAGTACAACCCAACTCAGTTTTACTCCTGCTGGCTTTTTAAAAACATACAATAGCATGCATGCTGGCGCATTGTAGCGTCGCTGGGAGCACTTCCTGTTCCCCAGCGTGCTTTGCGGTACTGTTTTGGTGCAAATGCTCTTAAAATTACATGTTTGAGCTACATAGTTGTTAGTTATTGTTCTGCAAAAATAGCGGTAGTGTCTTGCCTGTTTTTGCGTTGATGTGTGATGTTTTTAGTTGTGCACCATGACTGAAACTGTTGTGTTGAGTGAGCACCATCCTGATTTCAAGTGAGTTTGATAAACTGAATGAGAGTTCTGTTCTTAATTTATCTAAAGAAATGAAGAACTGTCACTTCCTCACTGACTTCTTTGCGACACAGTATGTTTTAGCGTGCATACATGCGCCTAATAGTATGGTGCGCCTTGTATATGTGTTAAATACAGAAATAGCACCTGTAACTGAAACTGCGCCTTTTAATATGGTGCTCCTTATGGTCGTGAAAATACGGTAAGTTTTCTGAGCTGTATGAGCCTGTAGTCTAATTTGTTTCTTGACTGGATGCACTTACAATGTTAGAAAGCCCATAATTTTGCATGTTTATGTTCTTTGCTACTTTGTTTGGAAGTTCTTGAACGCACCATAGTTGTGTGCTGTGTGACGCAGATTGAGACTTACAGAAGGTGTCTGACTTTCTCCACCACTGCACAGACAGACGTGTATTTTATATTTCTCTTATATTTATATTTCCCTTTTCACAAATGTTGATACTGTGTGGAAATGTGTTGAGGAAAGATTTTATAATGTTAGCTCTATGCTGAGTGCTAGTGTGCTAGTTTGGTGCATAATCTCATGCTGATTGAGCACATATGTCCATTCAACTCAATAATAAGACTCATATTGAGTTATTTTCCTTATTAATTTCTGTACTTTATGCCATTATTTATAATTCTTGGCTAGGCTTCGCGAACAAAGATTTTAGGGGCATTGACCACGTTTAGCACAGGCGCGCTGGTGGCTGACAAGGCCGATTCGTGACAGGCACACTCGGCCACAGTGGGGGCAGGGGAATGACGAATCTGGAGCTGGTGCTGTGACTGCACGGTTCATTCTCCTACTGCCCTTCTCTTCGATGGCAGCCCTACGGTTGCGCTCAAAGGAGGAGACTGACTGGTGGACAGCGCGCCACCAAGCCCCTCGGTCAGCAGCTAGGACTGACCACTGTCGATGGCCGATGTGGCAGGTAGACAGGGATTTTTTCAAAGAGTCTTTGTACCTCTTCTTTGGTCCTCCTCTGTCACAGTGCCCAGTGGAGAGTTCACCATAGAGGACGATCTTGGGTAGGCGGTGATCCTCCATTCTGGAGACGTATCCTGCCCAGCGTAGCTGCGTTTCCAACAGCATAGCCTCGATACTGGTGATCCCTGCTAGTTGAAGTACTTCAGTGTTTGTGCTGTAGTCACTCCAGTGAATGCTGAGGATGGAACGGAGACACTGTTGGTGGAAACGTTCCAGGAGTCGTAGGTGGTGTCTGTAAGTGACCCATGACTCGGAGCCGTAAAGGAGGGTGGTTAGTACCACAGCTCTGTACACGTTGATCTTTGTGGCTTTCTTTAGGTGTTTGTTGTTCCAGACACGACTATGGAGTCTGCCGAAAGCACTGCTTGCCTTTGCAAGTCTGTTATCCCCCTCTTTGTCGATTCTTGCATCGGAGGAAATGATGCATCCCAGGTAGGTGAACTGTTGGACTGCCTTCAGATTTGTCTCACCAATTGTAATGTGTGGTGAACAGTACGCTTCCTGGGGGGCGGGCTGATGGAGAACCTCTGTCTTCTTCAGACTGACTTCTAGACCGAAGAGCTGGGATGCCACTGCGAAGCAAGATGTTACACATTGCAGGGCAGTCTCTGTGTGGGTTACGAGGGCGGCATCGTCAGCAAAGAGTAACTCCCGAATCAGTTTCTCTAGGGTCTTGGTGTGGGCCTGTAGGCGTCGTAAGTTGAACAGGCTACCATCAGTGCGGTATCGAATGTAGATGCTATCTTTGTCACCTAGGTCATCCGTGGCCCGTTGAAGCATCATGCTGAAGAAGATAGTGAAGAGAGTTGGTGCGAGGACGCAGCCTTGCTTCACGCCATTGATGATCGGGAAAGGTTCCGAGAGGTCGTGCTGTTTCTGACCTGACCACGCTGATCTTCATGCAACTGCATAACCATGCTGAGGAACTTTGGGAGGCAGCCAAGACGATCCAGGATCTGCCACAGGCCTTTTCTGCTCACGGTGTCAAAAGCCTTTGTCAGGTCTACGAAGGTGACGTATAGACCCTTGTTTTGTTCACGGCATTGTTCTTGGAGCTGTCTGAGCACGAAGACTATGTCAGTGGTACCTCTGCATGCTCTGCATACCTCTGCTTCGCTGAGAGCGGCGATGTCGATGTTCAGGCGGGAGAGTTCATGCGCAATTAAGGCAGAGCGTCTTTGAGGACGGTTGCTCTCCGCTGTGTCTAGCATAGTCCTGATATTCCAGCATGCGAGATTAAGTGCAGATGCACCTTTAGAGGCAGGTGCAGAACCACTGGAAGTTCTTTTACCGCTTGGGAAGATGCCCGTTGACCGCGGCTAGCCAACTGAGTGGAATGAAGATGAGCTTTGTTTAGGCCACCTTTTCTAGGCCCGTCTCTATAAGGAGCAAGCAGTGCTGTCCCTAAAGAGGGCTGCTTGGTCATTCAAGGTGCTGCCGAACATTGTTGTCATCTCCGGGTCAACAATCAGACGACCAATATCCTGAACTGCCTGCATGCGGGATTGAGACTGTGGCTTCCAGTGACATCTTTCACCTACCGTGTTCGCCCCTTTCCCATCGCTACAGGACTTGGAAGAGTTGGGGTAGAAAAAAGGGGCGGGGGATTAGGAGGGTGGGAGGACGTGGAGCCTGTCCCTAGGGCCTGCGCAAAGGATTTTGCGCATTTTTTTTTTTAGGTGAGAGACGGTGTGCGCATACCGTTTCCCACCCTATTACACCCGGGGTTCATCTGTCGTGGCCGAGCAAGCTGGGACGGCGACAGCGAGGTCCTGGGGTCGTAGGTTTTATATCAGACTGTCCTTGTCCTAGATGGACTGCCAACCAAGGCTGTCGAGCTCCATCTACCCTGAAGTGCGGTAGAGGTATGTGCTATACATGACCTAGTCTGAAAGCATCAAGAAGACTCATAACAGACCGTGTTCCGGGAGGAATCGCTTGGCCAAGGATGGGGTGATCAGCACTGATGAAATACCTCTACTACCCCAGTAAGTATTTATAATTACTATGTTTGTGTGTAACATCAGTTGCATTGTTTCACTGATTATTCTTTGTTGTTGTAGGTCACAGCAAAAGAGCATTAAAAAACTCACCGTTCACATCTTGCTACAGCTTGTCAACACTTGTTATAAATAAATCCATCAAATAGAAGAGAAACCTGCCATGTTCTTTGCCTTGGACACCCCCATGTACACCTTTTGCCACTTAATCAGTAAATTCCAGGAGACGATTAAGGTCAGAAAAATTATACAGGCCATGCATTCGTCAAACATTGTTTCTCGGCACACTAATGACATGGTGGAGGATGTGTAAAACAGCTTCTACAGTGCATACTATTTTACTGCAGCCTGGCACATGTCCTGGAGTATATGTGTAACGGATGCCAGCTTAAAAGCTGCGCTGAATACGCGGTCGACAGCCCGGGCTTTTGACCGTGTGGTCAGCGCTCTCGCCTCCCATTGTGAAGGTCCTGTGTTCGAGCCCCATTGCGGGCGGTGCGAAACAGGGCGGGTTACATATGCATACATTCACGAAGGGACAAGGGACATGCTCTTCTGAAAAGATTTACTTTTACAAAATAATCTATATATGTTATATACTAATGAATTCAATATATTAAACAAAGATGCTGTGGTGGACACTAGGGGGCATGTCTCTCACCCAGTCGGGTTGGGGGCGTGGTTGGTATTCCAGGTTTTGGGCGCGCAAGTGTTAGCGCTATAAAGAGATGTTTGATCTTTGTCATGCAGTTGTTGTGTGCAGTTTGAAAATAAAGCTTTGCATGAGACCAAACCTCAAGTCTTTCTTGCAACTGCTACAATGCTTTATTATGTGCTTATTGTGGTTGAAGTTTTTTAAGTGCGCAGGCGCAGGGGGTACAGCCGTCCCTCTTTTATCTTGGTTACTTGGTTCCAGACCCAACCGCGATATGTGATTTTCAGCGAAGAAAGATTCAATATTAATAAACGGAATGTTTTCGTAGTTAAAGCATAGAAAACCTGTTTATGACTTTTTAAATACGTTTTTACCGTTATTAGAGCCTTGTAGACATGAAATAACACCTATAGTCACCTTTACACTTCTATTAGTCTTTGTTGACACCACGTTTGTATTCCACAGGCTACGAGATCACTGCAAGGACACAAGAGATGGCCACGGTTTTAAGCATAGAATGCAAGCAAGCTAACTAGTTAGCCTCCAATGCATTTATTTTAAACTTAAAAAAGGGTTTTGACGTGGCGAAGGACAAAGTAAGAAGCCCAAAACGTCTAACACTTCCACACGGAATGGGAGGAAAACTTTTTTTCACTCTCTCATGCCGGACATGCTATGACTGACTACATGCAGTGTTAATGTAATGTAATGTAATGTCACATTGACAATGACACATTACTGATGCCTAGTGACCAGAATAGTACATATGACTTTTCTTTCAGTGTTTTTTTTACTAATAATCGGCCATAGTCAACCATGAAACAGTGATTAATTCATTTTTTTAAAACTGCGACAGTGTGAGGGAGCGATGTCCGAATCGCAACATACATGACTTACGGTAAGCTCAAATGTCTCAAGGGTGCGAGATGAAAGTTTGGGCGCCACTGCCTTAAAGGCTAACTATGCACCGTAAGATGTGGTGTTGGGTGTGTGATCAAAGATGGCTGAATGAATGAGCAATGCTGGGAATAGTCCATCCACATCTTTGTTTATTTCACAAAATTCAACGTAAGGTATAATACAACAGCTACATGCAATATTGTACGAAATATTGAGACAGTGTGCGAGAACTGAGGCAAAATTTAGTTTAAACTGCATCATACGAAAACCTGAGCATTTCAGAATTTAGGTTTTACTGTACCTCTGTAAACTTAACATAATGTCCATCAATTGTGTTGCCCTACTGATAATTTGTATTGGCCCTGTGGCAGATTAGAAAAATACAATTTAAAAAACAAAATGAAAAAGTTGAAATGTTACTATGTCAAAACGTCAAAAATGTATGCCAAAATGTTGCTTCTGTTTGCGTACACATCTTGTCGGGTTATGAATACACTGCGTGAGTGTAACTGTGTTCTTAATGTATTTTTTATCACAAAACATCCTTTTTAGGATCCTATTAGCATGCTAATATATAGAAACAGGACCTGGAAGTTAGCTCACAAAACACAAAACACATTTTTGTAATTTGAAAGTTATAGTTTTACATGCATGAAACAATTTTAAAGATATATACAGTGGTGGGAAAAAGTGTTTGCGCCCTTCCGGATTTCTTATTGTTTTGCATGTTTGTCAAACCTAAATGTTTCAGATCATCAAGCAAATTTAAATATTAGTCAATGACAACACAAATGAAGACAAAATGCAGTTTTTAAATGAAAGTTTTTCTATATATATTTTTTTTAAGGGAGAAAAAAAATCCAAACCTGTGTGAAAAAAATGATTGCCCCCTGTGAACTACAGCGAACTACAGTGAGAGCCATTATCTACAAATGGTGAAAGCATGGAACAGTGGTGAACTTTCCCAGGAGTGGCCAGCCAACCAAACTTACTCCAAGAGCGTAGTGACAACTCATCCAGGATGTCACAAAAGACCCCACAACAACATCCAAAGAACTGCAGGCCTCACTTGCCTCAGTTAAGGTCAGTGTTCATGACTCCACCACAAGAAAGAAACTGGGCAAAAACAGCATGCATGGCAGAGTTCCAAGACCAAAAACACTGCTAAACAAAAAGAACATTAAGGCTAATCTAATTTTTTACAGAAATCAGAGACAAAAGTTTAACTTTTTGAAAGGTGTGTGTCCAATTTCATCTGGCGTAAAAGTAATGTTGCATTCCAGAAAAAGAACATCATACCAACAGTAAAATATGGTGGTGGTAGTGTGATGGTCTGAGCTGTTTTGCTGCTTCAGGACCTGGAAAACTTGCTGTGATAAATGCAACCATGAATTCTGCTGTCTACTAAAAAATTCTGAAGGAGGCAGTGGCAGACAAGTCCATCTGTTCGTGACCTCAAGCTGAAACGAACTTGGGTTCTGCAGCAGGACAATGATCCAAAACACACCAGAATGTCCACCTCTGAATGGCTGAAGAAAAACAAAATAAATACTTTGGAGTGGTCTAGTCAAAGTCATGACCTGAATCCTATTAGATGCTGGAGCATGACCTTAAAAAAGTGGTTCATGCTCGTAAACCCCACAATGTGGCTGAATTACAACAATTCTGCAGAGATAAATGGGCCAAAAATTCCTCCATAGCGATGTAAGAGACTCATTGCAAGTAAGCGCTTGATTGCAGTTGTTGTTGCTAAGGGTGACCCATCCAGTTATTAGGTTTAGAGGGCAAACACTTTTTCCACACAGGGCCAGGTAGGTTTGCATTTTTTGTCTCCCTTAACAATAACATTTTCATTTTAAAAAATGCATTTGGTGTTCAGTTGTGTTGTCATTGGGTAATATTTAAATGTCTTTGATGGTCTGAAAAATGAAATCAGGGAGGGTGCAAACACTTTTTCACACCACAGTAAATGATGAATGAAAGAGAAAAATGAACATTTAAGGTTACTTTTACCTACAGAAACACTGTTGAATTAAAAAAATAAGTCATAGCAAAACACAAATGTGGTGTCTTTGTTGATCTCCCTGCTACATTATGTCTTTGGCAACAATCACGTCTTCAATGAAGGTAAAGGTAACCTTAAATGTTGATTTATCCTTTTCATTCATTATTTATATGTGTCTATATGCATTTCAATTTTTTTTCTGCATGTAAACCTGTAAAAATGTGTTTCATGTTAACATTTTTGGCTTTCTGGAACTGATTAACTGGATTTACATTATTTTTAACAAAGGTTCCACTGTATATAACTTCTTAGCATATTGTCATTTTATAAAATAATAAATATCAAGATGCAATAAAGCTAATTAATATTGTCTTCTAACATTATGGAAGCGGGGACTGAGGAAGATGTGACAAAATTCTCTTTTAAACACACAGGCCGGCATTTTTTTATCTGATCCAGACTAAAATTGTGGCTGCCAACTGAGAAAAGACTGAGACACTTTGATAGGAGCACAGTGTCAAATATTCCCGCTCACGTTGCTTGTGTGTGAAAGAGATTATTGGCTTTGTATCTTTTAAATTCCAAAAGAAGCTGATTCAGACTCCTGCAGCGTGTCACAGCTCGTTGTAATTAGTGGATGTCCAGAAGAGAAGCCTGATAACCGCTGAGTGCACATTTCTGCTGTCAGTCAGCTGAATTGCCTCAATTGATCTTTTCATCAGGATTTTCTAATTATTACCAAGTAATTAAGAGCCATCTGGGGATTGTTGGTGTTAAATATGAAATTATTTAATACACAGAGGCAAGAAAATGTTGAGATACAGAGGCAATGTTGTACTACAAAAGTAAAAAAATGAATAGTTTGCACATCTGCCAATGTGTACGCATTTTTATGCTTGCACACTTCACTGCTCTCCAGGTGCACATTTTGTTGCATTTCACCGATTTCATTTTCACACTATTTTAGCACACTATTAGCACACTATTCCTGTGTGTACACGACTCCTTCAGAGGGTCGACACCCCACCTCCGCTAATGCCTTCTCCTTTGATTTACAATAGGAATGAGTGTTGTCATGCACCGATTAGTTCCACCTGCAATAACAATCCCAATTATCATCTCATTGTTCACTCGCAATGGGAAGCTAACAAGGTAAATAGTCGTGGAGAGCTGTGGTTGCTAATAAGAGTTGTCACAGACTTGAGCATCATGTCACACATGCTCACCCTGATGAACAGCTCTAAAAGTAGGGGTGTTCAAAGTGCGGTGCATGGGCCATTTCTGGCCCATGGCACAAAATTAAAATGAAACAGAAAAAAAGTAAACAAGGCAACAACTTAACAATAACTTTCATGAGTATAACCTTCTTTTTTTTTTTTATTAAAAAGTACATAAAAGTACTCTTCTGCCCTCACTGTGTGTTCCTATACACAGGTATGCAGCGAGCCAAACACTCTCCCAAAAAAGCACCAGAGACAGGAGTAGGCTTTAGATGCTTTAGTGGAAGCCGTGTAAAACTGTAAAAACAATACATATGCACACTCAGGTAGGATACACATGCATATATGAGTCACAAACAAATAGAGAAAAAACGAACAAATACATCATCCGATGTCAATAATATCAACAGAATATTATACATCAAGCTATATAGTGAAATAAACTTACAGTTTGTGCTTCTTGAAGAGCAAAGTAAAAAAGGATGGAGGGAGATAGAATGCATCTGTCTTCAACATGTACAGCATAAACAAAATGGCTGATTCAAAACTCACAACTTTATGACTTGACACCTGACCACAATTAACACAACCACTAGAGGGTGCCAAAAACAAGAAATAATGGAAGTCACATTTTAATTTGAGGGGCAGAACAAGTACAGTAATGCCTTGTTTTTGGTTCCAGACCTGACTGTGATAAGTGAATTTCTGTGAAGTAGGAGCCCCTTAAATGGAATATTTTTGTAGTTCAAGCATAGAAAATGTATGACTTATGAATGTGGGTTTTAACATTCTTAGAACCCTCTAGACTAGAAGTAACACTTCTACAGTCACTTTTACACTCCTATTACCTAATACAGTAGACATAATAAGAGAAAATAAGACTCATGCTCATGCATGTTGCTGTAAATGTGCTCCGGTGCTCGGAGAGCTGAGTAGACTAGACAGTAAGTGACATTGGGGGTTCAAATTTTTGAGGGTTTTAGCTTGGCATGATTTACAGTTGCAACAGAAGCCTGTTTTATGGATTGTTGTGCCTGTTGTGAGATAATTCAGACCTGCAATAAAAGCCTCTTGTTCCGGAAATCAAGTCTGGTGCTTGTGTGCCTCACCAAACATTACAGTAACATTACTGACACCTAGTGACCAATGTTGAATGAATAATATATATGATCTTTGAATGCATTCTGAATGCCCTATATTTTGTATTTTACTTGATTTAGCAATTGTATGCTTGAAAATGCTTAATTTTCAAGCTCTAGAAAGCTTTGAACTAGTACTTATTGTAAGTCTGTTTTTAAAATGCTATGGTGTATTTTTTTCCCCATTTTTTAAATAATCAATTCAGAAGAACGACACTCTCACATAATCCATAATCTGTTTGCAACCTGCTGAACTGTCTTTGCTAAGGACTCACTCTTTCCTTTGTCATGTGTCCATTGTTAATTTGCTCAAATCAGGGTTTTACATCAATAGAATATGAAATACATACAATCATGTACTGGACTAAATAAATTATATTCACAATTGTAATTTTTTTCTTTCTTTTTGAGTGTGTCTCATTTCTCATTAACAAAGATTCTGTTTATTTGGAACATACTCAATAAATAGACGTCCTGATTGTCATGCCCTATAGGACAGGAGTGAGCGTCTCCTGTCCTGCGCCCTTATTTGGGCGGGTTGCGCTTTCTCCGGAGAGGAAGAGGCAGTCGCTTCACGCCTGGTGGCCGCACAGCTGCGGACAATTATCGTTAGTGGCGGTTAAAAGGCCAGCGCGGTCGTACGTGCGGCGATGGTTCATTGCCCTTGTTCCTCGTCTCCTTGTCGGTGCTGTCACCTGAGAGGTTTACTCAACAGGAAACCTGTACCATGTTCACAGAGCCTTTTTCCCTCTGACGCTTTTTGTTTGTTCCTGTTGGGCACAATTAAAGATCTTTCTGTTTGTTCGCCACCGTCTCGTCTCTGCATACTGGGGGTCAAGCACAAGACCGTGACAGAATGAACCAGCCAAGAATGACCCCCGCAGAGACAGTGCACTGCTGCATGGCGGAATTAGCCGCTCGCTATGAGCGGATGCTGTGGAACCACAAGGCACCTGGCGGTCTCATGGAGGCCCTCCAGAAAATGAGGAACTGCGTCGCCCAGCTCAAGAAGGCAATGGGATGGAAGGCCCACCTCCAGCCCCATCACAGTCACTGATTATCTAAAATGTGATTGCATCCCTGTACAAAAAGACCAAACGGCACTTGTACAAGAATAAATGATCCAACTTCAAACTAATGATTAATTAAATAAACATATATTTTCAAGAAACTTTTCCATTAATCTTATACTCTAAAATTCAGCAGGTATAATCTGGCCCAGTGGATTATAAATCTGCAGAATACAATTGAACACTGCATTCAACCTTGAAAATGTTGGCCAATATATAAATGGTATTCAGTTTTAGGATGTGGTTATTATATCGTGAATTTCTCTTGGAGATAAAAAATAAAATATAAATAAAAAATAAAATATCCATGTATCTATGAATATGAAGTACATTTTATTGGGCGGAATAAAGTGGCCTAGTCCGTTATATCCCCCTGGGTATAAAATGGCCTAGGACATACTATACCTGAGGTATAGACTGGCCTAGGCACTTTAACACTGGGAATACGCTGGGCTGGAGGTATACTGAGGTATACTGTGATAGAAACAGCATGTGTGCGTGCCTCTTGTTAAACGTAGTCGTCACTACATGTCTTGGATTTGTTTCCTTGGCAGAATCAAAGTTAATCTCTGCCGCCAGGCCCTGGACTTTTCCACAGGCGGTGATCGATGACCCAAGTGGCCTCTACACCCTGCTGGCACCTTGGTCCTTTTTCTTTTTCCCTGCCAACCTATGCAAGGATCAAGACATAGCTTTATCATTCTTTCGTTGCTCCACATTTCTTGTGACATCATGGAATACTCAAGACTTAGGTTTGTCCAAATGTGGTGATCTAGACTTTAATTTCCATCTTTCTTAACAACTTGCACAATCTTGTATTTCATGACAAAAGTACCTCATAACGTCACCACTTACCTCATGGATCAAGGGATGTATGTTTCAGAACTGAGGTCGGGAACCTCAGGCAAGTCTGTCCCACTATTTTCAGACTCTCCCCCAAGACAAGATGCTTCCCGACAAGAGAGGAGCTAAAATGCTTTTGCCATGACTAATTAGTAGTTCGATTTCCTTGGGTATTTGCAGTTCTTCCAGTAGAACACCCAGAAGAACTTTACTAGTTCTTCAGGTTTAATGGTGTTTTGAACTTTGGCAATATTGTTGAGACCATAGAACATGAGGGCGTACATTCTTGTTCCTTTGGATGTCATGATTTCCAGTTTGAGCGCGTACTTCTTTGTCTGCACTGTTGTGATGATGCCCCCCACTCCATGCATGGCTAGTGTCACATGGTTGTCTTTTAACCCGAGTCTGTGAGCAGCCTTGTGGGTAATGGAGTTTGTATTTGACCCAAGATCGACAAGTGTTCCAAGCTTCTTGCCCTTATTTTTAGTCACCTCTAGCAACATTAGAAGGACTGTCCTGGAAGAAGTGCTTGACTTACTTGACGTGTTTAATTTGTTTGTGCATCCTCAGATGACACAAACTTTCTGAACTCTTCTAACCCTTAAGGTGTTTGACAATAGTTTAATCTGTTCGCCGGTAAGGTTGCCTGTTCCTTCTCTCTTCCTTCCACTGTCCTCCTTTCTTGGCCAGAAGAAGTAATGATGGTCGCCTCTGCATTCCCTGTAGTTACAAAAGTAGGTTTTATCACATGCTCTTCTTCACCGTGGCATCTTAGACAGTTCACATGTCCCTAGGTTGGCCACTGCAATTTTCTTTTCGCACAGCCCAAGCCCCCTGAACTTTCGACAGAAAAAGTGACGGTCATGATGTTGATCAACGCTGCACACGAGGCAAGTGCTCTCACGGTCCGTTATTGAGGTTCATGCTTTGATAAATGCTTCGTTTCTCACAAAAGCGAGGTCCGATTTCCTTAAGCAATGCATACTGAGTTGATAGACTTGTTCAAGAATGCTTTCTTGATTCTTCAGAAATGCTAACAACTAGGGACGAGCCGGATACTTGTTTTAGATGAGTATCCGTTACGGATAATGTATTTTTACTGAGTACAAGCATGAAACGAGTACAGCTCATCATTATCCGTTATTGTGATGAAGGAAAATCCTCATTAGGTAATTACTTATGTATTCACTCTTCACGCTCTGTGATTGCCCAGTCACACACAGCGACCGCCCCTCCCTGGACAGCACTGCTACAGCTAGAGAGAGGAGCCATGCCTGTCACTGTTTCACACACAGACACAATACAGACACTGTTTGCTTAGCTCAACTCCAGCGTGCACTCATTTTCGCTGTATTTTGGTTTGTATCATATTTAAAGTAAGTTTGTATACTTGTTTCGTTACGTACGTGGTGTATTTGATAAGACAGAGTTCAAAACGGCTCATGTCGCATTGGTCATTGCCTCCACTCTGGACGTTTTTTTAGTTTTTCTTCAGCTTAGCTCGTATCTAAAGTTACTTGGTAAACTTGTTTCATTACGTACTCGGTGCATTTGACAAGACAGAGGTGTAAACGGCTCAAGTTGCGTTGGTCACTGCCAAATTTTTTTTCCGTCTTGCTTCTAATTTGCCTGGTGATATAAAGTCTGTTGGAAAACTTTGCTCTTGAGGTACTTTTGAGAAAACTATAGTGAACAAGGCTGACAGGTCATTTCTCTGTTTGCCATCACTGGATGTTTGCATGAATCACCAATTTGACACAGATCATTAAAAATAAGTAAATAATAAGTCTTACAGTGTCACACTACACTGTGACATCTCGATGGTTTTGTATGGCATTTGTGGTCGTTTCCTATTTTCCGTCTAGTTACTGCTCTACCTTCTGTTTTCCTCAGACGCTGATCCTCCTGAGATGGGCGGAGCTGCTGGATGAGCACAGGTGTTTCCCATCTACACATCCCCACGGCTGCAGCTGGATGGCGTGGGATTATTCTTCGTACTGGACAGCCCTCTCGACACATCATAATTTCCTTGTCTTCCTAGACATATTACGGCATATGTTTTTGTGTCCTGTTTTTGCTTTACTACCTGCTCATCCTGCAGCTCGCCTGTTACTCAGGTTGTTTTTTGTTCATTATTTGTACTTTGTTCACGCTATACTTTTCCCGTGGTGCTCCGGAAGGTTTGCACCATAGTTTTTTGTTCCTGCTACTCAATCACAAGTGATAAAGAACATTGTTGCTTACCTGAAGTTGTCTCGCTACTGCATCCAGGGATCCAACGTAAAACCCCACGCGTTAGGCGTGACAGAATAATCCCACCAGTATCATGGATCCCGCAGAAAACGAGCAACTGCAATTTGCTCTCAAGGCTCAGGGCCAGATGCTCAGCAGACACGAACAGACCCTATAGGATGCATCTACCTTGGTTCGTGAGATGCACGCCCGCATGGCCGGAGCTCCTTTCGCCACAGCTGCAGAAGCGTCCTCACTGCTGGTCCCCGGACCTCCGGCTCTCCCGCCCTCCAGTCCATTGCCACGGGAGGCCAACCTACCTCACCCATCAAGGTATGCGGGGGACTTTGGCGGGTGTAGGCAGTTTCTTCACCACTGCCAACTGGTCTTTAACCAGCAACCCCAGACCTATTCTTCCGAGTCAGCCAAGGTGGCATACATAATTGGCTTGCTCACGGGTCGCGCCGCCAAGTGGGCTATGGTCGTGTGCGAGAACAAGCCGGAGCTACTCACCAGTGTGCGAGGATTCATGGACGAAATGAGAAGCGTATTCGACCATCCGGTGAGGGAGTGGGAGGCTGGCTTTCGTCTTCTGTCCCTTTGCCAGGGTTCCAACTCTGTGGCGGAGCATTCCATTACGTTCCGTATCCTTGCTGTGGAGAGCGGCTGGGACGATAAGGCTCTCCATTGTGTGTTTCTAGCCAGTCTCAGTTCCCGGATGCAAGATGAGCTGGCTGCCAGACCAGGACTCTGGAGGAACTTTTCGCCCTCTCTATCAGGTTGGATAACCGCTTGTGGGAGCGTGTCCGGCAGCGGGGGGTGGTTCCTCTCCACGTGGTCGACCAGTCATCGTCTCGCCGACAGGAGTGCTCCCAACGCACGCCGATTCTTCCCTCCATGCTCCATGATGTTTTGCAGCAATTATTAAAGAATAGACTTTTTGTTAAACCTCAGAAATGTTACTTCCACTCTTCTTCGGTGTCTTTTCTGGGGTTCATTGTGGAGAAGGGCCAACTTCAACCCGACCCTGCCAAGATTCAGGCAGTGGCGGACTGGCCTACTCCTACATCTAGAAAGCTTTTGCAGAGGTTCATTGGCTTTGCCAACTTCTACCGGCGCTTTATTAGAGATTTCAGTAAAGAGATTTCCTCTAAGGTGCCTTTTGAGCGGTCGGCAGGGGCCGACCTGGCCTTCAAGCGCCTTAAAAACTCTTTTACCTCTGCACCTGTCCTGACCCACCCTGACCCTTCTCTCTCACCCTTTTGTTGTTGAGGTTGATGCATCTGAAACCGGGGTCGGGACCGTGCTCTCCCAGCGCTCCAGTGAAGACCAGAGGCTGCGCCCCTGCGCCTTTTTCTCCAGGCGTCTCTCGTCCGCTGAACGGAATTATGATGTTGGCAAACGGGAGCTGTTGGCGGTAGTCCTCGCCCTGCAGGAGGAGGCACTGGTTGGAGGGAGCAACACACCTGTTTATCATCTACACGGACCACCGGAACCTCTCGTACATACGTGCTGCTCAACGCCTCAATCCTCGTCAGGCCCAGTGGGCACTATTTCTCACCAGATTCGATTTCACGCTGACCTACCGTCCTGGCTCACGTAACGGCAAGCTGGACGCTCTGTCAAGGATGTTCGCGCCTCCGGTTGAGGAGTCTTCCCTGGAGATCATCCTTCCTCCGTCCCGGGGGTTCTTCGGTGGAAGGTGGAGAAAACAGTGGCAGAGGCTGTTCGGGACATACCCTCACCGGCAGGTTGCTCGCCGGGGCGGCTTTTTGTTCCTCCTTCCCTCCGTTTTGACCTGGGCACACTCTTCCAAGATCGCCTGCCATCCTGGAGCCAGACGTACGGTCTTCCTCCTTTCACAACGCTTCTGGTGGTCCTCTCTCCACACAGACACCAAGAGATTTGCGGCCGCCTATTCCATCTGTGCCAGGAACTGTGCTGTGTGCTCACCTTCACAGAAACCTGGCTGACGGAGGATATACCGGACTCGGCGATCCACTTGGAAACATTTGCTGCTTACCGGGGAGATCGCACGTCAGCGTCTGGTAAACACAGAGGTGGCGGCGTCTGTGTTTACATAAACAAACGGTGGTGCACAGATGTACAGACGGGTTCCCCTGTCGTTCATTTTCAGACCGCCAGGTGGCGTCCCTTGAGAGGAGGGGGGGATAATGTCACACTAAGCTGTGACACCTTTGGTGGTTTCACAGTATATGGCATTTGTGGTCGCTTCCTATTTTCCGTCTAGTTACTGCTCTACCTTCTGTTTTCCTCAGATGCTGATCCTTCTGAGATGGGTGGAGCTGCCGGATGAGCACAGGTGTTTCCCATCTACACCCTTATTTAATCCCCACGGCTTGCAGCTGCATGGTGTGGGATTATTCTTCGTACTGGACAGCCCTCTTGAGACGTCGTAATTTCCTTGTCTACCTAGACATAGTACAGCATATGTTTTTGTGTCCTGTTTTTGCTTTACTACCTGCTCATCCTGCAGCTCGCCTGTTACTCAGGATGTTTTTCGTTCATTAATTGTACTTTGTTCACGCTATACTTTTCCCACAGTACTCTGGAAGGTTTGCGCTGTAGTTTTTTGTTCCTGCTACTCAATCCCAAGCAATAAAGAACATTGTTGCTTACCTGAAGTTGTCTCGCTACTGCATCCAGGGATCCAACGTAACACCCCACGCGTTAGGCGTGACATACAGATCACTTACACACATATGAATACAGATGGGTGAAAAGATACAAATACAGATACAGTCAAACCTGTCTTAGTGGCCTACTGCCTATAGCGGCCACTGAAAAATCCCCCGCAGAAAATTTACGTGTTATAGACCCTGTGTATAGCGGTCGCCTGTCTAACTCGGCCAGCGGCCACCCATTTTGTATCCCTTGGTCAATATCTGACCGCATATAGCGTCCAAAATGCCGACTCAAGCAGAAACTTCATGCACGAAAAAGTTTAGTTTTTTAAGCGATGAAGCCGTCGTGTGTAGACTTCAATTACTGAGTGGTAGCTCAGTCACAATCATTCACAAGATCTACACAAACTGTCAGTTGTTCGACATAAAAAAAAAAAACGGGCTTCTTTGGAGCTTGTTGCAGACAGTGACACCGTTTATTTCCTGGTGTGAGACAATGTGCACTGGTCAATACTGTAATGCCCCTTTTTGTGGGGAAAGAGAGACTCACGTCGCCGATGCACTTTAATCGCTTTATTAACAGCGGTTTATTAACCTAGTAGTTCTTTACAACTTTTATCCGCAGTCACACAGTGCCCTCTACTGGTCAACATGTAACAGTATAATTATATGTATCTGCAGACAACACAACACAAACACAACAACACAACAAACACAACAAAAACAAACACACAAAGACAACATAAACACAACAATTACAGACATGTTAATATGTGCGCGCACAATTTCAAAATGGCCGCCAACCTGTCTATAACGGCCACCTGCCTATAGCGGCCACTTTTGCCGTTTCCCTTTAGTGGCCGCTACAGACAGGTTCGACTGTATTAGGGATGAGCGAGTACACCACTAACAACTTGGTGAACCAGTTGGATGTTGTAACACCATTTTCTGGCTTCTTTTGAAAACTAAAAAAAGTGGGTAGTTTGCTTTCCACTGATACTATGTTAATGTTAATAATAATAATAATAACAAGAAGAAGAATATCCATACATCCATTTTCTATGTCGCTCCTCCTCATATAATAATAATAATAATACTTTTTATTTGTATAGCGCTTTTTCCGGGTACTCAAAGACACTTTACAATGGAAGATAAAACAATATAAACTTAAATAACAAACAGAACAGAAAGACACATTAAAATACAACAAACAGAGCTAGAAAAAAGCTAACCAGCAATGTATAAAAAGTTAAACATTAAATACAGTTTTAAGTTGTTTTTTGAAGGTGGGAAGGTTGGAGCAGACACGGAGTGGTTGGGGCAATAAATTTCAGAGGGTGGGGGCGGCGATGGAGAAGGCTCTGTCTCCCAGAGTCAGGAGGTTGGAGTCAGAGGAGCGAAGGGGACATTGAGGGGATTAAGTTGATGGAACAGGTCTATGAGGTATGGAGGGGCCAGATTGTGGAGAGCTTTGAAAGTGTTCAGGAGGACTTTGAAATGGATGCGTTCAGAGCAGAATGTCTAGCAGAATTGTCATGTCGGCAGATAGTGGCATTCGTCAGAGAAGAAAGGCTGAATAGTGAAAGAGGCAATAGCAGGGTGCAGTGGATGCTGCGGCCTGCAGGAGGAGCTGTGAGAGACACTAAGCGGATATGGAAGAGGAAGAAGGAGGAGGTGGCCGGTGGGATGTAAATAGTCTGGCAGTGTGTAATGCGTGTTGCAAATTTCCTGTTAAAATTCGGCTTCCCAGCTTGCTACGGTGTAGGCCGTCAGGATTAAAAAAAGATTTTCTGCCCCAAAAAAGGTTAAAATTGTCGATATAGTTAAGAGAGAAAGTGTTAGTAGTAGACTGGAGCCATGTGTGGAGGGAGAGAATACGACTGAATAACCTGTAACCGTGGTTGTGAGGTGAGAGAGGGCCACTGATGAAGATGGACTTGCCGGTATTGTGAAGGAACTTCAGCCTCAGCTCTCTCTTCACCATGACGGTCAAGTACAGCGACCGCATTACTGCAGACACCGCGCGGATCCGCCTAGCGACCTCACGCTCCAACCTTCCCTCACTTGTGAACAAGACCCCAAGATACTTGAATTCCTCCACCTGAGGCAGGACCTCACTCCCAACCTGAAGGGAGCAATCTACCCTTTTCTGACTGAGAACAATGACCTTGGATTTGGCGGTGCTCAGTTTCATCCCAGAAGCTTCACACTCAATTGCAAGCCTGCCCCAGTAAATGCTGAAGGTCACAGCCCGATGAGGCCATCAGTCTGCAAATAGCAGAGACGAGATCCTAAGGCCCCCGAACTGGACAACCTTGACGCCTTGGCTGCGCATAGAAATTCTGTCCATGAAAATTATGGACGCAATCCGAGACAAAGGGCAGCCTTAGCGGAGGCCAACATCCCCCGGAAACAGACTCGACTTACTGCTCTGTGTCCTCTGACTCTGCTTCATCTATGGAAGGTATATCAGGGGGATTGAGAAGGGACTCAAAGTATTCCTTCCACCGTCCGACTATATCCTCATTCGAGGTTAGCAGGCCCCCGTCCACACTGTTTACAGTGTGCACTGCTTCCCCTTTCTGAGGCGTTTCCCAGAACCTCTTCGAGGCAGACCGAAAGTCGCGCTCCATGGCCTCACCAAACTCCTCCCACACTCAAGTTTTTGCCTCAACCCACCGCCAAAGACGCAGGCCGCTTGGCCTGCCAGAACCTGTCAGTCGCTTTAGGAATCTCACAAGCCATCCATGCTGAATAGGACTCCTTCTTCAGTTGACGGTCCCTCCTCTTGCGTTTATTCATAGGGCCTTATGAATCACGTTTGGTCTGGTCCGGCACCTAAGACCTGTTTACCTTGGGAGACCCTACCAGGGGCATTTAGCTCCAGACAACATAGCTCCTAGGATAACTCGGGCACTTAAACCCCTCCACCATGGTAAGGTGGTGATTCATGGGGGGTGGAACTATTGTTAAGTGTTTAACATTAATGTCATTTGTCAGGACGGGGTCAAGTGTATCATTATGACAGTGGATAGGTTCATCCACTAGCTGTGCCCGCTGGGTCTGCCGGGACACCCGGACTGCGTTAGGGCGGACTGCTGAAGGCAACAAGAGAGCTCAGACTGAGGGTGTGGCTGTCATCAAAGTCCCACACGGTCAACTTGAGATTTGTGGGGCCAGAGAGGCTGTCTGCTGTCTGTCTGAAGTTGCCTGCCTCTCTCCTCGTCTGGGCAACGGTCACCCTGCCTACGCGGTCAAAGCTATTTTGGATATGAGAAGTAGGGGCAGGGGGGAATCAGTGATTGGGCGACTGGGAGGGTTACGGCCCCGAGGAAAGGTCTTGGCTCTCACGTGCCCTTATTCTTGATCCCAAATTATTGTCGAAATTCTATAGTATGTTTCTGGAAAAGCCAGGTAAGGGGGAGTATTGGGGGAGTATTGTTACATCCTTATTATATATGGTTCGTTTCAACTTTCTGTTTTTCTCTGTTTTTAGACTTCCAAGAGTTGAGTATTGTGCAGAGCTACGAGCAGCAGCTGGTCTCAGTAATCATCCATCCATTTTCTATGCCGCTTATCCTCATTAGGGTCGCGGGGGCATGCTGGAGCCTATCCCAGCTGACTTCGGGTACACCAGCCAGCCAATCGCAGGGCACATATAGACAACCATTCACACTCACATTCATACCTATGGACAATTTAACATGCATGTTTTTGGAATGTGGGAAAACCCATGCGAACTCCGAATCGAACCCAGGTCTTCCCCATCCAGACTTTCCAGACTGTGACTGTGTGGCCAACATGCTAACCACTAGACCACCGTCTAGTGGTTAGCACCATCTCAGTAATCAGTCTGCTCATATTTAGCTACAACTCTGCGAGTTTGAGTATTTTTCCTCTATGCCTTTGCTTGCTTACAGTTATGCTTGTTTACCTTTGCCAGCCTGTCTACTCTTTGCCCGCTGCAAGTATATCTTTATGTATCTTTTTGTGCTTAGCAGTGGTGTGGACTCGAGTCACTCAACTTAGACTCGAGTCACAGTTTTGATGACTGGGACTCGACTTGACAATATCATCAAACATTTGACTTGGATTTAACATCAATGACTCAGGACTTGATTTGGACTTTTGTCTGATGTCATGGTCCATCTCGTATGCTCTTATTTTGGTGTGTTCTCACTACTTCCTGTGTTCTCTGTGCCCATAGAACACCGGAAGCCAAGTGCTGGGTGGCGCCACGAGCAGCCTCTGGTGCCATTTTGTAATCAGTGTCTCACTATTTAATCTCCTTGGTCCTGTTATAGTTTGTCGAAATATGTTTCCTGCCACCTAGTCACTGCATGTCTTCTCTTCTCTTCTCTTCATTATCGTGTCTATTTATCTGCTCTTTGTCCAGCTTTTGCAAGTTTGGTACCCGGTAAGCATGTTTTGGTGTTAGTCTTACCGTTGCTGTTAGCTCTACTATTTTTTCCTGCTTGTGGTGTTTCTGTTCCTGCTCATTGAGCATATCCTCTCTTTTTGCCAGCCTGGCGTAGTGAATAAAGGGATCTTCTGTGCATCCACTACTGCTTGGGGTCACCAACCCTTCGATTGCAAGCTACTAGTTGATCTTGGGACTTTGCCGGTTGATTGCAAGAATATTAGAAAAAAAAATATTATTACTGTCGGAGAACGACCAACCGGCACGCATTCTGACCACTGAACACGCCCGTATGCCTCGCCGCCTCCAGGCACGCAACCCGCAAGCTCCAGCCAGGAGTCCAGTCCCCAAAACCCTGGAGGTACTCGTGCTTGCCTCGGCTCGCCTCGCCCCTCAACAAGCATTCAGTGACAGGAGAAAGCGAGAGAGTGAAAGTGGGCAGTGATGTTCCTGCGTCACCCAACAGTAGTTATTGTATGTTAATATGGCTCAAAGTGTTATGTTCTACAGTATGTTGTCGCTCTGCTGCTGCTTGTCTGCCATGTAATTTCAGTGCACCACCTTCCTGCAGCAGGCAGAGCTCTCTAGTCACACCTGTATTTCATTACCATCTCCTCGTTATTAGCACGGCAGCGACAGCACACCGGTGCTTCCAAAACATTTTTGGAAGGTGTGTGTTCCATTACATCTGGCCCAAAAGTAACACCGCATTTCAGAAAAAGAACATATTACCAACAGTAAAATCTGGTGGTGGTAGTGTGATGGTCTGGGGATGTTTTGCTGCTTCAGGACTTGGAAGATTTGCTGTGATGAGTGGAACCATCAATTCTGCTGTCTACAAAAAATCCTGAAGGAGAATGTCCGGCCATCTGTTTGTGACCTCAAGCTGAAACATACTTGGGTTCTGTAGCAGGACCAAAACACAACAGGAAGTCCACTTCTGAATGGCTGAAGAAAAACAAAATTAAGACTTTGGAGTGGCCTACTCAAAGTCCTGACCTGAATTCTATTGAGATGCTGTGACATGACCTTCAAAAGGCGGTTTGTGCTCGAAAACCCTCCAATTTGGCTGAATTACAACAATTCTGCAAAGATGAGTGGGGCAAAATTCCTCCACAGCGCTGTAGGAGACTCATTGCAAGTTATCGCAAACGCTTGATTGCAGTTGTTGCTGCTAAGGGTGGCCCAACCAGTTATGGGCCCAGCTGCCCCCTCCCCTCCGCACTGTATAATGTTTTCTGCCTGACAGAAACCAACAATGAAACCTTGTATAATGTTTCTGTATAATGAATAGATTAATACAGAGTATATTACAGTATACTTTTCCTCCACATTTTGATTTGCTTAAGGTTTTTAGTGTTGTGGCCAGTCGCATGACTGTCAAAGGACAGGTAAGTAGTGGTGATGAAGCCCAGCCAGGTTCTGAGAACAAAATGTCAAAGAAAAGCTTGAATCCTAATGCTCTGTGTTGGCTTTTATACTGACGCTTGAGTTCACGTTGCAGAATAAAATTTAGTAATACTATGATTGTAAATCAAATCGAACTTTTAATAATAGTTAATTGCAAGCACTTTCATAGTTAACTTATATTTAATCAGATTTTCTCTAGTGTTCTGTGTATGGTGTTAACCGGCTCCAGACCAGACTGTGATAAGTGAATTTCGCGTAGGAGTCCTTATTTATAAATGGAATAGCTTCTTAGGTAGACCATAGAAAATCTGTTTATGACCTTCTGAATACGGGTTTTAACATTATTAGAGCCCACTCAACATGAAATAACTTTTACGCTCGTATAACCCAATATAGGAGACATAATAAGAGAAAATATGACATTTAAGATGCGTGCTTGTGTGTGTTGCGGTAAATGTGCTCCTTGTGCTAGGGAGGCTGAGTTGGAAGGCGGACAGGAAGTGACGTTTGGGGTTCAGAGTTGAGTTTTAGCTTGGTCTGGGTTACGGCTGTAACAGTAGCACATGTTAGGAATTATTGTGCCTGCTGTGAGTTAATTTAAACGGCTGTTTTTCTTGCAGTCAGGTGTCTCTTGTGTTTCTCATCGAACATTACAGTAACATTATTGACACCTAGCTACCAGTGTAGAGTACTACATGTCATAGCTACATTCAAACGTCTTTGAATGCGTTTTCTGACGTAAGTGATTTTGGTTATTATCAAGAAAACCATGGAAGTTGCTAGATATTAGCCCCTTAAATTAAACTCTTATGAGCTGTATTTGTTATCATCATTATACAGTATTTGTCCAAAGAAATGTGCCTTTAGTTTTACCAGACATTAAAATGGATAGTAAAAAACTAAAGCAACAAGGGTGGTCTAATAATTTTTTCCATGACTGTATATGCATTTTTTTTAACTGATAAAAACTGCCATATTCAACCATGAAAAATCTTGACTTATTAATAAACATATTTCATATTTTAACATATTTAAAGCATGAGACTTGAGGAAGCAGGGAAAGATACAATGCACTTGAAGCACCAACGGTAAAATCTACATCAAACTAAATGGAGGTCCGGGAGAAGAAAGAGTGCTTGTTGTCAAAAGATATCAATGATCTGGATACATATTAAAGATCATATTACCATGAAAACAAGGAAAATGGAGGATACAACCCACAAGGAAAGAACCATGCAGTTAGAAGGATTACATTCAATAACATTTGACTTTGATATCATCGCTGCAAAGGCATGCTCAACAAAGGACTAAAATTAGGAATCTATGTATCTACATTCAGTGACACTCACAGTACAACATGAAAGATAAGGAAGTGCATCCAGATGTCAACAAGGGAAAAAGGAAGAACCTTTTTGTTTGTTTTTTTTGTTTAAAAAAATAGTAATTATAATAGTGATGATAGTATAATAATAATATTAACTCCTTTGATTGTATGGAAGAATAAGTAAACAGTGAATTAGTGTACGTTGAATACAGGAAGTGAACATACAGGATGTTAGCAATTGATGTGATACGGAGATGGGGTTTAAATAAGCTTTGCTTCTTCCTACTGTTTTTCGGACATAATGGAATTGTGAATTGTAACATGAAGCATTCAATGTAAACTGTATGTATGTTTGTAATATATTAAACCCTAGCCATATTTTAAAAACCTGTGATAGCGTGATGGTGCAAAATTTAAAAAGTGGCGAGGGTTACAGTGCTAGCGGCAGTCATGGCTAGCAATAGTGCCAAGGAGAAGCCAGACATTGAATGCATAAACAGACGTCGGCATCATGCTGGCTTATTTTGCCACCAAACACTCAGAAATACACAGTGTGCTTGAACGCCTATCAGCGCTTGGCACAGCGGGTCAGGGTTCGAATCTGTCATTATTATCATTATTACTGTATATTTTTAACAATACTGGCCCTCACAGTGTCAGCTGAGAAAAATTCTGGAGATGTAAAAAACATTGTGTAATGCAGTATGCACTGTATATTCCAAATATTTTTCTAATTAACTAATTAAAATAAAAAATGAAGCCACTTGACAAATTAAAAAATAAATGTAATTAACAATCGAAATAATAGTGCAACATTACATTAAGAATATTGTGAAAAAGATAACTATAACATTCAGGAAAACGTGGCATAGTGGCATAGTGGAGTAGTGAGACGTCCCATGATTCAGCTCATGTAGGAACAGGAAAGGAGACTTGATAGGAGGAAACGAGCAGATCTGTCAAGGTTAATACATTTATAAAAATAAAGTAAATGCTGCACAATTAAGGACATGTTACCTGCTTTACTTTTTTAATTTAGCTGGTC
The DNA here is from genome assembly GCF_027744805.1 of Dunckerocampus dactyliophorus. NCBI lineage: Eukaryota > Metazoa > Chordata > Actinopteri > Syngnathiformes > Syngnathidae > Dunckerocampus > Dunckerocampus dactyliophorus. The sequence continues at coordinate 6,636,734 of NC_072835.1, read as the reverse complement.
AAAGCAGGGGTGACTCATTGAACATGTTAACCCTTGAGTTTCAATTCAGTATAAAGCTTGCGAGTTTTTAGCAATCCGTTCATTACACATCTCTAGTTTTTTTTTTTTTTGTTCAAGAGAGCCAGCCATGGTGGACAGAGGCAGCTGAATGAATCAGCTTTGAAATGCTTTGAATGAAATGCTTTGCTGGGACAAAATGCATTATGGGAAGAAGTTCAAATAGGTGGTTTTTTTTATTTTAAACTCGTATGTGTACTAGTATTGTATATTTCTTAACTAACTACCTTTTGAGTGTTAAGTTGCTTTGTGATGAGTTTAACATTCTTTGTAAGATGACACCGTGACTGAGTAATGACCTCCTGTGATTTCCAATGGGTTGATAAACTCATCTTGAGTGTTTTCATAGCTCATGATTGGCTCCTGTCAAATAAAGAGCTACCTGGTCCTCATGGACTTGTGTGCGCCATAATAAAGTATGTCATTTTATGACGTGGACATGTGCGGCTTATAGTCCGGTGTGGCTTATACTCTGTATATTTTTCTCTCTAAATTTTGTGGGTGTGGCTTAAACACCAATGCGTTTTATACACCGGAAATTATGGTATTTTTTCCTTCATCACTGCATCACCTTTCTATTTATTGCTACATATCTGTATTCTGTATTTTCCTGATTGGAAAATGGTGACATTTAGTGGCTATCCACACGTAAACGTTTTCAGGTCAAAACGGCAAAGGACTTTATGTTTCAGCCTTTCATCCACATGGAAATTGTGTTCTGAAATTGTATTTTTTTTTAAACAGCTTCCACGTGGGGAAATCTGAAAACGCCGGCTTGTCATTTCCATGTAGGTTAGAACCCACTTCTTTTTGAAAATGAAGACATCACCAGGGGCTGGAGGTGAGGAAGGATGGATGAAGAAATTAACTTAAGAGCAGAGTAAAAGAGAACAGTGGAGTGGGTAATGATGAAATATAAAAGAAGAGCGGTAGGGCGGTGGGGTGACAAGATGAGGGCGAGTCGTTCATTTGAAGGCCGGTATCTCTAAGGCAGCAGAATTTCAGGGTCAGCAGGCCCTGTAGAACTTCTACACTGTAATCAACAACATGACACAAAGATGCATCCAGTGGGTGTTGGGTGGAGTCTTCATTTTACATTTGCATTAATTGAATGCCAAGAATTCAAATATGCTTCAATGAGAACAGGGAGAACACATGAAAGACATGTTAATTGCTAATCAAATTATCAAAGAGTAAGCTGAATAAAAGTTGCAAAGGAGAAGGTAGACTGATTTAAGCTTTTAAAATAAGTTACTGTTGATCACTTGCATTCATGATTGAGCATTAGCGTTAAGCAAAAAGTGCTCAGTGTGCTGCATGTCCGTCAGATCCTCCAGCGCCTCCTCGAAAATCGGCTGTTCGTTAAAGCCGAAAAATGAGAATTTCACTCCGCCTCTGTCTCCTTTTTGGGGTTCATAGTGGAGAAGGGCAAACTGCGTGCCGATCCCGCCAAGGTTCAGGCAGTAGTCGATTGGCCTTCTCCCACATCAAAGAAGCACCTACAAAGGTTTCTGGGGTTCGCAAACTTTTGTCGCAAGTTCATCCGCGACTTCAGCATCAAGGCTGAACCTCTGACCAGGCTCACATCTGTTAAGGTTCCGTTTGCTTGGACCCCGGAGGCGGAGAAGGCTTTTACTAAACTCAAATCGTTGTTCGTGTCACAATTGCTAGTGACTACCGTTTGTTGTGGTTGTCACTGCTTTGGTACCTGCCTTCTTCTGGCTTGTTTCTCTTTTTTGTTGCAGTTACACCTTAAGCGGGCTGGAGGCGGGGACGCTGGGCACACCTGTTGCTAATTACTCGATACTCATTTAAACCGACTACCCACAGCTGGCAGCCGCTGGTTTATTGTTTCGCCTCTGCTGGCTACACACCCGAGTGCTTCTGCCTTGTTCCATGCCAATTTGGACCTGCCGCCTCCCTGCCGTCCAGCTAACTCCCAAGTTTGTACTTTTCTTCATGGTGTAACTTTCATTTGCCTTTTTGTCTCTGTTTTGCCACGACACCATCGCTTTCTGTTTTTGGAACTCCTCTCTCTTACATTTTTTGTTATTAAAAGTCCTGTATCACCACATGAACTCTCAGCCTCTGCATCTGGGGTCCTAATCACACCGAGAACCTGACAGTTCATTTTGGCACCTGTACTGATACATCCTAACCCTGCATTGCAATTTGTTGTAGAAGTTGATGCGTCCGATACAGGAGTGGGTGCCGTGCTCTCCGAGAGGTCCCTGGTCGACCAGAGGCTGCACCCATGTGCATTTTTCTCGCTTCGCCTCACGCCGGCTGAACGTAATTATGATGTGGGGAACTGAGAGCCTCTGGCCATCGTGTTCGCTACGAAGGAGTGGAGGCATTGGCTGGAGGGTGCGGCCGAGCCGGTGGTGGTAATCACTGATCACAAAAACCTGTCCTACATTCGCTCTGCACACAGGTTAAATTCCCGCCAAGCACGCTGGTCATTATTCCTCACTCGCTTTAATTTCACCATCACATACAGACCCGGATCCCGCAGCATTAAACCTGATGCCCTGTCTTGCATCTTCAGCCCGGCGGACATCAACCGGAACCCGGAACCCATCGTACCTGTGGCCAAAGTGCTGGGCGCGGTCCAGTGGGAAGTGGAGAGAAAAGTAGCGGAGGCCACCTCTAACACTGACATACCGGAGGGGTGCCCCACAGGTAAACTGTTTGTTCCCGACACCCTCAGGTTGGACGTGCTGCGGTGGGCCCACTCATCCAGGATAGCCTGCCATCCTGGGGTCAGACGTACACAATTCCTGGCAGTGCAACGGTTCTGGTGGCCGTCGATGTCCGCTGACGTTAAGAGCTTCGTCGCAGCCTGCTCTGTCTGCGCCCGTAGTAAGCCCGTTCACCGCCCACCCGCAGGACTTCTCCAACCGCTACCAGTCGCGTCCATGGTCCCACATTGCTATGGACTTTGTGACGGGGTTGCCCTCCTCTCACAGCAACTCCGTCATCATCGACCGCTTTTCCAAAATATCACATCTTATTGCTCTACCCAAGCTCCCATCCTCGCTGGAGACGGCCCAACTTCTGGTACAGCATGTGTTCCGCCTCCACGGCATCCCCATGGGCATCGTCTCCGACAGAGGGCCCCAATTCACATCCTGCGTCTGGAAGGGGTTCTCCAAAGCCCTGGGCACCAAGGTCAGTCTCATTTCCGGATATCATCCCCAGTCTAACGGCCAGACAGAGCGGGCCAATCAAGTCATGGAAGCGGCGCTTCGCTGCGTCTGCCACCGGCACCCCCCCTCCTGGGCCACGCACCTCCCCTGGATCGAGTACGCCCATAATTCTCAGATCAGCACGGCCACAGGTATGTCCCCGTTTAAAGCCGCTTATGGGTTTCAACCTCCACTGTTCCCCTCCCAGGAGACCGAGATTGCCATTCCCTCACTTCAACTCCACCTTCAGCGGGCCTACCACGTTTGGCGAGACACCCGTGCCGCTCTGTCCCGCACTGCTGCCCGCAACAAACACCTGGCTGACAGGCACAGGACTCAGGCACCCACTTACCTTCCTGGACAGAAGGTGTGGCTATCGGCCCGGGATCTTCCCTTGGCGAACACCAACAGGAAACTCGTGCCAAGATTCGTTGGACCCTATCCGGTGAAGGCCATCATCAACCAGTCGGCTGTCAGACTGAAACTTCCCCCTTCACTTAATGTTCACGCTGTTTTTCATGTCTCCCAACTCAAACCATGAGCACTAGCCCACTGTGCCCTCCGGCCGAAACTCCGCCTCCTCCACGCGTCATTGATGGCCAGCCAGCCTACACGGTAAGAGCCATCTTGGACTCGAGAAAGAGGGGGAGGGGGGTGCAGTACCTGGTAGACTGGGAGGGGTATGGCCCTGAGGAGCGCTCCTTGGTGTCTCGCTCCTGTATCCTGGACCCATCCCTGGTTCGTGATTTCCACTCGTCCCACCCTGACAAGACCAGGTAGGCCGCCAGGGGGCGGCGTATTAAAGGGGGGAGGTACTGTTAGGAATGGTGCGCTGCTCTCTCTCCCGCTCTACCTCTGCTCCTTGTTGCAGTGCCCCTCCTACCACCCAGCGCCCTTCTGGCACACCTGCAGCTCGCCAAGGAGGAGGATTGAAAAGCAGCTGGCGGCGGAGGCATGGTGCCAGATCGTTGTTGCTCGTTGCTCTTCGACACCGCACGCCGACACGCTCCAACCGCTGTCCTTTCAGCACCCTGCTCCGGCATTCTACTGCTACCTTCCTTTGTTTGTTCCCGCACGTGCCTGTGGCTGCATGTTACCCTTGTGCCTAGCTGTAGTTCTGCTAGTGTTTTTTGTTAGCATAGTTTTTGTGACGGTCATGTGCTGCTGCGCCTCGCTCTCTCTATCTCTCTCTCTCTCTCACAGCTGGGCGCACAGCAGGAGCAGGGACAACTGGGCACACCGGCAGTTAATCATCCTCCCTCCTACTTATACCTGAGTAGGAGCAGCTGTGAGACGCCGGTTCCTTCCTTGCTGCTGGTCAGAGCATTCACGGCATCTCCACTCTAGCATTCCCAAGTTTCAGCGTCTCTACAGCTGGGTGCTCCAGTTGTCCCCTTGTTCTGCCTTTTGCATAGTTTATTTTGTGTGGACACCCTTTTTCCTGGAGTTCCGCTTCCCACGGACTCCAGCGCTTTCTGTTGGCTCCCGCCTAAGACTATTAAAAGAACTGTCATCACTCACCTTGCTGCTGCAATTTGTGGTCCACCGCGCACTCACGCGTAACAGTTTTAGTTTTGCTGTTCCTCCTTTTCTACCTTTTCGGTAGCTTCCCAGTTTAGGTTAGTGTGTCTTTTCCTCCCCGTGATTTCTCCGGGTGATTTTTGGTTGTACTTTTCTTGTTTCTACTTTGTCTCCTCTGTTAGTATTGGTGTGTAATAAATTCCATTACATCAACCGCCAGCTCTCGCATTCTGGGATCCTCGCGCTGGCCTTGGGCCCAATCCTCACAGTGATTCTTTTCTTTTGGATTGGATGGTCTCTAAAGCCAAACTGTACAGGGTGTAGAGCAACGGGTATGGTGTTTAAATGGCAGATCATTTGTTTGGCTTCCAGTTCCTCTGCAGTCTTGGACACTGTGGGCAATGTGCTGATGGGGCTCTAGTTTGTCACAGAATGAGGGTTTCCACTTTTAAAAATGGGAATGACAATGGCTAGTTTCCACATGCTTGGGAACTTTTTTTGCGAAATGGACTGTTGAATATGTAACCCCACGTTAGTGCCTGTCCCTTAAAGCCAGTGGCAATATCTCATTAAGAGCTGGTGCTATTATCCAGGTTTAGGAGGCTGGTGTCTACTTAAAGGCTACCTATTATACACATTTTCAGGCCTTTGCATTGCGTTCTGGACTCCTATAGAGCAGCTACATACGATTGTACGATTACTTACACAAAATAAACACTGTTAGGACACTGATAAATTGTTACTTACAGATTGATCTTCTGACTCTTCAACACGACCAAGTAACGTTGGAAAGGCGTCGGACTTTAGCAACAGTTTGGCGGATAGTCCAGCTTCGTATTGGCCCATGTTCACAAAACAGTCCCGTGTGAAGTGCTGTTGACAGCAACTCCAACCATTTCTGCCTGATGCTTGCCTTTTTAAGCACACCTGAACAAACATTTCCTGAGAGCAATTGCTCGATGTGCTAACACCGTGAACAGAGCGAAACAGAGCGGGAGTGCTGGGCATGCCAATATAAGGAAGTCCGGGTTGCATTGACGTCAATGGAACTCGGTGTTTTAAAAAATTGTGTAGCGCTGTCCAAAACTGCTTTCAGGGCTCACTTCCAAATGCGCAGACCTCATTATCTGGCGTGTTGGCATTGTTTAACACGAGAATACAACATTGTGACAACATTTATAGGTCAGAAAAGAGGAAAAGTATAATAGGTCACCTTTAACTAGATGTGTAAGTAACCGTGAAATAACCACCCCAAATAATGCACACATGACCAAACCTTGCCAATTTAAGTCAGTGTATTGAAGCACAACAACAGGTCCCAACCATGTACACCAGATAATCAAGGAAACAAATATGTCCTTTAGATGAAGACAACATTCAAGTTCACAGCACAAATGAATTATGGCCATTAAAAAAACCACCCCACAAAAAATAATGAAATGAGTGCACTTATAAAAAGCCCTACCACCCTCTTTCACAAGGATTGCACAGTAGAATGAGTCCGGTGTTGACTGGCGAAGTGAAATGAATGTGGCTAACATGTGGGCATTACACATTTGGACATCCTAGTAATTAACTGACTGCTATCTCGATTGTCTGTACAAATATGTGGTTCAGCTTGACGCCGTGGCTCCCTGATCAAGTTCTGCAACTTTGAGAGTTTCAGCTCGAAATTCAGTCTGGCTCTAAGTTATTTTATTTCTCGCTATATTTATTGTTTATTATTCAGCTATATATGTGTGTAAGCGATCTGTATTTTGTAGACTTTATTATTATTTTTTTTTTTATGTGTGAAGTTGGTGATTCATGCAAACATCCAGTGATGGCAAACAGGCAAATAATCTGTCAGCCTCGTTCACTGTAGCTGTCTCAAAAGCACCGCGACAAGCAGCTTTCTAAATTATATTTACTTTATATCACCAGCCAAACTAGAAGCAAGCAAATGAAAAAGTAACACCGGCAGTGACCGACGCAACACGTCAGCTCTGTCTTGTCAAATGCACCGCGTACGTAACAAAACAAGTTTACCAAGTAGCTTTAGATCCCAGCTGAGCTGAGGAAAACCTAAAAAAAATCAGTCCGGAGTGGAGGCAGTGACCAATCCAACACGAGCCGTTTTCAACTCTGCCTTGCCAATTGCACTGCATATACAACGAAACAAGTCTGCCTACTAACTTTAAATATCATACAAACTGAAATACAACTAAACAGAAAACGTGAGCTGGAGTTGAGCTAAGCAAGCAGAAAGTCACTGTCTGTATAGTTTGTGTGAAAGAGTGACAGGAATGGCTCCTCTGCTACAAGGCGGTTGCACCAAAAGTAGGACCCCAAAGCAGAGACAGACTACGTAAAAATTAGTGTTTAATGAACAAAAGGTGCACTGACAAAGTGGATTCAACATGGTAAAAGTACCACCGAAAAAAAAAAAAAAGAGTACAAAAAGCAAAGTAACAAAAGAAGACTGGCCGAAGCCACAGGAAAAAACAAATGCAACGCCAGACTGGAAGGTTACAGGTAGCGAAAACACAAGGACCCTTTTTAGCTGATAGGAGAAAGGCAAAATATCAAAGGGTGGCAAAAACACAGATGAAGCAGGCATGAACCAGGAGCAACGGTGCATGCAGCTAGGTGTGGATGAGATAGTATTCTCCCTTGCCCCCTTATACGACGCCCCCTGGCGGCCCACATGGTTTGGAAGTATGTTTCAAGTGGAAGTCTCGGATGAGGGATGGATCCAGGATGTACGAGCGGAAACCCACGATCGCTCTTCAAGTCCATATCGCTCCCACTCGACCAAGCACTGCACCCCCCTACCCCTTCTTCTGGAGTCTAAAATATCCCTCACCGTGTACACAGGCTCACCATCAATCAAGCGTGGGAGTGGTGGAAGCATGACTGGAGGGCACAGCGGACTTGTGGACACAGGTTTGAGGCTGGGAATGTGGAACACAGGGTCAGTCTTGAGGGAGACAACTCAAGCTTCACAGCTTCGAGGTTGATGATGGATTTGATCTTGTAAGGCCTGACGAACCTGGGACTCAGCTTCTTGGAGACACCTGCCAAAGGTAAGTCAGGTGACGACAACCATTCCTTTTGTCCTGGCCGGTAATCTGGAGCAGGGACTCTGTGACGAGCCGCAATTTGGCGGTTACGTGCAACAGTACAGGATAGAGCAGCTCGGGTATCCCGCCACACTCGATGAGCCCGTCGACCGAGGACGAGCATATGTCAGACTCCTGAGAGGGAAGCAGAGGCAGTTGATGCCCATACACAGTCTTAAAAAGGAAACATACCTATGGCCAAGCAGAAAGGGTGTTGTGGGCGTATTCAACCCAGGGGAGGTGGGAGGACCAGGAAGAAGTGCAGCCTCCATGTCCTGGTTGGCACATTCTGTCTGCCCATTGGCCTGTGGATGATAACCAGAAGAAAGACTGAAAGACACCCGTAGTGCCTTGCAGAAAGCTTTGCATACTTGGGAGATAAACTGGGGCCCTCTGTCTGAGACCAAGGCCAAAGGGATGCCATGTATCCTAAATACATGCTTGACCAAAAGTTGAGCAGTCTCTAGGGAGGAGGGCAGTTTAGGCAAGGCAATGAAGTGTGCTATGTTGGAAAAACGATCCACTATGTTAAGGATAACACTCTTGCCTCGAGATGTAGGAAGACCAGTGATGAAGGCCAATGCAATGTGGAAGGAGGCCTGCTGGAGGTTGATGTGACGCAGCCACAAAGTTATTGATGTCCGTGCTCTTGGAAGGCCACCCAAACCTCTGGGAAACCTCTGGGAAACCTCTGAGAATATAGTCAGAAGGTGGAGTTTCAGCCTGAATTCCTCAATGGTCTGGATGTAGAGGCACTGTCTTGGCTGACTTTCACGCAATGTTGAAGAGATGTCTTCAACATTGCATGAAAGTGTACCTCTGGATTGGCAGACCACAGTAGTGGTCCCCTTTTCAAGACGGGTGACCGCAGGATGTGTTGCAACTACAGGGGGATCACACTCCTCAGCCTCTCTGGGAAAGTCTATTCAGGGTGCTGCAGAGAAGGTTACGGCCGTTAGTCGAATCTCGGCTACAGGAGGTGCAACACTGGACCAGCCCTACACCCTTGTAAGGATACTGAAGGGTACATAGGAGTTTGGGTCTACATGTGCTTTGTGGACCATTTGACCTGTGGGGGGTGCTCCGGGAGTACGGGATTGGTGGCGCACTATGACGTGCCATTTGGTTTAAACACTCAAAAAAGTTCAAACCTTGGTTTGAATTTTAATCATCAACACAAGAAATTAAGTCACTCGCACACATTTCACTCCTGTGTCTGTGCCTTTTTGTCCTGGGGCAGTTCTGCTGTCCTGTAGCGTTTTTGTATCCTTGTTAAAACATATTGCTGCAGACAAACCAAGGATTCATTTACAAGTGAGTAAGAAAGCAAGGTAGCGATGACACACGAGACATGCCAGGACGGCACAAAGGAGATTGATTGACAATCAGGACGCAGAATGGGTGATTCAAGATTCAAGATTCAAATTGTCATATGCATAGTAAAACAGGCAGTTATACTATGCAATGAAATTCCTATTCTGTTCATTCTCCCAAGAAAAGAAAGAAAACACAAGAAAAATAAAAACATAAGAAACATAAATACCAATAAATTAAGCAACAACAACAGAAGAGACATTAATACAAATAAATAATACAAATAAATAAATAAATAAAAGTGCTATGAGTGTGTGCGTGTGTTTGCGTGCGGTGTGTGTGAGTGCTTCGTTGAGAAGCCTGATGGCCTGTGGGTAAAAGCTGTTTGCCAGTCCTGGACTTCAAACTCCTGTAGCGTCTGCCTGACGGTAGGAGTGTGAATAATGAGTGTTGTGGATGTGTGCTGTCCTTGATGAGGTTGTTTGTTCGTCGTAGGACTCTAGTTTTATAAATGTCTTGCAGTGAGGGGAGGACTGCCCCAACAATGTTCTGTGAGGTCTTGATCACCCACTAGAGTGCCTTCCTATCACGTGTTGTACAGTTACCGTTCCAAACAGTGATGGAGGCAGTAAGGACACTTTCGATAGTGCATCTATAGAAGCAACTCAGGATTGTGGTGGGCATGCCAAATTTCCTCAGTCTTCTCAGGAAGTACAGTCTCCTTTGGGACTTCAGAAGCTGAAATCAGTCATATTTTTAAGTATATGGATACAATAAAACCTACCTGTTTAATAAATGTAACTGTAATAACTGTAATAAATAATAAATGTAACTGTAATATATTTAATACATATAACTGTTCTGGAAGAAGGCATCATGTGACATGATGCCTGGATTCATCCTGGCGTGTACAAACGAACAGTTTGTACACGCCAGGACCATTAAACAGTTTGTTTGTCTAGCAAACAACAACAGTTTGCTAGATAGCATCAAAATATGTCAGAAAGCACATTCACAGTCAACATTTTTAATAATACTATATTTACAAAAGTAAGCCTGGACCGTCCATATACAACAATCTAGATGTCATTGACATGTAATCCAGCAATAAAAAAATATTGACTATGTAGCAGGCAGTTTGTATTTAAATAGTCTAATAATCGACCTCAATGGCAATTTCTGTCTATGCCTCTAAGGAGCACCACAACCACATGAACCAAAGTAGATGTCAACACAAAAGAGCTGTAGAAAGTTCTATTATCCATTAAGGCGATGGCTTCTGACAACGCTGAAGTTAGTTTCCAATTTTTTTTTTTGTTTTGTTTTTTTTCCCCCTGTCCTGTCCAGCCTTTAAAGCAGATAGAATTGTAGATCTAAATGCTCAACAGATTTAGTCTGCCAGGGAGAAGTGTGATATACACTTCCCCATATATATATATATATATATATATATATATATATATATAAAGGTGCAAGAATGTGTGGGCGTGTAATTGTCACTGAGAATGCATGAAAGGAAAGGGGCCGCCCTCCACCTCCCAGAGAGCCCCGCCCCAAATAGCCAGGCCGAGCCCCCGCCGCCAGAAGGCCACCAGGCCCACAGGGGCAGGCAGCACAAAGATCAGCGCCCCAAGAGCCAGCCCAGAGAGCCCTCCCCCCCGGGAAGACCAGCAAGGGGCCGCAGAGAGGCAATTCCAGTGAAAGACAGGGCGCCGACGGGCCGAAGGACAGCCAACCCCTAAGGCCAGCGAGAGATCACACCCCACAAAGGCAGACAAGTGCCGGGGGCCACAAACCGGCAGGCCCAGAGATGCCCCCACAACCGGAAAGAAGCCCGCCCACGCCGGAAGCGCCAATCCCCCCCACTCCCAGGGAACGGAGCCCCAACCCCTGCCCGACCCCCGACACAGGACCGCCCCGCCCAGGGATGCAGGAGGCACACCCTCCACCCACCCGACGGAGGCACGGGCGGCAGAGATGTATCACCCAGCACCCGAACCCACTGAGCAAACCCCTGTATGCCCCCCCCCCCCAAAAAATAAATACCTAAAATAAATAAATTAATAAATAAGCACACATACACGCACATACATACACACTCCTACACACCCACGTGCGCACACACACGCACGCACGCACGCACGCACGCACGCGCGCACACACACAGTGGTTGACTGCCCGACACCCAGAAGCCTCGCCCTATCCCCCGTTGGTAACCCGAAGAGCAGCAGAGCCGTACATACAATCCAGAACCCAGGCGCGGAGGGTGCGGACTGCCGGGGAGCAGGAAGACACCAGGCCACACCCTCCCAATGGTAGGACGCCGCCAGCAAGGCAGACAGAGGAGTCAGCGAGGGGGAAAGCGGGAAAATGAGCAAGCGGGCGGGCAAACAGCCGAGCAGCCAGGCGAACCACCACACAGCGCCAACCGACACTTGCGAGGCAGCAAACCCCGGACAGGGAGCGGGAGCACCACACCCCAAGCCGCAGGGAGGCCAAGCACCAGAGCCGAGAAGGCGAGACCAGCAGCAGACCAGCCGACGGACCCCACCAGCCACCAGAAGCCAGACCAGCCACATGCCACCAGGGCTGACAGCGCACCACCCGCGCACCGGAGCCCCACCCCCGACAAGCCCGCAGACAGACCGGGGAGGCGAGGACACAGACCGCGGCCCAGCAGAGCACAAAGAGCAGCGGCGACAAACACCCAAGCGCCCGGCAGAGCACAATCCCCCAGCGGGACCGGCCCTTGGGCACCCGTTCCCCCCCTCCACCCCCACCCCGCCACCCAGGCCTACAGTACCCGCAAGCATGACCAAGCCCCAACGCACCAGTCGGCCCAGCGTCCCAGCAGCCGCCGCAGCGCAGCATCCATAAGCCCCCGCGGCGGCACGCGGGCCACCTGCAGCACCGGCACCGCCCCCCGGAGACTGCCGAACCTGCCCCAAGAGCACAGAAGCGCCCGCGGCACGTGTCAGTCCAGGGGAAGCACTAAGCCCTAAGTGTCTACTGTGCGATTAAAATTGGGGGGCAACAGGTCAGTGGCACGGCAGGAGCAAAGGAGCCCCGCAAGGCAGCTCCCCTCCCCAACCACACCTGACCGTAGGCCACCCCCCAAAGTCCTATATGTATGTGAGGTGGTGCAGTGGAACAGCAAAGACGGGGGCCCCATACCCCAACGCCGCCCAAACCGAGTAGGGGGGACCAAGGACACATGACCGACCGGCCACCCACCACAGCCCAGGCTCGGGCGAGCCACAGGCCGCAGGACACACCACAGGCCCTACCCGGCCCGCCAGAATGCCCAGTCCGGCCCACCCAACCCCCCAGAGGCGATACCCCCAGTGCCCCCCAACACTGTAGCCATAATACATTTTATTATGTAATTATTTTTAATGATCTATGTGAAGTGTCACGTTCTGTGCTCTGCGTTGCGCACACGCACAACGAACAGTAGAATCAGACAAGACACATCTTTCTTCTGCCTGAATGGCATCTGACTGAGCTGCGATAGAGTGGAACCTACTACGGGCTCGGACGCACCGGAGGGGTGCCCTGAAGGTAGACCACAGAATTAAGGTCGGAGGTCCTGCAGTGGGCCCATGCGGCGAAAGTATCCTGTCTGCGCCAGGAGCAAGCCCTCTCACCGACCACCGGCGGGATTACTCCAACCGCTCTCAGTCCCACCTCGACCTTGGTCTCACATCGCCTTGGACTTCGTTACGGGGTTGCCATCCTGTCACGATAACACCGTCATTCTAAACATAGGATACCACTTCTCCAAAATGATTCATTTTGTCGCCCTGCCTAAGCTACCCTCCTCCGTAGAAACTTGTTAGGCATGTATTTTGACTCCATGGTATCCCGATGGACATCATCTCCGATAGGGGCCCCCAGTTTTCATCACGAGTGTGGAAAAGCTTCTGCAGGGCCCTGTGCGCCAAGGTCAGCCTCACTTAAGGACAGCACCCTCAGTCCAATGGCTAGACAGAGCGGGCCAATCAGGACCTGCAAGCAACTCTCCACTGCGTTTGCCACCGGCAGCCCTCCTCCTGGTCGGCGCACCTCCCCTGGGTCGAGTATTACTCATTGATCAGCACAGCCACAGGTAGGTCCCCCTTCAAATCTGCATATGGTTACCAGCCACCACTGTTCCCCTCCCAGGAAGCCGAAATTGCCATCCCCATGCACGTGCATCTTCGGCGGGCCCATCGCGTTTGGCGAGACACCCGCGCTGCCCTATCCCGCACGGCAAAGCGAAACAGACTGTTGGCCGACCGACACTGCATCCTGGCTCCCGCTGATCGCCCCTGACAGGAGGTGTGGCTATCATCCGGGACTTACCTCTGGCGGGCACCCACAGAAAGCTGGCTCTGAGATTTGTGGGTCCATACCGAGTGGAAGCCATCATCAACAAATCCTACGTGAAACTGAAACTACCTCCGTCACTCAGGGTCCATCCGGTTTTTCACGTTTCCCAACTGAAGCCAGCCATCACCAGCCCGTTGTGCCCTCCGCCTGAGGCTCCTCCTCCGCCGTGTGTTGTCGATGGTCAGCTAGCCTATACAGTAAGAGACATTTTTGACTCGAGAAGGAGGGGTAGGGGGTGCAGTACCTAGTGGACTGGGAGGGATCAGGACCCGAGGAGCGCTCTTGGGTAGCCCGCTCCTGTATCCTTGATCCGTCTCTGGTCCGTGATTTCCACTCGTCTCACCCCAACAAGCCAGATATGCCGCAAGATATGTGCTGCGTTGCTGCCCTCTCTCTGCCTTATGATGCAGTGCACCGCTCCTGCCATCCGTGAGCTACTTGACGCACCTGCAACCCATCTGGCGCATCCTCTTAAGCAGCAAGCTCACTCTCGCTCGTCGCCAGATTGTTGCCAGACTCGCGTCATCCCAGGCTCTCTCTCTCCAGAATCATTGCCTGCTCGTAGCTTTCATAGCTTTTTTACCTCAGCCTTGTGCTGTACTCTATACCCCTGGTAGGTGTATTACCAGCAGTGTATGTATCTCATTTTGTTCACCTCGCCTGCTTGGTTCTCAGCAGTGCTTTCGTGTTTTGTCTTTTGCTGTTGCTAACTACTCTACCTTATTTTTTGGTAGCTCTTTTTGTTGGTGCCCTTCCCCCGTGAGCATTCTGGGCGGTTTTGTGTTGGACTTTTTCACTCTGCTTTGTGCTTTGGATTTTTTGTTGCTCCTGTGTGTAATAAATATTGTTAACCCTCATCGACTCTTGCATCTTGGGTTGGTTATTCATGCAAGCATCCACTGATGGCAAAGAGGGAAATAATCTGTCAGCCTTGTTCACTGTATTTTTCTCAAAAGCACCGCGTTCAGTACTACAAGCAAAGTTTTGCACCTTTACATCACCAGCCGAATTATCAGCAAGCAGACAAAAAAAAACCACAGTGACTGACACACCAGTCGTATACAGCTCTCTTGTGAAATTCACCGCGTATGTTATGAAACAAATTTAAGATTTCAACGTGCAAACTGCAACATATTGAGAAGGGTGTAATATTTTACCACGCTTACGTATATAATGTAGTATGATAGCCATACAGGCAGAATGTTTGATGCAGCTGTACCTAATGTTGTGGCCAGTCAATGTAGGTTACTGTTACCACTGCCTGTGCACTGCCAACTGAAAGTTAACAAAATTCTTGTTTTGTAGGTAGCGCCCCTGTTTTATGATGACTTTGTGGAATAAGACAAAAATACATTTTAAGGAAAAAAGCAGTCATGCTACTCCATTTGAGTTGCATAAGTGATTGACGCAACACAAGCCTCCACACAAAACAAGTTTACCAAGTAACTTTAGATACAAACTGAAATAGAGGCGAGCTGAGGAAGTAGTTGAAAACGCCACAGGAGGCGTTTTCAACTTGCCAATTGCACCGTGTACGTGAACGAGGCCCCGCTCAGCTCCTACGTGGCTCCTGCCTGCACAGTGTGTCTCGGGAGGGGCGGTCGCTGTGTGTTACTGGCCAATCACAGAGCGTGAAAAGTGAATACTTCTTTCATCACGATTACGGATAATGACGAGATGTACTTGTTTCATGCTCATATTTTTTTTTAGATTTATACCTTTTATACCTTTTATACCTTTTTTTCAGCATCTAGTCCAAATTAGACTTGGTGCTGTTCAGAAACTACTGGACCTAAACTTCTCAAATATGGAGTGGAATAATCTACAAACCCCAAAGGTTTATAATAACACAATTTCTGATTTGTGAAACTTTTACTCTATTTGTGAAAATTTGTGTCTTGAGACAGGTTTGTTTTACCCTACTCATGATGTGTTGTTGTTGCTAATTACCCTACTGACAATGTGTTGTTGCTAGCCAGCCAACGCGCTGGTAGCTAGCCAGGGCGCGCTGGCCTTAGCTATCTCGCCTGCGCGTTAGCATTCTCGTCTTCAGAATGGCACATGCACGACAATCCTTTCGCATTGTTTAGAAGACACTGTCAACCGATTGATACTCGGTGCATGTTTCCACAATCAATTAAAGATTTATTGCTGATTATTATCGATACAGGATCGGAAGGCGCAATACAATCCTTACATCCCTAGAAAATATACTGCAAGAAGATTGCATTCCCCATAAAGATGTATGAATTGATCACATGATGATTTAATTGTATTATTTTAAGAAACTACAGTGTATGTGTTTTCATGATGTTAAAATGATTAAACTTAATATCTTCCTTGTTTTGGGAACAACCCAGAAACCTCAGCTTTTTAGAATGAGATTCAAGCACTGTGCAGGTGTGTGTGTGTGTGTTGTATTTTGTCTTCCATAGACAAACCTGCTTGTTTTGTCTCCTGCTCTCCGTCATGATAAGCGATGTGCACGAATGAAGGGCGTGTGTGTATCAGTAGCAGAGTAAAGGTCAAAACAGTGAGATGGAGGAGAGGATCTTCCATTATAGATTTGACCTCAGGGTTGCACAATACGCACACACACACACATACACACGCACAAACATACACACACGAAGCTGAAGGGAAGTTGACTATTAGGTTGTCTCCAACCCTCTGCCTGCTGGGTCTCCTACTGATTAATATGCTCTAACTATGTGTCTATCAGTCTTTCTGCCATATTGCTCTTTATGAGGCTGTTCCTCATGAAATTCTGATGAAGGCAAGGGAGATTCATGGACATGTTTATTTATACTTTATTTATACTTTAAAGATTGTAGGTTTATCCTTTGCACATCACACTCAGAGAGAAAGACAGACTCATCTGCACACGCACAACAAACAGTAGAATCAGACAAGACACATCTTTCTTCTGCGTGAATGGCATCTGACTGAGCTGCGATAGAGTGGAACCTTGGTCTGTGTCATTAATTCCTTCCAGAAGGTCCAACTCTAAGCGAAACATAAGAAATAATGTAAATCGAATTAATCGGTTCCAGAAAACCACAAATGCTAACACAACACGTTTTTAGAGTTTTACAATTGAAGTTTTACATGCAGAAAATAATTTTAAATGCATATAGATACATATAAATGATGAATGAGCAAAAGCACCGCATTCAATTCTACAAGCAAAGTTTTCCAACTGACTTTACCTGTCTGTATGTCACTAGCCAAATTACAAGCAAGCAGATGGGAAAAAAAAACCCAAAAAACACAGGCAGTGACCGAATAAGCACGAGCTGTTTACAGTGTACCAAGTAACTTTAGACACAAACCAAAATAGAGGCAACCTGAGGAAAACCTAAAAAAAAAAAAAACGTCTGGAGTGGAGGCAGTGACCAACGTGACACAACGACGAAACAAGTTTACCAACTAACTTTAAATATCATACAAAAAAATACAGGCGAGCTGAGGAAAACTGAGTACTGATTCGAGCCCCTGAGCTGGAGCAAGCACAGAGACATCATCAGTCAAAATGAGTATTCGGCTCAACACTACCTTTTATACTCCATCTTTTTCTTTTTCATAGTTTTTGTTGTAAATTGTAAACACTGGAAGATGGTCACTGATGTCATTAATTAGCACACGACCAATTGTGTTCATTAGTGAATACACTCCTGATCAAAAAGACCAGTTGAAAAATTGCTAGAATTAGCATTTTGCGCTTTTGGATCTTAATGAGGTTTTAAGTAGAGCTACAATATGCAAAAACAAGAAGGGGGAGTGAGATAAAAAGCATTTTAAAAAAGTAATTTATTGAAAACAACAATTAAACTGAAATAGGCTGTTTATCAGCTGATCAAAAGTTTAAGACCATCGCTCAAAAAAATAACAAAAAAACTCTCCAAACCAGAACAAATAATGTTCTCAGTAGGACTCTGTAATGAGTAGCTCCACTGTTCTTGTTAATCACTTCAAAAATTGCTTTGGGCATGCTTGATGCGAGTGTTTCCAGGAGGCTAGTGAGAACATTGCTCCAAGTGGTGAAGATGGCTTCACAAGTGTCTGGAACTGATGGCCATTTTCATAAATTTCCCTTGCCATCCATCCCCAAATGTTCTCTATGGGATTTAAATGAGGGGAACATGCAGGATGGTCCAAAAGAGTGATGTTATTCTCCCTGAAGAAGTCCTTGGTCAAGCGAGCATTGTGAACCGCAGCGTTGTCCTGTTGAAAAACCCAGCTGTTACCACACAGACGAGGGCCCTCAGTCATGAGGGATGCCTGCTGCAACATCTGCATCCGTTTGACGACCCTGCACCACTTGAAGCTCCAGTGTTCCACTGAATAAAAAAGCACCCCAGATCATGATGGACCCCACTCCACTGTGCCGGGTAGAAAACATCTCAGGTGGGATCTCCTTGTCATGCCAGGAACGTTGGAAACCATCTGGACCGTCAAGGTTACATTTTTTCTCATCAGAGAATAAAACTTTTTTCCACCTTTAAATGTCCCATGTTTGATGCTCCCTGGCAAAGTCTAAACGGGCAGTTTTGTGGCATTGAAGGAGACAAGGTCTTTGAATTCCTTTTTTTTTTAAACCCTTTTTCCCACAGATGTTGTCTGATGGTTATTGCGCTGCAGTCGGCACCAGTAAGGGCCTTAATGTGGGTGGAAGACCGCCCTGTGTCTTGAATGGACAGCCAATTGTATCCTCCCGCTCAGCGCAGGTGTGATTTCTTTGGGTCTACCACTTGACTTTTTTGTTCCATAATGCTCAGGATCTTTCAGAAAATTTTGAATGACTGATTTAATGCACCCATTGTCAGCAGCAATGGCACGCTGCGAGAGGCTTTGCTTATGCTCGACAATCCAACCACGTTCAAAGAGAAAGCTTCTTCGCTTTAGCCATCAGGAGGACATGACAGTGTGAATGCCTGACAGAAAATGAACATTTTGAGCAGATTTTAGCTTTTATAGCCTGTGGTCTTAAACTTTTGATCAGCTGATAAACAGCCTATTTCAGTTTAATTGTTGTTTTCAATAAAGTACTTTCTCAAAATGTCTCAACCCCGCTTCTTGTTTTTGAATACTGTAGCTCTACTTAAAACCTCATTAAGATCCAAATGTGCAAAATGCAAATTCTAGCAATTTTTCAGCCGGTCTTAAAATTTTGATCAGGAGTGTATATTATCAATTAGCGTGGCACAGCGTTTTTTTTTTTATTCTGATTGATCTGGTGATTTTAGGATATAGACTCAAACATTGTATCTATAAAGTCATCTATTCTACTTTGCTTATTTGCATTCAGAAGATCGATTTTGAAGTCTCTACATACAGAGATGATTTTATGACTGATGTCTGTGAAGATTGCTTTGTTCCAGTCCTCAAACATTTCAATGCATGACTTAGGTGTGCTACTGTATATACACTGTAGAAACTAAATTCCAAGAAAGTAAAAAAAAGTCCTATTTTAAGCAACCATTTCTTATTTTTTTCCTAAAAAGAAAAAATGACTTGTCTATAAATTTTCACTTGAGAAAAATAAACTTATATTAAGAAAGTATAGCTAGCCAATTCTTATGAAGATATTTTTTTGCCAAAAATGTGTTCTTTTTTCTAATAGCAAGAGAAAAATCTTATTTGGACAGATGAACATATATATTTGTCTTAAGTTAGGAATAAAACTGATTTCTAAACTTTCTAAATTTAAGAATGGACTGACAGAAAATATATCTACACAGCAAAAACTACATTTCAAGAAAGTAAAAAAGTTCAATTTTAAGCAACCATTTATTTCTTAAAGATTTGTTGATTTCAGGCCAATGTGAAGGCTGCACAGCAAATGTCATAGTGTACCAAGATTTATTATCTTAAATCTAGTCATAAAATCTGCGTAATTGTGTAAAATTATTCAACTTGATTCAAGAAGATATTACTCTTTTTTTATCTAGTTTATAAATCTAAAAACTAGTGAATTTACATGCAATTCATAACATTCCAGCTCAAGGCCCATGAGTATAGTAGGAGTTTGTGGCAATAAGCCAAAAGTTGGTCAACTTTGAGATTTCACATTACCAACTAAAAATCCGGACGAACTGAAGCAGTTGACACTAGCTCTCAACTTAGATGACATTCCTAGGAAGACCCAGGAAGATGCTCGTTAGCTCTAAGCATGTTTTACCTGAGGACTATGCTGAATTTACCAGCTCAACAGGAAGTACAAGTCTTGTGCTGAAAGATACAGCCATCCCAACGTCGGCACCCCAGTGAAAGTGGAGATTGTAGGTGACTGTTTTGTTGTGTTCTTATTTTGTCGATGAAACAATGCTACTGGAATGGCTTACTGTTTCACTTTAGCTGGATCTGCTTAGCACCCAACTATGTTATTGTCTGACTGGGGAAGTAAAAGTAAAAAGTAGTTTTTGTCACTGGCTCTCACAAAGTCTGCCATGATAAGTGGTGGCAAATGCGCGCTCTATGCTGTTGTTGTCGGCGGACGTAGTGTTCTAGTGCTGTAATGCTTACACTGCAAATGATTTGCCACTTGCCAAAATTTTAAATCATATTTCTGACATGTTAATTATTTCATAATTATTATTTCTTAATAATTTCCCTACATTTAAGGGCCATTTACTCATTGACTTTATAATATAACCTTAATTTTTGAATGAGGGATTACTTTTGTCTAGTTTAGTTCAGAAATGTTAAAATTCAGCAAATAACTCTCAAAATAAGTTGCGTTGGTTTTCCCAACAAATGAAATCTTGTTTAAAGATTCCACAACACAGGATTTTTTATCAAGTAAAATTAACTAGCTACATAGAAAGATAATTTCACTAGTTTTAAGTATTTGTTTCTAATATCTAGTCTGTTTCTTATATTTGGCAATCTCTTTTTTGCATTTAAGATGGATTGAGGCTTATTTCAATATCTATAAAATAGTTTCAGGATGCACCTTTTTTACTTTACACTAGTATGAGGTATTAAGTTGGGGTGGCCGTGGCTCAGGAAGTAGTACAGGTTGTCCAGAAACCGGAAGGTTGGCCGTTCGATCCTTGCGCCCTCCACCCAGTCACCGATGATATGTCCCACTTCAGATAAGATAAGCTATGCCTTTTGCTTAAGTTATATACACTATTTACATCTATGTACATGTTGATCAGCCACAGGTTTAATGCACGGTTATAGTACAGGATTATTGGAGCAGTTTATATTAGGGAGTCTGACAGCTGCACGTCACCCACCTTGCTCCTTACATGTATGTTTCTCAAGAAGGATGGATGCCTACTGCTAAGTGTTCACTTAAAAATGTGTTAATATTTTTTTATTTTAGGAACATTCACTTTTTATTGGTTGTAAAAAGGTAAATAAAATAAAGTCCTAAGAAATAATTATTTCCAGCTTAAAGGTCCTGCTTATTATTAGATATAACTCTTAAATGTAGGATTTCGGTCCTGCTTATTTCTAGATATAGAAATCTTAATTTAGGACTTCTTTACCAAGTAAAATTTGCTTGCTTTGCATGGACAGATCATTTCACTAGTTTTAAGTAGTTTTTTAAATTTTTAATCCTTATAGCTGATATTTGGCCAGCCCTTTTTTGCAGTGTAAAATGAGAAAAATAGGTCAAAATACTAATTACACGTTATCATGAATGTGTTACAGCATATATATAAAAAGATAAAACATTGTTGGTGGTTTTTGGAGTTTTTTTAGAGGGCTTTTTAGGCGGATAGATGAAACCCCAGTACATGCATTATTAGCTGCCTCATGCTAGCAGTTTTTCAAAATTTAGAACATACAGAAAAGGGAAAGATGTGTGTACATGTCTCACATAAGAATTATGGATAATGGGCAACATTTTTTTTAAAGTGCAGTTTCCGCTCTGCATTTACATGCATTTTGAATTGTTTCATGCGTGTAGAATTGTAACTGTAAAACCATAAAAATGTCATATTTCATCAGATATTTGGGATGTTTCCTGCCTTTGGTTTTTGTGTTTCACTGTGTTGTTTGTCGCTTTGTTTTTGTTTGCTTGTAAACATGTCGAGTAGGTTGGTACATAGCTGATTCAAGCAGAGCGGAAGTAAGTAGTAAAGACTCAAGTGAGCCGTGTATCGAAAATTGTCAATTTCATATCGATTATTTGTGGATTTTACTGGTGCACCTGGAACATAACCCCCATGAAAAACGAACATCTACTGTATACGGAATCCAATGGTAGTACAGTCAGTAAAGAGGAGTTGTTCAGGTACAAAGGAGTACAATCCTGCCTCTTCCTGCTGCAGCCGTGGTGCTGATGAATGCCACTGATTGTGAAGCGCCTGCATGTGTGTCTCAATGTTCCGTCCGACATCAGGCGTCAGGTGATTTGCGGAGGAAACACAAAGAGCGAGGGGAAGACAGGAACAGAAACATACAAAATGTGACAAACTGGCTTTTGGAATGTTGGTGGTGTCCAAACATTTGTGAGTGATTATTTATTTATTTTTTGAGCAATTTAAGGTTCATCCTCCAAGCTGACGGTGATTA
The DNA here is from genome assembly GCF_027744805.1 of Dunckerocampus dactyliophorus. Lineage (NCBI taxonomy): Eukaryota > Metazoa > Chordata > Actinopteri > Syngnathiformes > Syngnathidae > Dunckerocampus > Dunckerocampus dactyliophorus. Next base: position 6,614,650 of record NC_072835.1, on the reverse strand, counting down.
ATTTTCCCTCCCCACTTCTTCCCTCACTCGTCTGCATTTGTGTGAGTTCCAAGCTGCTTTTCAGTCTCCCCACGTGCGTCTCATCCGCGGCAGCCGGCTGTTCGATGAGAACATTCAGCTAAATGTCTGATCGATAGAGGCTGGCAGCGCTCTCTGCTGCCGTCGCCAGAATACTGACGAGGAAGGGGGGAGGTGCCTGTTAACATTGTCACATTAATGGCGGCCATGCTGAAAATCAGGAAGCTCTCATGTTTGATCTGGGTCTGCATCTGTGAGAAGTAACAACCACTAAATAATGTAGAACAAATTAATTGATCTCCATTTAATTTGTTTAATTTATTTGTTTCAGACATGGTAACAAGTTACCTTAAGGAACATCATGTAGTGCACAATTCAACATGTCTGAAAAAACATACAACATTATTATTATTATTATTATTATTACTACTAGTAGTAGTAGTAGTATTAGTATCATCATAATCATCATCATCATCATTACTGATTAATTAAAATGAAATAAATATGCTAAAATACGAATATATTGTTAATAAAAAATATTAATAATTTAGAATTAAATAAAATAAGTAAGTCACAAACATTGAGGATAAATATCTGAATATTAGATTAAATTTATTTTTTTTTCCCTTGACAGGGAAGAACGTGTATGGCAGGAGCTCTGTTGATGATACTGGAAATTTTAACTATTTTGGTGCTTTCCTGACTACACTTCATGCACACAAGATCAGTGCTGCTTGCTGAATCTCCCCAACTTTAACTTGGATAGTTGAGAGGTACAGATACAAGTATCGATACCTGCTAGCAAGTGTAGCTAACTAGTCAACTGCTGAAGTTCAAAGAGGTTGCTCAGCAACAATGCCAAACACAAAGGAAAATGATTCTGGCTCTGAATTTTCAGAGGACGTGGACATAAAAATAATTCCAGGAAACCTAGCAATTGAGAATCTGCATTCAATGGCAGAGATGCATATTGCTTCATTTACAGCTATAAAGGAAGTCATAATGGATGTCAGTATTGGTGTCACAAACATTAAGGAAGAAAATATAGCACAGGACAAGTCTATCACATATATTATGGAAGAAAATAGAGCACAGAGCAAGTTTATCACAAATATTATGGAAGAAAATAGAGCACAGAGCAAGTTTATCACAAATATTATGGAAGAAAATAGAGCACGGAGCAAGGCTATCAAAAAACTAAGTAAATAAGTCAACAAGTTGCAAGATGAAAATGCTGATTTGAGTGCTGCTCTTAAGGAGGTTAAAAACTCTATGGAAGATATCAAGGCTCTGCAGGACGATATTAAGGAACTGTTGAATGACAATGACGCCTTGCCCGCTGCTCTTAAAGAAGCAAAAAAACGTAAAGAAAATACAGCATTATGCAAGGATGTTAGGGTTCTGCAGGATGATATCAGGGCATTATTGGAAGATAACGCTGCCTTGCGCACTGCTCTCAAGGAGGCTATAAACCATATGGAAGCCACCTCAAGTACTGATCTTAAGGACGCTAAAGACCCCAGGGAAGAAAATAGAATGATATGGTCCTCACAGGGCTCCGAATCACACCCAAGTCAAGAGATGTTCCTTCAATAAAGCAACAGATTGCTAACTTTCTACAATCGAAGGAGGTGGATGTCGATGTCAACAGTATTAATATTTGCGTCCCACTTCATGGCAGAAACAACACCACACCTGTCATCATTAAGTTCACCAACAGGGAATTATAAACTGCACTGCTGAAACAGGGAAAGAAGCTAAGAGGCACCAACGTCTACATGAATGAGCATCTCACAAAACGCAATGTCGACATCGCCAAGAAAGCACGAGACCTGAGGAAGCAGGGAAAGATTCAAAACACTTGGAGCACTAACGGGAAAATTTACATCAAAACTAAAAGGAGGTCCAGGAGTTGCAAGAGTGCTTGTTGTCCAAGATATCAGCGATCTGGATGCATATTAAAGATCATATTACGATGACAATAAGGATAATGGAGAAGACAGACCAATGCAACGAGAAGGACTACATTCCACAGCAATAACCTCGACATAATTAATAAAAGGAACTCTTGCATACAAACCCAGCGTCACTAGCAGTGCAATACCGAAGAGGATGTGGATATCGACAGGAGAGAAAGGACAGGATAAATAGAAAGGGGGAAAAAAAAGGAAAAGGAGAAAAAAGGGGAAAAAAGAAATTATTATTATTATTATTTTAAACATGTGTGTAACTGTATACTGTATATGTGTGTAGTGTACTGTATACACTAAGTCCCCAACTTACGAACAACCGACATGCGAACATTCGGAGATATGAACACAAGCTGACTGGTCTACTGTATATTTTCATGTATTTTGGCTTTTGGAAGTCCATATTTATGCTGCTACATGCTTGACCAGTAGAGGGCACTGTGACACTGCTAATGGGACCACCAGGAAGAAGAGGAAGAGGAGAGAGGAAGGCTTAGTTGTAGCTGTATAATACAACCCGGACAGAGCGTGTGATTAAAGTTTATGAAGAGTTAATAGGCCTGCTTAATTCTACACCACCCACAGAACACTACCTCTTTTAGAAGAGTCTAAGCACGACGACCATTTGTCCTTTTTTTCAATATCTCCTCCTCCTCCACCACCAACGACGTATGCTCGACCACTCCTCTTCAAAGGTAAATAACATTTATCATTACGTATTATTATATCATTTTTATTAGTATTAGTTTTTATTAGTTAGTATTATTAGTTTTTTTCATTACTTATTCTCGTTTAATATTACTACTGCATCCAAACTCATATTTACATACATACACATATACAGTATGTATATATGTATACACGTACATGTATACACAAACACTTGTTCGAGCCTGTCGTGTGCAGGGCTGGACTACAGGAATGGCCACTGTTACATAAATAGATCTACTTTGAAATCAATGACAACTTTTCAGAAAGTGTTGAGTGTTGTAAGTGAAGCATTTTGTGTTGTTTCTTGCCACATATGAAGCATAAATGGTCTAAAGTAAGCATTTTCTAGCATAAAAATGGGTAAATGAACTAAAATACAAATAGAAGACATTCAGAAGACAGGCACAATGATCCTTAACACAGGCAATTGCGGCCATAACCAACACCAATCGAAAACTCAACTCTGAACCGCCAACGTCACTTCCTGTCCAGCTCCCCTAGCACCGTAACACATTTACAGCACTTATTTGACTAACTACGACAAACAATGGATTACTGTAGTGTTGAATTTGGCATAATCCGTATCATTGTCAATTGTTGTTGACTTCCAGCTGCGTCAAGTCTTTATGAGTTGTTTCTTTAATTTTCTTGTAGTTGAGATCATTTCATATTCAATATTTGTCCAGTTCCTAGATATTTTTGACAGCTAGTACTTTGTACTTTCCTCCAGCCCTCAGTTTAACTTGATGTACATTTTTACAGTTACATTTTTCTGGTTTTATCATTCATATTTCTTTTGTACTTGATATATTTAGTCCATTCTCCATGTGAATCTTTTCATTCTCACAGCAGCTTTAAACACTCCCTGTTGAACACCTTGCATGGCGTCAACAGGTTTTTTTTGTTTTTTGTTCTTTTTATCAAAAAAGAACGTCTTTTCCCAATTCCAAGGGTGTCCAACTTTTTCCACAGATGGCTGCTCACTAAAAAAATGATTTTGGTACTTTTAATTTTGTAAACAGGCTGGAACCAATCCACGTTGATATGCTAAGATGTCTTATATTGTCTATATATTTAAAGCAAAAACAGCCTGCATTTCAGCTTTGTGCTATAGGTGACAAATGTTATGTTAATAATTTTAACATTTCAACTTTTTCTGTCATGTTCTGTGTTCTGCTCTGCTTCCCTCTGCCGTTCATGTGTTGCAGCACATCCCTGAACCTGACCTGGACTTTAATTGAACACACCTGTGGCTCATTAGTGCTGGCTTTCTTAAGCAGCTGTCTACCAGTGGCAGATTGTATGCCCTGACCACCTGCCTCCTGCCTCCTGCCTCCTGCCTCCTGCCTCCTGCCTCCTGCCTCCTGCCTCCTGCCCCCCTGCCCCCTCCTGCTCCTTGCCCTACTCTCTGGCTCCCTGTTTACCTGTACCTACCTGTTTAGTATTTTGATCTGTTCCTGTAAGGTTTGCCTTCAGTGTTTTTTGTTACTTTCTAGTCTTTTTCCTAACTGCCTTTTGCTGTTAGTGTTTTTTGTTGTTACTACCCTCGTTGGATTTTCCTTATTTGTACTTTGTACTTTTGTGGACTCTTTTTGTATATATTAAATTTTCCTTTTTTTGTACTTGCTCTACTCTTTTTGTCTGCATTGGGATCCTACACCTCACCGTGTCCCACGGCAACTCATGACATTTTCTATATTACGCCTATTTGCTCTTTTTTTTAACTTTTTCTGGGGTTTTTTGTTTTTCTTTTTTGTTTAATTGTATTTTTGTTTAATTGTAAAAATGCTTAATTTACATAATGTGACCTGCATGTTAACCAAGCTACAGTAGTGACACCTCGCCACACCACACCTGCTAGATAGCCGGCTAGTGACTAGCTTCACCACACACACTCAAAGCGCATCAGCGCCGCGCTCACAATGCCTCAGGCCACTACTGAAAGGTAACGGTATGTATTTGAGCTGCGGCCACTGCTGCTCTTTTTCTTTTTGTTTTGGAAAGTTAATGGTAGGCGTAGCGTTCGTTTCTATGTTGCTATGTGAAATGGATGCACCAGGAAGGAAGTTCCGGGAATGCTTAAACAACCAAAGTAAGGCAAAATACTGTCAGTATTACATGTTATCATTAATGAATGTGCCTGTTACAGCATGAATATAAAACCCATCCATCTCTTTTCTATGGCGCTTATCCTCACTGGGGGTGAGGATATGCACGGGTATGCTGGAGCCTATCTCAGCTGACTTCGGGGGAGAGAGGCGGGGTACACCCTGAACTGGTCGCCAGCCAATCGCAGGGCACATAGAGACAAACTATCTTTCACACTCACATTCATACCTGGATATAAATAAATATCAAATCGGTGTTAGAGGTTTTTAAAGGTGTTTTAATAGCAGACTTTGTAGGCGTAATAGGTGTCCCATTATGTGCATTAATGAGCTGCCTTTTTTGTATCTGTTTTTGTATCTTTAGAACACACAGAAAAGACAAAGACATGTATGTTCATTTCCTCACATAAGGATTGTGGATGATGGGCAAAATTAAAAACAAAACCTGCAGTTTTTCTTTAAGGAGGTTCTAAGTAGAGCTAAGTAGAACAAATCTTTTGAGTGAAGAATTTATTACAAACAAGTATTAACATGAAATAGGCTGTTCATCAGATACAAATGTTTAAGACCATAGATAAAAAAAAAATTGAAACCCTACTAAAATAGAAAGTAATAGGAAGTCTAGTTTAGTTCAGAAATGTTAATTGAGCAATTGACTCTCAAAAGAAGTTATGTTGGTTTTCCCAAGTAACTAGTTGCTGCACCATTCCTTTTAATCAGATCAAAAATTGGTTTTGGCATGTTTGATGCTAGTGGTCCAGTAGCCACACTGCAAAAACAAAATTTAAATATTTGCTGATTTCAGACCAGTGTGAAGGCTGCACTGCAAATTTCCTAGACCAGGGGTCACCAACGTGGTGCCCGCGGGCACCAGGTCACCCGCAAGGACCACTTAAGTCGCCCGCAGGCCTGTTCTAAAATTAGCTCAAATAACCACACGTATCGGTGTCACGTATCACGTATCCATTTATTTTATTTGAATTTTATTTTTGCTATTCTTGATTAAATCACACTTACATGTGAACTGGAAATGACAATATAGTAATTAATTTATTTTTTAAAAGTAATTAATATAAATGAACTCTGACCTACTGTAGTTCAAGGGTCAGTATTGTGCGCAGGCCCAAAACGTAGCGTTTGTGGAGCAGCAAAAAGACGATGATTGACCCCAAAAAAGATGGCAGAAAAAAGAAAGAAAACCTATCATTTTCACGATGAATGGGAGGTACAGTTTTTTTTTACTACTGAGAAAGGAGCCTGCGTGTGTCTCATTTGCGGGGCGACTGTAGCGATTGCAAAGCGACACAATGTGGAGAGACATTTCACAACTTGCCACACAAGCTACCATGCTAACTACCCGCCGGGCAGCGCACTACGAGCACAAAAAGCTCGCGATTTAAAGGCAGCTCTGAGTAAACAGCAATCTTTTTTTTACGAGACCGGTGAAAAGCTCCCGGAAAGCAACCGAAGCCTCATTAAGAGCTACGCAATTCTTGATGAAGAAAAAGAAGGCATTTTCAGATGGGGCTGTTGTCAAAGAAGCAATGATGATAATTGCTAAAACTGTGCTTGAAGACGAGAAGTACGGAACCGATGTAATCTCCACTCTCTCTGATGTTCAACTCGGTGCATCGACAATGGTAAGAAGAGTGTCGGCGATGTCTGCGAACTTGGCTGATCAGTTGGACCGTGATCTGGCGAGGTGCAGGTGGTTCAGCATCCAGTGTGACGAGTCGGTGGACAGCAGCAGTACAGCACAGCTGATGATCTTCATCAGGATGTCGTCTGATGATTTCTCCACAAAAGAAGAACTTCTGACACTACTACCCTTAAAGACAACTACCAGGGGAGTTGACATCTATAACGCGGTGAAGGAGTTTTTAGTGGAGAAAAAGGTGCCGCTGGAAAAGCTGGTGTCTGTGACTACGGATGGGGCTCCTGCTATGATCGGCCGACACGCAGGATTCATTGCTCACTGTAAAGGTGACACAGATTTCCCAAACTTTCTGCATTACCACTGCATCATCCACCAGCAGTCCTTATGTGCAAAAGTGATCGGCTTTGAACACGTGATGACTCCCGTTGTAAAGATCATAAACAGCATCCGTTCCAAAGCTAAACAGCACAGAACATTCAAGGTACTATTGGAGGAGCTGTCAGCTGAATATGGTGACCTGCTGCTACACACAGAAATCCGATGGCTCAGCAGGGGACGGATTCTGCATTGTTTTTTGTCACTTTTGGGTGAAATCAAAGAGTTCATGCAGTCCAGAGGGGAAGACACCTCGCTGCTGGAGGACACTGACTGGACCCTTGACCTTGCATTTTTAACGGACATTACTGAGAAACTGAACAGTTTGAACCGTGAGTTGCAAGGCAAAGGTAAGACTGTTGCTGATATGATAAGTGCTTTAAATGCATTTAAAGCCAAGATGAGCATTTTCTCTGTGCATTTAAAGAGAAAAAAGGTCCTGCACTTTCCCTCTGTGCAGATGGTCCTGAAAGACAATACTTCTGCATCTGAGGCTTTTGACAAAGTTGCAGAAAAATACTCTGAGGTCATAGAAAAACTTGGAGAAGAGTTTGAGAACATGTTTTGTGACCTGAGTCAGCTTGAGCCATGCGTGTCATTCATTTCCAATCCTTTCATGAATGTGGATATATCAAGCATTGCTGAGCAGTTAAGTGCAACGTTCAGGCTTGATGCTGGACAGATGGAGCTTGAAATTGCAACATTGCAAAACGACCTCCATCTCAAAGCCTATCAGGGTGCACCAAACTTTTGGGGCCTTGTTGACACTGAAAAGTACAGTGGTGTATGCACAGCAGCTTTGAAGGTTGCAAACCTGTTTGGTTCAACCTATCTTTGTGAATCAGCCTTTTCTGACATGCACTTCATCAAGAACAAACACAGAACACGCCTCACTGATGCACATCTGCAGGACTCACTCAGAGTTGCAATGTCAAGTTACACACCAGAGTACAACACACTGGTGGAGAGCATGCAATGCCAGGCTTCCCACTAACTGACAAAGAAACCAGATTTGGTGTCCAGTTCAAAATGTGTCGTTCATGATTTGTTAAATGTGTAAAATGTAACATTTGATAGCACAACTGTTAAGTGCCTTTTTTTTTTAGGCTGGTGCAGGGTGTTTGTTAAAAATGTTAAGTGATGATTTGAAAATGTTCAATTTGAAAAACACTGAAACTTCAAAATATAGAAATAAAGTGCTGCATACTGATATTAATTTATTTCCTATCTTGTTACCATTGTTGATATTTTTTGTGAGAAATCATTAACATAATCAGTGTCTTCATATAGCTAAATACCATTAATTATTAATAACAACATATAATTAAAGCTAAATTGAGCAAAATGGCTATTTCAGAAATATGTATCAAACTGGTAGCCCTTTGCCTTAATCAGCACCCAGGAAGTAGCCCTCGGTTTCAAAAAGGTTGGTGACCCCTGTCTTAGACCATACCAAGATTTAATATATTAAATCTAGTCATAAAATCTTATGTTTTTAAGACTTTTTCATTAAATACAAGCTAAATGAGTGTAAGATTATTAAACTTAATTCAAGAAAATTTCTCTCCTTTTTATCAAGTTTATAAATTAAAAAAAAATTGTGAATTTACATGCATATCAAGCCAAAATAAATAATTCAAATAGTGTTTATGACAATAGGTTTCGTAAATTAAAAATAAATACAGATATAATCAGTCCCATTCATATAATTTGAATATGTTTCATGCTTGTTGAAAAGCTTAGATTTTGGAAAAAAAAATAATCTGGTGATACATAAGTGAGTGAGCACATAACCGCACGTAACCACATATGGTAACATGCCGACACGAACAGATGTTGGCTGCATGGTGGGAGAGTGGTGAGCATGTTGGACCCACAATCAAATGATCTGGATTCACATCTGTGGGTGGAGTTTGCATCTTGTACTCCTCTCATATTGAAAAAAAATTGCATATTAGGTTGACGAGAGACTCAAAAAAATTGTCCATTGGTGTGAATGGTTGTTTTTCTATGGGAAAATCTCTGTTGAAGAATAATTTTCCTAATTCTACAATATGTAATAACATTTTGCTTAAATCTGGCCTCATATAAGCAAATTTGATCTCAATTTATGAATCTTATACTGTAAGAGCATGTGGCTTAATTGTTCCCTTGTAATAAGATGATTTTTAACTCTTATGAGCTATATTTGTTATATCATCATATTTGTCCAAACAAATGTGCCTTTAGTTGTACCAGGCATTACAATGGATCAATAAACTGTACAAACAAGGGTGGTCTTGACCGTATTGTACAAAACTAGGAGAAGGGATTAAACCGGGATATCTTTGTTCTCCTGGCTCAATTTATTTGTGATCCGGTTGCACAAAAGTGGGATAGTGGAAAGTGGAATATGTTGTGACATAAGTTACCATGGAGATTTACTCTGTGGAGTTTGCCTGCTCCAGGCCAGACTAAGGTCCAGGATGATAATTAATCCACTGCCCATTACGTATTGTAATCACATTCATCTACAACCACTATCATGATTTCAGCATTTGTCATCATTCATTTCAATCATTGTACTTAAAGGGTTTTAGATGATGTTGCAATGATTACATGATTTATTAGATAATTTACACATACTATATATAAAATACGCATCCCATATAAATAATACACATTTACAACATAAAGGAATTATACAAGTCTGATGGAGTTATATTTACACAATTTCACTCACACTCTTGATTTGTTAATCCATTTTTATCCATCCATTTTCTATGTCGATTCTTCTCATTAGGGTCGCGGGGGTATGCTGGAGCCCATCCCAGCTGACTTCGGGCGACAGGCGGGGTACACTCTGGACTGGTTGCCAGCCAATGGCAGGGCACATATAGACAAACAACCATTCACACTCACATTCATTATGGACAAGTTAGAGTCACCAATTAACCTAACATGCATGGTTTTGGATGTGGGAGGACACCGAAGTACCCGAAGAAAATCCACGCACGCACGGAGAGAACATGCAAACTCCACACAGAAATGCCCAACGGAGATTTGAACCCAGGTCTTCCCGATTTCTTGACGATTACTGTGTGGCCAACATGCTAACCACTAGACCACTGTGCGGCTACTTGTGTACTACTAACGCACAAAGCATTGTCGATCGTCTCTCCAATACTTTTCCACATTTTCTCTCTTTGTTCCATGACTGTCGTGGAATTGCCTTTCCTTTTTATTAGCTCTTTTGCTCCTCGTAAGCCTCTATAAGAATTCCTGCTTCCGTCGGGGAAAAGTACGCCACTCTCATTGCCATGGTGAATCCGTGACTCTGTGATTGATAGTCTTGGTCTATTTAAGGAACTCGTGTACTCCCAATGATCAGGGATGGGCTTGATTAATCAGTGTCTCCTCATCCTGGCTTTCTACAACCAATTAAGCTTGCTTTTGGTTGGTTGAGCTCAGTTTAGTAATTTATCCTGGATTTCTAAATCCTAGTTTTGCGCAATAGCCCCAAATGTAACTCCCATGTCTTCTTTTTGCATTTTGAAGCTTTTACTTACTGTAGAACCTCCTTAAGATTCACAGTGGAAAAAATTGAATTCTTGCAATATTTTAACTGACACTAAAATTGTGATTACTAGTGTATATGAACTGGGCCACACAGGACAAAGACATTGGAATTGGATCACTTGAACCATGTCGTAAACCCCAGAATATGATTATTAACACATTCCTGCACTGGTGCCTCTTTGAAGTTATTCTTTTTCCTTCCTATTCTTGTGACTATTTCTCAGATCCTCTCTCCTTGGTCTCTGAGCAACATTGATTTAAGCCCCCTCCCTCCTTTGCAATTTCTGTGGTTCACTTTGTTTTGCAGATACAATCCAACTTGCTGTGAGACACACACAGCAGCATGTTCAGTCCATTTAGCTGCTGTTTGGAGTGCAGCAGCATTCAGCCTTATCATGCGAGTCGCTGGCACACTACCACTACTAATAAACTGATAACGCCTTTGCCCATTTTTTATGGCTTAAAACAGGGCAACTTTATACCTTAATTTGGCTAACTATTATAATTATTATCATCAGGTAGTTGTAGGGCTTTCTCAAGGAAGAATTTATTCTTTGAATATTTCACTTAAAGTAATATGAACCACATTTGGAAACACCTTCTAGGGTAACGATTAGGGGATTATGGACAAACTGCTCTCCCAATCACGCTCCTCCAGATCACATTGTCAGTGCCAATATGGGCATTGAAGTCTTCCAGTAGAACCATGGAGTTCCCAGTAGAGATGCTCTCTAGAATTTCCCCGAAAGACCCCAAGACTGGGTATTCTGAGCTTAGTTTTGGTATGTTGGCTCGGCTCTGCTGGCTTATTTTTTGAGTAATTAGGCAAAGAACACACAGAAGGATAATGTGGTTGTCAAATGCCCGAGCATGACAGAAGCAAAACAATCTCCAAATATATTAGTACTTCCAAACCATATGTCTACTAACTGTAACCATAAGAACTTTGTTTCATACCTGTCAACATTTGCATTTGAAAATAAGGGACATTTTCGAGAAAAATAAGGAAAATTCTGTCCTTGCCACCAGAATTGATCAAATAATTTATATTATTTTAGCATTTGTATACACACACAGACAAACACACACATTTATAAATACAGTGGTGTCAAAAAGTGTTTGGCCTACCTGATTTGTTATTTTTTTGCATGTTTGTCACACCTAAACGTTTCACATCAAACAAATGTAAATATTAGTCAATGACAACACAAGTGAACACAAAGTGCAGTTTTTCAATGAAACTTTTTATTATTAAGGAAGAAAAAAAAAATCCAAACCTACCTGTCCCTGTTTGAAAAGGGATTGCCCCCTAAACCTAATAACTGGTTGGGCCACCCTTAGCAGCAACTATCAAGCGAATTTTGGTCCACTCATCTTTGCAGAATTGTTGTAATTCAGCCACATTGGAGAGTTTTCCAGCATGAAATGCCTTTTTAACATCATGCCACAGATAGGATTCAGGTCAGGACTTTGACTAGGCCACTCCAAAGTCTTCATTTTGATTTTCCTCAGCCATTGTTGGATCTGCCGGTGTGTTTTTTTTAATCATTGCCGAATCCATTTGGTGTCAGCTTGAGGTCACGAACAGTTGGCTGGACATTCTCCTTCAGGATTTGCAGAATTCATGGTTCCATTTATCACAGCAAGTCTTCCATGTCCCGAAGCAGCAAAACGGCCCCAGAGCATCACACTACCACCACCATATTTTACTGTTGGTATGATGATCTTTTTCTGAAATGTGGCGTTACTTTTACACCAGATGTAATGGGACACACATCTTCCAAAAAGTTAAACTGTTTTTTCCCAGTGTCTTTCTTATGGTGGAATGATGACACTGACCTTAACTGAGGCAAGTGAGTCCTGCAGTTGTTTGGATGTTGTTGTGGGTTTTGTTACCTTTTGGATGAGTCATCGCTGCGCTCATGGGGTAATTTTGGTTGTCCAACCACTCCTGGGAAGGTTCACCACTGTTCCACGTTTTCGACGCTTGTGGATAATGCCTCTCACTGTGGTGTGCTGGAGTCCAAAAGCATTAGAAATGCCTTTATAACATTTTCCAGACTGGTAGATATCAATTAATCTCAGTTAAATTATGTTTTAAAAGTGGGAGTGGGATTTTTTGTACTCCCTTAATAAGAAGTTTCATCTAAAAACTGCATTTTGTGTTCAGTTTTGTTGTCATTGACTAATATTTACATTTGTTTCATCTGAAATAATTAAGTTTGAAAAACATGCAAAAAAAAGACATTAGGATGGGGGCAAACGCTTTTTCACAGCACTGTATGTCTGTCTTATTTTCTTTTATTATGTCTACTATAATGGCTAGTATGGGTGTAATGGTGACTATGGGGTGATATTTCATGTCTAGAGGGTTCCATTTTTGTGTATTTGTGAATACATCAGTATATTGCATGTGAGTATCTGTAATTGAGTCCATAGTACATGCAGCATATTTGACGTTATCAGGTTTACTGTTTTCAATTTTAATATTAAAAGGTTGTGTGTAAGTTAATAAAGTAAGATTTTACTTTGCCCATGTTGTATATATTTTCATCTAATCCCGTAACTCGCACTCCTTTTTGTTTTGTATTGAACTTTGCTCTCCAACAAGGTGTGTAAGCCTATTTGTGTATTGCCTATTAAATTAATCTTTGATGGGTTTTTTATCCAGAAAGCTCTGCAGCTTTTTGATTTATTGAAATTCTTCGTGGAAATACTGCTTCTGTTGACGTAGACCCGTTAAAGAGCTTTGCTACTGGATAGCCATTTCATTCTGATAACAGCAAGAAGACTCGCTCGGCTCACAACCTCTCTTTGGTGTGCATCGACACAACCCAGTGGTGTACTGGGAGTGTCACTGCTCGACAAAATGAAACAACTAAAGTTGAGCTTCAGAGTAGAAGCATATATTCATCATTGTGTACCTCATATTTATTGGTATTTCTTACAGATTCCCCCACTACTCTCTCTGTCTCACACACACACCCGTGTAATTTCCCCTTAGACATTAATATCCGTTCAGAGATTAAAAACGTGCAACACACATGCACCAAACTATTCTCTTTCATGCCTGTGTTGGCATATCTGAGACGGTCATCTTTGTTATGAAAACCTCCACACACACCTCACAGATATTTACTGTAAGTGCATTGATTTCTACTGTGAAGTCTTTTCAAATTCATTGGAATCCAACTGAATTATTGCGGTTTTTATATACACTGTACGTGATTACAGACATATTGCTTGAAGTCAGGGCTGCACGGTGGTCTAGTGGTTAGCACGTTGGCCAATGCAGGAACAATACAGGTCTTCCCGATCTCCAGGCTGTTCCTGGAGATCGGGAAGACCTGGGTTCGATTCTCCCTTGGGCATTTCTGTGTGGAGTTTGCATGTTCTCCCCGTGTGCGCGTGGGTTTTCTCCGGGCACTCCGGCTTCCTCCCCTCACAAAAACATGCAGGTGAGGTTAATTGGTGACTCTAAATTGTCCATAGGTATGAATGTGAGTGTGAATGGTTGTTTGTCTATATGTGCCCTGCCATTGGCTGGCGACCAGTCCAGGGTGTACCCCGCCTGTCGCCCGAAGTCAGCTGGGATAGGCTCCAGCGTGCCCCCGCGACCCTAATGAGGATGAAGCGGTATAGAAAATGGATGGATGGATGCTTGAAGTCAGGGATGTCCAAAATGTTTCCAATGAGGGCCACATACTGAAAATGAAAGGATGCAAGGGCCACTTTGATATTTTGTAAGGCAACACATGCAGCAAGATGTGCCAAAAAGTTTTATATACGGTCATGGAAAAAAAGTTAGACCACTCTTGTTTCTTCAGTTTCTTGTTCATTTTAATGCCTGATACAACTAAAGGTACATTTGTTTGGACAAATATAACAATGACAACAAAAATAGTTCATAAAAGTTTATTTTTTTAGCAGTACAATGCTATAGCTATTCATGCTATTATCAGATCTGGGAGGAGATCCCCCAGCACACCATCCGTAGTCTCATTAGGAGCATGCCCCGACGTTGTCAGGCATGCGTACAAGCACGTGGGGGCCACACAAACTACTGAGAATCATTTGGAGTTGCTACAATGACATTTTAGCAAAATGGACCAGTCTGCTGTATCATTTTTTCACTTTCATTTTTGGGGTGTCTTTGATTTCCCCCCTCTATAGGGTGATCATTTTCATTTCTATCAAATTATGTGGCATCATTTTGTTACTAATACATCACCCACTTATTATCAGGAAAGATATTCAAGATCATTTTCCCCCAGTTTAGATCTGTTGTGTTTTTGAAGTGTTCCTGATGATAGTGTTCCCTGATATATAAATAAGTGATATACATTTCTCACCTTTGTGATATCGGTGAAAAGGCACATTATTAGTATGACCTTTGCTCTTTTTTCCCCTCATTTTACTGGGTTTTTTTTCTCAGTTTTCCAAATATTTCAACTCTATTCTTAAATCATCTTTGTAATGTATTTTTTCGTTATGACTTTTTTCCCAAAATATTGTGACTTTATTCCCTTAAAATGATAAGTTCCCCAACCTAATTGTCCAAAAATTACAACTTAATTTACTTCTGTTTGTTTCTCATAATTTTATGAATTAAAACAAATAACATATTTTCTTTATTTCTTTTTTATTTCCTCTTTATTTCTTTACTAGGAAATAATGAAATTTTTCCTAGTAAATGTACAAGTGTATTGTAGTATAATTGTGAATTTTTCCTTGTTAGTATACAGTACCTCTTTTTCTCTTAATATTTTGACCTGATTCTTGTAAAATTACAGCTATTTTCTCAATTTCTGCTGTTGTTTTCTTTTACATTTTCCAACTATTTCAACTTACTTCTTTATAGTTTCTTCTCGTCATGTTATGACTATTCTCATACTTTGATTTTATTCTCGTAACATTATAACTTTTCTGCAGCCTAATTCAATTTTTTCAAACATCTCATAATATTACGACTTTAAAATAACATCTTTTTTCTTTAATATTTTAATTTTAGGCTACTAAAATTATGTTATTTTAGTCATAATATTACAACATTTTCGTAATATTTTTTCTCATTGTATTACAACTTTTTTTTCTTAATATATTGACTTTATTTTTGTAAAATTACTGCTGATTTCTTCATTTTTGCTGTTTTTTTTCCTTTTCTTGTTAAATTCTATTTTGAGAATGTGCCGTAGGCCAATAAAAAAAAAAAAAACAGCCACAGACTGCAAATGGCTTTAGACACCTGTGCTCTAAGCTTGAGCAATTCTTAGGTGTGGTCTTGGGCCACGTTCACAATACAGGGCATGATGCCCAATTAAAATCTGATCTTTTATGTTCTCGTTCATAAAAAAAATTACAAATATGAATATGCGCCAGGGAAGTGACGCGCATGTGCAAAAGCATGACATCACACACTTTGCCGTGTTTTCACAGAAATAACACATTGCCTCAATTTGTGCTCTCCTTGGTGCGTTTGTGGCAGTTTTAAGGATTGTGTTAAATGGGAGTTAACATTTTCTTAACCAAACGATTAAGATTAAGAAGAAATAGCGCAAGACTTTTGGCTACGGCAGTTTGTGGAGAACTTGCTGTGACATCTGTTCCGAGGAGCATGTGGGTGGATTGCAGAGCCAGGAGCGGTGGGACACTGATGGGAGCTGCTGCGCTGACACTTTTTAAAAATAATTTTCAGATGAGAAGAATAACTTTTGCTGACATCGGTGAGTACCTTTATCCAAGTTTCGCACGATAAAGCACGGCTTTCGATGAGGTATAAATATGCGACCTCTGACACATAGATTTACTGTTTTTTACAGTACATTTACAGATGAAAGAGATCTGAGTCGCATTTGAAAAATTCTCAATTGCTGTTCTTACTGACATAAAACAAATCAAATACAGTGACGGTGTGGACTTGCAGTGTGATACCACTGCCTTTTGTTCTGGGAAAAGCACACAAGAACTAATAAAAAAGTCAAGGATTAAATGGTCATATTAAAGACATGGTTTGATAAAAACAGATTATCCTTGAATAAAACTAAAATAATTCCATTCCATTCCATTCCATTCCATTCCATTTTCCTCCGCTTATCCGGGTCCGGGTCGCGGGGGCAGCAGTCTCAGTAGGGAAGCCCAGACTTCCCGGTCCCCGACCACCTCCTCCAGCTCCACCGGGAGGACACCGAGGCGTTCCCAGGCCAGCTGTGAGACATAATCCCTCCAGCGTGTCCTAGGTCTTCCCCGGGGCCTTCTCCCGGCTGGGCATGCCCAAAACACCTCACCAGGGAGGCGTCCGGGAGGCATCCGGACTAGATGCCCGAGCCACCTCAGCTGGCTCCTCTCGATGTGAAGGAGCAGCGGCTCTACTCTGAGCTCCTCTCGGATAACCGAGCTCCTCACCCTGTCTCTTAGGGTGAGTCCCGCTACCCTACGAAGAAAACTCATTTCAGCTGCTTGTATCCGCGATCTCGTTCTTTCGGTCATGACCCAAAGCTCATGACCATAGGTGAGGGTGGGAACATAGATCGATCGGTAAATTGAGAGCTTTGCCTTCCGGCTCAACTCTCTCTTCACCACGACGGTCCGGTACAGCGACCGCATTACTGCAGACGCTGCGCCGATCCGCCTATCGACCTCACGCTCCAACCTTCCCTCACTCGTGAACAAGACCCCGAGATACTTGAACTCCTCCACCTGGGGCAGGACCTAATTCCCAACCCGGAGGGAGCAATCCACCCTTTTCCGACTGAGAACCATGGCCTCGGATTTGGAGGTGCTGAGTCTCATCCCAGAAGCTTCACACTCAGATGCAAACCGTCCCAGTAAACGCTGCAGGTCACAGCTCGATGAGGCCATCAGGACCACATCGTCTGCAAATAGCAGAGATGAGATCCTAGTGTCCCCGAACTGGACTCCCTCGACACCTTGGCTGCGCCTAGAAATTCTGTCCATGAAAATTATGAACAGAATCGGTGACAAAGGGCAGCCTTGGCGGAGGCCAACGTTCACCGGAAACAGGCTTGACTTACTACTGGCAATGCGAACCAGGCTCCTGCTCCGGTTGTACAAGGACTGAATGGCACGTAGTAGCGCGCCACCAATCCCATACTCCCGGAGCACCCCCCACAGGACACCGCGAGGGACACGGTCGAATGCCTTTTCCAGGTCCACAAAGCACATGTAGACCGGTTGGGCAAACTCCCAAGTACCCTCCAGGACCCTTGCAAGGGTGTAGAGCTGGTCCAGTGTTCCGCGACCAGGACGAAAACCACATTGCACCTCCTGTAGCCGAGGTTCGATTAGTTCGGTTAATCGAATCGAACTAAAATAATACTATTTGGAAATAGCAGGAAGGATACGTATGATCAAACACAAATAGACAGAGTGGATATCGAAAGAGTGAAAGAAAATAAATTTCTGGGGATCATAATAGACAAAAAAAATGAGTTGGAAATATCATATCAAAAATATACAACAAAAGGTGGCGAGAAATACTTCAATACTGAATAAAGCAAAATTTGTTCTTGATGAAAAATCACTCCACACTCTTTACTGTTCTTTGGTATTAGCATATGTAACTTATTGTGTGGAGATACAGAGCAATAATTACAAAAGCAATCTCAATGTACTGCAAAAAAGATCGGTGAGGATAATTCATAATGCCTCGTATAGAGAACATACAAACCCTTTATTTTTCTTAAAATCACATATATTAAAATGATCTGATTTAGTACATTTTCGAACTGCTAAAATAATGCATAAAGTTAACAATTATTTATTTATTATTACACTGATTATTATCTGGAATAATATTACATGGAATACAGGAAGTGAATAATATGTACTGCACAAGATGTGGAACGAAGGATGGGTAGGATTAAGTAAGCTTTGCTTCTTCCTACTCCTTTTGGACATGTGGAACTGTGGAACTGTGAAATGATTCATGAAATGTATTCCACTGTAACCGGCATGCATGTTCAAATAAAATTAAACCAAACCACACGCAGCCCTGGTCTCATCGTGTCAAAATGTAAACTGCATGATGAAATGATGTTTACTGTAAATAGCAAATCGAATTAAACCACAACATGTATTGCTTAGTTATTATCTATGCTGGATTAGATTGAACATATTTGGGGAAAAAAAAAGAAAGAAAAAAATCCTTTTGATTTTTCAGTGTGTGGTCGTTCGGACGTTCGGACACGCCCGCTGAAAATGAATGTTCTCCCAGCTGGATGAGGAGTGATTAAGTTCCCGCTGTGACCAGAGAGGGCAGGAGAGTTGAGTTAATCTCTCCCCGCTGATGGTGCCCTCTTGGCGGGGATGCAGCTGCTCCGCTCCGGCAGCTTCATCTCCAGGCTTTCCTTCCACCCACTTTAGATCAATGCTCCATTCTGGCTCTAGGTCGCTCTCCTCCCTCTCTTTGGCTATCAGAGAAGAGAGAGAGAGAGAAATAGAAAGAGAGAGAGGGGTCTCTCTCTCTCCACTCCACGGTCTCTCCATCGTCTGAGCAGACCTCCGGCAAGGCAGCGAGGATCTGAACCCTGCTTTCATCTCACTGATCGCGTTGGGCGTGCCGGAATGATGGAGACTTCATAGTTTCTGGAACTTCTTTTCTTCTTCAAACGGGTGGAAATTCGTTTGTTTGGGATTTTCTTTTTGGGGACCACAACCCAGCCGCTTTGGGATAGGAGAGGCTGTCTCCTCGTCACCCTGCCAACTCAATACCCGCTGCTTTTTATTTGCACGTGTCGGAGCCACTGAAGGATTTTTATCATTGTGGAGATTTGTGTAATGCTGTGTGGTTCCCCTCGCTCGCCAGGACTGGATCGGGACGCCATGGAGATGCCCTTGTTTGGATGTTATGGAGATGTTTGGGAGGTGCTTGTCCTGAGGAGGAGGACAGGAGGAATCAACCTGCTGCTGCTCTTCTGGCTGTTGGCTGCTCACACTACAGCGCACGGTGAGTGCGTGCGTGTGATTGCTGCAGATTTAACGCAAATTCGAACACATTGTTGCGTGTGTCAAAAGCTTACCGGGACCCGGTTCCGGCACCTGGGGGGGGGTCCACTCCGTTGTGTAGGCCAGAGGCTGTAACGTTGGCCTGAGCTTCAGCACATTTGACTGGATCTCTCTGGTGCTGATCATTTGCAAATAAGTTTTTTATTTATTCATATTAAATGCTGGTTAAAGTGCTGCTTGAAGCTCAATTTTGCCAGACCGACATCCAATTAGAGACAAGATAAGAGATTCTGCAACATTGTGCCACATTTATAACTTGTGTTTAAGTCCATGGCATTTTGCAGTTTTCACTGAGGATGTTAAAATGGATGTTAAAAGGATGTTCAACCAGACATACTGTAGGTATATTTTTGGAATAATTTCTTCTGTCTACAATTGTAATGAATTAATAAGTTTCATCATTAAGACTATCCCAATACTATATACAGTAAATATTACATAGGCCAGGCAATTTGTCAGCGATTGTTTTGTTTGTTGGTTTCTGGGACAAAGTCAAATAAATTACGAGATGATGGGTTGTTTTTTTGTTTTGTTTTTTGTTTTGGTGCTCTAACTTTTGAAAAAATCAAATGTGATTTTTTTTTTAGCAGTTTACCTGGATGCAAGCAGCAATTACTTTAGTTTTATTGGATTTTGCTTCTTTCAACTTTGTGTTTCATGTTCATGGGAAAGATAGCGTTTGGTGTTCATGATTGGGATTTCTTCAATGCCTATGGGTAGTGGGGGGACGGCAACACAGATGCACACACGTGCACCTGCGCAGCATGTCCAACTGTAATTGCTCCTCTGCAGTTAGAGTCGAGTCAGACACATGCATGTGCACATTTATTTTATTTTTGGCAGCAGAAGAAATTTGGACTGACACAAAGAGATTTGGCATTTGGGAGATTCAGATTCATTTGAGAGAAGTTCAGTTTTTAAGGAAATAATAAAAATCCCCCCCCCCCCACACACACACACACACACGACGCCACAGATAAATTATAGTCCTATGGGGAACTGTGTGTGTGTGTGTGTGTGTGTGTGTGTGTGTGTGTGTTTGTTAACCGGAGAAAGGATACATACGTGCAAATACAAATTGACGGTGTGGACATTGAAAAGGTGAACAAAAATACTTTTCTAGGAGTCATAATAAATGAAAATATAAGCTGGAAATTTCACATTAAAAATTTACAACATAAGTTGGCGAGAAATACCTCACTATTGAACAAAGCAAAATTTCTCCTTGACCAAAAATCACTCCATACTGTCTATTGCTCTCTGGTATTACCATATGTAACTTATTGTGTTGAGATATGGAGTAATAACTATAAAAGTAAACTTCACTCGCTAAATGTACTGCAAAAAAGATCAGTTAGGATAATCCATCATGTCGCGCATAGAGAACATACAAACGCTCTAGGGATGTCCCGATCCACATTTTTTGGCTTCCGCTCTGATCCGATTTTTTTTTTACAGTCTTGCCGATCCGATCCGATTGTTTTTTTGTTTGTTTTTTAATAATAATATGCTTTTGTTAAACATGAATTTGTGGAATTGAATGTGGTTATGACAATAGCTCTTCAAAGTATTGCCGAATTTACTTTTTATTACACAGCATGACCATACTTTTAGGGTAGGACTAGTTATTTGACATGGTTATAGATCAATTTGTGGTGTGATTTAGAATATATTACATTTTTTTAACGAACTCTCTTAGGGCCCTATGAAATCTGTTTTATTTGTCCCCCAAATTGCTTTGTCCGTTTTAACTTTTTTGAATTCAGTTTTTACCTTTTCCGCTTATTTTACCAGCATTTGGATTAGTGAATAAAATGCAAAAAAAACTTACATTTACATTTTGATGCAATACATTATTGGCCCATTTTGTCCAGTAATTGCGAAATGGATGTAGCTTAGCTAACTTTAGCTAACTAATGGGATGTCAGGCTCAGCACATATTGCTACAAAATATTCAACAAATGTCAACAAGATGCAATTCCAATTACAGTTATTCATGTAAGATATTTTAATGACACCTTTATTTTGTTTACACAATTAGACAAATGTGACTTATTTTGAAGGGCGGAATGTGTTGAGAATGGCAATTGACGGGGTTGATACGCGCTGGGTGCAAGAATAAACGTGCCTCTTGTCTTTTTTCAGTCAGAACCTGCATGTGTTAGGAAACGGCTAAGCCGTGAACTAGACAAGCAATTCGTAACAAAAAGTTTATTATAACAAAGGGTTCCAAGTAATGGAAAAATATACAACAAAACCCATAAAGTACAACTGAAAACACCTGGATCTAATCACAGGGAAAAACGATGAAACTAAGGGTGCTGCGGAAAAACTAGAGGGAAAAAGGTACAAACACAAAAAGCTGCACAAAACAATAGGCAGAGCAAAAACTGAAAACGCTGCTGAATAATCAAGCAGGAAATGGTATCAGAAAACTCACCGCTGCAGGGAACCACACAACTGCAGGGAGGAAAAAGGCATGCGGGAAAAAGCACGGTCAGAGAGTGACAATCCGGGAGACTAGATGCTGGAAGGAGCAGGTAGCTGGCGCAGGCTTGGCAACAATCTGGCAATGGCTTGGAGTCTGGCTGCAGCTTATGTAGGCAGCTCCTAATTGTCTGCAGGTGTGCTTAATCAATCCCACCTGCAACCTCAGAGGTGTGCTGTAACGAGAGGCAGCCAGAGGGCAGCAGAGCAGCACACAGAACCTGACAGTACTCCCCTGATAAGACGGCCCCTGACAGCTTACCCGGCTTGTCAGGATGGAGCGAGTGGAAGTCCCGGATAAGTGAAGGATCGAGGATCCAGGAGCGGGCGACCCATGAACGTTCCTCTGGCCCTTACCCCTCCCAATCGACCAGATACTGGATCCCCCTCCCCATTCTCCTCGAATCCAAGATGGCCCTTACTGTGTAAGCTGTCTGACCATCGATGATGTGAGGCGGAGGTGGAGGTTCAACTGGAGGGCACAGTGGGCTGGAGGTTACAGGCTTCAGGCTGGAGACGTGAAACACAGGGTGGACTTTGAGTGAGGAGGGCAACTTGAGCTTGACGGAGGAATCATTAATAATAGAGTCAATGACGTATGGTCCCACGAATTTCGGAGCCAGCTTCCTGCTTGTCCCGGCCAGTGATAAATCCCTTGACGATAGCCAAACTTCCTGTCCTGGCTGATATGAGGGCGCTGGAATCCTTCTGCGGTCTGCCAGAACCTTGTTGCGTTCTGCAGTCCTTGATAGCGCAGCACGAGTCTCCTTCCAAACGCGGTGGGCCCGACGGAGGTGCAGCTGAACGGCGGGGATGGCAACCTCAGATTCCCGAGAGGGAAAAAGCGGAGGCTAATATCCATAAGCGTCTTTAAACGGTGACATACCTGTAGCCGAACATAGGAGTGAATTGTGGGCGTATTCGATCCAGGGGAGGTGGATGGACCAAGCGGACGGATGTCTGTGACAGACGCACCGGAGAGCTGCCTCCAAGTCCTGGTTGGCCCGCTCTGTTTGGCCGTTCGATTGCGGATGGTAGCCGGAAGACAGGCTTGCCGTTGCTGCCAACGCCCTACAAAAACACTTCCACACACGAGAGGCAAATTGCGGACACTATGTCGGACGGAATGCCGTGAAGGCGAAAAATATGTCGGATTAACAGCCGAGCAGTCTCTAAAGAGGATGGTAGTTTGGGTAAAGCTATGAAATGAGTCATCTTGGAGAATCTGTCCACAATGTTCAGAATGACGGTATTACCGTGTGATGAAGGTAGTCCGGTAATAAAATCCAGTGCGATATGTGACCACGGGCGTGATGGTATCGGAAGCGGATGAAGTAGTCCAGAAGGAGGGCGATGGGAGGACTTACTCCTGGCGCAGACAGAGCAGGCTGCTACGAACTCCTTCACGTCCGCTGTGAGTGTGGGCCACCAGAATCTCTGTGAAACCAGGAACTGGGTACGACGGGTCCCCGGATGGCATGACACCTTAGATTCGTGGCCCCACTGTAACACTTCCGTCCTCAGGTGATCCGGGACAAAGAGCCTGCCCTCGGGGCATCCCTCTGGAGGGTCCACGTCAGTAGTGGCTTCGATGACTCTCTTCTCCACCTCCCACTGGAGCGCACCCAGTACTCTGGCTACAGGTACAATGGATTCCGGGCTTCCCTCTCTCTCCGCCGGGCCAAAGACTCGGGATAAAGCGTCGGGCTTGGGCTTGGATCCGGGTCTGTATGTAATAGAGAAATCAAAACGGGTTAGGAATAGTGCCCAACGTGCGACTTGGTTCCCTCTGTGGTATGACCGGCTGTGTCGGTACTGACTGAGTACTACCCGTGGCCACCATCGCGAGAGTGGCGGTGTCCAAGGAAGCTACTGGGTTAGGTGGTAGACCCAGGCTCTCACTAATAGTGGACACACTGGTAGCAAGCGTAGCCAGTGCTTTCCTTCTCTCCTTCAGGGATTGCTCGTGTTCACCGAGCATTTGCCCCTGGTGAGACAAAGCTCTGCGGAAATGCTCGAGCTCTGCGGAATCCATGTAAATGGCCAGATTGTTGAACCTGACAGCATGTTGTCAGTGGGCATTGTAAAATGGTCCTTACAGTAAAGCAGTAAAACACAACACGGTGAAAATATACTCTTCCAGCCTGAGTCGCGCAAACACACAGTTGCACTAGCTAAACTAAGTGAACCCTGCTAGCTTCCATTCACGCTCCTTAACAGACGAGTTTCCAAGGTTTTTCGCCACTGTTTCGACATATTTACTAGTGTTTGTGTGGTTCCTATTACAAGCAACCAGTGGTTAGAGCGGCACTTCCCGTGCGAGCCACCTACACCATGACGCAGAGGGAAGTACCGCTGTAGCTACGGAGCCGAATATCCAACGTCCAACGTGAAACTAACTTTAGCACTGTACACAGCGGACATGTCTGCAAGGTGGTGTTGTGTTTTCTTCTTCTTGTGGGTGGCGCGAGTCGAGTGGCAGCCAGCTTTGAGGCACATTACAGCACCTACCATGTTGGAGTGTGGCTCAGAGTTACGAACGTGATACGGCAACCGGATCAGCCCAATCTCATGGCGGAAGCCGATATTATCGGATCTTCACAAATACAGGCAGCCGATCCCGATCCTGAAGATCGGATCGGGACATCTCTATGGCAGACTTAATGATGATAACGAATAGATAATAACTGATAAAAGGGTTAATAGTTGCCAGAAACATAATTTGATAATGAGTGAGTACAGATAGGAAGTACTCACCAGAGTTGAAGAGTTAGTAGTCAGTGTAAGAGTGATTACACTTAGCATTGTATGTATTGTACCATGGTTCACGTCTCTACTTACTTGTACCTCATAAACACCAACTGCTTGTACTGTTTCTTAAAATTGCTAATTTTAGTGCATTGTTTGAGTTCCTTAGTCAATCCCTTCCTAATTTGATTCCACATACTGAAATGCTGAATGTTTTTAGCGTTGTCCGTTCGATTTCCAATGGGTTGACAAACTTGTCGTGAGTACACTAATAGCTTGTGATTGGATCCTGCAAAGAACGAGCTGTCGTTTCTTCACTGACTCGCAAGCGGAACAGTATTTAAACAATTAGTAGTAGTTCTGAAGTAAAGGAGAGGTCACATGATTAGAAATTAGCCATAAATTGGCCGCACCACTGTATAAGCCACAGGGCTCAAAGTTTAAGAAAAAAGTAGCGGCTTATACACCGGAAATTACGGTATTTTGTTTATAATTAAGGAATCCTACTTTGGGGAAATTCACTTATCACAGTCGTGTCTGGAACCAATTAACCGCGATAAACGAAGGATTATTGTATATGGAAAAACAATGTAATATAAAATACAATAAAACTACCTTCTTGGATTGGCAGTGAAAACTTGAACAAATATGCACATTAAAGTTAAGAATCAGTACATGCTTGTTGTTTAAAGGATTTGGTATTTGAATAAATGGATGAGAACACTTCTTTGAGTGTCGTCTGCTGTCAATGCATTATGTTGAAGCACTTTGATTTAGCTTCTTGGTGGTAGGAGCGTATACACGCTGTTGCTGCATTTTTCTGTGTGTGCGTGTATGCGGTTGATGTTCCCTCTGCAGCTCAACTGTAAAATCCTGTGCTGCATGTTTGAGTCAGACAGAGCACCTATCTGTGTATTTTCTACGTCCTTCATTCATGAAATGTACTCACATCCATGCTGTGCACCACAGATGAAGTCGTCCGTGGCAATTGGTTAAATTATCGTTATCTCACAGTTTTTCAGAAATTAATTTATTTAAAATTGCTGTTTCATGGTAGGCTATGGTCTATCATCAATCAAAACATATTAAGATACAAGTGATATGTAGTATTCTGTTCACTAGGCAGGAGTAAGTACACAAAACATCAAGACATTACCTTACATTATATTACCTGAACACTACATGAAATCAGTCATGCCCTACCTGACATGATCGAGTGAAAAAAGGTTCTCCTCCCATTCCGTGTGGAAGTGGTAAGTGTACTTTAAAAAAAAAAAAAAATGTCCATCATCCATAATCCTTATGTGAGACGGGAACATATCTGTCTCTCTTTTCTATATGATATAAACACAGATAAAAAGACACAGCTCCTTACTGCACGTAATTGGAAATACTTATTCCGCCTATAAAGCCTTCTGAAAAAGATTCCAAAAAGCAACAATGCTTCATTTATGTATAATGTGACATGCATATTAACCAAGCTACAGCGGCATTGTTATTATTATTACTATTATTATTATTATTAACATTGTTACGCCGATCAAACTGCGTTACTGGCACATTGACACCACACCGGCTAGCTACTAACCGGTTAGCGACTAGCTTCACCACACACTCGGCCACAGCGCGTCAGCGTTGCTCTCACAGTGCCTCAGACCACTACCAAAAATGTAAGGCTACATTTTGGAGCTGCCTACAATGCTGCTGTGTTTTTATTTCTGAGTTTGGAAAAGTTAACGCTCGGTATACGTGTTCGTTTCTACGTTGCTATGTAAAATCAATGCGCTGAGGAAGGAAGTTCTGGTAATGCTTAAAAGGATAAAAAATACAACAATACTCTAAGTATTATATGTTTTCATGAAATACCTGTTACTACATGGCCAAAATATGTATGCAAAACTATAAAACGATAAATAGTGTGATAAATAATCACGATAAATGATAATAAATATATAACAATGATAACTGATGAAAGGTTAATAGTTGACAAAAACGGATTTGGATAATGAGTGAGCACAGACAATGTACTCACAGGGAAAAACAAAGACTAAAAAGGAGTGTAAACCCAGGTAACAAATTGACATTCTAAGAATGTTATTTGAACATTCTGACCATATTTCCGAAATGTTAGTTGGGAATGTGTGCAGAATGGTAATGTGTGGAGTTCTATTTTTGTTATCGGAATGTTAGTTGCTACTGTTATGCAAAAACATTCACAGGACATTTCTAGAATGTTCACCATTTTATTAGAAGATTCACAGAACATTTCTAGAATGTTTAACCATTTTATAGAACATTGAAAGTACATTCCCATGCCTATTTTGTTTACATCTACTTAATTCAGAATGTATGCTAAAACTCAAGCACCTTTCAAACTGAAAGTAAACCACTGTTTATTAAAAGGGATAGTTTGGATTTTTTGACATGAAGTTACAGCATCTTTATTCTGTATCATTTCAAAATCAAAAACACTGACTTATACATTATCATCAGCTGAGGTTATGCAGTTAGTTGTAAACCTGACCACATGGGATGTAAATTTGAATTACAACTGAAACTAGTACTATAGTAGAACCTTGGTTAGCGTCATTAATCCGTTCCATGCGGTCCGACTCTAACCGAAACTGACTCTAAAAAAAATCAAATTTTCCCATAAGTGATTATGTAAATACAATTAGTCCGTTCCAGAAAGCCAAAAATGTTAACACAAAACATATTTTATAGTTTGACATGCAGAAAACAATTGGAAATGCATATACTGTAAATACATATAAATGATGAATGAAAGGGATGAATTAACATTTAAGGTTACTTTACCTTCAATGAAGACATGATTGCTGCCAAAGACACGATGTGGTAATGAGATCAACATGGACATCACCTTTGTGTTTTGAGTTATTTCTTGAATCTAACAGTGCTCCTCACCTTAAGTGTCTACCTTCCTTTGCTTTTCACTGCAATATAAATACACCAGAATGAAGACAAAGAAAGTTGCAAGTGCCACAATTTTGATAAACAAGGTGAAAAACACTGTATTATTATATAGAATCAGTCAACTTTTGCTTGAATTTGTTACTCACTTACACAGGTATAGGTGGGCTTTCCAACGACGTAGTGGCATGTGTAGCTTAGGGCTATGCATGTCTATTTATGTACAGTGGAACCTCGGTTAGCATCCACCCCGGTTAGCATGATTCGGTTAAAGGGATAGTTCGGATTTTTGACATGAAGTTGTATGACATCCCTATCAGCAGTGTACTACATCAACTTACCCCCCACTTGGTCCCCTAAGTCCAGTTCTGGTCAGATTTCGGTGATGAAGAACGTAGTTCCTGGCAGTCGCTGGGGTTACTCAAGTAAGGAGTCAAAACAATATGCCTTCAAAAGAGTAATACATTTGCATCACAAAAGTGCCTCCTCGAAAAAAATCTCACCTCACAAATCGCTTCCCGTCGTATCCCTGTGCATTGTCGCCTGTCCATTCTAGTGTATGTGGTGAAGACGCTCGCGTATGAGATTCATGAACTGAAGCTGGGATGAAAACAGATTTAGTTCGTTGAGAGAAATCTGTGATTTCTCTGCCTAAGATCACAAAGAGACACAAAAGTTGAGAAACGCTGAGAACTATATTATAGCTTGCTGAGATCTTTTCTGAAACTTTAAAGAAGAATAATTGAGAAACAGTCGGATCGTTCATTGATCGTTCTGCTAGCATTACGCAGGAATGTTCGGAATATATTTGCTGCACACTTGAGGCACAACATTCATAGAATGTTACAAGAATGTTACATAAGTGTTGAACAATGCGGGAACATTAGGAGAATGTTACTTTATCGTTTGGTGTTACTTGGGAAGGTGACTGTGTGGGTGTTATTTCATGTCTACAGGGCTCTAATAATGTTAAAAAACGTATTTAGAAAGTTATAAACAGGTTTTCTAAGCTGTAACGACAAAACTACGAAAATATTCCATTAACATTGAATCCTATAGCTCAGAAATTCATTTATCGCGATCAGGTCTGGAACCATTTAACCACTATAAAACGATAACAATATACCTTTTTTTTATTTGCTCCAAAAACAGAAGAATTGTTTGTGCACACGCGTGGTTGATAAACTAGAACATCAGCAGCATCACAATGCTCTATTTATTGTGGTATACGATTTCTCCCTGCAAATGTATCATGGTTATGAAGAGTAAAATCAGGAAGCTGTACATAAAGGAGGAATGATAATGCTAAGTGGGCTGTGTTCATTCAGCACTTGAAGCACATTTAAACGTACTCCAATGCCTCATTCACCCATACAAGCAATGGTAATGGCATGTTGTTGCCATGGAAGTCTCATTCATACACTGCTAACTTAGAAGCAGGAGCACCAGAGGCTCAGTGTCTTGCACAAAGATGTTCAAAGGGTGGGAAGTTGAACCTTCCATTTTCCAGTTGCTTCATGTGGAGGCTTTAGTGAATTCATCTTCTACGTTTTTGCTGTCTTCTCAAAACAGTGACTCCTCACTTTTGGCAGATTTACCAAACTCAATCACTATTAGGCCTGTCTTCAACTAAGGATTTTCATAGTCTAATCTGATTATTTAGATTTTGTCCATAGTTTTTTTATAGGACAGCTAAGGGGAAACAATACACATAAACATATCTCATTTGCAACTTTTTCCACCTCAAAGAAAAAGGCTGAAACACTCAGATAAACAAATAAACATGATAGGTGTGCAACAACAGTACCGTTATTTTTTTTAGTGACACAGAAAGCAAGATGAACAAAAGTGAAACACAGTCGCTTATGGCAAGTGAGCATATCACACATCAGCAAATAAAATAGGAACAACGTGGCTTGAAAAACAACATCTTGCCAAAACTCTTAGCAGCTTAATTTCTTGGATTATAATTCACTGTCAGGATATAAAATTAAGTTGACATAACAGTCTTATCCGTTTTAAACGATATGCCATGTTGGTTGTTGTTAGGGGTGGGAATCTCTGCGATGCGATGATCGATGAATCTTTTTTTGTGATAGTTTGTCATATATAATTTATTTTTCTCACTGTGTACTACTAAAACAAAGCATATTTGTAATGATCCACAATTAAAATAAACATGAAACAGATTAATTTACTTCCATTATCTGTTAATAATTGGAAGGTTACATCTACCAACATATTTCCCATTGCACAGAACCAGCAGGAAAAGTAAAGTGCACCAGTAGCAGCATTTATAATATTTAACAAACTTCAGCATATTCTGAGTCACCAAAATAAAAAATCTGCCATTATCCACAAATAAATAATAGACTTCTGAATTCAAACTAAAATCCTGAGCGTAGAAAACAAAATCATATTTTTGCTCTAAAGCAAAGTCAAAAACAGCTTTCATACAAAATTTGGGGAGGAGTCAGTGCTGAGGGAGATGGTGGAGGAGGAGATGTTGTGGATTTTGTACAAAATCAAGACCTGAATGCAGGTCGAGGTGCTCTGTCCAAGTGTGTGTACTTTTGTCACCAGCGTCTGTGGTATGATTGTGTTGAATGCAATTGTCGTACATAGAAGTCCTTGCTGTCCAAGTGGGTGAGGGCAGTGTGCACCACAGACAAGATGGTGTTGTCAGTGGATATATTTCTGCGGTAGGCGTACTTGTGCGGGTCCACAGTGACATCAACACAGTTTTTTTATGTGGGCCATAACCAGCCCCTCGAAGCACTTCATGACTATTGGGGCCGATAGTTGTTCAGGCCTGCCACTGTGGAGCTCTTCGGGACAGGGATAATGGTGGCCGTCTTCAGATAGGAAGGAACAGCAGCCTGTTACAGTGAGGTGTTGTAAGATGTCCGTCAGCACCTCAGAGAGATGATGTGCACAGCCCTTCAGTACCCGTGAAGGTATATTATCTGGACCGGCAGCTTTGTGAGGTCTGATCTTTTGCAGGGTTCTTCTCACTTCTGCTGGGCTCACACTGAGGGGCACTTCTCCTGATGTTGGGGTGAGTTTGGTGCTGGAGGGGGCGGTGGAGTTGGAGTCCTCAAAGGGACTTTGTTGAGGGCATCAGGCAGTGACGGGTGTCTGGGGCATTGTGCGCCTTTGGTGTCGTAATCAGTGATGTACTTTTATGCCTTTCCACATGCCCTTGGGGTCGCTGCTGGAGAAGTGGTCTTGTATTTTTTGGGCATGTGCCTTTTTTGCCCTCTTTATGCCCATAGTCAGGTCCCTCCTGGGTGCTTTGAGTGCCTCTGTGTCACCTGACCTGTAAGCAGCATCCCTAGTTTTCACCAGAGACCTGACCTCCACATTCAGTCAGGGTTTCTGGTTTGGATAGATGGTGATAGTCTTTGTGGTGGTGACATCTTCATCCCACTTTGAGATGTAGCCGAGGACTGCAGAAGTGTATTCCTCCAAATCCACCTCTCCCTCCTTTACAGCTGCTTGTCTGAAGACCTGACAGTTTGTGCACTGAAAGCAATCCTGTAGCACAGAGTCTGCATCACTGGGCCACACGTTGACATCTCTGTGTTGGTTTGCTACATTGTAGCAGGGGACAGTAAGTGGGGACCGTCGTAATGGAGATGGCCGAGGCGGTGCTAGGGGAGCTGAGTGGGGGGTGGACAGGAAGTGATGTCGGGGGTTAAGAGTTTACTTTTAGCTTGGCATGGGTTATGGTCGCAACAGTAGCCCATGTGAGAGATTATTGTGCCTGTTGTCAGATCATTCAAACCTGCAATAAAAAGCTTGTTTTGGCAATAAAGTCTGATGCTTGTGTGTGTCACCCAACATACAGTAACATTACTGAACCCTAGTGACCAGTGTAGAATACTACATTATCATTCACATTGTCTTTTAATGCCTTATATTTGTATTTTAAATCATTTAGCCATGTTTTTGTCACGAGGCAGCTAAGAGCTAAGAGTTCTGGATTCCAAGTTGCAGAGAGCAAACACACAGTGTACAAATACAATAAAAGAGTTTATTAACAAAAAGGGCTACAGCCAAACAGGTGAGTGTAAAAATGGAAACTAAGGATCTCAGGGCAAACACCAAAAAAAAAAAAAATACAAAATAGAATGAAAAGACTCAGGGCCTAAGGAAAGGTAGACAAACGAAAGAAAAACACTGCCATGGAAAAATAAAGGCAGGGAAAAACACACGCGTGGAAAAACAAGAAAGCTGCTATGAAAACAGGTAGCAGAACTAACTTTAGCGGGATCAATAGCAAATAGCTAGAAGATCAGGCAGGAAACGACGACAACAACAAGGTAAGGGACCGGTTATGAGCCACCGGAGGAGGGAATAGCAGAAGGTGCACGGGAGAGGACGAAGGAATAACTGGCACTGGTCTGCTGTTTGGAAGCAGCTGATAAAGGTCCTGGTAATTGGCCACAGGTGCGTGCAATCAGCTCAGTCAGCAGGGAAGTGTGCACTGAAACATACGACAGACAGGCGGCAGCAGAGCGACGGACACAGAACATGACAGTTTATGCTCTAAAATGCTTAATTTAGGCAAAAAAAAAATATTCACAATTTATCTTAATATGCATTTTGATGGGCCGTACAGCATAATTGATTAATACATTTTTAAAAAACTGTGACAGAGTGAAGCTGTGGTTACACTTCCACATTTCTCAGATTAAAACCAGACCAAGCTGTGCCACGCTAATTGATAATATATTCACCAATGATCTTGCTAATAACACAAAAAGTGGTCTGCTAATTAATGATATCCGTGACCATCTTCCAGTGTTCACAATTTACAATAAATTGTAATCCAACTCATCACCAGGTGGTGATCAGCTGACAGCTCAGCCCCTCTCTTCACCGGCGTGTCCAGAACATGCGGACGCAGGTCTGATGATGCAACTACGAAGTCGATCATAGACCTGCGGAGGTGTCCTGGTGCCAAGTGCACTTGTGGACATCCTTATGTTTGAACATGGTGTTTATGGACAAACTGTGGTTCACACAGGAGTCCAGTAACACACCGGATAAGTGTTAATGGACAAGTGTTAATGTGTCAAAGTTGCAGTTGCAATGTTGAACATTGATAAATGAAAAGACTAGTAGGGTATAGTTAGTATAATAATGAGTGTTAACTTGCAAATGTACACGCTCAGCTTTTTTCTGCCGAAGGAATACTCTCTCTTGGCAGCGACAGTGTTGCTTTTGGCAGTAATCTTTTTTAACTCCTCGTAACGCTCCTTAATAATTACTTGCTCATCTTGTGTAAAATTCACCGTCTGGGAACACTTCATTTTTACAATTTAAAAGGTTTTTAAATTGTATTAAAAAAATAAGAGCAATATATTTTGTTATAGCACTGGACTCTTATCATCAATGAGGAAGATTGAGGAACGAGCACAGAATGAAAGTACAGAGCACATAGCAGTTGCCGCACCCGTCTAGAAGGTGAAACTTAAGTTTGTGTGCCCGGGAAATGAAAGCCAAGTATGTGTGAAAGCCAAGTATGTGAGAAACATGCATCGATTGTGTTTCTCCCAGTAAGTTTTCATGAGTCTTATCTTAAGGTTTCCGCAAATCTGATTGTGCTAGGTGAGGTGAGGTAAAGGCCTCAATGAGAATTAGGTTGGCAGTGCACTGAGGTATTAGGCACTATAATATCTAACAACAGCATGCCATTACTGTGTCTACATTCTCACGTTTATAATCCATCCATCCATTTTCTTTAACGCTTACCCTCATTAGGGTCGCGGGGGGGTATGCTGGCGCCTATCCCAGGGCGAGAGGTACACCCTGGACTGGTTGCCAGCCAATCGCAGGGCACTTTTAGACAAACAGCCATTCACACTCACATTCATAGCTATGGAAAATTTAGAGTCGGCAATTAACCTAACATGCATGTTTTTGGAAACCAGAGTGCCCGGAGAAAACCCACAAACTCACAGGAAGAAAATGCAAACTCCACACAGAGATGCCCAAGCGGAGATTCGATGTCCTGACTGTGTGGCCAACATGCCAGCCACTCTCATTAAATGACACATATTTATTTTTGACTTGGTGGATTATTTTGGAATCGTTGCTGCTTTTTATGATTGAAAGTTTATGATGATGTCGTCGTCTAATTTGCATCATTGGTCATGACGCATGTGCATGTAATTTCCTAAAAAGGCTTTAAAAAGTTATACAGTTGTCTCTGGCCACTTCTCGCTTTGACTTTCGTACTTTCACTCCATCACAGTTTTTGAAAATATATACATTTTAAAAATCAGCGCTGTTTTGGGGTTGATTATAGCCTATTAGAAAAAAAATTGCATATTTAATCAAATGTTATGTGCATGGCTCAGATCAAGGGTACCCAAGTGTTACATTTTGGGTAAAATTTCAAACTCGTGGATAGACCTTGGTAATGTTATAAACACTAACTTCAATCATTGCCAAACACACACCCAACATACCAGAAATCGAGACATCTTCCATTTCCCATTGCAACCCTCCAAAGTTCACTCTTTCTTAAATGTAATGCACATAACTCAGTGTCGACTTTATGCTGTTATCTCTGCATAGATTTGACTTTTGTTAGAAAAGTAACTTATATTTGCGAGACTATCATAAAGTAAATTAAAACAAGTGACAAATCTAGATCTTGAGTTAAAGCTCTGAAAATATGGCAAAGAAAAATTTACCTTCAGTCCTTACCATGCCATTGTTGTAGCACTACAAAGACTACAAATCCCATCAGCCGTTCTTACGACTGTAATAACATAAACTTTGACCTATCAACTCCACAATATAAGCTAATCATTGCAGCACTGTGGCAACATGAGCCAGGATTCAATGAAAAGCACTGAGTGAGTGGTTCTTGAATTATCATGCTAAAGACAAAATTACAAGGCGATCTTTCACCTCTCATGAGGGACACGCCGATCGCTTCCGGGTTAAATACGGAGCAATTTATCAACGAACACGCTGGAATTTATTTGGTTCGGATGAATGTCAACGACATATAATACAACGGATAAAAGTAAGTAAAATCCGACAATAATGATTAATAATTTTGCCCACTTCGCGTGTTTTTTTCGCCGCTTCGTGCACACGACACGAACGGCGACCTACGAGAGGTAAAAAAAAAAACAAAAAACGGCTGTCAAAACGAGTAACACTGCTCGAAGGTAATGTAATTTTCGCTAATGATTACACGACAGTTATTTTTTTTACACTGAGAATATTTGAATAAAACACCTTAGAAACCAATTTCAGACATCATTCTTTAATTCTAAGTAGAAATCATGACAAAATTATCAGATAAAATATTTTTAATTTCACAACAAAAGTAGACATGCTTTACATGTAACATTTCAATGTCCAAATATATACACTTTTTTACAACATAGCCCTGCTAGCGCAAAATAAAAACATGAACAGGCTTAATTTATGGTTTGGTAAGCTTCCTCACTCTATAAACGTCAGAGTGATAGGGATAGTATACATTGTTAGAACAACAATTTCAAATACTACTCAAGTGAAGTTGAAGACAGCAAAGGGTACCCTTGATCTGAACCATGCTCTTATATATTTTTGGTATAAGTATTTTCAAGAATAACCATTTCTGAATGAAATAAATTACAAATATAAGCCATTCAGAAGACACACTCTACTCACCCATTCAAACACAAAGGCATGGGTATGCAGCTCTACGTAGCATCATCATCGAACAAGTTGCAGTTATTATTAGTTATTTTATCAGCTTTTTCTTGTTACATTATGTCTTTTTACTCTATTTTTCCATGCTTTTGTTTATTTGATTTGTGGTAATGCAGACTACCTCAGCTTGTGGAGATGCTGTGCATGTCTGGATCTCTGCTGTACTTTGTCTTTCGTGACTGCTTGTATTTGATTAGCGAGTCAATGCATGACACAAGAAACACATTTAATGCATACCACCACAACATAGTAGCTCTAAACACGCTCATGGCAGCCCGCTACAAATACATTTACGTATGGAAACATTGGCTTCATTAAGGGTGACCTCTTCAGGCACAAGAAATGCAAACACTGCTGCAAGCCCAAGAAAAAGTGAAGCAACAGAAGTGAAATTTAATCAAAATGGCATTAAAGCTAAAAGCTCTAAGCTGTAAAACCTTTTCATTAAGGAGCAAAGTGAATAATAAAGTCAAAGATGATCCATTAGAGACACACAAGCTTTTAACACTCAGAGATGCCAATTTCCACTCATTGCCACCCGTCCATACATCCAGTTGATGTGTTGCTTGGATGCAGACGCTTTAAAAGTTTTTACGCTGCCACTGTGGGCACCAAGTGTGCTACTGTAACAAATGACGTGTGCGCCACTGAGGTCTGGGAGGTTGATTGCTGGGCCAAATGAAAAAGACTGTATGTAATCAGCACCAGGAGCAGGCAGATTAATAATGCACCAAAGTGAAAATGACATATCAGCTGACTTTCATTTACTTCTTTACTCCTGTGGCGGACAGGAAGTCATTTCCTACCTTACCATTTTAATTACTACACAGCCTCAACCATCAGTCTGTCGTCAACTGAAAGCAAAAAAAGTTAAGATACTTTACCAGCAAATTTTCCTGATAAATACCGGACGCCCTTGTCCTCTGCTGTGCTTTATAGTTGGTATCACAAAAACAGAAGTCATTTACGGATATTTCATTAAAGAAACTAAGTATTCTTATTTTTTTGATGGTATTGACATGACAGCATGGCATTTCTGTGTCGACATGCTCCTGTTTACAATTCATCATCTGCTCTCTGTATCACATTTATTTATAGAGCACAATTTGTACACAAGGTAATTCAAAGTGCTTTACAGAAAAGAAAGGTAAAACCACTTCATAAAATCACTCCATAAAACATAAAATCATTCCATAAAACAAAAAAAAATTAAATGAAGGATGCAAATAAAATATTTTCAGTTGTGAAATGCACAGTTGAATAGAAGTGTTCTCAGCCTGGATTTGAACATTGCCAGTGGTGATGGTCGCACTTCTTCTGGAAGACTGTTCCAGATTTTGGTAGCATAAAACTGAAACGCAGCCTCACCGTGTTTAGTCCTGACTCTGGGCACCTGCAGGAGACCACTCACTGAGCTTCTCGGAGCCCGACATGGTTTATGTGGCTCTAACATGTCAGAGATGTACTTTGGCGCAAGACCATGAAAAGACTTGTACGCAAGCAGAGCTGTTTTAAAGTCTATTGTCTGAGCAACAGGAAGCCAGTGCAGAGACCTGAGTACTGGACTAATATGGTCATATTTCCGGGTTCTAGTCAAGACTCGAACAGCAGCATTCTGGATGTACTGCAGCTGTTTTACAGGTCTTTTAGAGAGCCTGTTGAGAAGGCTGTTACAGTAGTCCAGCCTGCTGGAGACAAAGGCATAGATGAGTCTCTTAGAATCACTTTGTCTTTGTTTCTGTGGGCCAAAGACAATGATTACAGTTTGTCTGTGTTTAACTGGAGAAAGTTGTTTTGAAATCCACACACTGATCTGTTTGATGCAGTGACAAAGTAAATCTGCAGGACCGTGTTCACCTGTTGTCAGTGACACGTAGATCTGAGTGTTGTCTGCATAGTTGTGGTAGGACATATTGCAGCTGCGTATCAGCTGACCTATTGGAGGAGCGATCGCGTTCGTGAAATGACATCTTTATTTTGGCTTTGTGGATTATTTTGTAATCTTTCTATTGCTTTCTATTATGAAAATTTGTGAAATGTAACTGTGGAGGAGCAATTGCAATAGAGGTGGTTGTGCTGCGCATGTGCATGTGTCTGCATATTTGTGTTGGTTTGGTTGGGTCCCAGTCTTCCCAACACACACACACACGCACACTGCACCTGCATGTGTGCACCTTAAATGTAAATTGTCTAGAGGAGCGATGGCACTACTCTCAGCTCCACACAAATACGCATACATGTGTTTGTGGCGGTTGCATTGGCCCAACCTCCCCAACCCACATACATGTGCACCTCAAATGTAGCTGTGGAGGAGCAATCGCATTACAGTCACCTATGCAGAATTACGTATGTGCAGGTTTGTGCACAAGTTTGTATCGGTTGCATTCTCCCAAACTCCCCCACCCACACACACCCACCCCTCCCACATACACACACAAACACACGCATCCCAAATGTAACTGTAGAGGTATGATTGCATTGCAGTTTGCTACATACAAATATGCGTGCACGCGTTTGTGGCGGTTGCCTCAGCCCACCTCTCCACCTTACACACGTGCGCTGTGCACATGTGTGGCCGCACCTCAATTTTATCTTTGAGGGGCAATCACATTACAATACAGAGTGATCATATTATTGTTCGTTTTAATACTTTTACATAACATATTGAAACTTTTCAAAACTTTTCTTTTCTTCACCTCGGATACTTTTTTCCCTACAGTGAAGGCTTCTGTTATTTTATAACCAAACTGAGCCATGGTTTTTAACATCGAAAAAGTGTGTATTTGGATCGTGTTTTTTGTGTCTCCTTGTTATTTAGAAAGGCTGAAATAAGGGGAAAAAGAAAAGAAAAAAAAGAAACTAGTGAGTCATTTACAGAAGATAATGTTTGGTACTCTCAGCTGTCTATATTTAACATCAGCGACTTGGCTTTGCCACTCATACATTATTCAAACCTGCAAACCTGCATTACCTGCCTGAGGAGTGCTGCAGCATCCCTCACCTTTAACTACTTCTCATTAGTAGTGATCGACCGGTAATCGACATTTGAACACATATCAGCATCTGTCTTTTTTTTTTTAATCCAACGACCCATAAGAGATACATTCTAAACTGGGTTATTTTGGCTCTGATGCAGGCGAACTACTTTGTCTGCAGTTCTGTCTCTAGCATTGCTCCACCCACAGCAACATCTGATTGGTTACATGCAGAGCCACATCATGGGTAACAGCTAGGAGTGCTCCGATCAGGGTTTTATGCTGCCGATTTTGATACCGATCAGCCATTGGTGAAATCACTTGATACCGATCACATAGATGAAGTGTAATTTTTTAAATGTATTTACGATGAGTGCTATTGGCCAAGAGTGTCGTATAATGGGGAAAGGTTCCAAGGTCCCCTGACTGCCAGGGGGCCAAAAGTAGGTAATTATTGAAAAATAAAAAGGCGGGGGCGTCCAACATGATATTTTTTTTTCATGGTGCCCAGAAACATATTTGGGCCCCAAGTAAGAGAGAAGTCGGCAAACCCGGTGTCTTCCATTGCTGGTCATCTAGTGCTACCCCAGCAAGATTTTTTTATTTTCTGTGGCATGTTTTTTCAGGGTGCAAAATTTATATCACTCTCACAAACGACAATTTAGTTCCACACGGCAGACATGATTGTTTTGGGTTTGGCACGGCCACGCAATGTAAAGGAAAGTGGATGGGGGACGCTCGCTACAGGCTGCAATAGTATGAACCAGAGGTGATCGGCTTTTGTGATTGGTGTTGAAAGGCATTTATCGGCATATGCCGATCACATGCTTTTTTCACGGAAATCGGACGATTTTGATTGTTTGCCTCAGTTGTGTCCCTAGTAAAAGCCAATCAGCAGTAAAAGCGGTGCATGCGCAGTGTGCAGCAAGACCAAAGTGATTTGTGTCTACTGCTGCTGTAAGATGAGTTGTTGCTAGTTACTGGCAGGCATTGCCGAGGACATCTATTTGGCAGCTACATTGTCTTGTGTCAATGTGACCATGACTGAAGACGGGAATGGATGTAATAGCATTAGCAGCGCGAGCATTAGCAGCGTGCTAGCTAGTCACTGGGGAAGATTTACTACACATCAGCAAAACATACGTACAATATAGCGATCTAATTTCATCCATCCATCCATCTTCTTCCACTTACGGAGGTCTGGTCACAGGGGCAGCAGCCTAAGCAGAGAAGCCCAGACTTTCCTCTCTCCAGTTAATTTGTCCAGCTTTTCCCACTGATCCCGAACCGTTCCCAGGCCAGTTGACAGACATAGTTTCTGAAATGTGTTCTGGGTTGTCCCAGAGGCCTCCTACCGGTTGGACGTGCCCTGAACACCTCCCCTGGCTCCTCTCAATGTGGAGGAGAAGCGTTTCTTTTCCGAGCTTCTCCCGGATGACAGTGCTTCTCACCTTATGGCTAAGGGAGAGCCCAGCCATCCTTTGGAGAAAACTCATTTTGGCCGCTTGTACCCGCGATCTTGTCCTTTCGGTCACTACCCAAAGCTCATGACCATAGGTGAGGATAGGAACTTAGATCAGCCGGTGAATTGAGAGCTTTGCCTTTCGGCTGAACTCCCTCTTCACCACAACGGACCGATGCATTACTGCAGACGCCGCACCATTCTGCCTGTCGATCTCGCAACTGCCAGAGCCTGCTGGAACCCGTCAGCTGCCTCCGGAATCCCATGGGCCAAAAAGGCCTGATAGGACTACTTCATCATCTTGACGGCATTACTCACCATGAGTGTCCACCAACGAGTTCTGTGATTACAGCTATGACTGGCACCAACCACCTTACGGCCAGAGCTCTGATCAGCCGCCTCGACAATGGAGGCACGGAACATGGCCCACTCGGACTGAATGTCCACTGCCTCCCTGGGAACATGGTCGAAGCTCTCCTGGATGGGGAGTTGAAAGTCCTTCTGAAAGGTGACTGTACCAGACGTTCCCAGCAGACCCTCACAATAAGTTTAGGCCCGCCAAGTCCGACCGGCATCCTCCTTCACCATTGGAGCGAACTCACCCAGGTGATGATCGGTTGACAGCTCTGCCCCTCTCTTCACTCGAGTGTCCAAAACATGTGGCCACAAGTCCGACGACACGACCACAAAGTCGATCATTGAACTACGGCCCAGGGTGTCCTGGTGCCAGGTGCACATAACACCCTTATGCTTGAACATGGTGTTTGTTATGGACAATCTGTGACGAGCGCAGAAGTCCAATAACAAAACACCGCTCGGGTTCAGATCAGGGGGGCCGTTCCTCCCAATCACACCTCTCCGGGTTTCACTGTGAGCGTTGAAGTCCCCCAGCAGAACAAGGGAATCCCCCGAGGGAGCAATCTCCAGCACGTACTTTAGCACATAGGTTTGCAGGTTGGAGTACCTAAGTACTCCAAAAAGGGCAGGTATTCTGAACTGCTGTTTGGCGCATAAGCACAAACAACAGTCAGGACCCGTTCCCTCACCCGAAGGCGAAGGGAAACTACC
Source organism: Dunckerocampus dactyliophorus (assembly GCF_027744805.1). Lineage (NCBI taxonomy): Eukaryota > Metazoa > Chordata > Actinopteri > Syngnathiformes > Syngnathidae > Dunckerocampus > Dunckerocampus dactyliophorus. The sequence goes on along the minus strand of NC_072835.1, from coordinate 6,573,833 downwards.
CACTCGTTCACCGGGTTAAACTCTAACGTACAGACACTGAGCTGGGGGCCACCCCTGCCCGTCGCCTCTCACTGCTGGCAACGCCAGAGTGGAATAAAGACCAACCCCTCTCAAGAAGGACTGGTTCCTGAGCCCTTGCTGTGCATTGAGTTGAGTCTGACTATATCTAGCCGGAACTTCACCTCACGCACCAACGAGCAGATTCCACGTGCCCAGAGCTAGCTTCTGCAACCGACAATTGGACCGCCAAGGCCCCAGCCTTCGGCCGCCATCCAGCTCACTCTGCACCCAACCCCTTTGGACCCATGTTACCTCTTCAGGCTGTGCCCGGCCGAACACCATGGTTGTAGGCTCGCCATCGTGCCCCACGTCCAGGCCTGGCTCCAGAGGGGGGCCTCGGTGACCTTTATGCATTTACCTTTATGCATTCCTGAATAGTATAAGCATTTGGACCAAATATGAGGTGAAAGAAAAAGGGGAAAAATACAGTATAGGAGTTTCAGTACAGTGTGGGATAAATTAGTGCGTTCAAGGACCATCGAACAGAGTGGAGGTCTCTACTTGCATTAAACATACAAAAACTGTATATTATATTTTGAATAAAACAATAGCCCATATTTCCAAAATTGATATCCCTTTGCATAAAACGGTGTATAGTTATTTAGAAATTATTTTACTTTTAGTGTTATTTATTTTTTTAATCATTGTATCTGAACATTTCCCGGTGGCTAGGGAGCCCTGCCTTAGAGCATGCTTGGGGATATGATGTGCTCTTTTATACATTTGAAAATATGTAAGAATGCCACTTTTATAGAATTGGCTTCTTTATTTTCTAATGTAAGATTAATTAGAACTTCTGCTTTATTATCAAAAGACATTTGAATTGTTTTCTGCATGTAAAACTGCAATTGTAAAATGATAAAATTGTGTTGTGTGTCAACATTTTTGGCTTTCTGGAATGTATTAATTGGGCTTGCATTTCTTATGGGAAAAATGGATTTGGTTAGGGTGCGTTTTGATAAGTGTCTGACATTCTAGAATGAATTAGTGACACTAACCAAGGTTCCACTGTATAGTTGAATACAGGGTTTGCCAACTTGTCGATAGCGATCAACCAGTCGCTCTTTCATATTTCTAAATTCGCTAGTTACACGTTTAAATTTAGTACAGGCACTGTTCAGGGCAGACTGTATTTTTACGCCAGGCAACTTGCAGGGCAGCCAAGGTTCCCTCTTAGGATGGCACATGTGAGTCATCCAGGCAGCTGTTGCTGAAATTCTAGTATATGTTTATGTCTGTCTGTTTCGCTGTTGAAAGACATCAGACAATCCATCAAACATTATATCAATGTCAAATCAGCAAACTGGATGAAAATTTTAAATGTGTATTAATCATGCCCATCAAACGTTCCATTGCGTCCGGCTCTCTGACCGGAGTGGCTGTGTGGAGGAGGAAGGAGCTCCAGCGAAATTTACCTAAATCACATGCAATCCTAGCTATCCGCTACAATCGCAAAAATATAAAAAAAAATAAATGTATAATCACATCAGTCATGCCAGACATGCCAGCGTATGCCAACAGAGCAAAAGGCACAATGAAAAAAAGCTGTAATGTTGACACTAGCAACCAATAATAACAAACTTTAAAAAAAAATACGTATCACTTTTAAATAACTTTTCTACAAAATTATATATACACACACACACACACACACACACAAACACACATAAATAAATATATATATATATATACAATATTTACATATATTTATATACCTGTATATTATTTATTTATTTTAATACTCCAGCCAAGTGTTCATTGTGACCACTACCTGCAGCATCAATGCGATAAGACAATTTCTCCCAGACGAGTGTCAGCATATCACAAACTACTGAGTTGATTGCTGTTGTTATTCGATGTTTAAGGTCGTCGAGGTTAATGGTGGAACGTAAATGAGATCTTTTACATACCCACACAAGAAAAAACAATAATAATCACACATGGTAAGGTTTGGGGATCTCGCAGGCCAAGCACAAAGAGCAAGGTGTAGTCCCCACTTCTGACCAAGATTGCCGGAGTAATGATGCAACTACAGTGCCCCTGTGGCATCCATTGAAAAATCCTCTTTCAAATGGTCACAGACTCATTCCATGGCAATGCTTGATGCTCCAATGAGGTAAGATTACCCATGCTGTGCTGTGCTGTTGTGGGTTAGCATGAGCAAATCAAGCAAACCTTTCATATGACGTCCTGCAAACCGCTTGTTGTAACTTCCCCTGAGCTCACTTGTAAACAAACGTGGCATTGATTGTGTCTCACTGTTTCAGAGGAAGACATTTTTCCAAATTCTCTGCAAACATTCCGCGATAAGGGTAAAAAACATGGAGCTTCAACACATCAAAGCTTATTAGCCACTTGAAATGCCAGCATCGCGATGAAGACCGTGGCCCAGGGCTTGTTCCTACCGCCAGCATAGAAAATGGATGAATGGATGAATGGATGGATGGCTGTTAATACCATTGTAGAGTTTTTCAACAATGTCATGCTTTTGAGTTTGACCATATTGCTAGAAGAACAACAAAAAAGAGTCACTGTGAGTCCTTTGAGTTCTCTCAAGCTGAGCATGTACTGTGGTGTGTCAGAAATTGAATTGAATTTGCTTCATCTTGAATAATTGAAGGTACAAAAAAAATCTCCTTTTTCCATTCACTGCAAAGTGAATCAACATCATGAATCAACATGAATGAAAAGTGCTGTTACGTTTCTATGTGCCCATGTCTTTCTCTCACATTGTGTTGTTTTTATCATTTCAGCAGTGTGGAAATCAGCAACGAACAATTATTTTAATAATCAATTCATCGGTCGATTAATTGATGAATCGGATTAAAAAAAACCACACATTTTAAATTTCCGCCTCTTAGCAGCACTCCCTTTAAGAATGCATGAATGGAGTTTTTCCCTCCCCAAAATCATAACAAAGACAAGGGAAGAATTTCTCTGACACCGAAATTGAAGTAGAGAAGTATAACAAATCAGCTGGCAAACATCACATTCTACTGCAAATCAACAAGTCACTGGCACAGACTGCTGCATGTGCATCACCAATAAATAAATAAATGAAGAAGAAATAACAAATAAATAAACTTTAGGGGCAGGCTTTGCGTTTTGCATCGGCTCGTCTGCTCTGACCACTGCTCTGGGCGGTACCTTGTTTTATGGTCAAGTTGTGAAGCACGTAGTAAAATGATATGGCCTGCGCTGGAAAGGCATAGCCATTGCTATTTGTTGTTTCACTGTTCTACCACTCGGTTTTATGTGTAGACATGGTCAGAGTTGTGCATAAATGTATGCATTTTCCTACGCACAAGTACAAGTGGATAAATCCCATACTTTGCATGGGAATGTTCTTACGCATGCTCTACATACACATCTCTGCAAGGGTTTGTTTCGCAAGTCAAAGCTGATGTGACTGTCTTGTTAACACAAAGATAATAGGTCGGCGTTCATGGATTACTAAGGAAATTAACAAAAGAGGCACATTTGAGAGGATATTTACAGTACATTTTAAAATGAAACGATTAATCGATTACCAAAATAGTTGTCCATTAATTGGATAATAATAATAATAATAATAATAATAATAATAATCGTCGCAGCTCTACTGGAAATGTCGTCTTCTTTGTTTTGACAGCGGGCCTGAACATGCAGCGTGAGCAGTCATGTCAGGATGACCATTGTTGTTTTAACACTTCAATCTATAACTGACTTCCTGTCGTAAGAGATTTACTTGTACAACGTGAGTTAGCATTTCAGAACACTAAGATCTTGCAGTGTACATTTTCTCCTAACTTTACAGTGTCATGTTTATAAATGCTTCGGACACAAGAACTACAAGAATTGGCATAGGCTTCTTGAGACGTCATCTGTACTTCTGTGAAGAAGGTGTCGGACGTTTCGCTCCTCATCCGAAGAGACGTCATCTGTACTTCTGTGAAGAAGGTGTCGGACGTTTCGCTCCTCATCCGAAGAGCTTCGTCAGCAAAAAAGGTTTTTTTGCTGACGACTTTACGACTGAGAGCCTACACAGAAGAATTGGCATAGATTACACAGAAAAAAATTTACAGTACCTCAATGACACATACTACTACATACTACTATACTTTTATATGGCCATGGAAAAAATATGTACTTCAAGGAATACAAATATGGTGTCATCGTCTGACTCCCAACAAACTCTTGATTGGGTCAGTTCCAGTTTTTTGTCTGACGTTTTTTTGATTTTATGGTTTGGTGCGTAGCACAGAGGCACATGGACACAATTGGCAATTAGTCTGATCGACAAACTCAAGAAGACCCCAGATTATTCCTCCTGCGTGTTGACTTGAACTCTGTGTTAGAACCTCCTTGGTTCCTTGTTTGCTTGGTACTAGCGTGCTATGCTATGTCTTGTTTCTGGGTTTTGTATGTTCAATCGTTTTTTCGCCCTTCATTACAAGTAGGATTTTGTTGCTATACTTTTAACTATTGTTTCTCCAGGATCTTCCTGTTCCCTGTTACTCCATTCCTAGACAGTCTTAAGCTGCTGCATCTGGTCTTTTGGACACTGGTCAATAAACTGTTCCAGTTGTTGAACCGAAACATATACATATACATATACGTACATACATATACATATACATTATACATACTAACCAAATAAATTTTTCCCCACACAAAAAAATGTAAATCCAATTAATCCATTCCAGAAAGCCAAAATTGTCAAAGTGGACCTATTATGCAAATTTCCGGGCTTTGTATTGAGTTCTGGACTCCTATAAGGCAGCTACACCTGATAACCCGCACAGAAAGCTCCTCCTTGGATTTCCTGCCTTCCTCCCAAACGGTCTGTGTAATTGACTCCGGCTCCAGGTACACCTCCCACCAAGCCCACGCCGCTGAGATTGGTCACACTCCCAAGCGCTCCTGAGAATAAAATATAGCAACACAAAAATGGAAAACAACCAAATCCGCTGGTCCAGGTGGACTAAATATGATCCTCTTGAACGTGTTTCAGCAGGATGCAACTACAGACAACAAAACAGCCATATAGTCATATTGTGGTGCCGATCTCTTGGTGCAGAGTGGGAGGTCACACTGTCGGACTAAGTGAGATTAAGTGACAAAAATGTAATATAACAATGTAATAAAGGACAGGACAGGAAGAACGGGATAAAGCGCTCACACTCTTTGACATGGTCACGGGAAGCATGGAGGAAGCAGAGCAAGCCGGCATGTTTTTGAACACCACTGATTGGGTAGTGGCTGCAGGAGTGTCTCGTTGGGCCGCCCTACAATGGAGGTAAAGGGATCTGCAGTGGAAACACAAAAGAGGAACAAGTCAGGGGGAACAATACAAAATTGAAGGTGACATTAACACATTTGTTTGGCATTAAAAGTATGCTTATAAAAGAACGCCGTTACTTTGTCATTACTTGTATGCTGACTGAGGCTTGACCACACAAACAAAGATGAGATGACAACAAAAGGTTCCGACTCGGAGGTCTGGGAATGACAAATAGTCCACCATGTTTGGCAGAAATCCAGAAGCCTTGAGTGCTTAAATGTTCTCTTCCTGTGTAGCACAGCTACCTGATGAGATGAATCTCAACAACTGCAGTGGTTTCACCTCATAAATATTAATTTGGTGAGGTATTGCGTCATACAAGAATGCATGGAGCACTCCAGTAAACCCTCACCAAAAGACCCCACCTCCCCCCAGCCCCCTCCCCTCCCGCACACACACACACACACACACACACACACACACACACCCACCCGCAGCACATCGCCCGGCACAGAGAGTTGGATTTATAGCCACTTATAAAGATTAGTGATGCGTCCTGCATGCAGCACACACACTTTTTTCTCTTTCTGTTTCTCACACACGCACACACACACACACACACACACACACACATCCGTGGACCGGCACTCTTCCGTGTGGATCTCTTGTCAGATAAAAACCTTCTATCACCACCATGCAACTCTTGTTTCGATTTCCTTTTGGGTGAGATGGATTCTCACTGAGCAACAGTACTTACTGCATGTAAACGCACACAAACAAACACACCTCCACAGTGGCTTGACATCTAATAGAATTAGTAATTAATTCATAAGGGGGGTGGCAACGTGATTTTTTTTCATGGGACCCAGAATTCCGGGCTACACCCCTGCTACGGGCTATATGATATCAAAAAAGGAACCATAAAATCATTTAGACAAAAACATATTTTACTGACTTTTTAAAGAGAACATATATCACTCGTACAGAGGATGAGACCCCTTCTTTGTGAGAGTACATTGGTGGAGCACTAGCAGGACTTCCAGGTCAGAGAGCACTCGACGAACCCGGTGTCTTCCACTGCTAAAAAGGCTGGTCATCTTGTCCGATGAATTTAATTATTTTTTGGTATATTTGATTAGCCTTCTCCAAGAGAAATTCACTTTTCCAGCAGCTCTGCAAAAATATCATGAACTTAATCACAAAATAAAACAACCAAGGCAAGACATGCGAGATAAGAAAAAAAAGAAAAGAGAATAAGAATAAATTAATACGGAACAGATCACATACAATTTGTAGTGCAATAATACATACATAATAAATAATACATAATAAGGTAATAAGTCCAGTCCTGTGTGTGTTTTTATTGCTTCCCCTCTGTTGTGTTGAAAAGCCGCATGGCGTGGGGGAGGAATGATATGCTCAGTCTTTCGGTGGAGCAAGGCAGTGATAGTAATCTGCCGCTGAAACTGCTCTTCTGTTGCTCTTCTTAACGCTGTGCATTGGATGATGCTGGTTGTCCATGATGGAAAGGAGCCTCCTCATTGTGGCCACATTGTTGCATTAGCTGCCGTTTGACTGATGACCACACCGTGAGCCTTGAAAACTCACCATACTTCAAATGCCATAGGAAAGCTTTTTAACGTGCTTTCCCTGCGCAGTGTGAACAAAAGTAGGAGGACGACGTTGCCCAAGACCTTAGTTAGAGCAAGACACTGCAAGCCTGTGGCTGCAATAGTGCTAGCCACAGGTGATCGGCTTTTGTGATTGTCATTGAAAGGCATTTATCGGCATATGCTGATCATGTGATATTTCACTGAAATCAAACCGATACTGATTGGTGGTCGATCGACCAGAGCATCCCTGCCATCAAAACATTCTGGAGCTATGTGCGTTGCCCAATGTTTGGTCTTGGAGGTCATGGGTCCTCCAACAGAACAATGACCCAAAACATGAAACCAAAAACATCAAGCATAACTAAGATCTAAACATTGGACTATTCCAGTGCTTCTCAAATAAGGGATTGCAAATTGTGTTGTCGCGGGGTGGGGGCTCAATACATACTATACTCAAGGTTGGGGGGGTCATTACTATACTGTAGGTTGGCAGGTATCTTAGTGCTTGAACGATGCTGGTGCCAGGAACTCATATGGCGATTTGTACAGATATACGTAAATTATTACAGGTTAAAATAATTACAGTATGTTCCCTACAGGGAGGGGCATGACAAAAAAAATAAATGAAAACTATTGGACTATTCTGAAGTGGCCTTCCATGAGCCCTGATTACAATCCGGTGGAACATCTATGGAAAGAAACATGCAGTCTGGAGGAGACAACATCAAATCTGAGAGCGTTTGCTTGTGAGGAGTGGGCCAGAATACTTGTGGGCAAGTGCAGGAGTCTCATTGAGATTTACAGGAAGTGCTTCATTGTAGTAATTGTTTCATAAATGTGCAACAAAATATTAGGTTCCGTGTAGCATCATTTTTGTCCAAGCCAGTTTCATTACCGCATTTTCCGGACGATAAGTTGCTTAAAAGATATTTAAGTTGCACTGGATTATAAGTGGCATTGAGCAGTATTTATGATGGAGCTATCATCAGAGCGAGCTTTTTTTAGGAGTGCAATTGCACCGCTCCTAGCAACATTAAATTCACAAGAGAAGAAGATGAAGCCAGAGGGAGGGGGCACTGTTTACATTAACAAGGACACAAACTAAAGCTACAGAAGTCATTTTTTAAAGAAGTATATGGCTACAATAAAATATTACCTGTTTAAAAAATGTCAGAATGTTCTAGAATTAGAGATTTTTAATACGTGACATGATGCCTGGACGCATCGTGATCGGTAGAAATGTATCAAACAGCTGTATTTTACACCAAAACTTCATATATGTAGAATCACTCCGCGCGACATCACGATTTGAACATCGCTGCCTCACTCTATTTTGGGTTTTGAAAATTAATTAATAAATGCCCGCTGTTTCGTGGTCGACTATGGACGACTATTATTAGTCCAAAAATATTAAAAGCCAAGTTATAGACACTAGGCATCAGTAATGTTACATTAATGAGACACGATGCCTGTCTGTGTGTATTAGATTACCTTAACACTGCATGTAGTCAGCCACGGCATGTCTGACATGACATCGCGAAAAAAAGTTCTCCTCCCGTTCCATGTGGAAGTAGTACGTTTTTGGACAGTGTCTGCACGTATCTCAGAAAGATGTCCTCTCATGAATGAATTATTCATTCAATTTGTTTACTGCTTCCTCCATAATAATATCTCTCTCTAATACTGGAATTCTTTGCCATTTTGCGCTTCAAAATTTTCAACTTCAATCACAGTTTGGCATAGTTTTTCAAAAATATATTAATAAACCATGGTGTTAATATTACAAATAGTAGTATTAGTAAAAAAAAATGCACATTTGAGCATATATATATATATATATATATATATATATATATATATATTTTTTTTTTTTTTGCCTAAATGAAGCATTTTTAAGCACAACAGTATCTAAATAAAGTAAACAAATATAAGTCATACAAAAGATGCTCATGACATGCTCATATGTAGTATTCTACACTTGTCACTAGGTGTCAGTAATGTTGCTGTAATTTTGGGTGAGACACATAAGCACCAGACTTAATCTCCGGAACAATACGCTTTTATTGCAGGTTTAAATGATCTCACATCAGGCACAATAATCCTTAACACGGGCTACTGTTGTGGCCGTAACCCATGTCAAGCTAAGGCTATAGCCCCATAATACAGTTTTTTTAAACGCGTGTGGACCGCAAAGATGGACATTTTGGCTTGTTGTCGACAGATGACGTAACAATTATGTCCTGTCATTTTTACACTAGTATGCATAATTGAGTATGTGCAATGGCAAACATTATGTTGCTGTTTTTAAGCATGGTGAAATTACTTTTTGTGTGTTTAAGAGTAAACAACAAAAGCCACCATTATAGGCTTTGAGGCTACTGCTGCTGTTTTACTCTTTAAAACTAAAACTGCTATGACGCTGCCGCCAACGACGGCAATTTGGGACAAGACCCAATCATTGGACCTCTAGCTGGTGGGTCATCTTTGACAAACATGTCCTTATTTTGGAAGAATGGTGTGAGAGTGATTACATGGCAAGGGCATTGTGATTGTGTTTGACTAAGCTGCTTCGCCCGCACATTGTTTTGTGTTGTTTTGTGCTACATAACTACTGTCGTGGAGACAATCAAACAGGGACACACACAGAATTATTTCATTAATCATAGTGTCAAAGCCGATGGAGTTCTGTCTTGACCAATAAAATTTCCTGCACTTCTCATCATGGTAGTGATAATCAATCTGCTACATTTTAATAAAAAACGTGTTTCATATATTGTCAGTTTTATATTCAATAAATGTTGCTGACATGTTAAATAAAGTACTGAAAAGTATGACTACTTTGCTAGCAGTCCACATGGATGTTCTTCTGTGAATTGACATGTTTGTTATTGTGCGTCTTTGGAAGTGAAGAATGACTCTTCTGATTGGCTAAAATTTCCTAACAGTCCATTGCTGCAGTCCCACCATTTCTTTGGCGTGCGTATGACAGCGTGTGAATGTGTATTTGTGTGGACAGAAATAGTTTTAAAACGCCACTGTGTGGATAGACGCCGGAGAGTGTCAAATGTGCGTTCTGTGTTCGTGTGGACATGGCCTAAAACTCTGCATCCCCACCATCACTTCCTGTCCGTCCCCCACTCAGCTCCCTAACACTGGAACACATTTACAGCAACACACACTAGCACATTTTTTGTGTGTGTCTTAAAGTTTTATTTTCTCTTATTATATCTACTAACATAACGTGTTACCCAAAAACGTAAAACAATTCTTCTCAGCAAAAGGGGATAAATATGATGTCAGGGAAAAATAAAACCTAAAGCACTTATATGAGAATATAAATCAGTGTTAAGTTGCTGTGTGATGATTTTAGCCTTCTATCTAAGATGACACCGTGCATCACACTGTTATATTGAGTAATGACCTTCGATTTCCAATGGATTGATAAGCTCGTTGTCACTTTTCTCATAGCTCATGATTGGCTCCTGTCAAATAAAGAGCTTCCTGGTCATCACGCACTTGTGTACGTCACAATATGCCATTTTATGACGGGGACATGTGCTGCTTATAGTCTGGTGCGGCTTATATACTGTATGTACAAATCTGGTTTTCTCTCTAAATTTAGTGGATGTGGCTCAAACACCGATGCATCTTATACGGTATATAATTATAATTACGGTACATTTTTTTAAAATTGTATTCATTTGCTATCCATACAGAGAAGACTATTGAGTATTGGAATTATAAGTCCTTTTTAAGTATTCACTGAGAATCATTTGAGTATCTCATTGCCAGGCCAAGTCTCCTGGTTTTTGGTAATCAAAATATGGTCTCTGTGCTGTAGAACATGAACAGGAAATAACCAAAAACAAGGTCCCGTGAAAGAAGTAACCAAAAGCTACAGAAGCAGAGCAACGAGAATGGCAGGAAGACGAGGAATTAGTGGGAGAACAAAGCATAATATAAGCTGCAATAAAGGGACAAAAATACTGTACAGTAATAGGAGAAACGGGAGGACGAGATGGAGATGTAACGCTCAAAGTTTTTACCATGCTAACGAGAAGTGTGAAAGACGAGGAACAATCTGGCGTCTTCCTGCTGTAGCCACTGTGCTTTTGAACACCACGAACTGGGAAGCAGCTGCAAGTGTAGTTCATCTAGCAAAGGGATCCGCAGATGGAACACAAAAAGGAACACAATAAAAGGCAGGGCAAAAAAAGCTGCATGAAGAGACTCCACTAGAGAAACTAGAAACTAGAGAAAGACATTCAAATTAGCTGCTATGACATCACCGTGTCAATCAACACCATCCTGTCACTCTTCATCATGACCCTGCACACATCAGTGAGAGTGTGACCCTGCGAGAACCGGTCACTGTGATTCAAAGCACAATATCTTCACTGACCCGGAAGACTTCCACGTCTCAGTTTGTTTCCACAGAAGCAAACTTCTGAGAAATGTCACAACGACTTAACCGGCTACAGTCACATAACCGCAGCAGAGCGACGCCTGCAGCCACGTCAGTAGGTTTGCTGCATGCACCATCCGGTCATGATGTTAATTTACTGCCCCGAGTGGCAACGTCAAACTGCATCAGCAACAGGAGGTGACAGTGCAGCTGCAGGATGACACAGCACTGACATCACAGGCTAATTAATGATTATCACCCATGGTGACTTTACTTGGACTCCTGTGGAAGTGGGTTGAGAGTGTTTTGTCCTTGTATTTCATGTAGAAGTCAGAGCCAAAGATGTTGAGCAGAAGCTTAAAAGTGGTCGTTAGTGTTTAAGACTTTGTTCATGGCTTCAGTCAGGTTTGAATGATCTCACAACAGGCACAATAATCCCTAACACAGGCTACCGTTGCGGCCGTAAACCATGCCAAGCTACTGCAACACACTTGAGCATGAATCTTATTTATGTGTTAAATGTCTTATTTTCTCTTATTATGTCTACTATATTGGGTAATTGGGGTGTAAAGGTGACTATAGGGGTGTTATTTCATGTCGAGAGGGCTCTAATAATGTTAACTTATTATGAACATTGAACATCAAAGAGAAGATTAACTCAGGGCCAGTATTAATTGTTTGGAGGAGTCTACTTCCTGGGATTGATTTGATTTGATATTCTCTCTGCTTGAATCAGCTGTGTATCCACCTCCTCGACATGTTTACGATAAAAAAAATCACCACAAAAATGCAACAACACAGTGAAACGTGAAAACCTACCATATGAAACACACAAATAAATTAGCAGTTGCTTCGCTGTCCCTCTTCTTTTTGTAGGCTCACACTCTTGTCGACTAACCACTACTCTGCTTTGTATCAAAGTCTTGTTTTCTCAACGCACTCTTGGATTACCATAATGACATGTGGAAAGCACAGAACCTCCAGTTTCAGAAACTACTGGAATTATCATTATTGTTTTGATTGTGCAAATGGCTCAAGACTTATTGTAGTTCAAAAATAGCATTGCCGGATTCAAGAGCTTAAAAGGTGCTGTGTGCCTTGGTTTGGTACTGCACAGGGCCATTACTTTTGAGGGCTGCAAGCATTGTATCCCGCTGTCTTCTTCCGTTCACATTGCAAGCTACGCCTCACCTAAAACACACACACACACACACACACACGTTATGTTTCTCTTCAGCTATCCATCCATGCATATTCTACGGCACTTTTGCTAACTAGGGTCACCGCGGTATGCTGGAGCCTGTCTTCAGCTAATAGTGGCGATTTGGCAAAGTGTCGCGACTAACGTTGCCTATTATTGAATGTATAGCATAATCACACAACTCCAAATTGTCAGTGAATCTCGTGAATGTGCAGGTATTACCCACAAGTACGTGTATACTATACACGGAACGAAGATTTTTACAAAGTTTAGCCTTGAATTGTGACAAATATAGACATTCATTTGTTCAGTCTGTTTTTTTTAAACCACTACTGGTAACATCTGCTACATCTGATATATATATATATATATATATATATATATATATATATATATATATATATATATATATATATATATATATATATATATATATTTGGTTTGTGAACAGTGTACAGCTCGTTAATAAGGAGCCATATATTGCCTATGGCCCTGAGTTTACCCATGCCTGTGCTAACCTGTTTTTATGAATCACTTTGCTGCAAGCACTACAAGTCACCTTTACTAGACACCAGCTTTGGGTGAAAGACTCTCTCTCGCCGACACCGATGCAAAGTGACTGTGTGACAAGAGGTCTCACTGCGTTGTCCTGTGGAGCATCTAGGTGATGAACCAATGCACAGAGTAAACTCTTATCCTGTTGTTTGGGAGCGACAGACGACATGGCAAAAATATCGAGCTCATTCTCAATTTTTTTTTTTTTTAATGAAAAATTACATGTTAATCTCATGAGATCTTGTGACACCCCTGCTATATATATATATATATATGTGTGTGTGTGTATATATGTGTGTATATATATGTGTACATACAGTATGTATATGTACAGACCTGATCAAAATCTTTGATCAAATTTGATCAAAATCAAATTGCTACAATTTGCATTTTGCACGTTTGGATCTCAATGAGGTTTTAAGTAGAGCTACAATATGCAAAAGCAAGAAGGGGCAGTGAGACAAAAAAACATTTGGAACTTGTCATTTAAACAAACAAAAAAATAAAACTGAAATAGGTTGTTTATCACCTGATCAAAAGTTTAAGACCACAGGCTATAAAAGTCAAAATATGCTCAAAATTTTCATTTTCTGTCAGGCATTCACACTGTCATGCCCTCCTGATGGTGAATAACGTCACTCTTTTGGACCATCCTGCATGTTCCCCTCATTTAAATCCCATAGAGAACATTTGGGGATGGATGGCAAGGGAAGTTTATAAAAATGGCCATCAGTTCCAGACAGTTGATGCCCTTGGTGAAGCCATCTTCACCACTTGGAGCAATGTTCCCACTAGCCTCCTGGAAACACTCGCATCAAGCATGCCCAAACCAATTTTTGAAGTGATTAACAAGAACGGTGGAGATACTCATTACTGAATCCTACTGAGAACATTTTTTGTTCTGGTTTGGAGATTTTTTTGTTATTTTTTGAGCGATGGTCTTAAACTTTTGATCAGCTGATAAACAGCTTATTTCAGTTTAATTGTTGTTTTCAATAAATTACTTTTTCAAAGTGCTTTTTGTCTCACTCCCCCTTTTTGTTTTTGCATATTGTAGCTCTACTTAAAACCTCATTAAGATCCAAATGTGCAAAATGCAAATTCTAGCAATTTTCAACTGGTCTTAAGATTTTGACCAGGAGTGTATATATATGTGTGTGTGTCTATAAGTAACATTACTTACTATAAGTATAATCGTATGATTGGAAGATTGTGTGGACTGACATTTTTAAATTTAGTTTCATTAAGACACTCGTGATTGCAGCTCCTGTATCAGCCACTGAATGAATACATGCACATGTATGATTTGCAATCTTGTATATATTTGCAGTATTTGTGAATACAAACATGACGTTCTTGTGTTAAACTACAGCTTTTTGATACCCTACACACCGGGGCGCGTCTAGGCGTCATGTCACGTATTCATTATTCCACAACATTATGACGGTTAAGGGTAAGGTTTTATTGTATCCATAAACTTTAAAAAAATGTGACTTATTTCAGCTTATGTAGCTTTAATTTGTCTCCTTGTTGGTGTAAACATTAACCCCCTCCCTTTGGCTTCGTCCTCTGTTTTTGTGAATTAAATGTTAGGGGCGATGCCATGACACTTCTAAAAAAAAGTTTGCTCTGATGATAGCTCCATCATAAATACCGCTAAATGCCACTTATAGTCCAGAAAATACCGTAACTACTTCTGCTTAAACAAGAGTTAGGAAATGGAGAACAAAAGTAGCTGACAACAGTCAACATACAACCCATTGCAGAGGGCAAAACAGACCAAGTACAAAAAACTAGGAATTAAAGGAAGCTAGTAACGAGCAAAAGGGTAACAGGAAGTAGTGGCTCAGGGCCATGAGGAACCTGGTTGAAAAACGTTTTTTTATGCCCACCTGCCTTGTTACTTCGCCCCCAGTCAACAGTCCAAGCTTCCTGTTAACAGAGCATAGGACAGGAAAGGCTAGACAGAAAATAGGAACTGATTACGTTAATAGTGGTTGGGATGCAGACCATGACCACCTCATCACTGTCACGGGTGTTAGGCATCCAATTCACTTGGATACCATTAAAACTTTGCCGGGCTTGAAGTTGCACAAAAAAGTCATTGTACACAATCTAATATCTTGCTTGTTTCGTCCAAGACTGCATTGTATTTTTAGATTTAATGAGTGCTGCAGACTGTAGGCAGTTGCTTTGATCTGGATAAGGTTTCCATGTATTTTAAATGTTATTTGCTGTTTCCTGGCAGCTGCCGACAGCATTCCCCTTCCTCATCTTACATTTTGGCTTTGGATTAAATGTTATTAATACCGTAAATTTTGGTGTATTAGCCGCACCCGCTAAATTTAGACACAAAAAAAACCAGATTTGCTCAGATATAAGCTGCACCAGTGTATAAGCCACAGTTGTGCACGTCATAAAATGGGATATTTAGTGCACAGAAAGGCATTACACAGAAAGATTTTTTAAAAAATTTAATAAAATACATGTTTTTTTTTCCAAACAGTGCGTGCCCGTGTGTGCAACACTGCTAATTAACGGTGCAGGACAGTACACAGCTACTTAAAAACATTGCCGAATAGTGCAATAACAATAGCCAACTGTCTTCTGTGTCAGAATTGAAGTGCGTCCTAATTCCTTCATCACATGGTTGCCGGCTCTTTCTCTGTTTTGGTGTTGGAAGGTGGAGAAGGTGGACTGAAGCGAGTAGCGAAAGTGAGGTGAAGGAGGAGGAGCTCATTTGGGAGAAATGCAGTGATGATGGAGGAAATTTTGCAAGCTGATGAGGAACGGAGACGAGGTGGGGTGTCTGAGTGGTCATGTAGCAGCATGATCACGGTCTTCAACTTGCAGTAGTCCTACGCAAAGCAGCCATGTTTCCTTGTCTTGACAGCCAAATCCATTACCATCCATCCATCCATCTTATATGCCGCTTATCCTAAAAACCATTGCCTTCATCTTGAATGTGGCCTCAATTTCATTTCTTCGTGTATGTTCTATGATAGAAGCTTGTCACTACCGGGTTGTCACTGTGAATCTGCACAGTGTGTCTACATTCCGGTACAGTTGGTCGCGGTATGCACCTAAAGGTTGGTTGCGATCCGCCAAAAACAAGAATAAGAAGAAGATGAAGAAAGTCTATATCAGTCTGAGATGGATAGATAGATACTTTATTCATCTCCAAGAGAACAACACAGCATTTTATGTTTTGTTTTATATGCTTTATTGCATCTGCATTTCTATTTATTGCTGTATAAGATACATGAGCGGATGTGACGTGTACGCCTATGGCGCTATGTACATTGCGTAAGGTTTACGTAGAGTCCCTTGTGAAAGTGAGAAGGATGGATAGATACTTTAGCCCTGCGATTGGCTGGCGACCAGTCCAGGGTGTACCCCGCCTGTCACCCAAAGTCAGCTAGGATAGGCTCCAGCATGCCCCCCTGACCCTAATGAGGAGAAGCGGTATAGGTATTTACGGTAGTTTGGTAATTTGGCTTACCTGCCGATGTGCCAGAACGTGTGATGGAAGAACATTGCATGATAAATTGAAGTAGTCCTAAATGCAAGATAAAGGGTGGATGCTGGAAGGGATGTAATTGTTATGTCTAGACTCTCAGAGGTGTTGGCTAAGATAAAATATTAGTTATTTTATTTTGATGAGGCCAATTTTAAATGAACAAACTAAGAATCAAGTTTATTTGTAGTTCTAAATGTAATTAAGGTGATTTTGTCTTTTTGTCTCCTGTGATGTTATGCTTTTTTCCTACATTTGTCACAGTATCATTTGTAAATTTGAAAATTAGCCGATGACATCATCGAGCGACTTTTAGGACAACCAATAGCTATTTTTCTTCCTGAGGAGTTGGCAACAGTGGCTGTACTTCCCTCAATTTCTACTGTGCATACTTATATAAAAAAAACAGCACCTTGTAAAAAAAAATAATCCTACCTACATCCTACCCCAAGTGGAGGGGTTCACGTACCTTGGCGTATTGTTCATCCGAGGGAAGGATGCATGGCGAGATTGACAGGCGGATTGGTGCGGCATCTGCTGTGATGCGGACTCTGCATTGGTTCGTCATGGTGAAGAGGGAGGTGAGCCAGAAAGCAAATTTCTCAATGTATCAGTCAGTCTACGTTCTTACCCTCACCTACGGTCAGTGACGTGCAGTGAAGTTCATGGCTGGTGAGGCACTGAGTCTTTTGGAGGTTTTTTTTTTCCTTTTAATGTTAATACTGCTTGCTCATTAAGATGATAACAAGAAAAATAATAAAGATAATAATTCACTTTTATTTAAAAAATTGTCTTCAAATTGTTTTCTAATACATCTTAGCCCATTTATTTATTTTTGTATTAACTGGGAGACCTTGTATCTGTATGTGAAGTGCATGCAGCCTTTCTTCCCTCTCCAGGAAAAGTTCTGATACTTTGCTGCAAAAATCTGACAACTTCCTGGTGAGTTGGGTATATAATCCTCCATCTTGGCAGTCAAATTCATTCATTCAGCAGAGCATAAAAATTATAGATCAGCTAGAGCTGCTTCTGTTAAAAAAAACAAAACAAAAAACACTGGCTTTTCCTCTGTGGAAGGACATCAGTGACATGCATGCATGTTTAACCCCTTAAGTGCCTTCCGTATGACATTTCTTTGTAGTTTATTTTCTGATTAGCAAGAATATTGAAAACTATTATCCATCCATCCATTTTCTATACCGCTTCATCCTCATTAGGGTCGTGGGGGCATGCTGGAGCCTATCCCAGCTGACTTCGGGCGACAGGCGGGGTACACCCAGGACTGGTCAACTATTATTGAAATATTGGGAATCACACTTACGTTGACAATGTTTCTGTACCATTATATTATTGGCGACATGGTGACAAACAGAAATTGACAAACACATACTAGCAGGCGCCATCTCAACTAAGTGTGCAGTGTGACAGTAGAGAGGCACGCTTGCGGCAGCCTCAGGATCACCAAATTTGACGATTTTTACTTCAGAAATTTTTTTTAATGATTGGACTCATACAGAAAATACATTTAGAATACAGTTAAATGGACAAATATTAATATTTGTTGTTTTTCATCATAACTGACCGAAAGGACACGTTCACGGTACAAGTGGCCGAAATGAGTTTTCTCCATAAGGTGGCTCGACTCTTCCTTACAGATGAGGTGAGAAGGTGAGAAGCTCTGTCATCCGGAGTACAGCCGCTGCTGCTCCGCGTTGAGAGGATCCAGATGAGATGGTTCGGCCATCTGGTCAGGATGCCTCCCGGACGCCTCTCTGGGGAGGTGTTCAGGACACGTCGGACCGGCAAAAGGTCTCGGGAGAGACCCAGGTCACGTTAGAGAGACTATGCTTCTCAACTGGCCTGGATGATTTAGCCGGGGGGAGGGAAGTCTGAGCTTCTCTGCTTAGGCTGCTGCCTCCACAACCCAACTACCTAAGCTGGATGGATGGATGGATGGATAGATAGATGGAGACATCTAATTTGCTATTAAACATCACAATTATAAAATAAACAAAAATAATTACAGGAAGATTACAGGAAGATTTGTTCAATTCATTGTGCTGTAGGATAATAGCAACAATACTGTAAGTGCTTAGTGAAGGAAAAACACACCTGTGAATATTTTGTAAAAACTGTAGAAAAACAGAGTTTAGGGTTCAGGTACAAATGCAATGAGGGTGTTTATTATATGTATTTACTTCTTACCACTGATTGATAATAAATATGAAAAATGTAGTTTTGCATGCCGCTTGAGATGCTATCTGCCGCCGGCCAGCCACAACAGGAGCCGCTGATCACTTTGGCCTGCGGGGACTTTGATGTCAGCTGACCGATGTCATGTGACATCTACATTTGGGTTACAGTATCGTCCCATTCATTCTGCGAAGCCCAATTAATGTATCAAACGGTTTGATAGTAAAACATGTCATGCTGCAGCCCTAATATACTGTATAAGTAACAAAAACAAGTCAAGAGAAAAGTAAATTCATTCATGTGCTCACTCCCCTCATGAGCTGATCAATGATAGATGTCAGCTGCATCGCTCTTGCAAAATTTCACAAGCACTCATCGCAATCATCATCACCCCGCAACATGGCCACTAATAGTATGTGCAGTTTTTAAACTTTGTATTAATTAATTTCCTTTAGCGCTTGTTATTTGGAATCTTAGTAGATAAGGCACTAAAGGCACTATTCCAACTCCTTATTGATGTATGCATCGATTCAGAACTTTGTCTCAAGCTCATGTTTATGTCTCATCATATTCTGCTAATTAAATGACAAGTCTAGCAAGGGTTTCTGCACACATTCACCATTTGAGGAATCAGCCATGCCAGCTGATTGGCTGCTCCCCAGGTTCTGTTGTACCCATCAGCTCCTTTCACTGACTTCAGTTTTGGAAACACTCACAGCATGTGACAGAAATGTTGCCAGAGCTCATTGTTGCTTTTGAAGTAACTGTCAGTCATTCTTCACAGTCAGAGTTCATGTTTGAAAAACAATTCATTCATCCAACATGGTCGACAGTTACGGTGTTTAGGAGCACACAATTTTGCGGTTAAGGTTGATATTGTTTTTTTAGGCAGGACCTCCACAAGGAATAAGAATATTTATGTTTACATGTTAATCAGCATATTCCCAATACTAACATCATGGCCTCACAACAATCATTGTTTGTTCCACCAAAAAGACAAATACTTTCCTTTATGTTACATTTTGTTGCCTTGGCAATTTTGCATCATATGCTGATGAAAAGCATTATTTGTATACTGTACATATGAACAACAATCGTATGCACAAAGGCAGCTTGTTGAGGTTTTTCACATACCGATATACAAATATTAAAGACTGCAACTTGTTTGTGACGTTGGGGTCTTCTGGGAGGGAAATGATGTCATCACATCATTGTCGAATTTGCATCGTTTATGGCACATTACCAAAAAGTCAGTAACAAAACATGAAAAGCAAAACATGTTAAGTACTACAAATGTACTTTCAAATGTCAGTTCGTATTGTCACAAACAAGAAGCTGTTAGATTTTAGATGAAGGAGCCCTCAGTAGAACCTGCTGCTCGTTGAGAAGAGCAACACGTGCTTTCATGGCAGAGTTGCCAAACTCTCTCACTAGGTTTGTCGCGAGTTGCTTTTTTGAAAAAGAATATCCAGAGGGGTCTGATCCCTCCTGCAACATCTTGAGTGTATGGGAAACACTGTTTTTTTATGATTACATTTGTCTCCTCCTCACCCGACTATTATAAACCTTTACTTCACACCATGCCAGACCCAAAAACCACACTCCTTTGCCATGTGAGCAGTGAGCATGTGCACTAACCACTATTTAGGTCTTTATATGAGCTTATATTGGGCTTGATACAGGCATATGCCAGGGGTCCCAATCGACCAAATTACCTGGAATTGGAATTGTCAATCTGACAAAGATTTACATGTGTCAAAAGTTTTCACAGTATTAACTATATTCTGTTAATACAGGATATTGTGTGCTTGACAATGCAATCATTGTTAAAGCTGCAGACACCCAGCTCTGTCAGTGCTCCAGATTTACCCACTATTCCAATGTTGCAGTAGTACTTTCCAAGAGTTCATCTCTTGAAAGGGAGGTGACAGGAAAATATCAGGTTTGTGTGGTTTACAAATGACGGCGCGTCATTCAGTCATGAGAGAAGGCAATTTGCGTAGAAATTGTGTGTGAATGCTGAAGCTGAACTGGAATATTGTACGGAAAATGTGGAATTACGTGGAAAGTGGGTTTTTAGAATGTGGAAAATTATTATGGTTTGAATGGGTTAAAAAATATGGGAAAATTGTAGGGATGCACAATTTTTTTTTTTTTTCAAGCTGATCCCGATAACTTTTTTATTCATCCATCCAGTTTCTATGCCGCTTGTCCTTACCAGGGTCAAACTGTGGCTTCAAGGGGTTTACTAGCTGACAAAAGCAGGTATCTTTAATGATGGTAAAGGGCTGGTCATCTACAGCTGTCATCTCCATGATGTAATCACAGATCACTTTAGCACCAAACTTTTTGCACTTTTCAAACGCTGCGGTGATAGGAACAAGCCCCGGGCATCGTAGAGATGCTGGCGTTTCAGGTGGCCGATAAGGTTTGATTTGTCCAAGCTTGATGTTTTTTTTTTCCCTTTTGTAAACTAGCAAGCAAAATATCTTCTTCCGAAACAGTGAATGTTTGCAAGTGAGCTCAGGGGAAGTTACGACAGGCCGTTAATATTACAGGCAGGCCAAAAAAAGAGCCTTTTTTATGTTTTTTATTTCTTATCTTATCAGAATTATTGGTATAATGTCATCATTTCTCATATCAGAGTCACACAGTGTTAATTGTGAAATTATTTTGTGTTGGTTCTCCTTAGTACCTGTTTTATACTCTTTATACTTATTTTGCTAGCGCTTCCTGGTTTGTTCTGTTTTTCAGTCATCTTTACCTCTTTGTGAGGAAGCTGCCAGTCACAGCTGGCTCTCATTTTTAATTAGTTGGCTTCTTCAGGAGAGCGTGTGGTCTTTGTTGTTAGCTGGTTCATTGTTGTTTGGTTGTTGGACTCTTGTGATGGTATGCATTCCGCTACTTCAGCTCTCCCTACTTCTGTGTCGTTTTTTCTTTGCCACAGTGCTTCCTTTTTTGCACTGTTGGTTTTTGTTAGTGTTTTGCCTGTTTGCACCTGGTTGTGCAGCAATTAAAGACCTTTTTTTTTACCTGCACTACGCTCCTTTC
Organism: Dunckerocampus dactyliophorus; assembly: GCF_027744805.1. Taxonomy (NCBI): domain Eukaryota; kingdom Metazoa; phylum Chordata; class Actinopteri; order Syngnathiformes; family Syngnathidae; genus Dunckerocampus; species Dunckerocampus dactyliophorus. The sequence continues at coordinate 6,551,975 of NC_072835.1, read as the reverse complement.
TCTGCATCCTGGGTTCATGATGATGCCTAAACATGACAATCAGCCTGATAATTGTCAGTCTTATAATTATCATGCACCCCTAGAGAATTACGTTAATGGGAATGTTTGGGGACAGAAAACTGGAGCATTTTCAAATGTGTAAAACAGATGGGTGGCCAGGATAGGTCTGACGTTTGAATGGGATAAAAAATGTGGAATAGTTGATTGCTGAAAAATGACTGAATAAAAACAATAAATTGTGTAATTTTGGAAATCGTAACACATGGACGTATGACATATAAGAATTACATGTGTGAATTCTGGAAAAATGTGCGAATGCAGCCCAGTGTTAGAGCGCTTGCTTCACATGTGGCCTCTGGTTCGATCCCTGGCATCTCCAGGAAATGGTCCACACTTTTGATGGCTTGTTGGTCTAGAGCAGTGGTTCTCAAGTGGTTCTCAATTACTGTCTGTGTCATGACCCCCTAGAAGACAGACATTTGTTTACGCCCCACCCCACCCACCGATTTGAAATACTAATAAGAACCCGTGAATATTCATTTATTTATGTAAACCACCACATGACTTTCTGGCACCAGCATTGCTAACGCATGTATAAAGACACAAACGACCTGCCAACCATGAAGACATTTTAATAAAACCATGTGCTCATCACAAATATATTTAACATTAAAACATAAACCAGCACAAACGTACAACAATGTGCCAAACAGGCTTTCAATTCATATAACCGTGATAAAGCTTGTTTCCAAAAGAGTTCGGCTCACCTCAGGCTGATTAACACAAAAATAAACTAATCAAATTTAGTGCAATAAAATGGAGGAACTCATAAAACTGCTGAAAAAGAGACAATAAACACAATTATGTGGTGATAAAATAAATAAATTCCAAATAATAAATTAATTGATAATATAATTTGTTGATATTTAACTGTTAATAAAATGTAAGTAAAGAGCACATGAAAATACAGCCTTACAATTTGGAAATTAGTTTAAAACTTTCTTTAGCAGTTTGTATTTTTGCACATCAGAGCCAGCCTTTGCTCATATCATATACTGTATGTTTAGAACACCCCAATATTTCCAGTTATTTATCGAAATTCAAGTAGTTGAAGTCCAATGAATAGCTTGAATTGGTACAAAGGTAAGTGGTGAAGTGCCAGTAGTTAAAAAAAAAAAAGGTAAGGTTACCCGAAAACAACTCAGTGTTATTACTTGTTACAACTCCTTTTAATGTTCCCCTCTTAACACCACTTGCTGCAAATGGCCCCTGGGCCACACATTGTTCACCCCTGCTTTTATGGCAACAGAACTTTTTGGTTTGTGTCATATAACATGTGCGACATATCTTGTGTTTTTAAACCTTATTTAACAGCAGAACATTTTACTTAAGTTCTTGACTTCCGGGTGTTGGCTTCATTTCAAGCGTAATGTGGACGAGCATTAAAAAAAAAAAAAAAACATTCACGGTGGTTCTTGGGCTCCAAGTAAGCCTGCGCTATTTTAAAGATAATATACGTGTGATTAGGCAGCCTGGAAATGATAAGGCAAGACCATCACTTGTCATGGCACATAACACTTAACTTTTTTCTATAGTGGTTTCGGGAAACATGTTTATTCTACTAAGTACTGTGACGACCTGTTGGTGTTGTAACATTGACGTTCTGAATTGGGGTGTTCATGAATGCACTTTACTGTGCATGTTATTGGTGGATGAGGAGAAAGTGTGGTGGTTGTGATAGATGAAGAGACGTGTGAGAGCTGATCTACATACTGTTTTGGAATTGAGTACTACTGTGGGCGTTTATATAACGTACAGCTTCAGCCGTCAATCTGTGTGACTATTAAGACCATACAATACTAACAAAAAGGTGAATGGGGCTGTCATGTAAAGTCAACATCTTTAACCGCTGATTGCATTGATGAACAAGGGACGGGCAGCAGAAGTGATGGTAATTCCTGCTTGTTTTGAGGCATTAACTGAATTTGAGTGAAATTCCAAGGAGTGGCAGCTGCAGGAGGAAATTATAAAAGGGAACGCTCTGATTTGCTGAGAGTTTGTCACTCCACCTACACGCAGATTACTGTGACAACTCGGAACTGAAAGTGCAAATGCATACCTAGACAGCAACAAAACGTACAAAGGGAATTAAGGGTCAGAATGCGTACAGAGTAAAAAAAATGGACATATTGGCAGGTCTGCAACTGACCTTCTCGTGGCCTTCAAAACAGATATTTTTTGGCAGCCCCATGGTTAAGAATCAGTGGTCTAGGAGTATGATTCTTGTTTTGGGTACCTGGGTTCAAATCCCGGGTGATCTTTGTAACGTTCAACCTAATTTCTGACATACCAGAGGTTCAACACCAAATGCTGCTCTCGAATAGTAACGCCTGGCGCCAATCAAAATTTGTGTGACTTAGGAGGTAGAGCCGGTCCGTGGTTCGAATCCTGCTCCCTCCATCCTTGTTGTGTCCTTGGGAAAGACACTTCACCCACTAGGTCGCCCACACACGGTTGCCTCACTGACCAAGATGTTGACTCACAACCCGGATCCGACCCCTGGGCGCCGCATGGTGGCTGCCCACTGCTCCTCAAGAGGTGGGAATGCAGAGCCCAATTTCACTATCGATCGTATATGTGATAAATAAAGTTCAATAATTACATTACTATTCTAGTTAACATTTACACAATTCTAAACATCTTTTATAAACAAAGTACACCTTGAGCTCCTATCTTACCGTGCGTGGAACAGATTTCAGGGACTTCAAGACCCTTGGAGATGGTGAATGACAACAAATTAAGAGATTTCCTATTTTAAAACATCATATTGGTGCCTCAAAGTGGGAATCAGTTGTGATCATGAAGTTTTTAGTTTCATTTATAAAGTCATGAGAGCTTGAAATCATGTCTACAGACAGGCTGCAATCAAGTGTGCGTGTGTGCGTGTGCTAAAAATGCTTGCCCTCATATCCATGACAATCAACACCCATGATCCCATCTGTCTGACACACACACACACACACACACACACACACACACACACACACACACACACACACACACAGTGACTTGATACAGTGCTGTTAGTCACACAGTCAGGGGGTCATGGCAGATGTTGAGGGACAGAAGAAGAAGCAGAGTAGGAGGTCACTGTTGGCTTAGCAGATGGGCTTCTCGCAACAAAGACGGCACAGATTATTTGAATAAAGTGACTTGGTGTGAAATGCTGCCCACAGGCTTTATATTTACATTTAACTGATGTGATAGTGGAAAGAAGGTGACTTACTTTTACTTAACAATGACTCCAATGACTTCAAACATTTTTTTTTATTGAATTGAAATGTAAAGAAAATGTAAAATTAAATGTAAGAAAATCCCGCAAGAAAAAAATTATCCCTAACTGCCTTAACACGTTATTATGTTCACTCATTTGAATACAACTGTTATGATTTTTTTTTATTAAAGACTTTTTTGAGTGGAGAATTACGTGCGAGTAGTTTGCTATTTATAAAATCATTGAAATCGTGAAAGTTTTTTACACAAACGCTAAGCAGTTTTATGTTTTGCATTTTCTTCCCCCATTACAGGGTTGTCCAAAGTACGACCTAAGGGTCATTTTTGCCCATCACTCATTTCTCCGTGACACACTCTGATAAATTATTAATGCAGTAGATCCCCGCTTTTCGGAGAGGCTACTGCCCGGGACTAACAGCGAATGCCAAATATCCACGAGTAATTGAGACGCCAATAAACGTGTCCATTTTTGACACACAGCTCACTTCCCCCCTCCAAACCCTCCTGGTTTCTTGTTTTCCTCCGATTTTGGATCAACATTTGCAATAAAAGCGCCTCACACACTTATTAAACACATTTAAAGTATACAATGTATAGCTACTCACCACTAACGAATGATAATGTAAGATGATCTGTGAACACATGAAATTGCCTAACAGTGGCAGCACCAGCACCCACCACCAGATACCCGGAAGTATGAGGGCAAAGAGATACAACAGGAAGTCATTAGCAACCACACCAAAATAAGAGTGAAATTAATCCTCGTAAAATGCTTAAAAAGGAACATTGCTTGGTCTAAGATGCTGGGCTGTTGTGACCATCATGAAGGATAAAGATGTTATCCTTGAATATGTGAAAGGATCTGCTCATGTGAAAGGTGCTGAGCAAGGTCGTGGTTTCATTATTGAGACCTCCTCCTCACAATAATCCTGTCTCCTTAGCACATATTGACCAGCTGGTTTTAGCATCCTTCAGTTTTTCTGTGTGCGGCCTCGATGAAAAATAATTGGACATGCTGTCTTACTGTACCCTACAGTGAACCGAACCTGAATACCTGACCTGAAGACCGACAATAATAATAATAATAATGCATTGATTTTATGTAGCACCTTTTTACAATGTACGCAAACTGCTTCACAGTGAAGTGAACCCATCATTCATTCACTCCTCAGTCACACACTACATTGTAGGCACAGCTGCCCTGGGGTAGACTGACAGAAACGTGGCTGCCAATTTGCGCCTACCACATTACTACACCAGCACTAGAGGCAAGGTGGGTGAAGTGCCTTGCCCAGGGACACAACAACAGTAACTGGCTGGAGGGAGCAAGGATCCAACCACCAACCTTCCAGTTTCTGGACGACTTGCTCTACCTCCTGCCACCTGACCAAGATATGTTCCGAATACCCCTAATAGACATTGAATAAGTTAACTTGAACGTTGAATGTTAATTAAAATCCAAATTCTAAATCTGTGATGACAATCGTGTATCTCCTCCTCTGCCAATTGGCTCTGTGATCACTGATCAGCAGCTGAGTAAACACGTTGGTGGCAGCTGGCATGGGCGTGTTTCTGGCCAGACTTTTGCAGTTTTCCACAGCTTACTGTATGCCGAAAAGAACACAACTTTGAGGAGGCTGATCTGGAGCATATAGCGCGCCGTCGGAAAACAAAAGCGGAAACACATGTCCTCAAATTGATACGGGCCTTTGCAAAGATTACATGAACACAACACACATACACACACAGCTGAAGGAGGTAACTGGACAGTCAACATCTGTTCAGTCTTTTATATACGCCACCACACCCCCTTAACACTGCCATTATTGTGTGTGTGTGTGTGTGTGTGTGTGTGTGAAGGATTAACTATTGACTTTGCTTGCCAGTGTGTATGTGTGTGTATTGTGGGATTAGTTGGCAGCCAGACTGACAGTGTGTATGTGTGTGTGCGCACGGTACAACAATAGGGGCGTGATGGCAGCGCTCTAAAAATGTCTTTAAAGCTCCGTAAGACTTTAATCTCATGTAAATCATAATTTAATTAGGGAATTTGAATATTAACGTTAACGCACGTGTGGGTGTGATTCCCATTCAGTTTGCGTGTGCGAGGACAACTTGCAATGGGATGCATTTAGTGCATGAGTCACTGTGCGTGTGTGTGTGTGTTCAAGGATTTTCAGGAATATGGATGGAGGAGTGTATTGGGGATTGAAGGGGGTGGGGTTGGGTGGGGTACTAGATTTAAAAAGCCCAGCAGGACAGCAGACTCATCACCCTGCACAGGCTGACCCTTGATCCCACAAGACCTTGTCAAACCATCTGCGCTTTATTGCACCGTTTACGTTTACAGTACTGCTATATACCAGATTTATTAGAGGATATTTCCATTGTTATACAGGTAGCTATGTATTAATTGCTTACATTCCATTTTTAAGCAATTTATGTAATACAGTCTATCTTGGTGGAGATCCAGAGACAGCAGGGTGTCCTGAGTCCACACAAAGCCCAGCAGGAGCGCAGGTTCCTGGGCACAGTAAAGTGTGCCAACCCCTGAAATCCTCTGGAGGTTCAGTGGCCATCTGCACCTGCCTTTTAAAGGCAACTTTTATGTTGGCCAGCATGGTTGAAACATTGTAGCAGCGAAACGTAGAGACGGCTCGGCTAACTCTCTGGATAAAGTCATTAATGTTGCGCAACAACAATGTATTAGGAAATACAAACAATAGTCAAGGCTATGGCAAAAATAAGATTGTCAAGAACAAAGTACAAACCAACAGGGATGAGCAAATTGCGGTGTTGATCCATTACATGGTAATTACTAGGAATGTAACGTACATGGTAAAACCGTGTACCGTTTGAGCCGCCCTGCACGGGACAATCCAGTCCATCCAACAGGGGTTTTGCGGTACATTTTGCAGTGTGTGTGTCCGTGCAAGTGCCTGTCCAGACTGGCGAAAAGCCCTAGATTAATCTATTCTCTCTAGCTCAGGAGTGTCCAATGTGTGGCCCAGGGGCGATGTGTGGCACACAGCTTGTTTTTTATTGGCCCAAAACAAAACAAAAAAACAGCAAAAAAGGGATAAATAGAGCAAAAAGGCTAAATGTAAAGAGAAGAAGCTGAAATGGTGATACGAACAGCAGTGCAATTGCAACACAATACTCCAACTCCAAACAAACACGTCTCTAGTCTATTCGTCATTGCGGCCACACTTCCTCATTGTCTGTAGACCGTGAGATGCAATTACGGACACTCCGAACATCACAACAACGTCTTTGTTATGCGTGTATGTGTGGTCTAAAGAAACAGAAATGAAAAGGAAAACTATAAGTGGATATTACTCCACAACTCCTCATTGCTCATAATAACACAGTTAATGTCTGATTCAAATGTTGTAGAAAACAGGGTTAGGTAAATAGAATTTCAGATTAGAATTTTCAGTTAATTTTAATACATACAAATATATATATATGTGTATATACTGTATATATGTATATATATATGTATAATGCTGCCCTGTCATTTAGCTTTCTTTCAATAAAATACAGTAAAAATGGGCATATTTCAGACAGTGTGACATGGTGATTAGTCATGATGAATTAATTAGAAAAACGTGATTAATCTGATTCAAAATTTGTGTCATTTGACAGTAACACAAATCTTTGTATTTAAATAAAATAAAAATACATAAAATAAATAGGTAACGTCAAAGGTAACGCATTAATGTAAGTTTCCTTTAAGGCACAATTTTTTTTGACACACAATTAATGTACGTCCTGTTGACCCTCGGCTCCCACCATAGTTTGATGAAACGCAGTAGTGGATGTGGACCCACAAGCTGTAACAGATATTGAGGAGAAATGGACAAAGAAAAGGGTATTTTGAATGGTTATTTTACCTTCAAAGCCCTGGCAGATGGCTCTTGTAACAAAACCAAAGTTATTTGTATGTACTGTCGCTTTGAGTTAAGTAGTCGTATTCTGTGACTACTGGTAAGTCGACTACCAGAGAAGTGAGAAGGTGGAGCTGTGTCGGTATTGTCATTTATACAGTGGTACCTTGGCATACGAGTGTCCCAACTAATGAGTGTTTTCTTGTTTTTTTTTGATGCGAGCCGTCTCTTGGCTAATTTTTTTCATTGAACTGCAAGCTTGGTTACGAGCTGCTATTTACCGGCAGGCTTAGCCGAGGACAGTTATTTCGGGGATTGTGTCAATGTGACCATAGCTGAAGACGAGAATTAATGTAAATAGCATTAGCGGTGCTAGCATTAGCAGTGCACTAGTTTGTCACCGGGAAAGATTTTCAACATTTCAGCAAAACGTACGTACATTATAGCCATGTAATTTATCTTATTTATTACGTACAGTCAGCGCCCGAAGTCAGCTGGGATAGGCTCCAGCATGCCCCCGCGACCCTAAAGAGGAAGAAGCGGTATAGAAAATGGATGGATGCATAGATGGATGGATTACGTACAGTCAAACTTGTCTATAGCGGCCACTAGAGGGAGTCTGCAAAAGTGGCCGCTATAGACAGGTGGCCTCTATAGACAGGTTGGCCTCCAGTTTGAATGTTGACCAGTAGGGAAAAAAAAAGAAAACAAGGAAAAAAAAATAATAATAATGTTGACCAGTAGAGGGCACTGCGGACTCCGGAAAAAAGTTGTATAGCACTACTTGGCTTGTTATTATCATGGTTCATGGTTTTAATTCATCCTGAACATGCATATGAGTCAAACAGTAGCACATCACAAAGTACAATTCACAATTTTGCATGTCCAAAAAGGAGTAGGAAGAAGCAAAGCTTATTTAATCCTACCCCTCATCAGTTTCACATTAGTTGCAATACATTTATTCACCTCTTGTTCTTCCAAGTATACTTTGTCGGTCTACATGACAATGTAGTGCAATCATAGCCAAGGTTTTTACTTACTAAAAGGAAGCTAGAGGCTTAATAATAACTGATAGAATATATCCACGACCCACGGAACAAAGCTGTGCTAGTAATGTCTTACGCTTGTTTTTAATATTTTACTTTTTATACGGCAGAGTGTCATTACAGCTTTAGTTCATCAGGAAGTGACGGGAAGTGACGGTGGGCGTCCCGAGCAAGAGAGCTAGGCTCAGGGCTAGCTGTGAGTTTCGAGAGAGTTGGGAAGTGTGTTTATGTTGGCGTGGATGTAAAGTCCTGCAGTGTTCTCCGCTGTTAATAAAGCCATTAAAGTGCATCGGTGATGTGAGTCTCTCCTTCCCCACAACAAGCGGCATTACAGTATTGACCAGTGCACACCAGGAAATAAACGGTGTCATTTCTTACAGGCATTGCCTGGACAGGTATGTAGTGGGGCTTGTTTAACCTTTGCCTTGTGGGCAAGCAGGAAGGAGAGACGATGCTGAGAGATGTGTGTGTGTTCTGAGCTGCTGTCTGGTGGCCGCGTTCAAGAAATAAAGTTGGCAGAAGCAACAGGAGAAGTTTCCTTCTTTGCTTCGGAGCTGAATAACACTGACAAGTTAACAGACTAGTAGCGAACGGAAAAGAAGACGGCTTTTTTGTGTGAAATGCAGAAGATGAGGACTTTGATGGATTTGTGGATGAGGATTGATGAAAAATAACGTGAGTACATTCTAAAATACTTCAATTAAGTACAACCGAACTCAGTTTTGCTCCCACTGCTGCATCCATGCTAGCGTATGTTTTTTTTTTTTTTATTGTAGCGTCGCTGGGAGCATGTCCTGTTCCCAGCCTACTTTGCGGTAATGTTTTGGTGCAAATGCTCTTAAAGTTTACATGTTTGACCAGGAAATAGCAAGCTCAAAAGAAGACGGCTTTTTTATGTGGAACAACTGACAGTTTGTGTGGATCTTGTGAATGATTGTGACTGAGCTAGGACTCAGTAATTAAAGTCTACAAACGACGGCTTCATTGATTGAAAAATGAAACTTTTTTGTGCATGAAGCTTCTACTTGAGTTGGTAATTTGGCCGCTATATGCGGTCAGATATTGACCAAGGGAGACAAAATGAGTGGCCGCTGGCTGTGTTGGACAGGTGACTGCTATACACAGGGTCTATAACATGTAAATTTGCTTTGGGGGATTTTTCAGTGGCTGCTATAGGCAGGTGGCCGTTCTATAAAGGTGGCCGCTAAGACAGGTTTGACTGTATTTTGTAAAACTATGACAACACCAAATTAAAAGCACAAAATTAATACAAACCCACCATCAACCAGTACGAGCCTAGAATTAGTTTTTCAGAAAGATGCATCGCACAAATATCTACACTTGCACTCAATAAAGTCATCAAATCTTACCTTTATGCATTCCCACATCGTATCAGCATTTGGAACCAAATATGAGGTGAATGGAAAAGGGAGAAAATATAGTATAGTCGTCTATCTGTGCAGCGTGGGAGCAAGTTACAAGGTGCGTTCAAGGACCGTTCCGCTCGCATTAAACATACAAAAACCCTGTGGGATTTCTAACAGCATATTATTTTTTTTTTATAAAATAATGGCCCATATTTACAAAATTAATATCCCTTTACATAAACTTTTTTTGTAGTTATTTACAAATTATTTTATTTTTTTAAGTGTTTATTTTTTCATTGCCCCTGAATGTTTCCCATGGCCAGATGGTTGAGGACCCATGCCTTACAGCATGCTTGGGCATATGATGTGCTCTTTTACACATTTAAAAATACTGTAAGAATGCCACTTTTATAGAATTGGCATCTTTAGTTTGTAATGTAAGATTAATGTCTACATCAACAACTGTGACTGTTGAATCGTATTGTATGTACACTGTATTGAATCATATCAAATCTTTCTGTTTTTAAAATACATGTATATCTTTTTAATCGTATCGTAACTCCTGTATTTAGATGCATATCAAATTGTTTAACACCAAGAGATTTACATCCCCACTTATATATAAAACCGTCTTTCTACCTGCGATTAATTGTGATTAATTATGAGTTAACAATGGACAAAATTTGGTTAATCACGCTTAAATATTTTACTTGATTGACAGCCCGAGGAAAAATACATAAAAATATCAAAGTGGCCACCCACATCCTTTGCTTTTCAGTATGCGACCATTTATAGAAAAGGTTTGGACACCCCTGCTCTAGATATTTGCTTGAATTGGTACAAATAGGACTGTATGTGACTTTTCACAGCTCCCCTTCAATGTACAGTGGACCTCGTTTTTTGTTATTAATTTGGCCCAAATGGTGAAAAAAAAACCCTACAAAAACCGAAACAGTCGTGTTTTTAATCTTCTTTATCAGTGCTGGTACTTGCAGCTTTCTTTGGCCCCATGGTGAGTTATTTTGCAGCCATACTCAATTAAAAAAACTAGGGCGTACAAAAACCGAAGTACAGTACCACTATATGTCTGTTTTGTAAAAGAACTCGATAGCTCAACATAGTACTGTATCGGTTTTTAATCAAATCAAATTTTGTAGCACTGTAAAGGCGCTAGCATCACTGTAGAATGTCGTAACCTTGCTGGCTGGAGGACTGTCAGAGCGGAAGAGTGCAGTTTTATGAGGCAGCTGATGTGCGTCTCCTGGTGTGTGTTTTATGGCTCGTGTTTGGAAGTCAGCAAGGAGCTTCATGTCCTACGAAGGTGACGATTTAGAAGCTGCTGTGCGTAAAGAAAACACCAGCAGGGGAACAGAAGGAGTTTGAATGTTGAGTGTCGATGAGTGCGATGAGATTAGTCAACTATGACATGTCATTTGGTAGAATCCCAAACATAACATTCATTTGTTTTTTTCTAATGCGTAGCATATGCTACTTCTGCTTCAAACATAAGACAAAAATTTGAAAAAATACAAAATAAGTGAATAAGTAAATGTGCATGTCCAACAGTTCTGGTTAAAATTCCAACAGAGAAGTGCATTTGATATATAACCTGGATTATTTAAAGCCACAGAGACGGAGGCTCATTTAGCCTTGGATACCACATTTTGATTGCCGACTGTTGGTTGGTTGAATTTATTTCGAACACGCATATGTCCGAAAAGTTGTCACAAGTTGTTACTCACTGTTGTTACTCACTACAACTCACTGTTGTAGGTTAGGAAAGAGTCTTTAACAGCGGCGTTCCTCAAGGAACGAGCCAGCAGTGTCTGAGTGAAAACGCTGGGCTTAAGAACCCTCCTGATTACACATTGCCAACAGCTGTGTTCCCCACCAAGCCAGGAGTCAAGCGTGTGCAAAACACAACAAACAGGAAACACATATGATATAAATGTGCAGAACAGGAAGTGACACCAAACCCTGTTCTGCAAAACATGACACCGACAACCAGGACACTCAAGATACTCAAATGATACTGGTAGTTTACCGAAATATGTGTTTATAATATATCATTTCAATACATGCAAAGTATGCCTATGGATAGAAAATTGTTATATTACAAAGTACTATCTAGAGCCAGAGGCAAATTTAGATAGACTTACTCAACTTGCCTTTAAAGGGGACCTATTATACAAATTTTTGGCCCTTTGTATTGAGTTCTGGGCTCCTATAGAGTAGCTTCACATGATAACCCGCAGAGAAATCATTCTAGATGTTCCAGACTCTGCATCTTTTCCTGCAGTGTTGTCCTGCCTCCCGCCCAAACGGTTTGTGTAATTTATGCCACCCGCAGCCCTCTTCCAGGTTTGCCTCCCGTTGATCCCATTTCGCTGTGACTGGTCACACTCACAAGCGCTCCCAAGGACTTCCAGAGAGCTGCTGAACCCCGTTAGTCCGATTACTTACACAAAATAAACACAGTTAGGACACTGAAAAATTCGTACTTACAGTTTGCTCTTCTGACTCTTCAACACGGCCAAATAACGTTGGAAAGGCGTCGGACTTCAGCAACAGTTTGGCGGATAGTCCAGCTTTGTATTGGGCCGTGTTCACAAAACAGTCCCGTGTGAAGTGCTGTTTTTATTTTTGTCTTGCTGGCCGGGAATCAGCAACTCCGACCACTTCTGCCTGATGTTTGCCTCTTTAGGCACACCCCAACAAACACTTCCTGGGAGCCATTGTTTGACGTGCTAACACTGTGAACAGAGTGAAGCAGAGTGGAGCTGGTGGGCATATAAGGAAGTCCGGGTTGCATTGACATCAGTGGAACTCGGTGTTAAAAAAAACTGTAAAACACAGCAAGCAGAGCCGTCCAAAATTGCTTTCAGGGCTCACTTCCAAATGCGCAAACCTCATTATCTGACGCTTTGGCATTGTTTAACACGAGAATACAACATTGTAACAAGATTTATAGGTCAGAAAAGAGCAGAAGCATCATAGGTCCTCTTTAACAACGGAACATGAAGCTTTTGACTGAAGGGTTTAATTTTGAGCATTGAAATTTATGAGGTGCATGAGAGATTAAAAAAATGTTCACAATGGTTCCTGAGCTCCATGTGTGCGAGCTCTAAATTTAAAAAATGATGTACACAGTGCAGAACAAGTGATTACGCAGCCTGAAAAAGATGAGTTAAGACCGTCTCTCGCCATGGCACGTAATGGACGTAACACGTAACTTTATTCTGTAATGGATTCGGGAAAACGTGGTGGTTATTCTACTACATACTAACGGTCTGTTGATGTTGTAACGTGTGTTGTTAATCGGGGTGTTCATGAATGCACCTCACTGTGGAAGTTATAGATGGATAAGGAGAACATGTTGTGAGGAAGAGACGTGAGGTAAGCTGCATACTGTGTGATTATCAGGCCACCACAAGAACTCAAGTCCTTTTCAGTCAACCGTGTCAAGTCAACCCTCAAGTCATGAAGACCAAGGCATGAGCAAGTCTGAGTCTTTTTCAGTGTTGGTCATGCAAGTCTCAAGTCCTCAAATTTGCGACTGCAGTCTGACTCAAGTCAGGTCATGTGACCCGAGTCCCCCACCTCTGGTAAAAAGAAGAGTGTTGGCCTGCCACAGAGTTTCACAAACTTTGTTTTGTCGTCAACTAACGTTAATTTACTTGGTCAAAGACCACATTAAATAAGACCTTGTACTTGTACTTTGGTTGATGTGTCTTATGAGGCTAAATTGAAAGGTTTGGAGTTTTCCCTGATTGAAATACCAGCACAGTCAGTAGTTGGGTTTATACATTGTGCCAAATCAGTTTTACTGCTTGGGAACTTTTGTTTGTATACATCCATCAGAGTATGGCTTGAAGTTGTAAAGATGCTCCAGCTTTAAGAACAAATCAAGGTTCTGGGCTGGCCCGTATGTGATCCACACTTCCAGCCAACAGTGCATGACCCTACATTTAAACAAAGGCTACAATTAAGTATAACAACATTTACTAGTATTATCATTCAAGATCAGTTGGACAGTTTTCTAAATCTTTCAATTAAATTTGGGCTCAGTAAACATGATTTCTTCAGGTATCTTCAACTTTGTCATTATTTTACAAATTAAATGCAATCTGTTCTTACTGAAAATGTTTGTTATTTAATTCAGATCTTTGTAGATACTTATAAAGGTTTCAGTAGTAAAAATATTGTAGGAACAATTTATACAATTTTAGCTTTAACTGATACACATACTTATTTATATGCGAAAAAACAATGGGATAAAGATTTTAAAGTTGAGACACCAGAAGATCTTTGGTTGGAAGGATGGAAATCTCAAAATTGTACTACAAACGGGTGATTTTTGTTGGCAAAGTTTGGTTCGTTTCTTTATTACAGCCGTGGGGAAATCAAAAGTATTTGCTACAGTACTTCCTCATTCTGTTGGAGGGAGTGTGGATCCCAGGCAGACCATGTTCATATTTTTTGGTCATGCCTGGTTATTGTTGACTTTTGGAAGGCAGTGAAAACGAGAATATATTCAGTGTCAGGTACTCCAGCAAAAATTTATTTTTTTACTCTGTTCTTTGGTATACCTCCAGAGGGAATATGTCAAAGGCATGTGTATTTATTTAGGATCATCCTTGTTGCTGCAAAATATGACTAAATATTGGCTTAAAAAAGACACACTATCTTTAGCTTTGTTGATGCAAACTGTTAAACATATAAGAATATTGGAACTTAGGACTTTTAACCTTTGCCTACAACAACACAAGGGGGAAAATATTGGAAAAAATGGGACAGTTATATCCAAACTGTGGACAATGACGATGTCAGATAAGATGCGACATGTCCCTGTGACCAGTGACTCTGTGTATATACCTCAATTTCCCTCTTTTTTAGATATTATATTTATATTTATTTATTTTAGATATATATTTTAGATATATTTTTTTCTTTCTTAAGTCTATGGAAAAATAAAAAGTAAAAAAAGACCACATTAATTATTAACATTGACATTGTTTAAACCATTTGGAATATTGAATTTAATTTGTACAACAATATTGAAGATACATTGTCTCTGTTTGTTGCAAACATTTGTGCAGTCGTGTTAAACATTCTGTTAGTTACTGTATGTTCAAAGCAGTGAATGCATATGTGATGAAATGAATGGATTTGCATATGATACATGCTGACCATAAAACCATTCATCCTTTCATCCCGCGGTTACATACAGGCAGTGAATTCACAATAAGTCAAGTTCAGTTAAACATTTCAGTCACCTTTTGAAAGCAATGTGATATGGGATATTTTCATAGAACATACCAAACTGCAAATCCAGTAGATGGAAATGCACTAGAATGTATCTGAAACAAAGCAGATGCTCCAATCCTCCTGAAGGACGCACGAGAAGCTGCTTATACGTGCACAGCTGCTAATAGGGATGTCGCCGTCATTGCTCAATCTAATGTACGACGTGAAAGTCAGGACATCTCCAGGTACGACACACCTCAAGAGACAATAGGATTTAACAAATCTGACTAAAAGCCACAGAGGAGAGCCAATGTCCAAGAATGCATTTTCGTCATAGATTTGATGGATGTCATTTCCAGTTTAACACACACATTTTGTTGTTTTATTATTTTTTCTCTATTGTTAGCAATACAGTCGGACAGCAGTGAGCATGCTGATTTGTTGATCAGCTAGATCAGAGATATTGTACACGCTACACTCTATTAGCCGAACCCTAATAACCTGAAGAAAAACAAACACACTCATTTCTTATTTTTTGTTTTTCATAATCCAGCTCTTCATGATGCTGGCCACTGGATTCTACCCATCTAATTACAGTGGATCCTGCACATTTACGATACGAATCCATACAATTCATGTTGAAATATCCGAAGGTAAAATCTATTCACTGACTGAGGATCAAACCAGCAACCATTAATGACCTGAGCCATGGCACCGTGTACGGAATAAGCAAAGTGTTACATGTAATGTTAAATGTAAAATGAATTTCCACCAGCAGGGGGTGACATTGAAATTGTCCATTCAATTCAAGAAAAAAACACATAAAGTGTAATGGAAAAATTATATTGTGCACTTTATTGTACTTGTCATATTATAACTTGAACAAGATGTGGGAAAAAGAGCGCGATCCATGGGGATATTTCCACAGATTTTGGGATAAATTTAAAAAATCAGCATTTTTAAACAGACATTTTCAACATAACATGGGCATCACAACACAGGTATCGTAAAACACATTTGAAAGTATTGTAAAGAAATTATTTTTCTTCATTATTCAATAACCATCATCCAAATACCGTTTTTGGTCTTGTTGGGGGGACCAGGACGTGATGTAATTGATGTAATTGCTGCTTCAAACTCCGTGTGAACACTGTGTTCTTCGAGACATTATTAGTTAGCACAAGAATAGTAGAGTAAAAATATTCCATTCCATTTTCCTCCGCTTATCCGGGTCCGGGTCGTGGGGGCAGCAGTCTCAGTAGGGAAGCCCAGACTTCCCGGTCCCCGACCCCCTCCTCCAGCTCCACCGGGAGGACACCAAGGCGTTCCCAGGCCAGCTGTGAGACATAATCCCACCAGCGTGTCCTAGGTCTTCCCCGGGGCCTTCTCCCGGCTGGGCATGCCCGAAACGCCTCACCAGGGAGGCGTCCGGGAGGCATCCGGACTAGATGCCCGAGCCACCTCAGCTGGCTCCTCTCGATGTGAAGGAGCAGCGGCTCTACTCTGAGCTCCTCCCGGATAACCGAGCTCCTCACCCTGTCTCTTAGGGTGAGTCCCGCTACCCTACGAAGAAAACTCATTTCAGCCGCTTGTATCCGCGATCTCGTTCTTTCGGTCATGACCCAAAGCTCATGACCATAGGTGAGGGTGGGAACATAGATCGAACGGTAAATTGAGAGCTTTGCCTTCCGGCTCAGCTCTCTCTTCACCACAACGGTCCGGTACAGCGACCACATTACTGCAGACGCTGCGCCGATCCGCCTATCGACCTCACGCTCCAACCTTCCCTCACTCGTGAACAAGACCCCGAGATACTTGAACTCCTCCACCTGGGGCAGCACCTCATTCCCAACCCGGAGGGAGCAATCCACCCTTTTCCGACTGAGAACCATGGCCTCGGACTGGAGGTGCTGAGTCTCATCCCAGAAGCTTCACACTCAGATGCAAACCGTCCCCGTAAACGCTGCAGGTCACAGCCTGATGAGGCCATCAGGAACACATCGTCTGCAAATAGCAGAGATGAGATGCTAAGGCCCCTGAACTGGACTCCCTCGACACCTTGGCTGCGCCTAGAAATTCTGTCCATGAAAATTATAAACAGAATCGGTGACAAAGGGCAGCCTTGGCGGAGGCCAACGTTCACGGGAAACAGGCTTGACTTACTACTGGCAATGCGAACCAGGCTCCTGCTCCGGTTGTACAAGGACTGAATGGCACGTAGTAGCGGGCCACCAATCCCATACTCCCGGAGCACCCCCCACAGGACACCGTGAGGGACACGGTCGAATGCCTTTTCCAGGTCCACAAAGCACATGTAGACCGGTTGGGCAAACTCCCAAGTACCCTCCAGTACCCTTGCAAGGGTGTAGAGCTGGTCCAGTGTTCCGCGACCAGGACGAAAACCACATTGCACCTCCTGTAGCCGAGGTTCGATTAACAGTCAAACCCTTCTCTCCTATCTCCTCTCCGCTCTCTCACCCTGGAATAGACTTTCCAAGGGAGGCTGAGGAGTGTGATCCCCCTATAGTTGGAACACACCCTCCGGTCACCCTTCTTGAAAAGGGGGACCACCACCCCAGTCTGCCAATCCAGAGGTACTGTTCCCGACTTCCACGCAATGTTGAAGAGACGTGTCAGCCAAGACAGTCCCGCAACATCCAGAGCCTTGAGGAATTCAGGGCGAAACTCGTCCACCCCCGGAGCTTTGCCACTGGGGAGCATTTTGACTACCCCAGATACCTCAGTCACGGTGATGGAACTGTCCGCGTTTGTGTCCTCAGTCTCTGCTTGCTCTGTGGAAGGTATGTCAGTGGGATTGAGAAGGGCCTCAAAGTATTCCTTCCACCGCCCAACTATATCTTCAGTCGAGGTCAGCAGGCCTCCGTCCCCACTGTAAACAGTGTGGACCGGGCACTGCTTCCCCTTTCCGAGGCGCCGGATGGTTTGCCAGAACCTCTTCGAGGCTGACCGAAAGTCGTGTTCCATGGCCTCACCAAACTCCTCCCACACCCGAGTTTTTGCCTCGACCACCGCCAAAGCCGCATGCCGCTTGGCCTGCCGGTACCTGTCAGCTGCTTCAGGAGTCCCACAAGCCATCCATGCTCGATAGAACAGCCCTGACCTCTGGTGTCCACCATCGGGTTCGGGGCATGCTGCCACGACTGGCACCGACCACCTTGCGGCCGCAGCTCCAATTGGCTGCCTCAGCAATGGAGGCACGGAATAGAACCCATTCGGACTCGATATCCTTGTCCTCCCCGGGATGCAGGAGAAGCTCTGCCGGAGGTGAGAGCTGAAGACTCGACGAACAGGAGACTCTGCCAAATGTTCCCAGCACACCCTCACTACACGTTTGGGTGTCCCTGGTCTGTCAGGCATCCTCCCCCGCCATCTAATCCAGCTCATCACCAGGTGGTGATCAGTTGACAGCTCAGCCCCTCTCTTTACCCGTGTGTCCAAAACATGCGTACGCAGGTCTGATGATACGACTACAAAGTCGATCATAGACCTGCGGCCTAGGGTGTCCTGGTGTCATGTGCACTTATCCTTATGTTGGAACATGGTGTTTGTGATGGACAAACTGTGGTTCGCACAGAAGTCCAACAACATCACACCGCACGGGTTCAGATTGGGGAGGCCGTTCCTCCCAATCACGTCCCTCTAGGTCACACTGTCATTGCCCACATGGACGTTGAAGTCTCCCAGTAAAACGACAGAGTCACCAGTTGGGGTGCTCTCCAGCACCCGTCTGATGGACTCCAGGAAGGCTGGGTACACTGAACTGCCGTTTGGCGCGTACGCACAAACGACAGTCAGGACCCTTTCCCCAA
This sequence comes from Dunckerocampus dactyliophorus, assembly GCF_027744805.1. Taxonomy (NCBI): domain Eukaryota; kingdom Metazoa; phylum Chordata; class Actinopteri; order Syngnathiformes; family Syngnathidae; genus Dunckerocampus; species Dunckerocampus dactyliophorus. Next base: position 6,533,301 of record NC_072835.1, on the reverse strand, counting down.
CCCGAAGGCATAGGGAAATGACCCTCTCGTTCACCGGGGATGACTCCAACACAGAGGCACCGAGCCGGGGGGCTATTAATAAGCCCACACCAGCTCGCCGCCTCTCCCCTGCAGCAACTCCAGAGTAGAACAGGGTCCAGCCCCTCTCGAGGAGTTTGGATCCAGAACCCAAACTGTGGGTCGAGGTGAGTCCGACGATATCTAGTCGGAATGTCTCAACCTCTCTCACAAGTTCGGGCTCCTTCCCCGCCAGAGAAGTGACGGTCCATGTCCCAAGAACCAGATTTGGCTGCCGAAGACCAGGTCGCCTAGGTGCCCGCCCTCGACGGCCACCCAAAACGCAATGCACCGGACCCTTATGCTTGCCCCCGCGGGTGGTGGGTCTACGGGGGGGAGATCCCGTGTGGCTTCTTCGGGCTGAGCCCGGCCGGGTCCCACGGGTGAAAGCCCGACCACCAGACGGTCGCCTGCGAGCCCCTCCCACAGGCCTGGCTCCAGGGTGAGGCCCCGGTATCCCACTTTCCGGCGAGGTGCGGTCTCTCCTTGTGTGTTTGTTCATACGGGTCTTCTGAATCACTCTTGGTCTGGCCTGTCACCCAGGACCTGTTTGCCTTGGGAGACCCTACAAGGGGCATATAGCCCCAGACAACATAGCTCCTACGATCACTCGGGCACACAAACCCCTCCACCACGGTAAGGTGGTGTTTCACGGAGGGGGTAAAAATATACTGCTCAAAAAAAAAGAGGAACACTTCGAAAACACATCAGATCTAAACTGGCGGAAAAATGATCTTGAGTATCTTTCCTGATAATAAGTGGGTGATGTAATAGTAACAAAATGATGCCACATAATTTGATAGAAATGAAAATGATCACCCTATAGAGGGGGGAAATCAAAGACACCCCAAAAAGCAGTAAAAATATACTGCTCAAAAAAATTAGAGGAACACTTTGAAAACACATCAGATCTAAACTGGGGGAAAAATGATCTTGAATACCTTTCCTGATAATAAGTGGGTGATGTATTAGTAACAAAATGATGCCACATAATTTGATAGAAATGAAAATGATCACCCTATAGAGGGGGGAAATCAAAGACACCCCAAAAATGAAAGTGAAAAAATGATGCAGCACACTGGTCCATTTTGCTAAAATGTCATTGTAGCAACTCAAAATGATTCTCAATAGTTTGTGTGGCACCCACGTGCTTGTACACATGCCTGACAATGTCGGGGCATGCTCCTAATGAGACTACGGATGGTGTCCTGGGGGATCTCCTCCCAGATCTGAACCAGGGCATCAATGAGCTCCTGGACAGTCTGAGGAGCAACCTGGTGGCGCCGGATGGACCTAAACATGATGTCCCAGAGGTGTTCTATTGGGTTTAGGTCAGGTGAATGTGGGGGCCAGTCAATGGTATCAATTCCTTCATCCTTCAGGAACTACGTGCATACACTAGCCACATGAGGTCGGACATTGTCGTGGACCAGGAGGAAACCAGGTCCCACTGCACCAGCGTAGGTTCTGACAGTGGGTCCAAGGATTTCATCCCGATACCTAATAGCAGTCAGGGTGCCATTATCTAACCTGTAGAGGTCTGTGCATCCTTCCAGGGATATGCCTCCCCAGACCATCACTGACCCACCACCAAACCGGTCATGCTGAATGATGTTGCAGGCAGCATAATGTTCTCCACGGCATCTCCAGACCCTTTCATCTCTGTCGCATGTGCTCAGGTTGAACTTGCTCTTATCAGTGAAGAGCACAGGGCACCAGTGGTGTAGTTGCCAATTCTGGTGGTCTATGGCAAATGCCAATCGAGCTCTACGGTGCTGGGCAGTGAGCACAGGGCCCACTACAGGACGTCGGGCCCTCAGGCCACCCTCATGGAGCCTGTTTCTGATTGTTTGGTCAGAAACATTCACACCAGTGGCCTGCTGGAGGTCATTTTGTAGAGCTCTGGCAGTGCTCATCCTATTCCTCCTTGCACAAAGGAGCAGATATCAATCCTGCTGAGGGTTGAAGGACCTTCTACGGTCCTGTCCAGCTCTCCTGGAGTAACTACCTGTCTCCTGGAATCTCCTCCATGCGTCCAGGTACCGCATTGATGCCCTGGTCCAGATCTGGGAGGAGATCCCCCAGGACACCATCTGTAGTCTCATTAGTAGCATGCCCCGACGCTGTCAGGCATGCGTACAAGCATGTGGGGGCCACACAAACTACTGAGAATCATTTTGAGTTGCTACAATGACATTTTGGCAAAATGGACCAGTGTGCTGCATCATTTTTTTCACTTTCATTTTTGGGGTGTCTTTGATTTCCCCCCTCTATAGGGTGATCATTTTCATTTCTATCAAATTATGTGGCATCATTTTGTTACTAATACATCACCCACTTATTATCAGGAAAGATATTCAACAACCTTTTTCCCTCAGTTTAGATCTGATGTGTTTTCAAAGTGTTCCTCTAATTTTTTTGAGCAGTGTAGGTCGGGTCGGCCCAAAGTTTGATTAGAAAAAATAGATGTGCAGAAAATTGGATCGTAACACGTATCATAGACATTACTCCATATTTCAGATTTTTAATCAGTGTCACTTTCGTTATTTTCAGAATTTTGACCTAAAACCCGGAAATGCTTTGAAGTTCACATTGTGTGTCAAGGCATGCATGTGCATATAGTCCTCTGCAATTAAATTTCAGTTCCATTCTGTGTTGAATACCCTGGTTACGTTAGCAACGCATAACATTTTCTTTTTGTTGGTCAAAGTACATGTTTTGGATTCAGCAAAATGCGTTTGGTGCACAATGAGGTGTTATACATAGGAAATCACAACAGCTGAAATATAAATGGTACAGTACTGTTTTGTGTGATTTATTTAATTTTATTTGTGACACACTTTTGCATGTCACAAAATGGCTGTGCGCAAATGGGCTGAAATTGATGTTAGACTGTTTTATACACACCAGACACAAAGAAAGTATTCAACCCTGTTTCCCATTTTATTTTAGTGTGTTTGTAGTATATTTTTAATGGTTATAGCTTATAATCACTGTAGTTTGTGTGTCAAAGTGACGACACTCTCTCTGGTACCCCTTTCAGAAGACTCACCCACAAATAAGTGGCATGTTTTTAGCGAGCTTGAGGATCGAACAAGCAACCAGTCACAGAAAATATTGAATTATAGTTAATGTGGCAATTTTTGAATCCTAATAAATAGCCAGCGTGTCCTGAATGAGATGAACATTTTCATTTTGGGATGGTTCGGAGTGGGAGTAGTCAGCGGACAAAAAATGGGCAGAATAAGCAGAAGTAGTAGATGAATAAATAGATGAAAAATGGTGTAAAATGTGTGCAATAAGCACAAAACAGACCTCTTTGTTCAAGGCAATTATGTTTGTTTTTTTTCTTTATTTAAAAGTTATCAACCTAAAATATCCGTTCTGATCCAATGCTCTGACTAATAATGATAAAACGAGTCAATTCAAGTTAATTTGGGTCTTCACAAAAGGAAGAACAATGGTAATAAGTGAGGAGAAGTGGAAATCGAAGAGGAAAAAGGAGTGAGTAAGTGTCCTTTTGTGCTTCAGCAGGCCATTTTTCAAGTTTGGCCAGGAGTTGACAGGCAGCTCGGTTAGTCACAAATCAGTCGGCTGTTTCCCTAAAAAGTCTATATGTGACTTTTGGTGACGGTTGTGTGACGGTTTTAAATTTGAACCCATGTTGTTATTGATTATAGCTATTTGTAAACATGTATTGTGTTTTTTTTCACTAAATAAAAGATTGTCGTTGTAAGTTGACAAGTAGTCTGTGCATGTGCCCAGCTCAGATGATGAGGACAGGAGCGCCACGTGTTTAAAAGAGATGCTCGCTGCTGTGTCTGCAACTTGGTAGACACAGCAATTGGATTTGCATTCTAGCTGCGGGTTTTCCCTCTTATTTGGACCACGGACTTGTTGGTGCGGGAAAGGCACCAAAATAAAGCAGTTAAATGGAAAAGAGCAGTCAAGCAGCAGCAGCAGCAGCATAGATATTGAGTACACACATGGTCCTCTCTTCTCAGCACTTCAGTGGCACCCATGAATGAAGACTGACAATCGGGGGAGAGAAAGATAGATTGTGCTTCCTAATGTGTGTGTATCACCCCAAACCTCTGGTTGTCACGTGTGTTAGAATGATGCTTCAGATACGTAAATAAACAAACTCTTCATCTGTAATCACAGCCTCTGATTCCTCTTGGCTGCCTCACTTCATTATGCATGTTTATGCAAATGCAGAATGCTGATGAGATGCTAGCAGATATCACAGATTGTCTCTAATGGATTCAGCGAGACGGACAATTAATAGGCTCAGAGGTGAAGGAACCCCCACCAAGAGGCCCACCATCACGCCCTCTTCAGGTTGGATTACACCGGGGGGGCCGAACTTTTTCCAGTGAGGGCCACATAGTGAAAAATGAAAGGATGGAAGGGCCACTTTGATATATTGTAAAGTAACAGATATGCAATGAAGTTATATACACAGTATTTCAAGAAAAAAACTGCATCTCTTTGTGGTATAGGTAAAAAAGTGTATTATTAGTATGAACTTTGGTCTTTGCTCATTTGATCCTGTTTTTGCTGCTTTTTTCCCAACATCTCAACATCTTTTTTAAATCATCTTTGGAAATTTTCTTTTGGTAATGTCATGATTTTATTCCTATAATATTATAGCTTTTTCCCCAACCTCATTTTCCAAAAATGACAACTTGGTTTGTTTGTTTTCTCGTAATAGTACAACTTTTAAAAATATTTTTTTTCTTTAATGTATGAACTCTATGCTATAAAAATGCATTATTTTTCCTTGAGGATTTTCTTTCAGCACAATTCCGGATAATGACGAGATGTACTTGCTCCATGCTCGTATTCAGCAAGAATGCATTATCCCTAATGGATATTTGTTTATAATGAGTATAGACGGTAGTATAGCTTGCCATTATTTACTTTAAATAGTGCAATCCTAACCTGCATTTTGCACCCAAAGGTGAGAGACATTATCCAAATTGCTTAGCAAATGAATATGGTATCTCCAATTAGATGTTGAAACTTTCTCACCTGTACAGGCTGATGGAAGCAGGGCCTTTTTCTTTTGTGCTTATAATCCTCCTGGTCAGAGCTGCCATTTGAAAGAGTGGTGCAGCAACTGGCAAAAGTACACAAATGCGCACATATGTGTTTGACCTGGACATGCCGCGCTGGATGATGACGTCACTCAGCATCACTGCTACTGGACTGGACCGTACAAACCGTACAAAACGTCCTTACTTTACTTTGCGTCACTTAAAAGGAGTTTCAGATAAAGACAAATGAGTTAAAAACACATCCATATAAAGCCTGTCGTGCTTAAATCCAATGCTTTATTTCCTAGTATCGATGCAATCAATTGATTACCTTTTAAACCATCCAGAATGAAAAACTTGCTAAACACAAATCGATGTAGTTGAGTCATGGTAATATAAATCAATGCATCGATGTAGTGTATGGATTGTTACACGCCCTACATTTTATATTTTAAACGTGTGTAAGTGTGTGAGGCATATTTATGGATTAACCCCATTATGAGTGAACAACGGCAATTGAAGACAGAAGGGCAGTGTTGTGGAGATGAATCTCATCTAATAATTACAACAGTCACTTTTATTGCAAATGTCGAGCCAAAATCAGAGGAGAACATCTACGTTAGGCTAACAGGAGGGTTTGGAGGGGAGGGAGCCGTGTGTTAAAAACATACGGGCATATCAATTAGCAGGTCATTGTACTTCACGTTCATGCTCTGACTTAGGTAGGACAGCTCTCGTCAGACATCAGCCATGATGTTGTGTCAAACGTGAAGGTCTTCCACTTGTTATGTCTTTGTATCATGAATTGTGGATTTTTCCACAAGACAGACTATTTCTGTCCCGCCTAGTCCCTGAGCATGAACGGATGAAGCCTGTTCGTATGAGAGGTGAAATGTGCATTTAAGATCAATTCAAAGCCCTGATAATTAAAGTGTAACTGAAACATCAACACACAGCACAATGAGAACATGAACTGTACAAAAGCAAGTTTAAGTCAATATATTCAAACGAAAACAGGATGAGACATACGCGGTATGTATAGAGAATGCAAGGTCAGGGTCAAAGCTGATTGGAAATGCATATGGACGCCAGGTGAAGATGGTCACGTGTATTTTAATTTTAAGATGCAAAGCTTAAAATGGATGTGTCCTAGTCATGGAAAGTATGAAAACATGTTTGTATTATGTCGAAAAGGAATACACATAACAAACACAGATTCAAAAGAGAGAGAAGCCAGTGTGCAGGCAGATTGACAGAGTAATTAAAGGTTGTCTGCGCACACAAATGCCTGACGACAATCGATTATCTATCAACTGCTGCTTGATGAGATGCATTGATCGAGGGACAGCCAAGAAGCAGATGAATACACAAAGATGAGCACAAACGCACAAGGCATCACACACATGAGCAGGTTTCAGGACGTGGATCATGTTTGAAAGGAGATCAGGTTGATCAGTTCAAGCACTGATGGAGCACCTGGAAATCTTTTTGCCATATCGCGTTGCAATGAACCATAAAGTTGCAATGCCGTTGAATATTCTCATTCATGCAGGTCAGTGTGTTCTCAGGGCATCCAATGGATCACAGCTGGACTGTTGAGGTTCTAAGAAGAGCCTTTCACCTCTCATCCAGGACAACCGGAGAGGCAGATTCGAGAGCTCTAAAGTTATCCCAGCTAGTAAGGCTGACACAATTCTAGTCGATTTATGTTTCAGCAAGATTTGTGAGACTCTTGTTCTGCTCCAAGTGCCGTATCTGGAGACACAAGCAATTGTGGCATGACACAAGTCTTTGTTTCCATGGAAAAAAGTGTCCCAGAAAACAGCAATGACAATTCTAAGCAAGAAAATGGTCAGAATAGTGCATCGCTCCTGTATACTATAAAAAGACATACTGTACATTATGCTTCATAATCACACATGCACATATGGCTAGATGTGTGAAGGTCAATAGTTCCTGTCTGTAAGCTCTGAGGTTTATTGGCATAGCGTCTTCTGACCGAATCACTCAGAAGAACACACTACAGCCAACAAACCAGAGCAAAACGTGTGTGTCCTTCCAAGAAGTATGCAGTGTGTGCGCACAGGAAACATCAAACTGACTGGTTGGAGGACAACATGATTGCTGTGGGAATGCCGAAGCAATAAGATGTATTATTGGAATGTCATATTCCTACTTCAACCAAAACAGAGCCAGAGTTATTTTTTTAATGTAGAAGAAACACACAAGCAGCACCAGCAAAGTGTTCATGTATTTTAATTACATGGGGTTGCTTCCATCTGGACTCACTCCAGCTCTTCCTGTGGAGTCTCCATCTCCATCCAAGACGCCTGGACAGCCCCTCCATATGTTGACAGGACGCTCTGAGCACGCTCGTTAGCCCACGCTGCCAAAAACCACAACTCAAGGTCAGCAAACGGCTCGTTAGGAGAGAGAGCCTTAACAAGAAGACAGATCTTTAATGAAGGAAGACCATGTTAATGAGTCCTGTGAGTGGTGCTAAAACTCTGCTCACTTGTTTTGGAATCAGACAACAGAAAAGGACAACAGCCGTTACTCATTAACATTCTTAATTAGATGCATATTTACAACACATTGCCCATGATAATCAATTGTAATCAATTTAAGATTAAGATTTTTTGGAAGCAAAATTGTATCAAAACAAACCAAAGCTCACTTGCAACTTGCAACTTGCAACTTTGTTTGACTCCATGTTGGATTATATTGCAGCAGTGATCAAAAGAAAAGCAGAGACCTGAGGTGATAAACACTACTGAATTCAAGAAGTAACTCATGGTTAGACACAAAGGTGGTGTCCATGTTGATCTTGCTGCAACAGAATCTTCACTGAAGGTAAAAGTAACCAATTGTTCATTTAACCCTTTCATTCATCATTTGTATGTATTTATATGCATTTTGAATTGTTTTCTGCATCTTTTGTGTTGACATTTTTGACTTTCGGGAACAAATTAATTGGATTTACATGATTTTTAATGGGAAAAACTGATTATGTCGTACACAAAAGGTAATAACACGAAACGTAACAGAAGGACCTCCTGTATATTTACAATACACAGTATACAGTAATCCCTCATCACTATTCACACAATTTTGTGGCTTTCGTTGTCACGGACGGATGAGGCGTGGTTCTGGATCCCGAACGCAGAGACGGGAGGCAGGTAGGTCTTTACAGAATTTATTCTGTTATAAAAAAAAACCTAATCTCAAGGCGATGGTACCAACAAAAGGGTACACCTTGGAAAAAACAAACAACAAAGTGCCGGCTGGAGGCAGGTGCTGCTGAACGCTAAGGTAACAATGAATCTACAGAGGTCCAGGGGTAGCAGCACAGGTGAAGCATGGAGTGGAGAGGAATAATCTGGCGTTCCCCAGCTGTCAGCAGTCAGCCCCCTTAGTAGTGGGCGTAGACAATCAAGCTCAGGTGCGTTCAGCAGCTCCGCCTCCAGCCAGGAACATGGGATCTGGATAGAAAAACAAAAGGGAGACAGGGACACCAAGCAAGGACTTTTCTGGCTTCACTCTATCATAGTTTTTCAATTTATAATTGTAATCATTATATAATTTTATCATTACTATTACAATCATTATCATAATTATGCTGTGTTGCGGTTGAATATTGCCTGTTAGTAGCAAAATATGCATATTTAAGCAAATTAGACATATTTTTGCCTAGATTAAGCATTTTCAAGCATAAAAATGGCTAAATGAAGTGAAATACAAATATAAGGCATGCAGACGAAATGTTCAAATGCGTTGTGATGATATGTAGTACTCTTCACTGGTCACTAGGTGTCATACAATTTCAATGCCCTGAGAAGAAATGAAATAATATTGTTGCAGCAGAACGTCTGAATGCTCTTCAGCAGTCCCACAGTGGTCATAATAATAACTGAATGATTTATTATTATTATAATTGATTTACAAGGTTATAATTGACAGGGGACAATATATACAGTGGTGTTTGCCCCCTTCCTGATTTCTTGTTTTTCTGCATGTTTGTCACACTTAAATGTTTCACATCATCAAACAAAAAGTTTTAGTCAATCACAACACAACTGAACATGCACTTTTTAAATGAAACCTTTATTATTAAGGGAGAAAAAAATCCAAATCAACATGGCCCTGTGTGAAAAAAGCCCTCTCAACCTAATGACAGGTTGGGCCACCCTTAACAACAACAACTGCAATCAAGCCTTTAAGACGAGGTACAGCGTGCAGTCACGTGACTCCACCCATCCAGCCTGAACAAGAGGGGAAACAGACGATGAGGGAACGGCTGATGGTTCAAATGAAGAAGTTCAAATTAAATTTACTGTGCGAGGAGAATAAATAAAAAGGGAGCACACATGCGAGTACGTTTTTCAACCCTTTCATTCGCATTTTGCTCCTGAAATAAGTCCACAGAAAGTGAATTAAAGTAGAGGAACATTTTGGCGCCTCTGTATATAAATCTACAAGTCTCCTACAACTTTTCTTGGTTCACATCGGCAACTGCAAGGAAGATGGCTGCTCTCTGTGACGTACGATAGTGATTTCCCACTCATGCACTAAAAATACTTTTTTTCCTGTTTGTATGCATCATAACGCCGCTCCGAATGATACTAAAAACTAATAACACAAATACTTGACTTTAAATATTTTGATTTTTAAAGCCTTAAAAAAAAGAACATGTACATCATGGCCAATTATGCAGAACTGACAATTCACAAATAAAGAAGAACAAAATAAAAAAAAAAAACATTATAAAAGCGTCTCTGTAGGGAACTATGATTAGTTTGCTGTTGGTAGCAGTTTTTAAGGATTCCATGCTTTATTTGATGTCACGAGTAGATGGTCACATGGCTAAAAGAACATGTTGAATTCTCTTTTCATTGTGTAAATGATCATTTTGATGATCACATCCAATATGGCGGCAACATTGATGTACGGCTCAGCGAAGCGGCATCTACGTATATGGTTTTGACAACAGCGCTTCCTGTTTCCCAGCGTGCTTTGCTGTACTATCGTTGTAAATAGTTGCTAACTTTAGAGCTCACATACTGTAGTTGTCGTTTATTCTGCATTACTCGTTGGTAGTGTCTTGTCTGTTGTTATCTACCTTACGTTGCTGTGCGATGTTTTTTTTTAGCTCTTTCTTTAAAAAAAACAAAACAAAAAAACAGTGAGTAAGACTAGTGTGTGGAATAGGAACACCTCCCAGCTGGTGAGTTCATTGTGAGCTTTGTTGTTACTCTGCTTTAAATATAGAGTTACCTTATTCTCACAGACTTTTGAGCAGCACAATATTAACTTTATGGTGCAGCAAGTTCAGTAGTGTTGGAAATTTGCGGATCGGCTTCTATTGTAGGGAAAAAAAATACCATACCAATGTTGGCCGATAATTATCAGTGGCCAATAATATCAGACATAATATAATATAATATATATATATATATATATATATATATATATATATATATATATATATATATATATATATATATATATGTGTGTGTGTGTGTGTGTATACAGTATATATGTACAGTGGTGTTAAATACTGAGCAGAAGGGTATTTTGAATGGTGAGTTTAGCAGTCTGGCAGATGGCTGACATGCTGTCATACTTGCATGTCGTTAAAGTGACCAGACTAAGAAAAGCGTCTCTGTAAAAGTGAGTTTGGAGTGTTTGGAAGTGAAATATAAGCTATAGCCTGACTGCACTACTGCACTATGGCAGAAATAGGATTAATTGTGATTGTGATACAGTCAAACCTGTCTTAGCGGCCACCTTTATAGAAGGGCCACCTGCCTATAGCAGCCACTGAAAAATCCCCCCCAGCAAATTTACATGTTATAGACCCTGTGTATAGCAGTCACCTGTCCAACGCAGCCAGCAGCCACCCATTTTGTCTCCCTTGGTCAATATCTGACCTGCATATAGCAGCCAAATTACCAACTCAAGTAGAAGCTTCATGCACGAAAAAGTTTTGTTTTTCAATCAATGAAGGCATCGTGTGTAGACTTTAATTACTGAGTCCTAGCTCAGTCACAATCATTCACAAGATCCACACAAACTGTCAGTTGTTCCACATAAAAAAAGCCGTCTTCTTTTGAGCTTGCTATTTCCTGGTCAAACATGTAACTTTAAGAGCATTTGCACCAAAGCATTACCGCAAAGTAGGCTGGGAACAGGACGTGCTCCCAGCGACGCTACAATAAAAAAAAAAAAAAAAACATATGCTAGCATGCATGCGGCAGCGGGAGCAAAACTGAGTTCGCTTGTACTTAACTGAAGTATTGTATCAGTTATCAGTTATTATTAAGCCTCTAGCTTCCTTTTAGTAAGTAAAAACCTTGGCTATGATTGCACTACATTGTCATGTAGACCTACAAAGTACACTTGGAAGAACAAGAGGTGAATAAATGTATTGCAGCTGATGTGAAACTGTTGAGGGGTAGGATTAAATAAGCTTTGCTTCTTTCTACTCCTTTTTGGACATGCAAAATTGTGAATTGTACTATGTGATGTGCTACTGTTTGACTCATATGCATGTTCAGGATGAATTAAAACCATGAACCATGATAATAACAAGTGCTGTACAACTTTTATCAGCAGTCCGCAGTGCCATCTACTGGTCAACATTATTATTATTATTTTTTGCCCTTTTTTCCTCTACTGGTCAACATTCAAACTGGATGCCAACCTGTCTATAGAGGCCACCTGTCTATAGCGGCCACTTTTGCAGACTCCCTCTAGTGGCCGCTATAGACAAGTTTGACTGTATATGGATATATTTTGGGGGGGCTTGTGCAACGGCTTTGGACTCCTACAGCTCCTGCATAGATTTGGATGTAAAATTTGCAGGCCGCTCTCCAGTATATCCTGGATGTCACATGCACGACCTTTTCATCCCATTCTTTTTAAAGCTCTCCTATCAGCACATTTTCCTTGGATTAGAGGGACTACAGTGTTTCAGGCAGAAACAGAATGAGATCAGCTTGTTCAGTCACACTTTTCATACTTTTTTAAAGTCACTAAGCTGATTGAACATGTATCTTCATCCCTCCTCTTTTTTTGCGTCTTTTTCCTCCTCTTGGCCTCATTTCCACATCCACTTTGTTTCTTCTTATTTGTGCCTTTTTACAGGCAAATCCTTCTTCCTCCTCATCCAGACCACACAGTATCTTATTCCTCCACCTTTTAATTTTTTTCCAGCTACTCCTCACCTTTAAGGAAAGGAGACCAAATTCGACTATGTCTTTTCCTTCCTCCTCTTCCTTTTCCCCAGGCTTGCAGTGAAATAAAAGATTACAGGCAGACGAGTCATTATTTTGGGTGATGGCAGCCATACATCACTGAAAATGCACCAGAGGAGGGTGGGTGGGTCAAGACTGAAACAGAATCAACAGACTCTTGCATTTTCCTCTCTCTGTGTCTTTTTTCTTCCCTCTCTGCCGGGCTCTCCTGTTTGCCTGTGAACCAGTCTGTGTGAAATTAATAGCAGCTACCCAGGCTATTATCAGACTGACTCGTGCTGATAGAAGACGGCACAAAACCAAACAAAGCCACATAACGTCAGTTTGGATGTGGCACATTAGTAGAGACAAAAAACTGCACAGACTAATAATTCTTGAGAATCGTTGCCTTTCCTTAGACGGCACAATAACAAACATGGCGATTTGCAGGACAAAATACATGTGGACTCCTAGCGAAGTAGTCTTACTTTTCAGTCGTTTATTTCACATTTGTCAGCAAAATGTATTAAATCTAAAACTGAAAATGTATGAAACATAAGTTCTTTATTAAAATGTTGATTATCACTACGATGGTGTGAAGTGTAGTTCATTTTATCAGTCAAGACAGAACTCCATTGGCTGGTGTGCTATCATTTCTGAAGTAATTCTGCGTGTCTGGCAAATTGTCCTTGTTTAATTGCCTCCACAACAGTAGTTATGAAGCACAAAACAGGCATATGTAACAGGAAAGCTTCCAATGTGTGGGCGAACCAGCTCAGTCAAATGCAATCACAATGTCCTTGCCATGCAAACATTCTCACCCCATTCTTCCAAAATAAGGACATGCTTGTTGTTGGCGGGAGCGTCATGGCCTTTTCAGAGCGCAAAACAGCCCATCATGGCACCTTTGTTCATATGTTTACTTTTAAAATACACATGAAGCAATTTTAGTATGTTTAAAAACAGCAATGTAATGTTTTCCATTTCACACATTAAACTCTACTCTTATCTAGTGTGAAAATGACAGCACACAATTGTCACGTCATCTGTCAGCCGTAAGCTAAAAGCTCCGTCCTCGCTGTCCACACACGTACGCATAACCCTGGCCAGAGTTTTCCAAACTCTCATTTTTTACAGACAAAACCTATGTTTGCGTGTCGACGAGAGGCCAAAACACATACAAAATGTGTATTCGTGTGGACATAGCATTATTCTTTTGCGTACATAAGTGCGTTCACGCTGGGAAGTATGGCAAAATGTAGGACGGGAATGTTGTACTCAAAACACAAAATGGTGAGTGTGCAGCGATCAAATTTTATATATTTTATGCCTTAATGAACATTTTAAAGCATGAAATTTAGCAAATGGTTAAAATAAGAAAAAAAAAACATGTTCAGTGTATAAGGCATTCAGAAGGTACGATCGAAGACGATGTGAATGATATGTAGTATTCTACATTGGTCACTAGGTGTCAGTCATGTTACTGTAATATTCAGTGAGACACACAAGCACCAGACTTGTTCGCCGGAGCAACAGGCTTTTATTGAAGGTTTGAATTATCTCACACCAGTCTCAGTAATCCCAAACGAAAACACAGGCTACTGTTGCTGCAGTAACCCACACCAAGCTAAAGCTAAACCCCTGATGTCATTTCCTGTCCACCTGCCACTCAGCTTCCCTAGGGAACACATTTATAGAAACACACGTGCACAAGTGTTATTTATGTCTTGGCTTATATATTGGGTAATAGGAGTGTAAAGACGTCTATAGGGGTTTTATTTCATATCTTGAGGGCTCTAATAATGCTAAAAATCATATTTAGGAGGTTGTATAGGTTTTCTATGCTATAACTACTAAGGATGTTCCGATCAGGGTTTTATCCTGCCGATTCCGATAGTGATCATCCACAAGTGAAATCGGCCGATACTGATCACACAGATTAACTGTCAATTTTCAATTTATTGATGATGAGTGCTATTGGCCAGGGTTGCCGTATAAATTCCAAGGTCCCCTGACTGCCAGGGGCCCAAAAAATAGGTAAATACGAGGGCAAAATGATTTTTTTTTCATGGGGCCCAGAATTCTGGTTGCACCCTTGCTACTGGCTATATGATATTAAAAATCTAACAATAAAATAAACTTCATTTTGACAAAAACACATTTTCCTTATTTTTTCAAGAGCTCATATATCACTCATGAAACTACAGAGGATGAGATGCCTTCTTTAAGGAGACTTTGGATGTGAGAGTCTGCAGCAGGCTCCAAGTGAGAGAGCAGTCGACACACCCGGTGTGTTCCACCGCTGAGGAAGGTTGGTCATCTAGTCCGATGAATCCAATTATTTTTCGGGTTATTTGCTTTAGACTTCTGACTGACAAGTACATACGTGCAAGTGTTTTGGCTGCATTTGCTGCCGTTTGACTGAGCCTCAAAAACTCTTTTTAATGTGCTACCTTTTCGTGGTATGCTTTGTTGTTTGTTTTGGGTTTGGCAAACAGGAAAGTGGGCGTGGAACCATCTCTACAGGCTGTAGGCTGCAATAGTCAGATCGGCATTGAAAGACATTTATCCGCATTTGCCGATCACATACTTTTTCATGGAAATCGGTCGATACTGATCGGTGGCCAATCAATCGGAGCATCCCTAATAAGTACAAATAAGAAATGTATTACATTTATAAAGAAGGAGTCCTACTTCACGAAAGTTCATTTATGACGGTCAGGTCGAGGGATTACTGTCTTGAAATGATAAGGCATCTTTGAGTAAACCTCCAGTGTCATTTGTTGTTTTTTTTGGTAATCAAAATATGGTCACCCAACAAGAATGTGGATTCTTTTAGGGCAGGGGTCACGAACGTGGCCCCAAGGTAGCCCCCCCACGACCACATGAGGTGCCCGCAGGCCTGCTTTTCATTCAGGTTTTCAGTTAATGTGAGAATGTGAGAAAGAAATGCATTCTGAAACATAAAATGTGAGTTGTGGATACCAGCATTTTGTGAATGTTTTGGTAAAACAAGCACATTTGATCTGTTTGGGTTGAAATAAGGTATGAAAATCATTTCTACAAAAATGAGTAGCTCGTGGCCAGGGGCGATCCAGATGGAAAGGTTTTAAGATCAAAACAGCATTTTAAGGTTTCAGCCTCTCATCCACATGGGTACCCTGAAACAGTATTTTTTTTTCAAAATGCCTTTCAGAGTGGGAAAATGTCGGCTTGACATCACCAATCCGCCACCCCGTCGCGTCACATGACCAGAAATGAGCTTTGACAAAAAGCCATCAAAATATTTAAATATTTTGACTTACATGAGTCATCCCAGTCGACCTTCTCCTGATATTTTGTTGTCTATGCTCCATCATGACTCGCAGAAGGAATTCCACTTCTCATAAGTCTAGATGAGCCTTGCAAAGCGGAAGACGACGGACTTGTGTGCATGCGTTCTTTTTTCTTCTATGGTATTGTGTGTCACATGGTTCTGTCTGCGTGTCTGTCCACAGCTGCACACGTAGGTGTGTCTTGTGTACTAAATCGTTTTCACTCAAGAGATCTGTTCCCGTCTGGATGCAACTATTTATTATTCCAGCACAGTGTGGACGCAATTTTTTTTCAACCAGCCAAAAAAAAAATCTCTGGAGGTTTCCTGCCAGGATAGGGTGTAAAAATGTTCTGCCACTTATGGACCAGGTAATGACTTCTACACTGGCAGACTTGCTTCTTCTTATTCTTAGTCACGGTCTTTGCTGCTTTTTCTTCTTACTTTTGTTGTGCAGTTGGCTTGTACTTTTTGTGCACCCTGGACTCTGTTGGTAACGATAATGACATTTTTATGGTTGATGTTGCCATATTCATACCAGCGTACAGCATTTCACCTCTATTCATGTCTACTTTGTGACGGATCCTGGTTAATGGTAGTAAATTAGGGCTGTAACGAGTCGTTTTAATAACGGTTTGATTTGTATCACAATTTGTGGTTGCCGATACGATTCAAGAATGATATTGGTTCATTCAGAACGATACGATCCGAAATGATTCAGTAACTTTTGAGCCAAAAATTCAACCAGTGTGACTGTGAAATAAATACCAGGATACTGGACAGTGCAGGTGAAGTTTCCTAGATTCCTGTTTTTTGTAAGGGAAAGTGAGGGGCTTTATGCAAATTCCACAGCAAATGAATGTGATATGAATGTGGTATCTTCAATTGGGTGTTGAAACTTTCTCACCTGTACAAGCATTTTGTCCAATTTGATCTTTTATTGGATCTTTCATTGGATTAGGCACCTGATTTACAGAGGTTTGTTACAAAAGCCAAACAATATTGTTGGTCATGCTATGTAATCCCACAAATTAATGTTTGTAACAAAAGTTTATTATTATTAAAAACAAACAAAAAAAGATTGGTATCGGATTGGATCGGCAAGATTATTAAAAAAAATCTGATTGGAAGCCAAAAAATGTGGATCAGGACATCCGTAGTCTTTTTCATTAAAAGTGCTAAAAGAAAGCACATCCATATAAGGCCTGTTGTGCTTCTATCCAATGCTTCGTGTCCTGGTATCAATTCAATCGATTGATTACCTTTTAAACGATGTTAGATTGATATATGTTGTCCTGAATGGAAACTTGAGAACCCAAATCGATGTAGTTGAATCGTAGGACTATAAATCGATGCATTGATGTAGTGAATGAATCGTAACACCCCATCATAAATCGAATATTTTACTTGTATTGTGTCCACATTTTAAACCTGTTCCTTTATATAAAAGGTAATGTTGATATTGTTTGACTGCCCATATCGGTACATAAACTAGAGTGTTGTCATAAATTCTCAGCCTATCCAGCTCGCAAATGAACATATCTCTGCAACATTGTTGCCAGGTTCTCTGCAGTGTTAAAGAACTGTTGACTCAGTGACTGTGAACACAGAACTGACGAGTTGATGGTGTTGCCGCCCCATCTGTTCAGCCCCTGGGCCATGACGCCATGCAGGTCACCTCTGCTTTAATCCCTCTAATTAGCCTAATGAGGCTGTTTTTGGTGAGCTGACAATCAAATGCAACCTGAACAAGCAGGAACCCAAAACACAGATTTCCTGGCAGCTTTTGACCTAAATACAACTCAAACACACGTAGACTGCTCATTTCGCTGTGTGACACACATTGAGGCATGGAACTCATCTAATCACGAACTGACTTTTGCGGAAAATGAAAGATTGTAACAAAAGGGTTATTCTGCTGTATTTTCCGCAGTATAAGTCACACTTTTTGTTCGTGGTTTGGCTGGTCCTGCGACTTATGGTGAGGTGCAACTTATATATCAAAGCATATACCTTACATAATGTGCTGCCTTTATGTTAAATTAGAGTGGTGGTTGATTTTTATGGCGACACCGAGTGACAGCAGTAATTCATTGAGTTGAGTATGTGATGCAGTTAGGCTCACAACTTGAACGATACAGCACATACTGGACACGTTTTTTTATGCTCTCCTGATCAACTTCAAGGCCACGTTCTAAGGTTCTAAGTAGAAGATTCAAGTGAAATAGGCTGTTCATCAGCTGATCAAAAGACCACAGCCTTTAGTAGCCAAACTCTTGACATTGAATGTGGATTCAATGTCATTTTTTGTCAGGTATTCACACTGTCATAATCTCTTGTTGGCAAAGATAAAAAAGCTGGTACCAAGTGCAGTCCAATGATCATCAGACGGCATCTGCGAGAAATTTTAAGAATTTTAAGAAGAAGGGTTTTAAGAAGAAAAAACATCGTATCTCCTTCAACGCCACAAAATTGCCCGTTTGGAATTTTCACAAGAGCACCAAACATGGGACATTGAAAGGTGGAAGAAAGATTTCTTCTCTGATGATAAAAAAAAATGTAACCTTGATGGTCCTGATGGCCTCCAATGTCACTGGCATGACAAGGAGATCCCACCTGTGATGTTTTCTGCATGGCACCAAGGGGTGCCATCATGATCTACAGTGCTTTTTCCTTCAGTCGAACAATGGAGCTTCTTTATACACGTTTTGCAAGGAATCGTTCAACACTGCTTCCAGCTTTAAGTCCCCGACGGATATAAATACATATAAATTTAACCACCTAACGGAGGTCACGACACATATTACCAGCAGCGTGCGGCCCTGGAAAACATGTCTCGTGAATGTTGTACAAAACAATTTATTACGAATGTCCAAAATATAGTACTCAGGATGGGGCAAAAATAAGATTTCCCCAAACAAAGCATAAAATAAGGACAACAAGCATTACTGCGGATAACTTAATAATTAATAATGATAATAATAATGAGTAAAAGTAGTCAAGAGTGTGACTACTTCGGTTTAAGGCTGGAAACCAAACAACATGATGAGACACATGAGAAACAGGGAAAAATCAACAACAAAGCAGGCCAAAAGTGCATCAGACAAGAAATAAACACTTAGCATGGACGCTTGTAACGAGCAAAAGGGTGGCAAGAAAGTTGTGGCACAGACAGGAGAACTCAGGGATGGAGAACATTAGAATGGTAATGATGGCCTATTGGTCCACTACCTCACCAGCCTAAGCAACAAGTGCTTCAAGTGCGACTGTGTATGTAATTGTCTCTTGTTGAATTTAGTGCCCAGTGTTTCCACTAGGTTTACAGTTTTGGGGTGGCAAGTCGGGGGCAGTGTGTGCGTGTGTGTGTGTGTGTTTGTGGGTTGCGGGGGGTCGAGTTGACAAAACCAACAAACATGCAAAACACGTGCACCATCGATTACAGTCGCTCCTCCACAGTTACATGCAACGCTGCTTACAGTTTTCTGCAAAGTTAAGACTTGAAACTCATCGGACTTGGCTCAGGTGTGCAATTGTTTTGAGCTGTCATGGACATAGCGTGTTGGAAAGCCAATTATGATTTATATACAGTTTTAGAGATGGTTGTGGTGTCATTAAGTGATAGATAGAGTCATAGATATGCTACAGACAATATAGGTGTGTTTTTGTTGCAAATGAGGATATTGCCATATAGAAACACAGCTGGGTGGTATGTGAAGAGAGCTTTCTCTCTTTCCTTCCCTCGCCCACATACACACACAAACACACCCACACGCACACACGCACACACGCACACGGACAAAGAATAAAGCTTGAAGGCTGTTCTTGCATAGATCAAACCCAAGAGAGATTCAGCTCTAGTTTATGAGGGTGTGTGTGTGAGTGTGTGTGCACATCTACATTGCCCTCACATTGCTTACAGCTATTTCTCTTGCTACCCATAATCCCCTGCAGGACCATAGCCAGGGATGGTGCGATGACCCTCGAACATACAGTATGCTTCAGGGTGTGTGTATGCGTGTGTGTCTGTATGTTAATGTTCATTTCCATGCTAAGGGGAAAGTGCAGCCGGATAAGTTGGAGAGGATGGTCCAATTCAAACACTTGGTTCGGGAGTTTTGGGTTTAGGATTTTGGATGAAGGTTAGGGGATTTGGGGGTTAGGGTTAACCCCGATGTTGTCATCAGAGGCTGAATATTTTTCTATAGCAGGGGTGTGCAAACTTTTTCCATTGAGGGCCACATACTGAAAAATGAAAGGAGATTACTGAGTTATAATAAATTTAAAGAAAAAAATGCATCTCAGCTTTGTAACATATGTGAAAAAATTAGTATGAACTTCGGTCTTTTTTCCCAGTTTTGCTGTTCTTCATAAATAATTTTTGTAAATTTCCTTTTCGGAATATTATAATGCACTTATGTGCATAATGCACTTATGCACTCAAAGGACAAGCAAGCACGCAAGTGCGTAAATTGAAACGCAGTACACAGTTACTAGTACTCAGGATTGCACTATGCAGTTCTACATCAGCGTAAAGTACAAAGTCTCGAACATACAGTATGCTTCAGGGTGTGTGTGTCAGTTATAGTCATTAACAGTAGACACTCACCAGGCATTTCATTAGGTAGATAGAGCCTGTCAGAGGACAGGCTCTATCTACCTAATGAAATGCCTGGTGAGTGTCTACTGTTAATGACTATAACTGAATGACTAATAAACTGAAAAAGAAGTGATGAGATGTTGGGTTAAATAAATGAAAAGCAGGAAATGAGAGGAAGGAACAAGCCGGTGAAAGCAGGATGAGGAGAGAAAAGAAGGAGATAGGGGATCTCATCATTCCCAATGGCTGCACCCCTCCTCCAGTGTCATGCTCCAGTGATTGTGATTGACAGCCACCAACCCCCTTCGCAAGTGCACACAAACACTCACACACACACTGGTGGTGAAACATGTACGCTAAACATAAACCACACAGGCCTCTGGGTACTTGTTGAGGGTTTTTGTCCATTATTTGTGTGTCTGTGTGTGTGCGTCTACATCAGTTTGTGTGTGTGTGTGTGTGTGTGTGTGTGTGGTTTGTTAAAACAGACTGGCTTGCTGCAAGTTTATTTCATGTTTTTGTTTTAAACTTGACATTGAAGGTGCCATCCCTCCTTGCTTCCACTTTTTTCTATCAAAAAAATATAAGAATACCACGAGCGACTAGCATATGTTACCAATAGTGCCTTCAGAGAACAGATTGTACCAAAAAATGTGTATATTATTCACAGTTAGGAGTTAAACTGAATGAGATTTTGTTGTTCTGCCCGAAAAGGGGGAGTGGCATTAATTGTTGTCACTCACTGCTCGTGCACTTGCTTATTCTGTGCACGGTGGCATGACTGTGGTTGTAGAGTGGTTGTCTCCCAACCTGTTGTTGCTGGTTCGATCCCCAGCCGGTGAATAGACGTCAACACATTTCTAGGATATTTCAGTATTCATTTCAGTTCAGCTTCAGCATTCACGCAAAATATCTACTGAAATTGCTTCATCGAGTAATAATGTTGTCCAGAGAGGCTACATGTGTCCTGTGATGGACTGCTGACCAGTCCACGATGCGCCCCGCCTCTCACTTAAAGTCACCTGGCATAGGCTCGATGTCAGACACGGAAAAACTATGTTAATCTTTTTAATCCGGCCCAATTTTTCCAAAATATTTTAGTAAAACCCTTGAACACTGAAGCTGTTTGCAGCGACAGGCTTTGCAGTGTTATTTTTAAACTACCATAAGTCTTGAAGCATTTGAACAATCAAAATAGCTCCAATACTTTCTGGAACGAGAGGTTCTGTGCTTTCCAGTGATATACATGACATTATCATGATAATCCATGAGACAGCAGCACCCAGAAGACGAGGCTTTGATACGAAGCAGAGAGATGAATAGAAACAAGATGGAGAAGCAAGCTTTATGACTAAATTCTGCAAAAAAGGACATAAGAGATGGCCACCGCTTTAAACACAGCATGCTACCGAGCTAACTGGTTAGCCTGCATTTTATTTATTCAAAACTTAAGAAAGGGTTACAAACGGAGTGGGGAAGAAATACAGAGTAAAAAGGCAAAAACTTACCACTTCCTCACGGAATGGGAAGATAACTGTTTTTCACTATGTCATGTCGGACATGCCAGTGTGAAGGTAATCTAATCCAATGTCATGTCTCATCAATATAATATTACTGACACCTAGCGACCAGAATACTACATGTAACTTGTCTTTCAATATTTTGTGACTAATAAGAATTCATAGCACAAAATAGCGGTAATTAATTAATTAATTAATTATTTTAGAAAAACAGCGATAGCGTGAGGGAGCGATCTTCAAACCGTGATGTAGCGAGGGACGACTGTACTCAGAAGAAATGGTTCTTAACAAAGCCAAAACTGGTGTGAATCAAAATCCACACACCCAAAAATTGAGTTTTAAATAAAATTTTATTTTGCTAATGTTTTGGGGAAAAGTTTAAGTACAACAAAATGTATAACCTAAACAATAAAATGAATTGCTTTTTATCATCATCATCAAATCATGGCTTTTTATATTGCTGGGTTGCAAATCTTTTGAAAAAAAGAAACTAAGAAAAAAACAAGGCTTTGGTTCCTTGAGTCTTTTGTAAAAGTTGCGTAAAGTTCAGTTCAGTTTTTTCTTTATGTTAAATATCCTTATTCCTTAGTCAGGGAAGAAAGAAAAACAGTCCAACCAGCTTGCCACTCTATGGCACAGATCAGCGATAATGGCAGAAAGACAAGGAATCATTGGGAGAATTAAAGGAAAACTTCACTTTTTTTGGAATTTTGCCCATCATCCACAATCCTTATGTGAGACATGAACAAATGACTTTGTCTTTTCTGTGTGTTTTAAAGATATAAAAAGAGCTAAAAAGAGGCAACTAAGAATGTACTGCACGTAATGGGATGCGACTATTCCACCAATAAACCCATCTGAAAAAACTTCCCAAATGTGACCTTTACCAAGCTACAGCGACATTGTTGTTATTATTCTTATTAACACTGTTACGCGGAAAAATTACATTACTGTCTTCGTGACACCTTGCCACACCACACCGGCTAGCTACTAGCCAGCTAGCGACTCTTCACCACAAACTCACAGTGCGGCAGCCCCTCGCTCACACTGCCTCAGGCCACAACCCAAAGGTAACGCTGCATATTGGAGCTGCTGCCACTGTTGCTGTGTTTTTGTTTTGGAGTTTGGAAAAGTGAATGCTAGGTTGAGCATTCGCTTCTTTGTTGCTATGTGAAATCAGTGCGCTCAGGAAGGAACTTCCTGTAAAGCTAAAATGACCAAAATACGGCAGCATACTTTTAAGTATGACTTGTTATCATGAATGTACCTCTACCTACATGGTCACGGCATCTATATAAAGCCATAAAACCAGGTGTTTTAATAGCGAGCTTTGTTGGCAGAATCGGTGTGTCCCATGAATTAGCTGCCTCTTTTTATGTAGAACACACAGAAAAGAGAAAGGCGTGTGTTCATGTCTCACATAAGGATTGTGGATGATTCCAAAAAAAGCTTAAAATAGGGGTGTCCAAACCTTTTCCACGAGGGCCACATTGTTATTTTGTAAACCAACACATGTAGATATGTACAACTCTGTCTCAGCTTTGTGATATCGGTGAAAAAGCATATTAGTAGTATGAACTTCTCTCTTTGCTCTTTTTTCCCCTTTTTGGTGTTGGTTTCTTTTTGCAATTTTCCAATTTTCCAAATATTTCAACTTACTCTTACTCTTCTTGTAATATGATTACTTTATTCCAACAATAATCTAACTTTTTCCCCAACCTAATTTTCCAAAAATTCCAACTTTATTTTAGAATTCTTCACAAAGAAATGTTGTTGTTGTTGTGTATTATGGGTATAAATGTCAAGCAGACTACTGTAGTTTAGTAATGAAATGCCTGACATGTGTCTCTGTCAAATACAATTAAACACAGCATGATGATCAAACATTGTTTTATTCATACGTATCTATTCTTTCATGGACATCAGTACCAGAGTAGCAGAGGGAATTCAGCAAAACACGACATTGTATGCTGGAACACTTGTTCAGCAACTCCTAGCATCTACAGTAGTATGCTACTAATGCTTTCTAAAAATGTCCTGTGGCTCTGTCTGTGTCCATAGATTGCCACATGACCGGTCTTTGTCAAGTGAATGACCTTCCCTTTAACTAAACCACAAGCAGAAATAGTCATTGAGCAACAAGGATGATATGTCTTTTCAAACTTTCCACCCCTACGCAACCAAGTCCGTTGGTCAGTGCTTAGTAGTCATATTCCTGAATACATATGAAAATAGTCTACAGTGTTACCAAAATATACAGTGTAACCTTGGTTAGTGTCATTAATCCGTTCCAGTAGGTACCACTCTAACTGAAACGTACTCTCACCAAATCAAAATTTCCCTTATGATATATTGCATTGTATTGTATTGTACTTTATTAAACAAAAAAAAAGGTATTTTTAGCGCATGAGTGGAACAGCAGTTATGTCGCAGAGAGCAGTCATTTTTCCTGCATCGCTCCAGTATCCATCTGGTAACATAGCTAGTTAGCTACAAGTGCATCTGATGCGGCTGAGACGTCATCACGCATTAACGCGAGAGTTGCCGATGTGAACAAAGAAAAGTTGGAGGAGACTTGTAGATTTATGTACAGATGCGTGGAAATTTGAATCTAGTTTGATTCACTTTGTATGGACTTATTTCAGGAGCAAAATGCGAATGAAAGGGTTGAAAAACGTATTCACACGAGTGCTCCCTTATACTCGTGACATGCTCCACTCTACAGCCCTGACACACAGACAGGCGCTGCCTTTGCGCTCCAGCCAGCGAGCCTGTCAATGGAGGAGCGGTCGCTGTGTGTCCCTGGCCACTCATAGAGCATGTCGTCATCACGATTACGTATAATGAGGAGCTGTATTCGTTTCATGTTCATACTCGCAAAAATACATTATCCGTAACGGATATCCGTATATTATCCGTATACTCGTTTATAACGAGTATCCGGCTCATTCCTAGTCTTAATCCGATAAAATGTAAACAATAGCCAACCCTATTTACATCTTAGATTCCTTGTTAGCAAAATCTTTTCTGTGTTTCAGGTCACCATGCTATTGATTGTGAACCTTTAATTTCCTTATTTTTTACACACGCACACACACACACACTGATAGTATATTGTCTTGGTTGACGTCACTGCTGAATAGCGCTATTCTCTGATTGTTTCCTGTTTCAAGAATCAACACACACCTATGCTAGCTCCCCTTTGTGTGTTTGCATGTGGGTGTGGGTGTGTGTGCACGCACAGAGGAGGATTGTGTGAAGGCAATGACGGATTATGGTGAAGAAAGAGGTTCCCTCTGTCTGTTAACACCCATAAACTACCAATCTGTCAGCTTTACAATGTGTGTGTGTGTGCGTGCGTGTGTGTGTGTGTGGTTGCTTATGTGTGTGAGACATATTGGCTGTCCACACTGGTCTGTCTCGGGGGACGGCAGTTGGAAAGCCTGTGGCTTCTGTCTTGATTGGTCACGGATGTCAGACACACACACACACACGCACACACACGATTGCGAATGTGTTGCATTGTCCTCAAAGCAGCAGACGTGTCTCAGCATCTGTCAGAAACGACAAAAGCGCTCATTTAGAGTCCAATAGACAATCTGTGCAATGACGAATAAGCCATCAGCAAATTGCTTTGAATCACTGACGGTACAAAGTCACTTTTATACAGTAAATAATACACTTTCCCTTACTGCATTGATACGACAGTATGAAAATAAGTTTACACCATCAGGCACAAAGAAGACAACTGCTATGACTTAAATGTACAGTTGGGACGTATTTGATCCCCAAGCTAAACAGTGCTTAGTAGCTGGTGTAGAAAGTCTTGTTTGCAAGCACAGAGGTTATACTGTATGTTTCCTGTAGTTGCTTGCCAGATGTTGCAAACATCTCAGGAGGGATTTTGGTGAGAGAAACATCCTCAAAGCAGAATGTTTCCACCTCCTCCATGTTTGGGGATGCTGTTGTTGGACTCATATTCACCATTTCTTTTGATACATTCAAAGAGCTCTATTTTGGTGTCATGTGACCACATCACATTTGCTTTGTGTGAGGTGGATCTCAAGCCATTACAGCAAAGTGTCTTACTAATGCTTTTCTCTCTGACTATGCTACAAACTCCCTTGACATCATCAACCAGCTCATCCCTTGTCATTCTGGGATGCTTCCTCACCTTCTCTTTCTCACCAAGCTGCTTCTTGATGCTCTTGTAGTCCATTACAGTCTTGTGCAGGTCTACAATGTTGTCCCTGAGGTCAGCTCTTTGGTCTTGCTCATGGTGGTGGAGAGATTTTAATGGAAGAGAGTGTTTGTGTGTCAGGTGTCATTCATCCATGAGTTGAGGAGTACTTTCTTAAAGCACAGGACTAAAATAAAAACCGGTCTGTGGGGGTCAGAATGCTTGCTGCTTGTACCTGCGATTTTGTCCTTTCGGTCACTACCCAACATTCATGACCGTAGGTGAGGGTGGAAACATAGATGGACCGGTAAGTTGAGAGCTTTGCCTTTCGGCTTAGCCCCCTCTTCACCACAACGGACCGATGCAGAGTCTGCATCACTGCAAAAGCCGCACCAATTCGCCTGTCGATCTTGCGTTCCATCCTTCCCTCACTTGTGAACAAGACCCCAAGGTACTTAAACTCCTCCACTTGGGGCAGGGTCTCATCCCTGACCCGGAGATGGCACTCCACCCTTTTCCGGGCGAGAACCATGGACTCGGACTTGAAGGTGCCGATTCTCATTCCGGCCGCTTCACACTGGGCTGGGCGAAGGTCACGGCTTGATGAAGCCACCAGGACCACATCATCTGCAAAAATCAGAGACCCAATTTTGCAGCCACTAAACCAGAACCCCTCAACACCCTGGCTGCACCTAGAAATTCTGTCCATAAAAGTAATGAACAGAATTGGTGACAGGGCAGCCCTGGCGAAGTCCACCTCTCACTGGAAACAGGTAAGACTTTTTGCCAGCAATGCAAACCAAACTCTGACACCAGTACACCATACAGGAAATGAACAGTCTGAATTAGGCCGTACCCCATATTCACTGGAGGACTTCAATGCTCACGTTGGCACCGACAGTGAGACCTGGAGAGGCGTGATTGGGAGGAACAACTCCCTTGATCTGAACCCGAGCGGTGCTTTGTTATTAGGCTTCTGTGCTCATCGCAGATTGTCCATAATGAACACCATGTTCAAGCATAAGGGAGTCCACATGTGCACTTGGCACCAACACAGTTGTTGGTGCAGTTTGATGATTGACTTTGTGCTCATGTCATCGGACTTGTGGCCATATGTTCTCGAGTGAAGAGAGGGCTGGAGTTGTCAACCGATCAGTTGGCTCCGTTGGTGGGGGAAGATGCCGATCAGACCTGGCAGGCCCAAACGTATTGTGAGGGTCTGCGGGGAACATCTGGCAGAGTCCCCTGTCAAAAGGAGTTTCAACTCCCACCTCCTCTTCGACCATGTTCCGAGAGAGGCGGTGTACATTGAGTCCGAATGGGCCCAGAGTTCCTTGAGGCCCTGGATGCTGTGGGTGTGTCTTGGTTAACACGGCACTGCAGCATTGTGTGGACATCGGGGGCGTTGCCTCTGAATTGGCAGCCGGGTTGTGTCCCCTCCTTATTAAGAAGGGGGACCAGAGGGTGTGTTCCAACTATCGTGGGATCACATTTCTCAGTCTTCCTGGTAAGGTCTATTCAGGGGTTCTGGAGAGAAGCATCTTCCGGATAGTTGAATCTCAGTTAATTCAGGAGGAACAGTGTGGTTTTCGTTCTGGTCGCGGAACTGTGGACCAGCTCTACACTCTCGGCATGGCCGTTGAGGGTGCATGGGTGTTTGCCCAACCAGTATACATGTGTTTTGTGGACTTGGAGAAGGCATTTGATCGTGTTCCTTAAGAATTTCTGTGGGGAGTACTTTGCAGAATTAAGGGAATCCCCCGAGGAAGCATTCTCCAGTACTCCCTCTCGGGACTATAAAAAGGTTGGGTATTCCGAACTGCGGTTTGGCGCATAAGAGGGAAAGTACCCTCTCGTTCACCGGGTTAAACTCAAACATAAAGGCCACAAATCGTGGCGTAACAAGAATTACCACCCCTGCCCGTTGCCTCTCAGTGCTGGCAACGTCAGCCCCTCTCAAGAGGACTGGTCTCAGAGTCCTTGCTGTGCGTTAAGGCAAGTCCAATTATATCTGTCTGAAACTTCTCCACCTAACACACCAGGTCTGGCTTCTTCCCCACCACAGAGCATGTGCAATGTCGCCAAGGTCCCCACTTTTGGCTGCCACCCAGCTCACTCTGCACCCGAACCCTTTGGCCCTTCCCATGAGTGGTTAGCTCATTGGAGGGGTGACCCATGTTGTCTCTTCGGGCTCTGCTCCCTCGGGCCCCATGGGTGCGTCGCTCGTCACCTCTCGTGTGTGTCGTTTGCTGCGTGTTGGCAGTGGGTTTCGCGCGTTGTGGCTGCTTGTCGCCTCCCGCAATGGGCACTACAATAGCCGCTGCCCGACCAATGATCAAATCGTGAGCCTCGATAACTCACCAGACCCTGCCAAGTGCTCGTCCCACAAATGCCACCCAGCGCTCCATCCTGTCGAGACATTTTCCGTGGCATGTTTTGCAGAATGCAAAACTCATATCACTCTCACAACGACAGATAAGTCTCACACGGTAGCCATGCTTGTTTTGGCTTTGTGAAGGGAAAGTGAGGGGGAGACAGTCGCTATCGACTGGATGCTGCAATGGGGTGCAGAGCTGATCGGCGGTTGTGATCGGTGTTATAAAGCAAGTATTGGCATTTGCCAATACCGTGCTTTTTCACGGAAATCGGCAAATACTGATTAGTGGCCCTTTAATCGGAGCACCCCTTGTATCATTGTTAAAATAAATATATCATAACAATGATAGAGGGGATCAAATACTTATTTTCCACACTATATACCCTTGTTGGGTATAACTGTTGCGAAATGTGTGTAACCGACACAAGCATGTATACCTCACCGACCATTCAACACTGTCTAGCAGTATGTGTGAAGATGTGAGTGAAAATATCACAAGGTGTCAGTGAATAAAAGTCCTTGTCTGTCTGCAGCAGCATCCTCCATTGTGTGCCACAGACTCTTGAGGCCTCGGTGTGCACGCTGTCAGATCAGGGGCACGAGTCCACAGAGACTCAAGCTTTAAGAATTGGGGAAGGAACAAGGAATGCATCAGTAAGAAAGAGAATGTGGGAGGAAGTGAAGAGGATGCAATGGGCCACTCTGTGACTTCCTCTCAGCTTTTTCAAATGAATAAGATTCTTTACCTCGTATCAACTTGATTCACCATGCTGTCGAATGGCTCCGTGCTGTGCTACACATGAAAAAGGAACATAGTTCGATTACCTCATACAAATTGAGCTCATTATCTTGGTAAAGTCACGGGTCGTCTACTGTACATTGTTAGATTGTGTACATACAGTGGAGGAAAATATTTTTTATCAATTCAAAGTACATTTGTGCAGCACAACAAAGTGTCAGCTTAAGAACATATTTAGCATGAACAATGTGACAATGTAATGCGTAACATCGCACATCTTTGACTAGTTGTATTTTACAAAAAAACCTCACTAATGGCTTTCATGTGTTATACAGTATAGCCACAGAGCCAGCTGGTCCATTACGCAATATAGGCAAATGCTAAGTGTGCTGTGGTCACCAGGGGGTGTAAAAAATTGGAGAAAATAGTTGGTCTTTAATATAATCATATTAAAAGTAGTTATTACTATTAACTATTAACTATTGGATGGACGCTGCTTCAAACTCCGTGTGAACACTGTGTTCTTCGAGACATTATTAGTTAGCACAAGAGTAGTAGAGTAAAAATATTCCATTCCATTCCATTCCATTCCATTTTTCTTCCGCTTATCCGGGTCCGGTTCGTGGGGGAAGCAGTCTTAGTAGGGTAAGCCCAGACCTCCCGGTCTCCGGCCACCTCTTCCAGTGGCACCGGGAGGACACCAATGCGTTCCTAGGCCAGCTGTGAGACATAACCCCCCCCATAATCGCCTGGGCCTTCTCTCGGCTGGGCATGCCCGGAACACCTCATCAGGGAGGCTTCCGGGAGGCATCCGGACTAGATGCCCGAACCACCTCAACTGACTCTTTTCGATGTGAAGGAGCAGTGGCTCTACTCTGAGGCCCTCCCAGATGACTGACCTCCTCACCCTATCTCTTAGGGTGAGTCCAGCCACTGAAGGAAACTCATTTCAGCTGATTGTATCCGCAATCTCGTTCTAGTGAGGGTGGGAGCCTAGATTGACCGGTAAATTGAGTGCTTTGCCTTCCAGCTCAGCTCTCTTTTCACCACGACGGTCCGGTATAGCGACCGCATTACTGCAGACGCTGCGCCGATCCGCCTGTCGACCTCACGCTCCAACCTTCCTTCACTCGTGAACAAGGCCACAAGATACTCCTCCACCTGGGGCAGGAACTCATTCCAAACCCGGAGTGTGCAAAAAAGTCCTCCCTCAGAGTTGGAGGTGCAGAGTCTCATCCCTGACACTTCACACTCAGCTGCAAACCGGCCCAGTAAACACTGAAGTTCACAGCCTGATGAGGCCATCATAAACCAATTGTCTGCAAATAGCAGAGACGTTGATCCTAAGGCCCCCGAACTGGATTCCCTCAACGTCTTGGCTGCGCCCACAAATTCTGTCCAAGAAAATTATGAACAGAATCGGTGTCACTGATTCTGTTCAAAAACACATCAAATTTGTTTAAATGTGCACATTTTTGCCGAATAATAGCATGAAATCAACCAAAAAATATTTTTTTAATATATAAATTTATAAAAACCGTGATAAAGATAAGCCACGGAAGTCAAAGCACGAATCATCAAGGGACGACTCTACAGTATTGGTATTTTATTTAGTTTTTGTATGTTGTAAGTTGATGTTGATTGATGTAGTTATAATTTATTATTATTATTATTATTTTTCACTTACAGCATTTTAATTTTGAGGTAACGGTATTTTTATTTCAGATTTTTTGTATTAATTTGTAAATTGGGTGGCACGTTATCTTTTTAGTTGAAGATAAATGTAAAAACAATGCTTTTCAGTTTTTTTGTAAGCATATTTAAGTCGCTTATGGATGGGGGTGCACATTGGTAAGGGCTGGCTGCTTTTTTATGGGTTAAAATGTTCACTTTGTGTTTGCAAATGTCATTAATTTCATTCAACTTGTCATTCTTGTCAGTAAACTCATAAAGTGAGCTGAAATGAGGCTCCTAACAGCGGGCAACGTTAGCACCACATACAATTCAAGTAATACGGTGCTGATTAAAGAAGCGTCTGACGAATGGACAGAAAATATTTAGTCCCTTCAGATGATAAAATACACAGCAGAATACTGAATACTCATTCAGCTTGCACGGCATCGTGCCATGATGACCGCTGTCCCTTTACAAGGCAGCAGTCATTTTCCCGCAAGCGTGACTCATTTACATAAATTATTTATGCATAAGAGCCAGAGAGCACATCTTATTTGCATTTCACTTTCTACATGTGTTTTTGTATGCCCGCGTAAATAGGGTCAAGTCTTAACATTTTGCATGTCTTCTCATTTCATGCAAAGAGGCCAGTGCATGCAAAATCATGAACTAGAGGAAATCAATATGCATGCAAACACTTAGACTAAACACTTAAACGTGGGCGACACACACCTTGCATGTTTAGTTCGAAATGGTAGAAATCCAAATATGGTCTTGTAGTGTTTAGGGTGACACTATGCATTGCACAAATGGAAATATCAGCAAGATTAAATACTTGAAAGCAAGGTAAAAATATATATATATTATTTTTGACCAGGGGTTGACAAAGGTTTTGACCACAATGCACCTTACAGGATACCGCAGTACTGTGTAAACTTAACTATTGTGAGATTTGGTGTTGGGTGTGTGATCATCAAACAAATTTAAATATTAGTCAATGACAACACAACTGAACATGAAAATGCAGTGTTTAAATGCAACTTTTTTTTTTTATTATTAAAAGGGATAGTTCTGATTTTTTTTTACATCAAGTTGTATTCAAGATTCAAGAGTTTTATTGTCATATGCATAGTAAAACAGGCAGTTATACTATGCAATGAAATTCTTATTCTGTTCATTCTCCCAAGAAAAGAAAGAAAACACAAGAAAAAGAATAAGAACATAACAAACATAAATGCCATCATAAGAAACATAAATACCAATAAATTAAGCAACAACAACAGAAGAGACATTAATACAGATAAATAATACAAATAAATGAATAAATAAATAAGTAAATAAATAAAGTGTTATGAGTGTGTGCGTGTGTTGCGTGCGGCGTGTGTGAGTGCTTCGTTGAGAAGCCTGATGGCCTGTGGGTAAAAGCTGTTCGCCAGTCCAGTCCTGGTCCTGGACTTCAAACTCCTGTAGCGTCTGCCTGACGGTAGAAGTGTGAATAATGAGTGTTGTGGATGTGTGCTGTCCTTAATGAGATTGTGTGTTCTTCGTTGGACTCGAGTTTTATAAATGTCTTGCAGTGAGGGGAGGGCTGCCCCAACAATGTTCTGTGAGGTCTTGATCACCCGCTGGAGTGCCTTCCTATCACGTGTTGTACAGTTACCGTACCAAACAGTGATGGAGGCGGTAAGGACACTTTCGATGGTGCATCTGTACAAGCAACTCAGGATTGTGATGGACATGCCAAATTTCCTCAGTCTTCTCAGGAAGTACAGTCTCCTTTGGGACTTCTTCATAATTTGTTGGGTGTTGTAAGACCAGGTGAGGTCCTCGCTGATGTGTGTGCCAAGGAACTTGAAGGTTTTCACCCCCTCCACCTCAGTCTCATCAATAAACAGGGGTCTATGCGGCGCCTTTTCCCTTGTTCTTGGGTCGATGATCATCTCTTTAGTCTTATCTGTATTGAGAAGGAGATTGTTATCATGACATGATCAGGCCGATGACTGTAGTGTCATCCGCAAATTTAATGATGCTGGTGTTGTTCTGGGAGGCCACGCAATCATAGGTGAAGAGCGTGTAGAGGAGCGGACTCAGCACACACCCCTGTGGGGTCCCAGTGCTCACAATTCTTGAGCTGGATGTGCGATTGTGGACTCTGACTGACTGGGGCCTGCCTGTTAGAAAGTTAAACACCCAGTTACAGAGGGAGGGTGACAGGCCAAGTGTGAGGAGCTTATTTGTGAGTTTGTGGGGGCTGACTGTGTTAAAAGCAGAGCTATAGTCTATAAATAGCATTCTGACATATGTGTCCTGGCCCTGTAGGTGAGAAAGGGCTGTGTGGATGGCAGTGTTGACTGCATCATCCGTGGACTGGTTCCTGGCGATATTCAAACTGTAGAGGGTCCACAGTTGCCGGGATGCTCTTTTTGATGTGGGTCATGACTATTCTTTCAAAGCACTTCATTACAATAGGAGTGAGTGCTATAGGGCAATAAGTCGTTCAAGCAGGTCACGTTGCTCTTCTTGGGTACGGGCACTATGGTGGTGGACTTAAAGCAGGTCGGTACAGATGCTTGTGCAAGCGACAGGTTAAATATGTCAGCAAGCACATCAGCTAGCTCTGATGAGCAAACCCGAAGTGCACGACCTGAGATGTTGTCTGGGCCTGCTGCTTTTCGTGGGTTTGTTTTGTTCAGAACCCTGCGCACATCAGCTGATGTCACCATGAGAGGTGAGTCCTGTGTGCTCCCCAAATCCAGCCACCCTCTCATCTCATCAGGAGTTTGGGTGTCAAAGCGGGCATAGAACTCGTTCAGCTCATCTGGAAGTGTGGTTTGGCTGGATGTGGCTATGCTACTCCGCTGTCGATAGTCTGTGATGTGCTGGAGCCTCGCCCACATGTGCCGAGGGTCTGAGGTGGAATAGTAGCCCTCAAGCTTCTGTCTGTACTGTCTTTTGGCCTCTCGTATGGACCTCCTCAGGTCATATCTGGCCTTTTTGTAGTCATCAGCGGTGCCCATGACAAATGCAGTCGAACAAGCACGTACCTTAGCCCTTACATCACAGTTCATCCACTGTTTTTGGTTAGGGTATTTTCTGTAATACTTGGTGGTGCTAACAGTCTCTATACATGTGCTAATGTAGCCAGTAACAGCAGACGCGTATTCATCCAAATCAACTGTACAATCTTCTCTCCCCGGTGCAGTTTTAAACACATCCCAGTTTGTGCAGCCAAAGCAGTCCTGAAGTACTTGATCAGTTTCTTCATTCCACACTTTAACTGCTGTACTTACAGGGGGAGCTTGTTTAAGAAGTTGTCTGTATGTTGGATAAAGGAATATGGAGATGTGGTCGGCCTTTCCAAAGTGGGGTCTTGGAACAGCCTTCAAAGCACCTTTCATGTTGCTGTAGACTTGGTCCAGGATGTTATTTTCCCTCGTGGGAAAGCTTACATGCTGGTAGTATTTAGGGTATTATTATATTATTATAATATTATATTATTATTATTATTTATTATTAATATTATTATTATTATTATTATTATTATATATTAGTATAGGGTAGTATTTAGTATTATGACATCCCCATCAGTATTGTAGTCCAATAACAGCAATTTACACAAACTTGGTCTCCTAAATCCAGTTCTGGTCAGATTTCCGTGATGAAGAACGTTGTTCCACTTAGTTGCTGGGGACAGTTAAGTAAAGAGTTTGGCTTCTCAAAACAATACGCGTTCTAGAAAACATTGCCAGAAAACATGTTGATGATTTCCAAGATCTTTGGGAAAATTTTCTGTGGTCTGACGAGACAAATGTTTTTGGAAGGTGTGTGTCCCATTCTATCTGGCGTAAAAGTAACACTGCATTTCAGAAAAGGAAACATCAACAGTAAAATATGGTGGTGGTAGTGTGATGGTCTGGGGCTGTTTTGCTGCTTAATCCGTCTGATTTCATTTAAACACACAAAAAACAGACAGCCTTACATAAAATCACACACAAATGCAGTCATGAGAATCACAAAAAGCAAAAATAGATTATGATAATGACGACTGATTTGAGTGACTATGTGTTTGTGTGTGCCTATACTGGTTAGGGGAACTCAGATGTTACATTATAGACAGGATTATGGGAATTATAGTTCAATGAGACGCAGAAGGCAGCTGACAGGTGAAACTTGTTAATGAAAGCTCAATTCTAAAATGCTAAACAGACACAAGCACACACACAACAATGTTGTCCAGCTGGTGTCTGAGCTCAGTGCAGATGGGACCCTGGTTGGGAAATATGTGTAACAGCAGGCTAGTGGTGTGTTTTTTCATGCAACACCTGGGCAGTTTTAATCAGTATCTGTTGGTGTCCAGTCATTAATTGTTTTTTTTATCCTGTTCACTTCACCTTTGCATTCGCAGCACAGCGGTCAGAGGTGGGGTCTATTTCCATATTTTATTAACGTTTAAGTTAATGTTTATCTTCTCTTCTTCTTCTTCTTCTTCTTCTTTTCTTTTCGGCTTTTCCCTTCAGTGGTCACCACAGCGAGTCAATTGCCTCCATCTAACCCTGTCTTCTGCATCATCTTCTCTCACACCAACTACCTTCACGTCGTCTTTCACTACATCCATAAACCTCCTCTTTGGTCCTCCTCTAGGCCTCCTGCCTGGCAGTTCCAAACTCAGCATCCTTCTACCTTATATATTCCCTATCTCTCCTCTGGACATGTCCAAACCATCTCAGTCTGGCCTCTCTGACTTTATCTCCAAAACCTCTAACATGTGCTGTCCCTCTGATGTACTCATTCCTGATCCTATCCTTCCTGGTCACTCCCAGAGAGAACCTCAGCATCTTCATCTCTGCTACCTCCAGCTCTGTCTCCTGTCTTTTCCTCATTGACACTGTCTCTAGACCAAACAGCATCGCTGGTCTCATCACAGTTTTGTACACCTTTCCTTTCATTTTAGCTGAAACTCTTCTATCACACATCACACCTGACACTTTTCTCCACCCGTAGCATCCTGCCTGTACACGCTTCTTCACCTCTTTTCCACACTCTCCATTGCTCTGGACTGTTGACCCTAAGTACTTGAAATCCTCCACCTTCTTGATCTTTTCTACCTGTAACCTCACTCTTCCACTTGGGTCCCTCTCATTCACACACAACATTTATATGTAGATTTATATGTCCTCTTCTGGTACTCCAGCATCCTCCCACGTTCCAAGAATATGCATGTTAGGTTAATTGGAGACTGTAAATTGTCCATAGGTGTAAATGTGAGTGTGAATGGTTGTTTGTATATACAGTATGTGCCCTGCGATTGGCTGGCGACCAGTCCAGGGTGTACCCCGCCTGTTGCCTGTAATCACCTAGGACAGGGTCCAGTATACCCGTTCTAGACCTTACCATGTTAAATTAATTTTATGAGTTAATGTTAACAAATATAATATTTTCTTAGTTAGGGCATAGAAAACCTGTTCATGACTTTCTAAATACAGGTTTTAACATTATTATTATAGCCCTGTAGACACAAAATGATTATTATTTGTTTACATCACATTGCTCAGGCTTTGGGATCACTGCAGGGATATAACAGACAGTAGCATAGCAAGCTAGTGAGCTAACTAGTTAGCCTCTCCAATTTACGTATTCTAAACTTAGGAAAGCTTTTCAAACAGAGTGGGGAAGGAGGACAAATGAGACAAAAGCTTACCACTGCCAACCTTTACTCACTCGATCTCAGCCATGGCTCAGGTCTGCTAGCTCAATAAACCATGATATGAAAGAGCGACATCTGAACCCCAGTGTAGCGAGGGATTACTGTATATTTATAATTAATTTTAATATTTAGATTTGATTTACATTTAGTTTAACCATTGATTTTCTACCTCAAATGTGAAGAACAAAGATAAATAGAGATAAATGTGAGAGAAGTGTGATTGAATTTTTACGTTAGACACTCCATACACACGCCGAATTTGCATATTTTACAATGTCACTCTTGTAAAAACCTGTCCTAACTTGGTGTGGCCCAGACATACAGTAGGCACACAAAGCCTGGATCCTACAGAATATGTTCTAAACCAGGGGTCTCAGACTCAATGTAACTGGGGGTTGGGCCGCATCAAGTATTCACTCTGATCAGTTTCAACCAGACTAACTTACCATAGTTCTCCATAGTAGTAGTAGTAGTGTGTTTACTTACCTGTTACATGTTGTGCTATGATTTTTGTATTGGCAACATGATAGTTAGTGTTGCTTGTCCTAGCAAGTGCCTCTGAACTCATCCAAGCAGGCCTCACATACTGTACACTAATCTTTCATGTCAAGTAGGGGGCCACAAAATATGGTCCATTAGATCAGGGGTCTGCCGGCCATTTCCATGAGCTCAAAGCCCCTGATTTAAATTGACAAATTTTTACACTATTTAATGATCATTTCCTTCTCCCTTCCTGTCTCTTATTCCTTCAGTACAGTTATATGAGTTGTTGCCAGTTTTCTTCTTTGATTTTTTTTTTTTTGCTGGCGTGGTTGAGTTGGCACACAGTTAGCACACGTACACACAAACACACACACATACCCCAGAGTCTTGATACAGTCTTCTTCCAGGCTTTAGCCCTTAATGGGAGAGTTTGGCTGTTGTCCACATTTTTGTTCACATCCATTGATTCAAAATCCTGGATGGCTTTATATCCTACCATCCCTCCACCACTGTAGTATATACTGTATTCTGTGCCTGATTTTCTTAGTGCTAGACCAGCAATGTGAATGACTGATTATGAAAGAAACATACCATAGTGCCCCACTGAGATTCAATATCATTTAAAAAGCCCCTGCTATGAGTGGGATGAGCCCCTTTAAATAGTGTGCTTCATGTTGCAGTTGTAAATTCAAAGCTAATATGCATCAGTACATGTGTAGTCCAAACCATACTGTACTAAACTGATCCAAACAATACAGCCAGAAAGGAGTTATTCACCTTTTTTGCTTTGTAATGGGTGATGCATTATGTTACCATTAGTGTTGGTGTTCCCTGTCAGGTCACCTGATGAGATTAGGATCAAAGCTAATTACAGTTTTCTGGGGCTGTGATGGCATACTGCCTTTCAGGTACATGTGTGTGTTTTTCCTCGAGCCCATTTGTGACCAGCTATTGGACTTGTATTCTGTACATTACTCACATGATGACAAAAATGGGATTGCATTTTGTCTCACTCCTTTGTAGACACAATTATATACGTGGAACATTTACAGCAGCAATACCATCTACTGAACTTCTTAAAGAAACACGCATGCCATCCAGATCTGTGTTAGTATTGGTAAACTCGATTGCTTTTACTGACTCGAGTTTTTTTGAGTCACTCAAGTGAATTGAGTATTCGATTCACTCGAGTCGGGGGGCACAGCACGCATGCGCGCCAAAAAAAAAAATCCTATAGACATATATAAGCACAAGGCAAACATTGAGATGGTTGGTCTGTTGCAACGATAGATTTGGATGTGGCAAAAACAAATGCAAGAAAACAGACCAAACTTAATAAATCGCCTTTCTACTAAAGAGGCTGGTTTCACCACAGGAATCCACAGTATTATGGCACAACAATCCCCCCCCAAAAAATTCAGCCTTACATGTGAAAGGTAATCCTATGAGATCTTGTTTGAACTGTAAACTGGTTCATGCAGAACATGAGTTAGGCATCTTACCCTTTCTCTCTTGCCACATCCAATATGGCGGTGACATCAACGTATAATTCAGTGCATAATACGGCGACTATGTCACTCGAGAAACCCAACCGAGTCCACCTACTCGACTTAGGTTCACGATTCGCTTGCTCATGCTGGCGTTGGTGAGTCTACTGAGTCTCAAGTTTACAAATTCCTGGGTTCTTCGAGTGCTTGGCTGGGTGTTAGCTAGCAGTTCGGACAGTAACAGGAAGTGGAAGGAGAGTTGTTTTGAGGCAAGGAGCAGATCAGTTGCTTTTTCCATGGCGTTAATAAATGTATGGAAATGTAGTTGCACAATTAATGTCATGTTATCTGCTTTCCTTTTTAATTTGGGTTGCAGCAGTTGGATAAATGAATGAGTTAACAGAAGAATACCCACGAGTCGCGGTTCAGTAAAAAACTTGGAACGACTCAGTCAATACTCAACCATCTTAATTTGTGTGAAAAATTGACATCATCCTTTGAAAGAGGATTATGATAAAATCTATTGTCAACATTATAAGGCGGAACTGGAGTGTTCTACATTAGGATTCTGGTGGGGTTTTTTTCTGTTTGCACATTAAAATGAAGACTGAATAGAATTGTAATTAACATTTTTGTCAGTGATCAGTGATCACAGTGGTGTAACAATACAGCACTTTCAGGATATGTTAGAAAGCCCACCATGTTTACATGTCTATTGTTTTTTTTATGCTCCACTTATAATGCTGTTCATCAAAGGTTAATATTTTGTACAGTCGTTCCTTGTTTATCGCGGTTA
The DNA here is from genome assembly GCF_027744805.1 of Dunckerocampus dactyliophorus. NCBI lineage: Eukaryota > Metazoa > Chordata > Actinopteri > Syngnathiformes > Syngnathidae > Dunckerocampus > Dunckerocampus dactyliophorus. Next base: position 6,494,100 of record NC_072835.1, on the reverse strand, counting down.
ACTGGTTCCAGACCCAGCCGTGATAAGTGAATTTCCACCAAGTAAGATTCAATAATAATACAAACAAATATTTTTGTAGTTAAACCTGTATATATGACTTTATAAATACCATATGTTTTTACCAATATACCCCTCCTCTCGCCCAAAGTCAGCTGGAATAGGCTCCAGCATAACCACGACCCTAGTGAGAGTAAACAGCATAGAAGATGGATGGATGGAAATAAATAAATACCAATATATTTGCACCATTATTAGAGCCCTGTAGACATTAAATAACATCCCATAGTCACCTTTACACTCGTATTATTCTTTGTTTACAACACATTGCTCAGCCTATGGCATCACTGCAGGGACACAAGAGACGGCCGTCGCTAGCATAGCACGCTAACTAGCTAGCCTCTGTAATTTACGTACAGTGCTCCCTCACTACATCATGCTTCACATTTCGTGGATTTGCTGTTTCACAGATTTTTTTTTAATTGCAATTTTGCATGTTTGTTTTTAACAGCGTATGAACGCACATTGTGTTCTGCGTCCTTGTGTATTAAAGCTATCTATCGGTGCTCTGTTGTGTGTGTGTGTGTCTGTTATTGAATTTACTACTGCTACCAGTAGAGGGTGTGGTACACTCATGTGAGAGTTGAAGATGTGTGCAGCTCCATCTCATCTCAGTATGTGTTTACGTACCGGTACGAGCATATTAGGAACTCACAGTGGACAATACCCGGCTAAATATAGAGCCACCACAGTCCTTACTGGCTTATTGGCCTGTCCATTGTGTTCTGCATCCTGATTTGGCTGATTGATTTGCCATTGTCAATCAATCTCCTTTGTGCCGTTCCCTGTTATGGTCAGTGGTCGCTAGCAAACTAGCTACCTGGGTGAGCTGCTTGCTAACCGCCAATAAACAACAGACGAAGAAGCTAAACGGCTTTAGGGCGCCATTATGGAATAAATGAATCTTCGGTTCAAGGAGTAGGACAGCAGGAGGAAAATATGACGGAAGGAGAAATATGTTTTAACAACGATGCAAAACGCTACAGCCGAATGGCGCCAGGACAAGGCATGGTCAGAGGAGTAAATACGCATGAGTCAGTTAATAATTTCTTGTGTCCAACCTAATAGATGGACTATTACAATTCAAACGAAATTTAACCAAGAGAGAAATGTGAGAAAATGTTAATGCCTGTCTGAGAAAAGTGTACAAAGTGTATTGTGAGGGGTTTTACAGCCTTAAAACATATATAATAATTGTTGACAAATAAAGTTGGTTACTTCGTGGACTTCACTTATGGCGAGCTATCTTGGGAATCTATCCCCTGCGATGAACACTGTATTCTAAACTTCAGAAAGTGTTTCAAACAGAGTGGGGAAGAAAGACAAAGTAAGAATCCAAAACATTACATCTTCCACATGGAATGGGAGGAGAACTATGTCGTTTTGGACATGCAATGGCTGACTACATGCAGTGTGAAGCTAATCTAATCTAATGTCATGTGACATTACTATGCCTAGTGCCCAGAATACTATGTATAACTTGTTTTTCAATATTTTTAGACCAAAAAAACAGCGGCCATTTATTAATTAATACATTAAAAAAAATAAAAAAATAAAAAAACGTGATGTAGCGAGGGACGACTGTACTGCAAACGATACCAAGTCACTAAAATGCCAGTATTGATATCAATACATTTCATGTGATTTTTTTTCAAGATTGTTGAATGATTTTGTGATTTATCTTTAATTTTTGTTTATGATTATAATCAGAATAAAACACAGGACAAAGATTTTAGGCAAACAAACAAACAAAAATAAATAAATAAATAAATAAAAACAACATATATATATATACAGTATATATATGTCAACAAACTTATTTGTGACCAATTTAACAATATATAAATACAACAACATAAAACAATATAACAATAGCAACAAAATATTGCAATTATTCCTTTTATTACATAAAATTGTTTGAGTAAAATAAATAATAATATTGTCCATTTAACTGTATGCATTTGTTCTATGATTCCAATTGTGTTTTTTTTTAACAGTTTCTGAAGAAAAAATACCAGAATTTGCACACTTCCTGATCAAATACAGGGCAGAAACCTAAGATGAGGCTGGCGCCAGCGTTTCTTCTTGGCTTAGTGCACAAGCTCCACCTACTGTCTAAGTGCACTCAGTTGGATCATGGCGCCTGCCAGTTTGTGTTTGTCAGCATGTCGGCAATAATATAATGTTGCAAAAACATTTATTATACACCATGGCTTTCTACAGCCCTTGTAATGTCTTTAATGTAAGTGTGGCATCATTGTGCTAATTCCACAATAAAATACATGATAGAAATGTCATACGGGAGGTACTGCAGTACTCTCCTCACCCTGAAGAGATCCTGAAGGGGTGGGGAGGTGTCACTGGCATCCTTCTATAGAGAGGAAAAGCCAGCTTTTTTGACAGCTGGGGAGCAGCAAGTCAAATGTATGAGATATATTTGTATGCTCCGACGAACAAATGAATGGATTTGACTTCCCAGATACTGTATACCCAGAAGGTGATCAGACTTTTACAGTAGTACATCGGTTAACGTCCGACCAGGTTAGCGTGTTTTTCAGTTAACATGCAACATTTTTGCAAACATTTTGCTTTGGCTTGTGTTCGCCTACACCGTGGGAGACTTGTACAATACGCTCTGGATGTGAACGCGTCGCTCACCAATGTAGCCGCTCGTCGCCTCCCGTGTGCAGTGTTTGCTACGCGTTGGGGATGAGTTTCACTTATCGCTGTTGTTTATCTCCTACAGTGTGTGGCACCCATTATTCCATTTAGCTATTTTTATGCTTGAAAATACTTCATTTAGGCAAAAACATATGTAAATTTACCTGAAATATGCATATTTTTTCACTAAGAATAGGCCATGTTCAACCACGAAACAGCGTGATTTATTAATTAATATACTTTTAAAAAATTTCAAAATTTGAAGTGGCGAGGGATGACAGTACGTCTAAAGCAGTACTTCTCAACAAATCTAGCAGAGAAGTGTCGGGGTACAGTGGATACAGTGGTTTGTACAGGCAAATAATACAGGTTCTCAATAGCATTTCAAATTGTGTCCCCCTCCGGGATTGATTATTCACGATCTGTTACTAGATACAGTATTACACGAGTTTGCTTTGTAACCTATAAAACAAAACTAAGATGTGGATGTTTTGTTCAGATAGTTTAGCATATATTAACCTACACTGGCATCTTTGTGGTGATGGAAATGTATCAAAGATGCTTTTCTTTTTTTTTTTTTTTTTCCAAAAACAGACTTTCTGTCTGAGAAAAGAAGAGAAGTGTTGAGCAGACAGGGAGTGATAACATCAAATTGCAGGACAACTAGGACAAGGACACACTGAGGAAGTGTGTATGTGTGGTGTGTGCGTGTGTGTGTGTGTGTGTGTGTGTGTGAGTGAGAGACCAGTGGGAGTGAGTGGAGATAGAGCTGTCTGGATAGTGATTTACCGAGAGAGAGAGTAGGGGGTAAGACTGAAAGGGAATCAATAAGAAGGAAAGCAAAAAAAAAAAGAGAGCGACATAGTAAATGAGGGGGTGAAAAAAACGGAAGGAGTTAAGGGTGGACACATTAGGACTTAGAGACAAAGAGAACTAGTGGATGAACAAAGAAGAGCAGAAAAAAATGATAATATGCGGCATGGTTTCATTGCTTGGGCATACCTGAGGGCACTAGAATGATTTCTTCAAGATTATGTGCAGTGGGGAGAAATAAGTATTTGACTCTTTACAAAGATATGAACAGTACATCATTTTAATGGTAGGTTCATTGCAGGGGTGTCCAAAGTGCAGCCCGGGGGGAGCCTGTGGCTGTTTATTTTGTTGTGGCCCACAGCACATTCGAAAAATAGAAAGAAAAAAAGAAGAAAACTAAAAAATAAAACTGCAAAAATGTAAAAATCACTAGTAATTTTACAAGAATTAAGTCAAAATATTGAGAAAGAAAGTTGCAATCTAATGGGGAAGTTATAATTTTATGAGGAATAATATTATGATAAAAATAACAATTATTATTATAAAATTATTAAAATAACATTTTAGTATCAAAGTTAAAATATTAAAGAAAAAAGACATTATTCTTTAAAAGTTGTAATATTATAATTTTTGGAAATTTTGGTTGGGGAAAGAGTTATAATATGGGAATAAAACCAAAACATTTTGGGAATGAAGTCAAAAAATTACAAGAGGAACATTAACAAAGATTAAGAAAAAAGTTTAAATATTTTAAAAATGGAAACAAAAGAACATAAAAATGGGAAAAAAGAGCAAAGCTGATACCAATAATACACTTTTCCACTTATATCACAAAGCTGAGATGGAGTTTTTCCTTGAAATATATAGAACTTCTTAGCATGTGTTACATGTGTTGCTTTGCCAAAGTGGCCTTGGCATTCTTTCATTTTTCATTATGTGGACCACAGTAAAAAAAAGTTTGGACACTCCTGGTTTATCATAACAGACACAGTATGTTAAAAAACACAATATTATAAATGTGTTTGCATTTGATAGGAGCTGAGATGAGGAGTACTTTCTTAAAGGGACATGACTCATTTGTGTGTTTCATGGACACGTGACTGCTTTGTGGGTGTCAGAATGCCTGTTGGTTGGTAGGGGATCAAATACAGCTGAACCAGTTTAAGAAATAACAGTAGAAATTGACGTGTGGATGCTGGAGCTGATCTGTTTTGAATTGTAGAATGAATGTAGAATGAATGGTGAAATATCCTAGACACATGTTGAAATCTATTTACCGAAATCTATTCAGGATCGAACCAGCAACCATCAGGTTGGGAGAAAACCAGATCTTAGTTGATCAGGCCCATAGTGTATTCCTTCAACTAATTTCCGAGCTAGTCTCGTGTTTTAAGGGCCAAACCTAAGTTTTTAACTTTATGAAGTTATTTCAAATAAATTGCCCATTCATTTTCAATGGGAAAAGTTTCCCAAAAAGTATAAAATTACAGGGGGGGGGGGGGGGTCCTGATAGATGGCAAATGTGCCCTGAATGAGTTGAACATTTTGACGTTGGAGTGGTTTGAATCGTTTGAAATGTGGGATGAGTTAGACACAATCTGTATTTATCTCAGTCAAATATAAATTAATTTAAAACCTTGATTTGATGTTCTTTTTTCTGGATGTATGGTCCAATAAATCTAGCATATAAACGATGGACTGCTCATATCTTTAAGAGGGTAAACTTAGAAAATCAGATCAAACACCTATTTCCATCTCTGATTCAACTCATAAATGATTCACATAACTTGGGGTTATGGGAAGTTGGAACCATGACTTGAAGCTTTTGCATAGAATATGTATAATAGTTCTTAAAACTCAATTGAACTCTCATGGTACACAGTCTACGTGAGGGTGAATGTTTAGTGGCCCCAGTAGAAAATCTGATTTGTTGTTGTCTTACATTTCACTTAATATGTTTGATCATTTGAAATAGAGGCTGTTCCATGACATGACTTTTTGTACTTAGCCTACATTGAGACTTCCCGGGAAGCCCGCAGGCACAGCGTGACGTTTTGGACCGTACAAACTGCCTCTCTGATCAGGATAAAAGCCTGTTTCGCGGCGTCAACATCAAACGCAAGAAGAGATGCGGTTGCTGCTCTCTGCTGTCTGAGTCTTTTGCAAGATCACACTGAATATAATATAAGAACATAAAAACAAGCAGGTTGAGAGGTGCTGGTGGCATCTAATGTGTCATATAATTTACCTGCTTTTGCCTTAATTACTGTACAATACAGCACTGTGTGGGTGTCCAAAGGTCTGTTTTCCTGGGATGTGTCCTGTTTTCACATCCTGTCCTGGCTGTCTTCATTTTAAGGTTTTTAGAAAGTGATGAAAATGTCCTGGTTTTCATTGTTTTTCAGTGGAACATGTGACGTAATCCTTGAGAGACTGCCGCGTGGGCAGCTTTTTGAATAAGTGCAGCCAAAAGGCCGCAAAAAGCTAAAAAAAAGCAAAACAGCTGATACTGATCCAGAGTTAATGCTCGGACGCTTACAGAGTTGAAGTCTAATAAAATTGGAGACACAACGGCGGTTCAAATTCCCAAGTTCTTGCGATTTTCCCCGAAAATATTGGTTACATTACAAAACTTAACAAGGAAACTGTTTTTTGGAAGCATTTTTGTGTCTGTTTTTGATTAGTCTTCCTTTGTGTTTGACTATAGGTAAAATTTTATAATATAATAATACTAATATAATTTTTGTCATTCATTTGATCCTAAAGGTGAGTGAAAAAACCAAACAGTAGGAAAACCAAGGCAATTTTTTCCATAGTGTAATCCATAATATTAATCCAGTTATACTCCACATTGTGCTTGGCATTTTGCGGCTTCACTCTAATACTGTTTTTCAAAATATATTCATTAATAAAGCAGCGCTGTTTTGTGGTTGTCTATGGCCTTTTATTAGTAAAAATATGCAAATTTTACATATTTTTGCCCTAAATTATACATTTTCAAGCAAAAAAAATGGCTCACTGAACTAAAATACAAATATAAGGCATTCAGAAAATGCATTGAAAAACGCATTGAGATGTCTAGTATTCTACACTGGTCACTAAGTGTCAGTAATGTTACATTATGTTATATTGATGAGACAATTGCCACCACAGAAACCGCAAGTAAAAAAACAGCGACGAGGAACTCTCTCAATGCTAACATGTGTGAGTCTATATTATGTCTTATTTTCTCTTATTATGTCTACTATATCGGCTAGTACGAGTGTAAAGGTGACTATGGGGTGTTAGTTTGTGTCTAGAGGACTCTAATAATGTTAAAAAAACATATTTAGAAGGTTGTAAACAGGTTAAATTCATAAATAAGAAATCCTACTTTGTGAAAATTAACTTATCACAGTCAGTTCTCGAACCGATTAACCACGGTAAACGAAGGATTACTGCAATCCATTCTACAAATCCCAAAAATCAGAAAAAATAGAACATTTTACAGAGAATAATTATAGTTTTACATGCTAAAAATAATGCAAAATTAATTGCCAATGACGAATTGATGAAACTTAACTTTGTGGAATTATTACAATACAGGGTAAACAGACTAGTTTGTAATGTGCAATTAAAATTTTAAATTTTAGCAAAGATTTTCATCAAAAAAGGAATCATGCAAATACTGGCACATACAAAACCCAGGTTACAAACTTTTCTATTTGTATTGAAATTATAAAGGCATCTTTTGAGTAAACTTTCATTATCATTTCAGTATTGCTGGACCGAGTGTCCTGGGTTTCGGTCATCAAAATATGGTCACCCTAGATTTTCTATGTTTTGCTTATTATGTAGCTAAATAAAACCTAGTTTAAGTGAGCAATATGATTTTCATAAAGCCAGCTACAGTATCTAGCCGATCAGCATGGGTTTTTGTGAAATATATTATCAAATATATTCATGTAAGAATCTTAAACTGACAGGAACAATGCCAGTCTTCCTGGTTGAGTTGCACTGTGAATCAGCAACAGGGTCAAAGTTAATTGTAATGTAAACGTTCCTCAATGCTCACATGAGAAGACCACTGCACTGATGTTAGGTCAGATTTACCATTTGAAACGCTGGAGGAGCGCCCTATTAGTCGCAATGAAACTGCATTTCCAACTCACCTGCAGCTTTTATTGCAAAATCTATAAACCATCACCGCATCCATAGTTTTCCTTTGTGTTTTACTACCTTTGTTGTCTAACAATCTCTTTATGGTGTGCTAGAGCTACAAACGTGGCTTGATCGAAGTGCAAGGCTGCCTCGGGGATACAAATTGGCTCTTGGCTGTAAATAACACCTTGTGCTGAGCAGTTTAGCTAAACATAAATGTGCTGGGGAATGGGCACCGTGTGTATTTTGATAAAACATGTTGACAGGCAGGCAGTAAAGCAGGGCAAATCTGCTGTTTCGGTAAACAATGCTTGTTTTAGTGCCGCACAGCATACTGGGACTATAGGCTCGAGAACCAGGCAGGCCGGGCCATAGAAAAATGAACATATTCATTTTCCTGTTAATCATTTCATAAAATAACATTTTCATGTTGTGCTGTTGGTTATAATAGTTAGCCTTATTGATGAGTTGCAATATTGCCGTCAAGTTATTATTCTCAGAGGTCATTTTGTATGTCTAATTGAATTGTCGATGGGATTGCAATGACATGCATGAAATAACTGACCTGTGAATAGTGTTGTTTTTGGTAGCCATCATAGTTTTAGTCTTTTGGACAAAAAGTCACATTTTTGTCATTTCTCTATTTGATAATGTTATCTGAGGTGTTGAATGCAAAAAAATCAATCCATCTGAGAGACATGGTTTCTCCGAGTCTTCCCCAAGGCCTCCTACTGATCGGCCGTGCCCTTAACACCTCCCCAGGGAGGCATCTACATGTTTGAGGGACGTCATCTGGCTCCTATCAATGTGGAGGAGCAGCGGTTCTGCTCTGAGTTTCTCCCGGATGGCGGAGCTTCTCACCCTATATGTAAGGGAAAGCCCAGCCACCCTATGGAGGAAACTGATTTTGGCCACTTGTAACCACCATCTTGTCTGTTCGGTCAATACCCAAAACTCATGACCACAGGTCAGGGTAGGAACATAGATCGACCGGTAAATTGAGAGCTTTGCCTTTCGGTTCAGCTTCCTCTTCACCACAACGGACTGATGCAGAGTCTGCGTCACTGTAGCCACTGCACCAATCTGCCCGTCAATCTCGTGTTCCATCATTTCCTAACTCGTGAACTAGACCCCAAGGTAGTGAACTCCTCCACTTGGGGCAGGATCTCACCCCTGACCCGGAGGTGGCATGCCACCTTTTTCCGGTTTCATCCCAGCCGCTTCACACTTGACTGGGAACCAATCCAGTAAGAGCCAAAGATCACGGCCCGATGAAGGCAGCAGGACTACATCATCATCTGCAAAAAGCAGAGACCCAATCTGCAGCCACCAGACTGGATCCCCTCAAAGCCTTGGTATGCACCTAGAAATTCTGTCCATAAAGGTTATGAATGAAATCAGTGACAAAGGGCTGTCCTGGTGGATTCTGCCTCTACCTGGAAATGAGTCAGACTTATTGCTGGCAATGCTGACCATCCGAGTTAGGCGGTCCGGGACCCCATACTCCCAGAGTACTCCCCATAGGATTCCCCAAGGAACACGGTTGAATGCTTTCTCCAAGTCCGCAAAACACATGTAGACTGGTTGGGCAAACTCCCATACACCCTCAAATACCCTGCCCAGAGTGTGGCGTTGGTCCACAGTTCCACGACCAAGCCGAAAACCACACTGCTCCTCCTGAATCTGTGATTCAACTATTTGGCAGACCCATCTCTCCAGAACCCTGAATAGACTACCAGGAATGCTGAGACGTGTGATCCCATGATAGTTGGAACACTATTTGGAAATATTATTTTTGTTTACTTAAAATCTTTAACCTGTATTTTGTCCTTTGTCCTTTTCTTTTTTCGATATAACTATAATAATATGTGTGCCTCTGCTCTTCCTCCTTCCTGCAGGCTCAGACGCCTCCCTGTCATCACCTTCCTCATCTAGTCCCGGAGGTTTTGTGGACTTCACATTCACCCAAGAGCCTCAGGACACGGTGACGGTGCGAGGCGGCTTGCTGCAGCTCGACTGCCAGGCCCGCTCAAACACATTGGCCGGAAGCCCCACCATCACCTGGCGGAAAGACGGTGTGCTCCTCAGTGCTCTGGTGGATGAGCGGCGGCAGGAGCTGGCCAACGGATCGTTGCTGGTTCAGAATATTCTACACTCACGGCACCACCGGCCTGATGAGGGGGAATACCAGTGCCTTGCCACGCTGGATGGCCTGGGAAGTATTGTGAGCCGGACTGCTAAAGTCACCGTGGCAGGTAAGATAATATTACAACATTTTTCAAAGTGTTCCCCACTCCTGGGGAGGTGGTGTAGATGACTTCAGTGGAACTGTACCACCCTATAAATTGATGGATCTGGTTACGTTATTAACATGACAGCATATCATTTCTGTCTCGACATGGATAACTTGTTAACTTTACAATGTATCACCTGCTGTCTGTATAGCGTGCGGAGGAGTGATCATTCAAGAAAAACTGCACTTAAAAATATATATATATATATATGTATATTTTGCCTCCGTCTTTCCCTGTGCGTTCTAAATGGCAGTTTTTCACAAACAATACAGGTAATGGGAATTTACCTATTTCGCCTATAAAGCCCTTTAAAAAACATTCTAAAAAAATGGACAAAAGGGAAAATACAAAATATTTTAATTTAATTTAATTAAACGGTGAGAGAGAAGAGACTCTGACAAGGGACTCTGGGGAGAAAGCTTCATAAAATACTTTTGATGATTATTTTTTTTCTTTACCAGGGTAGATATTAAAATCATTTGTGTACAATTTCCCAACTGTTTTATTTTCTCTCTGTGGGGAGACTTTGAGTAAATGGCCCGTTAATAAGAGCTGGTCAAGCCACAAGCAATAATATGATTAGATGTAAAATAATAATACTAATAATAACAGCAACAAACATACATAAAATACATGCTACAATAAAATGAAATGTCATTTCCATTTTGACATAAATCTAAAGTAATTATCTGACAAAACATCTTCAAAGAAAGCAAAACAAGTTGTGATGGCCTGGCTAAGTTTTGGACGCAGACACAAGATTAATGAAAGTTGTACACATTTATTGATAGGGAGAGACAAAACCCAACTAGACAGGACTACAGAAATAATAACAATGCAAACCCGACCGCGTTAAGTGAAATTCCGCATAGTGGGATTCAATAGTAATTCAATATGAATTAATGTAATACTTTCATAGAGCAGAGAAAACCTGTTTATGACTTTCTAAATATGTTTTTTTACCATTATTAGAGACATGAAATAACACCCCTATAGTCACTGCTACACTCCTATTATTTTTTGTTTACACCACATTGCTAATGCGCAGGGACACAAGAGATGGCCATGGCCTTACGCATAGCATGCTAGCGAGCTAACTAGTTTATTTATTTATTTATATATTTTCAACTTAAGAAGGGGTGTCAAACGGAGTGGGGAAGAAGGACAAAGTAAGAAACCAAAAACTTACCACTTCCACATGGAAAGGGAGGAGAACTTTTTTTCAGTCTATCATGTCGGTCATGCCATGGCTGACTCCATGCAGTGTGAAGGTAATGTAATATATATAGAATGTAATATAGATAATATATTAATGTAATATATAATGCAATATATATATATATATATATATATATATATATATATATATATATATATATATATATATATATATATATATATATACACACAATGTCATATAACGTCATGTCTCATCAATGTTTTGTGTCATTTTGTCACGCTTGGTTACTAGAATACGACATATGACTTGTCTTTCAATATGTTTTGAGTAATTACGGGCCAGAACTAAGAATTTATCCAGTGAGAGAGCGATGTTTGAACGGGGATGTAGCGAGGGACGTACATACAAAAAACAACAGGCAGAGCAGTGAAAAGAGCAGATACTATTGCTTCAGGACCAACTGCTAGGACCAGAGCAACAAGGCCGCACAGGAAACCACCAAAGAAAGAAACAATAGCAAACGCTAGCAACAAAAATGTACTCGTAACGAAGCACGACAAAAGACAAAAACTAGAATTCCAAATGTAGCATGGAAGCTTGTAGAGAATAAAAATAAGAAATGTGGCACAAATAGCGCACTGAGGTCTACACGGAGGAAACATGAGCAAGTGTTTGGCATATTTCCACCACATTCACTATAAAGCAAGATGCGGTAACTGTTCTGTCACAGATCATTAAAACACTTCCTGCACTTCTTTTTACAATATGCTAAAAATAGCCATAAAAAATAAAAAAATCAACATCTGACTGTCATAACGTTTGACATCGAGGCTATTTAGTAAAACAATGCTAGTCCATGCAAAAAGGAGCAAAACTGACCTTTGTTGATAATACCCAAGACAATTGACAATGCTAACAATGCCATGCTGCTATCCAGTGCCATGCCAACTGTATACATTCAACACCAAAGTCATGTCTATAAATAACATTGTACAAAAACAATACATGTGAAATGGGTATTTCAACAACATGACATACTATTACATTCTGTCCATGTTTATTCAACGTACAGTATAGTGAATTACCACACACTGACTGCAGGGCATACAGTATGTTTTACGGTCTTTACTTGATGGGCTTTGAAATCATAGCCATAATTAATGCAAAAATGAGACTGACAATTAAGAAAAATATTGTTAATCTGGAAGAGGACTCCATCCATCCATCCATTTTCTATGCCGCTTGTGGGGGTATGCTGGAGCCTATCCCAGCTGACTTTGGGCGAAAGGCGGGGTACACCCTGGACTGGTCGCCAGTCAATCGCAGTGCGCACATATAGACAAACAATCATTCACACTCACATTCATACCTATGGACAATTTAGAGTTGCCAATTGCTAACATGCATGTTTTTGGAATGTAGGAGGAATCCGGAGTACCCGGGGAAAACGCACGCACGGGGGGAAATGCAAACTCCACACAAACAGGGAAGAGGGCTCAATTAATAAAATAAAAAAAATTAAATAAAAAAACAGAAAAAAGCATAGCAACTAATAATACATTCCAAGGCTAAATGCTAATTAATCAATGAGGCTATGGTGTGTGTGGATGCAAACACAGATGACAGTGAAGTAGGAATTCAGTAGAATCACTAAACACTTTTCGGGTGGGTGCTATTGTTGGGAATCCATTTCCCATGATCACTGCAGCGTTCACTTCCGCAGGACATTGCTGTCTGACAAATGTAACGTTCAGGCGGCTGAGCAGAGATGGTTTACCGTCCTAAACGTCTTTCCTAATTGTTCAGACAGTGGAACCTTGGTTAGCTTACACCCGGTTAGCGTGTTTGTCGGTTAACGCTGGATACTCACGTCAAAATTTTGCTTCAGTTTTCCTACATTTTCCGGTTAGCGCACAATATGGTGTGTGTCTTGTGTTATTAATACACAGTGTGAGTTCCACTGTGCTCTTATTCTTTGTTAGCATCCTATTAGCTTGCTAATACATGGAAACAGGAAGTGGAAGTCATCACCGTTGCCTGTCTATGACGTCTTCAGCCGTTGACACTGCAATTCTTTGCTAACTAACACAGTTACACCACAAGTCTAAAACAATAATGACACAAAACAGGTTTTTATAATTATGCTATAATACTTATGCTGCAGAAAAAAATGAAATGCATATAAATGATGGATGAAAGGGATAAATGAATATTAAAGGTTACTTTTACCTTCATTGAACATGTGATTGTTGACAAAGACACAATGTGGAAGCGAGATCAACACAGACACTACTTTCGTGTTTTGCTATGGTTTATTTCTTGATTTCAATAGCGTGTCTCACATTTATCAAAATGCTAGCACTTGCAACTTCTTTGGCTCAATTTGGGGTATTTTGCAGCCGTGATCAAAAGAAAAGCAGAGACTTGAGGCGACCTGAGTAACCTTAAATTTTGATTTATCCCTTTCACTCATCATTTATGTGTATGGTGTTTATATGCATTTTGAAAAGTTTTCTCCTTGTAAAAGTAAAAACATGCTTTGTGTTAACATTTTTGGCTTTTCCTGGAATGGATTAATTGGAGTTACATAATTTCTTATGGGAAAAAATGATTTGGATAGAGTATGATTCAGTTAGAGTTGAACTTTCTGGAACGGATTAATGACACTAACCAAAGTTCCACTCAATTTAAATAAATGCTTACGAGAAACACTTACAGTTTTACTGGTGGCGCACAAGAATGAGTATTATCAACCTCTGCATTTCCTTCATTTTCACTTTCCATTATAGCAAAATTGTGCTTATTCCTATTAAGGTCAAGTTCCCAAGGTAGCTTTTCAGAGCAAGTAGGTCTCAAAGTCCCTCTGCTGCAGTGATTTGCATGTTATTATCCCCCAGGTTTGTTTTAGTGTGTTTGTCAAACAAGGATGAAAACAGCAATCCTTTTCACAGATGGTTGGAGGTTTGAATGCATGTAAGAAGTTGAAGAGACGCCATGTTCAGCATGTTCAGTTCCAGCCTCTTTCTCCTTCTCCTTGATGCTTGATGCTTCTTTCACTTCCCAGGCATCCTCTCTCCGTCCTTTCATGTCGCCGTCCCTTCTTTCTGGTGGTGCTTTGACCCATTTCTCCCCCTCCTAAATTTTATCTGCTGAATCACTTTTTATTTTGTGTCATCATACATCCCTCATGCATATTGAATGGTGTAAATCTTGGAACAGATTAAAAGTGGGACAAAATATTACACAGGAAAATTGTGTAGGGCAAGAGGGATGGTGTTGTTGGCCTCATATTCACCTTTTCTCTGCCTCCAAACACGTCAAGTCTACTTGATGCATGCAAAGAGGTCCATTTTGGTGTCATTTCACCACATCACATTCTCCCAAGTCCGAATGCTTTTCTTGCTGATTGTGCTCCCAACGCCCTTGACATCATAAAGCAGCTCCTCCCTTGTCATTCTGGGCTGCTCTCCCACCTTTCTCAATACCATCAGTTGAACTATTGCATGGAACCTCCATAGAAAGATGATTGACTGCTATCTTGGATTACTTCCATTTACAAACAATTGCACCAATAGGACTCCCTTTCCCACCAAGCTTCTTCTTTGTGCTCTTGTAGTCCATTCTAGTCTTGTGCAGGTCTACAATCTGTTCCCTGACGTCAGCTCTTTGTTCTTGCCCGTGGCGGTGGAGAGTTTCGATGGAAGACAGTGTTTGTGTGACAGGTGTCTTTCATCATCATAATGAGTTGAGGTTAGGCGAACTTTCTGAAAGGCACAGGAAATACATTTAGAACCGCTCTTTTGGTGTCAGAATGCTTGCTGGTTGGTAGGGATTAAGTACTTATGTCACTAAATCAAACACACTAATTTATCAACTTTGTTCAATCAATCCATTCCAGACACCCAAAAATATTAACATCAATACATTTTATAGATAGTAATTATAGTTTTACATGCAAAAAACAATGCAAAGTAATTGTAAATGACAAATGAACTGGATAAATGAACATTTAACGTTTTACCTTTATTGAAGATGGTTGTTGAGGAAACGATGAGGAGCAACAACATCTCAACATCTTCATTCATTGTGAGCTCGGTTTTCATCCCTTTCACAACATTAGCTTCCTTGATTTCTTCTTTGTTGTCCAGGATGGGTTATTCAGCAGTCACATTCAATAAAAAACACAACTACTGAGTCACCAACTCTTTGTGCGTTCCATTCCGTGGAATTTTATGTCTGTCGATGTACGAAAACTGAGACAGTGTAAAAAAAAAAAAAAACTGGGATGGAATTTTGGCAAATATTTTTTGTTGAAAAACCAAGGTTTAACTGTATTTTATTTCTGGATTTTTTACATCCAGTTTCCCCTAACCCACAAACATTATGAACTGTTCATGATGAGCAGGGGATCAAATACTTGTCACCGCTGGATGCATGTTGTTTTCCAAATTGTTGGAAATATTTGTGTTACCTGCAAAGCAACAGCTCAAATAACTAGATGAGGCAATTTCAGTTTAACTTGCGTGTGAATGCTGAAATGGAACTGAAATGTTGAAATATCCTAGAAATGTTTTGAAATCTATTCACCAACTGAGGATTGAACCAGCAACCTTCGTGTTGGGAAATGACAACTCTACCACCTGAGCCATGCAACCATATTGTATTATGGACAATGTAGGAATTTTTAGAAAAGATAGATAGCCTACATGTCCTCGATGAGCTGAACATTTTCATATTTGAATGGCTTGAAGCGGTTGAGAAACGTGGGAATAGTTACTTGACAAAAAATTGCGGAATTTGAAAAGTTGGAATCTAACAATGGAGAATGATTGTTGAAATGTATAAATAGGTTGAATGATTGCACGAGGACAAGAACCGAACCAGCAACCTTCGGGTTGTAAGACGACCAATCTACCACCTGAGCCATGTCACCTTGTAGAATAAGCAGAATGTTACAGTAATGGAAAATGGAAAATCATTTTCCATTTTCCATTTACCATTACTGTAACATTCTGTCGTCGGGGTGCCAAATAAATTGTTCATTCATTTTCAGTGGGAAAAAACTGTCACCCAAGTAAAGTATGTGATTTTTTTTCCAGAAAGTCCTGATATCCAAAGTGTCCTGAATGAGCTGAACATTTTGACGTTGGATTGGTTTGACTCGGTTGAGAAATGTGGGAGGAGTTAGCGAGTAAAAAGGTTAGGTGGAATAAGAAAAAGTAGAGGAATAAATAGATTAGAAATAGTGTAGAATATATATGACTTACCAAAAAAGTAGCCTTACAAGACACCCAATGCTTTGGCTCACAGCATACCTTTGTAGGGGTTAAGACTGACAAGGGTTTCCTTTTAACAAAACATTTGTTTTGAGGTTTGCAGATTAAACACATAGCACCTCTGGTCAAAGGGTTAATTAAAAATCTGAGTCGGCGCAGTTTCCTCAGAGGAGATATGCTTTATGTGTGTGTTAGCGCAGCTGTAGGCAGCACTGTGATCCACACATGAACAGACAGCTGCAGAACTTACATAAGACACACAATCTGAATTCACATCAGTGTTCCATGTCGCCTCCTTTCTGGGTGATGTCACAGTGGCTTCACGTCCTTGCTGCCATCAAAACAAAGCAACCTTCATCTTGTAAAACAACAGAATAACATGAATGTTTGTGTCGGTGACAAGAGAGGATATGATTCAAAGCGTCATGATAGCAAACAGCATTACAACCAGATTTTATCCGTTTCTTGGATGCATGAAAAGCCTTGCTGATCCTGACACAACCAGCACAATGTCTTGAGATTTAGAAGCATGTTTGCCTGGTATAATATTTTGCAATATATCTTTGACAATCGTCAAGGGAGATCATTAAATTGACTCAACATTCAAGCCATCAGTATGTACTGAAGTCAAGTACACAGACTGGTTCATTGGCCAGAGGCGGAATTAGGGGACTAGAGACAATACTCGTCTGTCCAAGTTCATGTTCCCAATGAAGAGCGCATTGCTGTTTCTCAGTCATTAACAGTGCAGGTGTTTTGCTAAATCAGCTCAAGAATAGTAGAACCCTTTCCTTGAACTTCTTGCGTGAGACATGTGGGTTTGGGCTCTTTCAAATGCTACTGCCATTGACACAGAAACATGATTTTTTTTAGTTTTGCAAATCTTATTTTTAGAAGCATGTGCTTTCCCAAGGTATCCACGGGGTCTTAAAAGGTCTAAAATCTAATTATTTGAATTTAAGGCCTTAAAATGTCTGAAATTCTCGTACAATCTCAAAAGAAACAAATACGTAAACTTTAGTTTTGTTTTTAAAAATTTAAATGTTTTTATGTTTAAAATTTTTATTGAGCACAAGCAGCTAGTGTGCTATGCACACACCGTGGGCCTCCGGTTTTCCTTCATGTCTTTTGTACTTTTTTGCCAGCTTGGATTTGAAATGTGCCTTAAATTGTTTTCATTGTGTTGTTTTCATGTTGAAAAAGTCAAGCCTTTAATTTGACTTATTGAAACCTGCAAAATAACTTGTTGTCAAGGTATGGGCTGGAATCAGCTCATAGCTTAAGTCCTTGCATAATCAAATTTTAAATTTGACAGTGATACTACAAAAATGCAGTATATTACACAGGTAAAACGCCTGAAAAAGTCATACTTAAAGTAAATGTAAAGCTGCCCTTGTGTGGTGGAGATGAATGGCTTTCGGCACTTTTGAAAACTAACAAGCTGATTTCTTTCACAATTTTTTCTCCCCCAAAAATGGTCCGTGCTCGAACCAGCGTCCTAAAACCTAGTTTACACTTGCACGCACTTCTTCCCCGCAGTGGTACGCAATTGTGCGTGCCAATGAGTAAATTAGTTGTTAACAGTTGTGAAGTATGTGGAAGAAAATGTTGAAATATTCAAAATTTCAATCATTTCCATGAACTAGTCGTGAATGCAATGTGAACACACCACAATCTATGTTCAAACAATGCAAGCAGTGCAGGTCATAGTGTGTCTCGTTCACATGAACGAGTTAACCTCTCCACCACCTATTGCAGCAATTGGAGGGAATGTCTTTGAACTTCCTTCTGATTTTCTGATAATAAATAATCATACAGTATTGCCCAAGGTGATGTCTCTTTTAGACGAGTATCCGCTACGGATAATGCATTTTTGTTGAGTGCGAGCATGAAACGAGTACAGCTCGTCATTATCTTTAACTGTCATGAAGGAAAATCCTCACTGGGTAACTACTTATGTATTCACTCTTCACGCTCTGCGATTGGCCAGTCACACACAGCGACCGCCCCTCCATAGACAGACTCCCTACAGCTGGAGAGAGGAGCTGGTGATATAAAGTCAGTTGGAAAACTTTGCTCGTAGTATTGAACGCTGTGCTTTTGAGAAAACTACAGTGTGCAGATTATTTCCCTGTTTGCCATCACTGGATGTTTGCATGAATCTCCAACTTCACACAGATCATTAAAAATAGTGAAATAATAAAGTCTTAGAGATCACTTACACACATACACAATACACATATAGCTGATTAATGAACAATAAATATAGCAACTTCTGAACAATCCATGTCAATTTCAGATTTAAATAATGTACCGAATTAAGCTCCACACAGTTATACCACGCCCACTTCTGGTTTATGCCCCACCCACTCCGAGTACACATACGGATACAGATCATTTAGATTGGTGAACATATAGGGGTTACAGATAGTGGTGTACTCGCTCATCCCTATCTTCGAGTCAGCAATTCCCTCTCCCACACTTTCTGTGTCTCTTTTTTTTTCTAGTTTGCCTTCTACCTGCTTTGCACATTCTCTACCAGCAGCTGTGAGAAAATATAGACTTACCTTTTTTATTGCATGAGCTTCTTCCCTAAAATTCAACATAGGAATAAATAAATAAATGACATACATTGCCACTGCAGATAGCAGGACAATGCGGAGGCAAAATGCGTGCACGTGTAAATGCCTCTAAAGAATGAAAGTCTAGCTGAAAACCCGTACTGTCAACCTGATGTTTGGCGTGACTCTTAAGGCGTCATGGAGTGATGTTTACCAAATGGACAAGCAAGAAGCTAAATGGGAGGAGAAAAATAATTTTTCTGCATTTTTTCCCACTATGTCATGTCGGACATGCCATGCTGATGCAGTGTTAAGGTAATGTAATGTATGCTAATGTCTCATCAGTGTAACATTACTGAAGCCTAGTGACCAGAATACTACATAGGACTTGTCTTTCAATATTTTTTGACCAATAATAGGCCATAGTCAACCACAAAACAGCCATCATTTATGATTTTTTTTTTTAAACCACAATATAGTGAGGGAGTCACTTATGTTTGAATCATAAGTTGCGAGGGACAATTGCATTTCTAAATCTCAAGCATTCTCTGAGTGTCTTTTAGGTAGCCCAAGGGGTACTACCCCAATATAAGAACCGTATGGTGGGTTGAGTGAGGTGTCAGTGTGGCTAATTCATCCAAGTTATCAGTAATATGTGGACAATATGTGCATCTGATGATAATGATGAAAGCGTGCAGCAGTGATCGGTGTGTCTTTATGGATATAAGGCTTGGTGTGGACTTTTATCTGCTGTTATGGTACTGTGAGGCTTCCAGAGTGAGTTGCCTTTATGTTTGTAGTGTTGACCCAGCCTGCAGTTATGATTGGAATCCTGGAATGGTGTATATCAGTCCAATCTCAGCGAAATGAGCTTTCCAGTGAACGGCGAGAGGTGAAAGAATAACCTTTTTGAGGAACTGGATAATCATTTCAATGATCTAGAATGCTATTCTTGCAACTTGGACCCTCAGTGCTACTTTTCTGTTTTGGGAGGGAAAATGACCAAATAACCACCGTTGCCAGAGGAAATGCCTTCATGGAGTCGTTCTCAGCACGAGGTTGATGTGCAACCATACAGCAGACTGGAAACATATTTACACTTTATCACCTGTTTAGAAATGCCTCAGCAGGAACATGTGAAGCGTGCAGCCTCAGTCAAATGAAAACAAACACCAAGATACATTGTCTTTTGACAAGGAGAAACGAGTGAGACTGGCAGTGAGAGGCTGGTGTGTTTATGTAGCCACAGGCTCTTTGCTCTTGAAGTGAATGTGAGCAGACAGAAAGCAGCATAGGCGCTAAACACAGCAGGCTGGACACTGTCAGTCTACAATGTTTGACCTGTCCTTTCCTTTTTGTTGGTCTTCCCGCTGTTACCATCTAAGTCTTTCATCGCAACATCACATGGGAACACCTGTCGTCTTTCAATTTTCTTTCTGATCTTTTCTTTTTCCTTGTATTTTGTTCTCCTTGTTGACCCAAAAAACCTTCATTTCTGATCACCTCATTTGTCTTTTCACCTTGCTGTCTCAGCATGCAGTCATGTACAAGCATTTGTCTAAGCTCCACACCTGAACACTGCATGCGAAAGGCTGAAAATTAATCTTCCAAAACATTTGGAGCACAGCCACCACAAATGTCTACAGGCGCATAACTTCAGCAACCACTTTTATGACATACGTATATCTTCTCAGGAAACAACACTACAGAAATGAAACCATGTGGAAGGGGGTGCAAGTAACGACCTGTGCGACTCTGGTGAATTTTATGCCCAAGAGGATTAAGGGTGTACTCACATTAGGCCAAACATATGCACAATCATGGGGAAAATAGACAAGTCTTACACTTTTTGCCTTTTGCATTTTGCCTTGACATTGTCCCACAATTTGCTGTGGCAATGCATGTCATTTTTTAAATTTAACTTTATTAATAAGCTTGAAGACTAGTAGACTAATGAGGACTAGTAGTTTGTTTAAGCATAAATTACGCACTTGGTACGCAATTTGTGACCGATAATGGTGCGCATTCACATGAACTGACCACACTCCCGCATGACTTACAGTCAAGTAGTGTTTACGTCTAGTGCACGACAATAGTACATGCGACGTTCATTGTTGCATGGGTATGCACCACGGCTTCCCACATCCATGAATGGCATTATTTGGTCTCTCTTCAGGCATCACCCCTATAGCTTCATTAATTCCTCTATTTGCAAGGGAGAAAAAGCATTGAACTCAAGTGAAAAAGCTCATGCAAAAAAGAAATGTAAGTCTACATTTTCTCACAGCTGCAGAAAGAGAATGTACGAAGACCAGGAAGGAGGCAATAAAATAGATTCAAAAAAGAGGCACAGAAAGTGTGGTAGAGGGAACTGTTGACTAGTAGACATCACTTTGGCCATTATGATCACTTATTAACAGAAAATCACAAGGAAGATCCAAGAGGCTACAGAAATGACTTGAGAATGCTCCAAGAGGTGGTTGAAAAATTAACCCATGCTTGTGAATGAGACACGCAGAGGCACGCTCTGATACGAACCGCTCACATTGCACATAGGTTGCGGTGCGTTCATGCCGCATTCACGACTTGTTCATGGAAATGATGCGAGCCATAAATTTTGAACATTTCAACATTTTCTTTGCACACTGGCTCGCAGCTCCACACAGTTAACGCATATGTTAACACATGTGCAAGTGTAAATGAGGCTATCATGAGACTATCATGCAATCGCTCCTCGTAGGTTCTTAACTAATTCAATACCAAAGACGTAGTTATATGTTTTATAATCTTGAATGCCTAATCCCAACAACGTATTTATACGGCTTTTACATTTTTTTGCACAAGAGGGCAAAAGGGGTGATGACACAACTCTCCACCAATGCATTTCACTTCAGGGCAATTTTAAGCCATATAAACAACTGCAAGGTGGCAGAAGTGCATTTGATAAGAGCTCTGCAGAGTTGTGAACGGAAAAATTACACATGAAGAGAAGGAAGCAAGAAGGAAGTGAGAGATCATGGATGAGTGTAGGCTGCAGAAGGTTACGCATTGTAGGGGAATTTTAACGCATGCACGCACATACACACGTGCACACACAACAGTTCACAACAGTTCAATTCCAAATGTCCATCCATCCATCTTCTGTGCCGCTTATCCTCACTAGGGTCAATTCCAAATGTGAAAATTGTAAATAGTTCACCGTGTTCTATTTTGAAATAAATTGTGATTTTGATGTAAAACAACCCCTTTTTGTGTTGTTTGTGTTGGTATAGTTGTTCAGATATTTGAGCTGTAACAAAAGCAAGAAAGTATTCGTGTCAAAGTGAAAGTTCTGCTTTAAATGTATCTTTTCACAAAAAACTGTCTTTCTCCCTTTTCTAGTCAGGAACTGATACTTTCCTGAAACTTACTTATGGTGTACTGCTGATTACTAAAGAACGGAAAAAGGTAGAAACAAACTTTTTCATTCTGATGAAAGATGAGAGTCTACTTTTTCTTTTGGCGGGTCCATGTTTATATAGCCATGGAACACAATATTCTGTGTGCCTTGAAAGATCAGTCAACATCGTCTAAAATGCCCAGGCGTAAATGGATTGTCTTTTGAAAAATGGCTGGCATTGAATGAGTTCATGATAACCAAAACTTTCTATAATATGAATAAAACCCAAAGAAATAACCCAAAAGTGAAAGTCCTCGGCACACTCATTCCTGTGCAGAATACATATGGTATTTCATTAATGGTGATCACTCCTCGAGCAATTGTTATTGATCAAGACAAGACCTGCGCCAAATTGTACGCCAACCGTAAAATGTACTCAAACTGAGGCAAATATTTTGCGGTAAATTTCCGACTTAAACAGAAGAAACACGCTAACCGTAGTGTACTCCAAAGGAGGTTTCGGTGATCAGAACGACTAAAAAAAAACCTGAACTAATCCACAAAGTCATGTGTAAAAGTGATGGGACAATGAAACGGGCCAATGCATACGGGTATGAATGGTGTAGTGTGAGATATTCACACTTTGGGCATAATTTGGGCACGTTCGCTGTGAGGTGTACTCACTTGTGCCAGTGCCAGACAAAAATGGTTGTGTGGTGACTTTTCAGAAATCTATGCTGCTTTTCAAGTTGTATATTGACTACCCTTAAGTTACACCCTAAATTCATTTTTATAGTATTGTACCTTGAGAAGATATAATAAATTGTTTGTTGAAATGTGTGGAGTGCACTCATACTTTAAGATATTATAGGTTTAAACTAAGAATTACTATTACCACAACACAACAAGCAGCTGGGATCAAACCATCTTATCAATGTTTCACTATCTTGCTGTCTGTTGACTTATCTACTATAATTATGATACACCGTATACACTCAGTTAGAGCTGCAGAATTCTAGAAAAAAATGACTTCCAATTGTGAGTTGTGTTTTTAAATTTCTTGTAGTTGACATGATGTAATCTTCAATATTTGTAGAGTTCCTTGATGTGTTTGACAACAAGCACTTTCTCCAGGTCTTTGTGGGAGGTCCCAGAAAGACAGTTGATGGGATAGTTTAATAGAAATCAATTGAAACACTGAACATAATCCATTAAGTCAAAAACATGGCACGCTCGCTCCTTTGCCAGTACATTCATGTATGTAATAAAGACAGGTCAGAAGAAAAGTCAGTTAATCAGTTAAATGCAATCTCCCGTGAGCCAATTGATTGATAACGGGTCAAACCAGGGCGGTAGAGCTAACTCAACCTGGCCGGTGTGGCTCGTTGGGGGACGGGGAGAGCCAGGCCATCATGCCGATGGCAGTGCAGCGTGAGTCCTTCAGTACAATGGCAGTCTGCAGCTCGTTACAAAAAAACGTAAACATAACATCGTCATTAAGATTGTTTTTTTCTCCAGCAGCTTAAGTTAATAAATACATATGCTTTTAATTCCAAAAATAACATTTTGTAATGAGTTTAATTAATCTTTTGCTATCTTGTCAACTCCAGGTCCACTGAGGGTAGTTGTCCCCACCGAGTCCGTCTCATCCTACCTTGGTGACACGGCATTGCTACGTTGTGAGGTCTCAGGAGAACCAACTCCCGTCATCCGCTGGCAGAAAAATCGAGACGATTTGCCGCTGACATTTGATCCGTCCTCACGCCTCGTGGTGCTGCCGTCTGGCTCTCTGCAGGTCAGCCGTGTCCAGCCGCCGGACTCAGCCACGTATCGCTGTTTGGCTGACAACCCTGGCAGCACAAGGACGGGGACAGATGCCGAGCTGCGGGTGCTCCCAGGTGAGTGACATACCTCTGATACGCAGCTAATGCAGTCATTGACACCTTTGTTCAGATGGTGTGTTTTTTAATATAGTTTATTAATATCATAACTTTAATTCATTCATAGTTTTTTTTAATGCTTCACTGAAATGAGTGTATGTTGTGTTATTCTGCTTACTGTGCTAAAATTTGCTAGATGACATTGTCAACGAGAACAGCAGCTCAGGACTTTGAAACCGTGTGGGCTTGTTGCGGACAAACATAAATGGCAGCCGGCCATAAATGGCTTCTTTTTGCGTTTTTGACAAGTATGACAAGTACAAGTACTTGTTGCTGGAGATGAACTAAGAAACTGCCAAACTCACAGCTGTATTTAACAGCATTATACTGCAGTCATCCTTTTGAGAGGTTGTAATTATTATTCCTAGATCGGCTCATTGATGTTGTAATTAATATATACTGTGATTATGATAATATCTGCAGCCCGAGAGAAGGATAGAGTCAGTCTCTGAAGTACCATACTCTTTTGGCACATTATTACCAGTCAATACATTGCCCACTTCATCAGTCAGATCAAATTTACTCTGTCAGTTTTGGGTTAAACAGCACTTTGGTTCCTGAGGGGTTCCCTGGAGCTAAAGTGTAGACATTCAGCAAGATAATCCCATGTCTGCTGTGAAGTGCAGGTTGCCTGAATGAGAACATACCATCTAGTTTATATTCAGAAAATACTATCATACTGTAGCCAGGTGACATTGAATCTACGATGAAGCCTCCAATTTAGATCATTGAATCAACATTGGTTTTCAATGTTGATTTAGCATTCAGTTTGTAACAATGTTGATTTCGTAACATAGATCAACACAATTTCAATTGTATTTCAACTGATGTTAATATTGAAAAAACGTTGAAATTCCAACGTAACTAAAAATTGCTAGACGGTGGCCTGGTGTTTAGGAAGGTGGCTTCACTGTCAGGAGACCACTCCATCTGTGTGGATGGAGTCCCTGTGCATGTGTGGGTTCTCTCCACATTCCCAAAAATCTGCATGGTGGGTTAATTCTCTAAAGCCACTCTTTAGAGACTTTTAGACTTTAAATTGTCCATAGGTGTGAATGGGAGTGTGAATGGTTGTTTGTCTATATGTGTCAAGCGATTGGCTGGCGACATCCAGGGTGCACCCGCTTGCCTGCAGACAGCTGGGATAGGGTCCAGCGACCCTAGTGAGGACAAGCGGTGAATTGATGGACTAAAAATCAATGTGGTTTCAATTATATTTCAATGCTGATACCAGAATGCTGTTCACTGCCAGCATTTCATAAAAAATCCTGCTTTATCTACAGTCAGGACGTCATAGGCTTAAAAGATTTATGGTTGTATCTAGTCTAATAGCAGACACATACTTTTATAACAGAAATCCAACAGTTTTATGTAATTCCATTCATTTCCACGACTAAATCTTCCTGCCTGGTCTGGCACATAGCGGAGCCACTTCTTCACTGTGAGCAAAGGCATCATCATTCATAGCAGTGCCAAGCCGTTGGGTGAAGACATCTGAAACAAAAGCATGATGCACACATAAAGGTAAAAACGTAACATACTTTCCTATTCGAAAAACGTATGTGTGCGTAGAGTACACATACGTTAGCCACAGCTGAGACACTTTCCTCTCTGTCATGAGTCAATGCTGAAGATTTTGAAACAAAAAAAAAAGGTTTGTCTTCACCTTCCTGGTCATGACATTGTATTAAACTAGAATTTCAATGGCACTGTACTGTGAACTGAGTTCAAATCTGTGTAAGACTTTTCCGATCCTGGGTGACTGGCTGGTTGACAAACTGGGGTTTGACGAGATGTATCACCGTGACTCGTGGCGTGCCTGGGTGGTGTTGACTGATCTGAAAAGAATGTGGATATGAATGTTGGTCAGTTATTTTATGGTGGGCTTCTTACACATTTCATTTGTAAAGATGAATCTACGCTGTTACATTAGACAATTAAAAAAAAAATGTCCATGCAGGAGGTAGAGACTGAGAAATCTGATGACCTGAAAAAGGCACAAAAACACATCAGATCACACCACTTTGGGCGTCTATGCTCCCAGGATGTAAGGAGGATCGTGTCACCCTCCGTCTCACTATCTGAGCAACCCATCAGCTGCAAACACTCCTGATCTGCTTTGGTGTAGAAATCTACTGTACGTAAAGAGAAACATGTTTTTTGAGCCAGTAGCAGAATGAAGCAGTATTCTTCAGTCTACAGCAAAAACTTGCTTAAATATTTTCTATATAGTACATTGCAGCGGTAGCTCACCTGTTATTTACCAGACTTTCCTAACTGAATGTTTGGCCCAGCTTGTGTTTTGGCACTAACGACACTAACATGACATCATACATTAAGGGCAGCAGATGAAGCCCTGTTTAAAACACGCAACCATTTTTAGATCATTCCTTACAACGTGATGAAAGGACATATAGAATGGAAAAACAAATTGTGTCAACACAAAACCACATACCTAAGAAGTGTTTTCACACACTGTGCATCAGGCAACCTGGCCAGTCAGCATATTAGATGCTCAATTGAAACTACAATATAAAAAGAAAGGTAACTTGTGTAAGTCCGTTGCTCTCGCTGACTCGTATCATAGTATCATATTTAATACCTTCACCTTCCTAATTCGGATGCCTCCTGGACGCCTCCCTGGTGAGGTGGTCCGGACATGCCCAACCAGGAGGAGTCCCCGGGGTAGACCTAGGACACGCTGGAGGGCTTTTGTCACACAACTGGCCTGGGAATGCCTTGTTGTCCCCCTAGCATGAGAAGAGGTGGCTGAAAGCATGGAAGTCTGGACTTCCCTACTGAGACTGCTGAATCCGCGACTCAGACCTGAATAAGCGGGAGAAAATTTGGGATAAATGGAAAATAGGCACTACGATACCAAACCTTAGAACGCTCGCAGTTATTGGCATGGTCACGAGAAGTGCCTGGTGTCTTCCTGCTGCAGCCGCTGTGCTTTTGAATGACACTAATCGGCAGACGGACGCAAGTATGTAATATGTTGTTATTCTGCCCCGCATTGTAAGTAAAGACATCTGCAAAGGAAAGACAAAAAAGTAACCAGTAGGGGGAAACAATGCAACATTAAGGCAGGGTGGGCGACATTCCGAGCAAGATGAGCGATTCTCCAACATGTTTATGAATCCAACTTACCAAATTTTAAGAACAAATTTAAGACTACCATCATAAACATATTGCAAAATGGTATCCGATGTTGCTGTTGTCTTTTTCCTGGCTCTCTGGTGGTGGGGGCTCGGCCTGGCTATGTGGGGCGGGCCTTGCTAGGTGGTAGGAGGCAGTCCCTCTCCTTTCATACATTCTCAGTGTCAATTACACAGTCACACATATGCGCACTCTTATGCACGTATACTGTATATGCATGAAGACATGCACACATACACATCAACAGAGATTTGTGTACACGCATACATATACACAATCCTAGTACGTACCTGTACGTACTTCACCACATAACTCACTGATTTATCCATGGTGTTATCATGTTGTTGGTTTTATTACAGTCATGGTGATGTCGAAAATTTGATTATAGTCATTACAATTGTGTGTTATAGTTATTGCCAATTCTGTTCACTATTATGGTTAATATTTTCATTACTACTATTACAACTAATAAGTATGACTGTTTCAATTCAGTAATGTCACTGTGGCTGTTGATACTATTTTCTTATTTCCATTATGGCCTTTATGGCCGTTATAAACATTTGCTGATATAGTCCTGTTTTTTTCTGTTGTTTTGTTATTGCCGTTGCAATTGGTGTTGTTGTTGTTGTTCTTGTCTCTCTCTGCATTGCCCCCGTCTTTCCCCACACTACCCTCCCTGGTTTCTTTTCTCTTCTTTTCTGTCCCCTCCTACTCCGATCTGGCCGCTCCAAACTTGCATTATAATAAACATAAAATAAAGTCAAATAAAATCTATATACCAGTGCAAATCTGTTTAGCATGTAAGGGCATTTAGATCAACATTACTATCTGCCCTAATGGCTGGACAGGATAAAAAAAACACTATCCATCCTGTAGGCCAACCTAAGGGCAAAGCCATCATGAACCAGCAGAGACTAGGGAAGTGTGTGTGTGTTATTTCATATCCTCGGGCTTCAGTCGTTGCTGGGAAGCAGTTTAAGGCAGTTCCGTCCAAAGCCCGACCCAGGAGCCATTTGTGGCTGCAGCTTGTTTCTTGTTGGTCCGCAGCATATTTTAAAAAACAACAACATTGCATTGCCAGTGGATACGTCTGCTAGTCTGCTTCCTGAATACTATACAGCTTCCCAGCAAACCCTCCATTTCAGCTCAGCGACGCAGTACCGCTTGAATGTCCAATCACTTTGGTACATTTCATTGTTTGCATATGTGTTGTGTGGTGTCATCCAAGCACGCAGTTATTATTATTATTATTATTATTATTGTTATTATTATTATTATTATTATTATATAACATAGCAACATGTACATTTCTATTAAACCAGTTAACATTAGCGTGCTCACTTTGTGGGAAATATGGGAAGGGGGAGGATTTTCAGATAATTGGTAGCCTGAATCTTTTGGTGCTGGAATGGTTCGAATGGGTTGAGAAATATGGAAGTTAGGGCTGTCAGAGGATTAAAAATTTTAATCAAATGAATGACAGTTTTCAAATTAATCATAATCATTAATTAATCATCATCAAATATGTGAAAGATGCCCATGTTCGCTGTTTTAGGAACAGAACAATACATGACAGAACACAATTGTATATATTTGTATGTATTTACAGGTCCAAAAGAACAGAACATTTAAATCAAGCTAAAAGATGCCACACATAATATTTGCAAATATTTGCCTAACACTAATCTCTTTAATAGTAGCAGAATCACATTTGAACGGCTTTAGTATGAGTCATGAAGGTTTGCAGTCAAAGACGCCACGTAATTTAAGTTGAATTCACATGTTTTCAGTGTAGATGTATTCTCTGGGATATAAATGCAGCAAATTGTACTTCCACAGTAAGATTTACGTTAGTGAGAGAAAAGAATATCCACTTACTGTTTTGTTTTGTCTTTCTGTTTACTTAAACCACACATACACACATAAAGAGTTTGTCGGGGTGTCCGTGAATGCATCTTGCTGCCGTCTAAAGTGTTGCCCACCAGGACAAGCCGACTCGAGACGTGTTTGTGAGATACTAGCTCTCGTGCTCTAAAATTGATTTTCAAATCAAAATATCGATACTTTTCATACTTCAGTCATTTGAGGTCATGTTTGTCTGAAATGCTGGTCTGTTGAAACACAACCATGTCTGAATTGTGAATACAGTTTTCATTTCTTTCATTTTTGTAACTCCTAATAATTAATAATTTATTTGAATGGTTTTATTATTTTATTTATTTTGTTTATTGTTTATGTCTATATGGGCCCTGCGATTGGCTGGAAACCAGTCCAGGTTGTACAACGCCTCTCACCCGAAGTCAACTGGGATAGGCTCCAGCATACCCCCGTGACCCTAATGAGGATAAGCGGCATAGAAATAGATGGATGGATGTTTATTGTTTCAGACACATCAGCTCAATTTGCACAACGTATCGGTAGCGGATCGGTATTGCTGATACCAGCCTGCATTCCAAAAATGCATATTAGGTTAATTGGTGACTCTAAATTGTCCATAGGTATAAATGTGAGTGTGAATGCTTGTTTGTCTATATGTGCCCTGCCATTGGCTGGCGACTAGTTCAGGGAGTACCGCGCCTCTTGCCCAAAATCAGCTGGGATAGGCTCCAGCATACCTCTGCAACCCTAATGAGGATAAGCAGCATAAAAAATGGATGGAGGGATCGGAAATTAAATCAGTAGTATCACTCACTTCAGGTCAGAATAAAGTTATTAAAGAGAGGCAAACTTTGTGTGACTCTTTGGGGATGCTACTGTGGCTCTGTCTGCCATCATAACAGAAACATGTGGCTTGACATCATGAGCATACATTTTTTTATGTTATTAACTCATTCAATACCTAAGACTTTATTTATACGTTTTTATAATCCCGAACGCCCGATTCCAACAACATATGTATACGTCTTTAGCGTTTTTTTGCAGGAGAGGCAAAAAGAGGTGATGACACAACTCTCCACTAATTGATTTCACTTCAGAGCAATTTTAAGCCATTAAAAATGGCCACAAGGTGGCAGAAGTGCATTTGATAAGAGCTTGGAACGGAAAAATCACACATGACTGTTATAATTGTAAATAAATTGTTATTTTTATGTAAAACAACCCCTTTTTTGTTTTTATGTTGGTATAGTTGTTTAGATAATACAAAAAAAATATTTGTGTCAAAGTAAAAGTTATGCTTGAAAACACAAAAGGCTGGTTTTCTCCCTTTTCAAGTCGGGAACTGATATTTGAAACTTGCCTATGTTCTACTGCTGATTACCAAAGAACGGAAAAAGGTAGAAACAAACGTTTTCGTTCTGATGAAAGACTAATCTTTCTTTTGGTAGGTTCCAAGTTTCTATAGCCGTAGAACACAATATTCTGTGTCTAAAATGGCCGGTACTGAAGGGCACTGAAACATGACATTCATTTTAATGGGAATTCATGGGATGTAAAATGTGGAATTCCTGGAAAACCCTGATTTTTTGGAGGGGAATTTTGAAAATAGTTAGCCTGAATGTGCTGAATATGTTGGTGTTGGAATGGTGTGAAGTAGTTGAGGAATGTGGAAGTAGTACACATTCTCAAATCAAATGGAATTTGTGTTACAGAAATGTAGAATTTTAGGAAAAGTGGGAATGTTGGGAATGCAGGAGATATCCTGAATGATCGAAATGTTTTCATGTTGAAATGGTTTGAATCTGTTGAGAAAGGTGGAACCTGTAAAAATTGTCCATTCATTTTCAAACAGAAACTTTCCGATAAATGTGTGAAAACGTGTCCTGAATGAGCTGAACATGTTGATGTTGCAATGGTGTGAACTGGTTGAGAAATGTGGAAGTATATGTATATTCCTGTCGCAGCCTGTATATTCTGTACTGTATATTCTGTATATATTCTGTATATACTGTATATACTGTATATTCCTGTCGCAGCCTCATGGCTAATGAAGTCTTGATCACAGGGTGCAATCACGCCCGCAGCGTCAAACATGGGGGTTATGCTGCAAATTGGCTCAACCAACGCAGGCTTTGTGCTCAAGATGCAGCTCAACAAAATCTAAATCCCCCAAACAAAATGAATGGGTACTGCAACGGTGGTCATCAGCTAACTTTGTCAAGTGTGGTTCTCGGCTTTGCTCTCAGTGCGCGTTCACATGAAAGGGGGCGTTTGATGTCATATTATTCTACTTCCGCTCAAAAAAATAGCCATCCTGGCCGCTGTACTTTACAAAAAATGAGTAAGAAATTATTATGGAGCGTTATGAAGAGTTCCTAAAAGATTTTGACTGCAAAAAGCAAGACTGTCGCTGCCAAGACAGCGAGGAAGGATCACTGACAGAATAATGCTAGTTAACATTGATTTATTATCGAGAAATATATATGTAGATGTGAAGAAGCGTGTACGGGCAGGATGCTACGGGTGGAGAAAAGTGTCAGGTGTGATGTGTGATAGAAGAGTTTCAGCTAAAGTGAAAGGAAAGGTGCACAAAACTGTGGTGAGACCAGCGATGCTGTTTGGTCTAGAGACAGTGTCAATGAGGAAAAGACAGGAGACAGAGCTGGAGGTAGCAGAGATGAAGATGCTGAGGTTCTCTCTGGGAGTGACCAGGAAGGATAGGATCAGGAATGAGTACATCACAGGGACAGCACATGTTAGAGGTTTTGGAGATAAAGTCAGAGAGGCCAGACTGAGATGGTTTGGACATGTCCAGAGGAGAGATAGGGAATATATAAGGTAGAAGGATGCTGAGTTTGGAACTGGCAGGCAGGAGGCCTCGAGGAGGACCAAAGAGGAGGTTTATGGATGTAGTGAAAGAGGACGTGAAGGTAGTTGGTGTGAGAGAAGAGGATGCAGAAGACAGGGTTAGATGGAGGCAATTGATTCGCTGTGGCGACCCCTGAAGGGAAAAGCCGAAAAGAAAAGAAGAAGAACATTGATTTATTATAATAATAACTATTATAATTAATAACTATACCCTACTATCTTTTCATTTATCGGCATTCATCATTGCACAACTTTGACATTTTAACACTTAATAATAAATTAATAAATAATAAATAATAATAAAAAAATTAATAAATTGTAGCAACAACTGTCTTTTTTTAAATCTTTGAAATATGTCTTCTTGTTGTATCTCGTTGTGACTACCAGATGGCAGTGTTGACGTGTTTTGTGGCAACCTTTTTATTTTTTTAATTTTAAAATGTTTTCCTTGTTATTATAAGCAAGTGTTTTCTTCCAGTTGATTGATGCGTCAGAGTATTTATTCCTCCAGAAAATATTGTAATATAAAGAGACCAACGGGCTGAGTAGTCACACATGGACTGCTGTGACATTTACGTCTGCTAATGTTGGGCTAATTATTAATATTTCATACTGCATTTATTTCTGGTGCTCGTGTGAGCATATCTAGCGTATTCCCTCGCCTGGAAATCTATCTCACCCATAGATGGATATCAGGGAATGCTCTTTTTTTCTCCATGTCCCCTCGAGGCCTGCGTAGGTTGTAAATAAATGGTGACACCATCTCCGAGTTAGCTAAACAGTGACATTTTTTCCGCCGATTTTAAGCTGAAAGCCTGGACATAACCTGGTCAGGACCAGGTGATGAATTTATCCTAAGTTACCATGGTGATACAGCTGGTTTAAAAGAGAGTTACCTTCGCAGAACACCCCGATGGGCACTTACGAGAGAAAACAGAGAAGCGGCAGCAAGACTGGACACAGGCAGGAAAAAGGAACACGTGATATTCTGTGATTTTGCCCTCGGGCCCACAATTTGGACCTCATGAAATACACAAACAAACCAGGTAACACAATTCAGCAAGACTGTAAAAACAATGGCTTAAGTGAGCGGCATGTGAGATATGTTTGCAGTGTGCCAAACGCTGTACTCAAGGAGAAACAGAAGTGCATAGGTGGGAATGTCTTGAAACCTTTTGGCTGGAGATGCAGAAACCAGAGAGACAGAAAGCTGAGTGAGAACACATTCCGTGAAAATTCCCTCTGAACGTGGAAGTAATCGTCTTGTGAAAAGAGAACTGGCTTAGAAGTTGTCAAAGTTTTCACGAAAAATACAGGAGAGGTCGGAAGGCCTTGTTTCACTGAGCTGAAAATATGTCTGGATTAAATTTTATTTTCATGTTCTGCTTTTTTCCTGTCAGGGGTCACCACAGTGAGTCAATCGCATGAATGGTCTTTGCTTTTGTTTTTACGCTGGATGCATTTGTTGACCGCAAATCGAACCCATGCCCTCTGCCATGAAAAGCAGAAGCATGAACCATTACACCACCGGGGATTCAAATATGGGACGTTGCTAGCTCAGCAGACCGATAACGGTTTAGAAACCACTTTTTTGAAGTCTTTTTTGAAGACTTTTTTGAAGTCATGTAGAACCTTTGCTTGAAGCACTGTAAAAATAAACATACATAAAATAAAGTACAGAATGTCAAAGTACGATTTACATACGATAACAACTAAGATAAAAACGAATGCACTAGCTCAACAATAACCAGCATTAGAAATCCCATGCATGCTAGCGATTAGTGATTTATTTTTAGAGCAACTTCAAACACTTCCAAAAATGACGTACATCCCATTTTATCAGATGATGTAAAAACACACATTTGCAGACACAACAACAAAAACCGACACAATAGCTGAGTCCCATTTTGGAGGACAAGTGCACGTTTGTAGGGTGCATAATGTCGCTGTGGTGCGCAAAGGCTGTCCCAATTCGGAAACACTCCAAGATTCCTTACAATGCTACCAACACGTGTCCACTACCACAAAGTGTTCATTAGAACTACCCTGACCGACCTTTCATATCCCAAGATCCCAAGATCCTTTGTGTGGCCAGCTCTGAAAACATATTTCAACAAAGTGGCACTACGCCGAGGAAAAAAAGAGTGACTTTAAAATTTAAGTGTAGTTTTTTTTTTTTACTTTTTTATTAGAACATGTAATGCCAGATATGTAAAGCTTATTGTGACATTTGAAACTTAAATTCATGTTACTCGACTACCGTAATGTTCAGCGACCACCGTGCTGCTTTATTACCCAGAAAGAGGGCCTCATAGTGCGGTTGTGCAGACAGCTTCATGCAGGGAGCTTTTTTTTTTTTAAGTAAAGCCTTAACTCTTTTACTTGGATTGTTAGTAGGGGTGTCATGAACAGGGCAGCCAGAAGCCAATCATCGCTACTGAGAATGATAATGCATGTAATGTGGGGGTGGCAATGCGTGAGGCAGGATTGGAATCGCACATTAAGTGCTTTGCAGCAGTCAATCCAGCCTACCTCGGTGTTCCAGCGTCATTCAGCCGCAACGTGTGGCTGCTCTTATTTTTCATTTGAGGTCAACAGCTGCTGGTGCTAATGCCCAAGCAGAAATTGTAGTGCAGTCATCCCTCGCAATTATGGCTTGATTATGGCACCCTCGCTATATTGCGTTTTTTTCTGAAGTTAATTAATTGATAAATGATCACTGTTTCGTGGTAGACTGTGGCCTATTATTAGTCAAAACATATTGAAATACAAGTGATATGTAGTATTCTGGTCACTAGGCGGCAGTAATGACACAAAACATTAAGACACTGCCTTCCATTACATTACATTACCTTAACATTGCGTGAATGCATGTCTTCTCCCATTCTGCGTTTGGAAGTGGTCAATTTTGACTTCTTAAGTTTAGAAGAAATAAAATCGAGGCTAACTGGATAACTCACTAGCTTGTTAGCTCACTAGCTAGGGTCCGTCTCGAGTCCCTACAGTATAAGAGTTGCACAATGTCTTGTAAAAAATTAATAATATGAGTGTAAAGGTTATTTCACATCTACAGAGCTTTAATAATGTAAAACACGGATTTAGAAAGTCATAAACAGGTTTTGTATGCTCTAACTACGAACATATTCCATTTATTAACATTTAAGCCTATATCGCGGAAATGTATTTATTGCGGCCGGGACTGGAACTAATTAAACAAGGGACGACTGTAATTTCATGTTTGATCAACGTTGCTTAAGATTTGTCAGATCTACAAACGATTGTTGCATATGACTTCTATCAAAACATGAGATAGTCCGAAGTAGTCTAGAATAGACACTACTAATTCACTTCCTGGAACGGCACTGTAAGCATCACAGGAACTCAACAAACGATCATATCCGTGCTTGTGGTTAAAGAAGACATCGTTGTAGTAGCTATTTTTAAATCTTATTTCAATCTTATTTTATTGCCACTATCACAGGATGTGCACTGCTGTTAGTATGAAGGCGGGAAGTGTGATGTGTGCTGAAAATAGGTTTTGACCCTTGCTAAGTGATAGCTATTTGAGTGCCTCTTGCAGTCGTGGCTGTCGTCCTTTTAGCAGACACAGCTTGTACAAAGTCATCAGCCATCCTAAAACGCTCGGTTACATTAACAAGCACTAAAGCCCAACTCATACAGCCTGAGTGGCACACGCAGCCGCATTAGCATGCTCCGCTAAACTAAGCTAACCAAGTTAGCTTACACTGGCAATTGCTGTACGCAAGATCACTCTTGGTGTCAAATAAGAGTTTCAATTTTTTTTCGCCGACTTAGCCAATGTTTCCGGTTGCCGTCTCGACATGTTTAGTTCAGGAGGTGGCAGGTTAGTGTTAGTGAGGACATGCCGCTATGAATGTTCCTTCTTCTCACGGTTTCAGCATTTGATTTTATGCACACTGTCAATTTCCATGAGATTCCGCATTTAACACTTAACACGGAAATCATAGGGCCCTTGTTCCCTAACTATATTGGGGACAAAGGTATGGGGTGGGGGAAGGGATATGTGTGCTTATGTGGCTGTGACCGTCCTTGGATGCATGTGTGTACGCCTGAAGAAGTTTGCCCAGACTAGTGCCCAATCTTGGAGCCTCAAGTCCGCAGGGTGTCATCGTGATAACACAGCAGTTGCCATGGAGACGACTGTGAGCGGGCCCCAGACAGAGACACCAAACAACAGGTGTCTGTGAAAGAAGAAGAGGAGGGGACCAGAGCGTCCCACTGCAGCAATCTCCTGGAGGAGTTGTTGTTCGAGCAGCGACCTTGGATAGGCCAGTGCCGAGGGGGGAGGCCGGAATGCAGATTAGGTTGTTTGGGTTTGTGCGAGTAGCCACATTCCAATAGACCTGGCTACTCTGTTTGTCCATTCTGGTCTCTCCATCGATCCATCTGCCTTTGCAAAGCCGGAAGCCAAGATGTTTCCTTGTTGTGATTCACAGTGATAACAGCTTTACCCATCTTATCAGTCATGACGGGCAGCTGTTGGGCGCGTTGAACCGCTGCGTCTGTCTTAGGAATTCTGCGATACACCGAGCACAGAGCAGTGCCTAATCCAATCAGCAACAGACCTGTTATTATTTTTGATGTCCTCCACGGAAAGAATAATCGCCAGGCACATGACCTTCCACTTCCCCCAACTGTCTATCATGTACCCGGCGGTGAACCTTCCATCAGAGCAGACAGGTTCCCCCAAACCCGAGCTTCTCGCCGAGAAGACCTTGTCAACTGGAGAGACCAGTTGATCAGTTCCATGATTTTGATTTGGAGAGCAGTGCA
Source organism: Dunckerocampus dactyliophorus (assembly GCF_027744805.1). Lineage (NCBI taxonomy): Eukaryota > Metazoa > Chordata > Actinopteri > Syngnathiformes > Syngnathidae > Dunckerocampus > Dunckerocampus dactyliophorus. The sequence goes on along the minus strand of NC_072835.1, from coordinate 6,457,079 downwards.
GAGAGAGACTCTGAAAAGTATGAAACAGGACTAAAATGAGACATGAGAAGCAAAGCAGGGAAGATAAGGGAGAGGAGAGGGGGAAAGATGCGACCGCCTTTGTTGACAGCCAGCAGAAAGAGCTGAATGTCTACTATATTGGGTAATACAAAGGTAAAGGTGATCATATGGGTGTTATTTCATGTGTAGATGGCTCTAATAATGTAAAAAAACACATTTAGAAGATCGTAAACACGTTTTTTTATGCCATAACTATGAAAATATTCTGTTTAATAATTTTAATCCTACTTTGCAGAAATTCACGTATCGCGGCCAGGTCTGCAACCAATTAACCTCGATAAATGAGGGATTACACAAACAAATAATCATTCACAAACATCTAAGTACAAAAGAACTCCTCCTTAAAATATTGCATAACTATTGAATAATAATAATAATAACTATTAATAATAATATAATAATAATGCATCACGTGACGTGTAGATAGCCAAACAACCTCTTCATGCTCCAATCTATATATAAAAACTATTTAAAAAATAACCATGTTGACCAAAGTGCCATACAAAGTAGTTATTATTATGGTTCAAAATGCAAGGCTTCTCTTTGAGCTGGAGATAAATCTGCCAACAGATGGCTGCTCTTCCCCTTCCAGCAACACATAAACCCAAAATAAATATAAAACAACAACCGTGGCTTCATATTTTATATTTTGTTCAGTCTTTGCATCTTTTTTTTTTTTTTTGTACTTTGCGGACCCAACGGCATATCGCAAGAAGCGAGAGGGTGTGAACACATGACGCAACCAGGACATGTTCTGAAGGCCAGACCGTCCCATTTTGCATCGCTCCAGCTGCGGCTTTAGGACCCAGCCTTTGTCGGCTACATAGGCTGGGTCGCTGAAGGATGCAGACCCCGAAATGGGACAAAGCTAATGTACATCTCCATAGTAGGTGACTACAGAAATACCTCTAGGACAAACTGAGCGTAAATGTGCACTTGCAAATGAGACTCGTAAATGTAACAAACAAGATTAGCACACCATTTAGCAATTGTAATACTTTAATAGGGTGATAAATATTGTAGCTCAGCTCTTCTTACCAAATTTCTTCAATGAATGCTTTTTGCCTTAAAATTTTTGTGGAAAGCCTGACTTGCTTATGTGTTACAATAGAACAAATCTTAACACACTCAATAACACTGAAACAATGTGTGCTTCTGTAATTTTCAATGAATATATGTTGTTCGTTCAATTCAAAGTACATTTGTGGTACTAAGCACAAAAAGTGTCCAGTTGACATATTTTCTAATAAGGAATACATTTAACATAACATGAACGCCCAATGTAACATATGTTCAAAAGGTTTAAGTTTACTTGTTCCTGGACACTTTGAACGCATCTGCAACTTATAGCAATTATTTCCTCCTCTATGGGCTCCGCCCACCTCAATCAAGCACCCCGTTAGTCAGCAGGTGGCAGCCATCAGAGGAACAGTAACTTTGTCTCGTCATTGAAGTCTCCTTCCTTTTCATATGGACACTTAGATTCCACGTCAGCGATGTTTATGCGTACATGAGACTGTAAGTTGCCTCTTTGATCTCCTGGTCAATTACGCAGGTTGAATTACTCAAGTTGAGTGCAATGTTGGGTTCCCTGTGCAAAGTAATCGGTTTTGATACTTGCTTAAAATGTTTACTGTTGTGTTTTTGACAGTTCACTGACCGTCTGTAATCTGAAGATTCATTGGTTTACAGCCAATGATACATTCAAGGACAATTGCATTTTTCAGTGTTAGGCGAGAATTGACACAAATGTCAGTAATTGTCTTTAATGCACTATTTTGGTGTCAGTTTCATTTGTATTTAGATATATTTCTATGTTTAGATAAGAGGAATATGCACCATCTTCAACATAAACATCAATAATAAAGAGTGGCGTGGGTGTAACAGACATTTATCATATTTATGATAGGCCGCACGGTGGTCTAGTGGTTAGCACGTTGGCCACACAGTGTCGGGAAGACCTGGGTTCGATTCTCCCCTGGGGCATTTCTGTGTGTCCCGGTACTCCGGTTTCCTCCCACATTCCAAAAACATGCATGTTAGGTTAATTGGTGACTCTAAATTGTCCATAGGTATGAATGTGAATGTGACGACCAGTCCAGGGTGTACCCCGCCTCTCGCCCGAAGTCAGCTGGGATAGGCTCCAGCATACCCCCGCGACCCTAAACAGGAGAAGCGGTATAGAAAATGGATGGATGGATATTTCTGATATACCCTCAACCTTGCAAGATTGAGGATTCAAATAGTACAGTTTTTAGAGCAGGTGTGCCAAACCACTGGGTCGCTGGGAAGCTTTCAGGTGCAATAATTAAAAAAAAAAAAAATACACTTAAAAAATAAATTTGAAAATAACCATGTCAAATTTTATGTAAATGCATATACATTTTGGAAATATTGGCCATTATTTTATAAAATATATATATATATATATATATATATATATATATATATATATATATATATATATATATATTTTTATATATATATACACAGTTATATATACATAGTTACACATCCCATAGTTTTTGCATGTGTATGTTGGACCGTCTGTTGGACGGTTCTTGTGTGTGTGCTAACTTTCTCCCACGCTGCACAGAACGTTTTTTTTTTACTGCTTTTCTTTCATCCCATATTTGGTCTCAAATGCTGATACTGTGTGGGAATGCATAAAGGTAAGTTTTGATGATGTTATTAACTGCTAATGTGAATATTTGCTGCCTTTTACCACACACATCAAACAGTGATGCAATAATCTTCCATCCATCCATTTTCTATACCGCTTCTCCTCATCACCATCCTGTAGTGGATGGTGGGTCTGTGTTCATTTTGTGCTTTTAATTTGATTGGTCAAAATAGGTTGGGGACCGCTGCTTTAAAGGTCACAAGTTTGGATTAGATACCCCTCTTTCACAACATGTAACATCACACATGAATTACTTAATAGTATTATTTAAAAATAAACACGTGTCTTCTATGTGTTCCACCGCGATATCATTTTACCTTAAGCACAAATTCTAATGGGTTAAGAGACTCATGACTTGACTGATGAGCAATTTTTAAAATCAAGACCACTTTCACATTTTGTCCTTGGCTAGGCTGATTGACTTTATAGTTTTTAACAGTTCATAGTCGTTAAAAGGGTTGTTAAAGACTGCAGATATCATCATTTTTATTGGCACTAACAAAAGCACTTACATCTCATACAAAATGCGCTTTCAGATCTATAGGTCATTTTAAAGGTGGTTTAATTAAAACCACAGGAGTCACCACAGTGGTGACTCCTGGACTACATAGAATGAAAAGGGAACCATAAATTTAGACAAAAACATGTCTGGCTTACTTTTTCAAAATCACTGGTGAAACTTAGAAGATCAGACACCTTCTTTAAAGAGACTTTGGATGCGAGAGCAGCTTCATGGCACTCCAGCAGGACCCCAGGCTGTCAGCAAACCTGGTTTCCTGTACCGCCGCCGACAGTCGGCCATCCAGTCCGAGGAATCCAACCACTGTTTACAAAATCCAAAAAAAATTCAGTAAAATACTCGATTACTAAAATATTTGATAGCTGCAGCCCTACTCTGTAGTGCTATTTGAAACCTGCTGTCATAGAAGAACATCGAAAAACATTTGTTCGAAGTCGACTGCCATTATGATGTTGACTGTGTCAGCCTTGTCTCTTTTTGAGCCTTAAAGTGTTTGCCTGTAAGCATGTTATGGTTATTAAATATCAGCTGTTTATATGTAAGTGAAACATCTTACATATTAGTTGTCTATTTATTTGTCATATTTGGACGTGTTTGAAATATCCATGTCAAAACTCATCATTGTATTTGTTGGAGCATATACAGTACAGGATTTTCAATGTGCTAAATTAGCAGGGGCGATGGTGGGTCCCGCTGCCAAACCAGTGGAGAACCACTGCTTGAAATGATAGCCCACAGCTTTTATCACAGGAGGACAAGTTATCTTGCATGCCAGCTACACAAGTGCATACTTAACATACATTGTGGACGACACTTAACAGCCCTGGCGGGGAAGCCTTTAGCTGGAGATCCAGCATGGAAGTCAATGACTAAATTAATATATTTAATGGCTCTTGAGAATGAGTCATTTGTAGTGACTGACTGGTGATGAGTCCAGGGTGTACTACAGACTATAGAACAGGTGAGCTCACACCTTTAAAATTACCAGAAAATAAAACATATATAGACATATAGTTACTATATTTATAAATATGAGTATTTATGTATGCAGTTGTTTGAAAAAGTGTTTGTTCTCCTTCCTGAGTCCCAAAGCTTTAGAAATGGCTTTAATAACCTTTTCCAGACTGATAGATCTGAATTCATCTCAGCTAAATGATGTTTTAACAGCCGGGGGCAATCACTTTTCACACAAGGTCTTGTAGGTTTGGAGTTTTTGCTCCCATAATGATAAAAAGTTTCATTTAAAAACTGCATTTTGTGTTCAGTTGTGTTGTCACTGACTAATATTAAAATTTGTTTGATGATCCGAAACATTTAAGTGTGACAAACATGCAAGAAAAGAAAGAAATCAGGACACTTTTTCACAACACTGTATAGCAGGGGTGCACACACCTTTTTTAGCATCTATTACTATAAAACATATAAGATATATATAAAATATAACCGGTCAACTTTGAAACTACTATACTAATACTAATGATTAGTATTTCACACGCACAGTTTCAAAGTTTACAGGTAATGAAAATAGTTGATATCATTCAATAATTCACAATTCAATTCAATATGGCATTAAAGATAATTAACATAATTCCTTAATAGTTGTGTACATAACCTGAGTGCCAGTAAAATGTCAGTGAAAATACGTATGTAGCGTTCAGCAGACACACAGTTTATGTATTATGTCCACTTAGCATTTGCTATCAAATAATACAGATACACAACAAACGAAATGACTATGCAAAAGACAATTCAGCTGAAGTCAAGGCAACGTATTAAAAAGGTTTCAGCAATGGCACATTTTCCAATGAATCATGAAGTAACAGCGTAATAAACGGAAGTGTAGATAACATGCATTTCTATAGTGGAGTTCAGGACGTGAAGCAAAGCCATCAAACAACACTTTTTTTCTCCATAACTAGCTGCTACAAATGAACGAATAACTTGTTAAAGATATAGGCATATATAAAATAGATATAAAAACAGAGCTAAGACTGCACGTAATGGGAAACACTTATTCTGCCTATAAAGCCTTCGGGGGAAAAAAATCCAGAAAGTGCCAACAATTTGCATATAATGTGACGTGTGTATTCACCAAGCTACAGCGACAGTTATCATTATTAACATTTTTACGCCGATCGGACTAGGTTGCTGGCGTATTGACACCTTGGCACAGCACACCGGCTAGCTACAGCCGGCTAGTGCCTAGGTTCACCACAGACTTGACCGCAGCAAGTCACAACGCCTCAGGAAACTACCGAAGAGTAAAGATACATATTGGAGCTGCTGCTATGTTTTTATTTTTGAGTTTGGAAAAGTTAACGCTAGGTTTAGGCGTTTGTTTCTATGTTGCGACTGTATGTGAAATCAAGCGCCCAGGAAGCAAGTTGCGGTAATGCTTAAAAGGACCAAAATATGGCAGAATACTGTAATATTACACGTTATCATGAATGTACTTGTTACTGCATGGTTACAGCATGCATATAAAACCACAAAACCTTGTTGGAGGTTTTTGGAGGTGTTTTAATAGCAGTATTTGTCGGTATTTGTCGGTGTTCCCCATTACATGCGGTAGTGAGTCGTCTCTTTAAATGTGTTTTTATATCTTTAGAACGCTCAGAAAACAAAGATTCATGTCGTATTCATGTCTCAAATAAGAATTGTGAATGATGGGCAAAATAAAAAAAAAAAGTGCAGTCTTCCTTTAATGTCAGCTGACTGATGTCATATGACATCTACAAAGTGACATTTACACGATCGACCCCCATTACCTTCGGGATCGACCGGTAGCTTGCGATCGACATAACGGGAACCCCTGCTTTAGAATATTTTACTCTAACGTCAGCTGGGATCAGCTTCAGCTCCCCGGTGAAAAAACACAGGATACGCGTGATAACAAATGCATTGATAAAACCGGTGAATATTTTTTTAATCATGAGTGGGTGTCACGTTCTTAGGCATGTGCTGAACTATATTTTAAAATATTGTGGTCTGTGAAATCCATTTTAATACGATGTGGTCTGTGGATATTTTAGATTTGCAATTCACATTACCAATTGTTTCCTTATCTGTTGCTTCAGGGAGGAAGTTTGAACTGGGAATTTCCATCTGCACTATGGTATCATTCCAGTCCTAAAATGACATGGAATTGGGGGTCTTTTCCAATATTTACAAAGTAGTTATTGAAGGCTTTATCTATATTTCCCTTTGTTGGATTTCCATGCAAATATTGATCTTTGAACTTGGCCTGCAGCTATTGATTCTAGTAATTGAGTAATATACTCTATTGACAAGTAATCTGGTAACTTTATAGCTTCAGTGCAGATTTTATGGAAAACGGTTGAAATAAACAAATAATTTGCTGCTGGCCATAACCTTTATTATTGTTATTATTATTATTATTATTATTAATGTTATTATTATTTTTTATTATTAATATATATTCAAAATTGTGTGACCATGTATTTAACAATTTAACACATACACATTTCAAAAGCTATTAATTAGAGAAGTTGTGTTTGATAATTGGAGAAATTAATATTCATTAATATGCTAACATGTTTTCACATGCCCCCATGTATTTGAAGAGACCTTTGGTTATGTGAGTCACGCATATAAGGCGGTGTTTGCTGCCAAAGTAGACATGTACCTTGTTTCTGGTTGTTTGCTGTGTAAATACGCAGGTTGCTAAGGACGCATGGATGTAGTACTGCTGTGGAAGGCCAGCTCCATTTGACAGTGCAAACATTGCACCATGTTGTTTGTATTTTAGACAGTTTTTGTCGTTTCCTTTGTGCACTTTCTACTCTTTCACCCAACACTGTTTTTCTTTGAGCCTGCTTTTCTCTCTATCGCCACTCTGCGCTGTTCCCCGCCACACAGACCACGTATCCGTACCACCGCTCTCATGTGTGGTCTATAACACTCATTCAGAAACAATTTCCACATATTTTAAATTTCGGCCACTCGTTGACTGGATTATTGAAGCAACAGAATAGAAATCAAAGCTTTTTGATAATGTCGTTTAAGACGTCCCATGTTCCTCTCATGCTTTTGTTCTTGTCTAATACTTTACTGTGGTATTCTTTCCTACATACTTGTTAGATGCTAATTTATACTTCTCATACTGCATTTAATGACTGATTGCCATACAATACTTGAGTTATTTGTTTTACAAATTTACTCTATCGTCTTTTTACAAGCATTTTGCAATCAATTTGTCATCCACAGTTGGTCTTTGTTCTTTTACTTCTTAGTGACTTGTCTCAATGGACAATTTTTGTCATACAGTCATTTGTGTCCCGCAGCTCATTTCATATTGACTTGTGTCACGTACTACGGATTCACTTCCTAAAGCAGCAAACAAGAAGGAAAAAGTGCAAAAAGGCGTAATGTAAGGGGGAAAAATTGAAATGTTGATGCTAAAAACACAAAGCTTCCATGTTGGCGTATACGGTATTTGAGGCAAATGGTGGTCACAGCAGATACTGACTGGTTTTTGGATCCCTCCACATCACCCCCAAAGCAGTGTCACTGCACATTATGGAGTGGCCTTTTATTTTGGCCAACCTAAGGCACACCTGTGCAATCATGCTGTCTAATCAGCATCTTGATATGCCACACCCATGCGGTGGTTGGATTATGAATTTGATTATTGATTATGTCATCTCTCAGTTTCTTGCCAATACCTTGGAGATTCCCGGTTGCCTTTTTTGCTCCTCAGCAGTCTTCTTTAAGTTGTAAAAAGCATTTTCTTGTGTTGTTGCTTTTTAATCTTTGCAGTCTGCTTGGTAATTCATGCATCTCCTTGATCTGAACTGACATATGCTTTTCCTTCTTCTGCTCTGAATTCCCCAATCCTGTTTTTGTTGTCAAGGTCTGTGGTCAGGAAAGTGACAAAATACTTATATAGCGGTTGTGGCGCTCAGGAAGTAAATACCTGCTCCGCTTTTCACACTGATTTAAAAAAACAAACAAACAAACAAAAACAAGTGGAAAACTGTTTTGAATTGAGATGCATCAGAGTCCATTTTTAAATGTTAAATAATTATAGTAGTGTTTTCCGGGAGGATTTTTTTCTAGGTTTGAAAATGTGTGTCATTTTGATCCCTTGAAGTGATTTGGTTAATGCAAATGTCTTTATGGTTTACCCTTCAGATTTTCACACCTGTCTCTCTTTCACTCAGAGCCTGGTCTGAACCGAAACCTGCAGTTTCTTCAACGTCCTTTGAGGGTAACTGCTGTGCTGGGAACTGATGCTGTGCTGGAATGTTCCATCTCCGGATACCCCACTCCGAGCATTCAATGGCGAAGAGGAGACGAAGTGATCGAAACTCGGTCTGTTTGTGTTTTTCATTAGACATAGATGTATATGTGCAAAATGAATTAGGGTATATTTTCAGGCAACGTAACTACTAGTGGTCTGCTCCTTCCTTGTGTCGTCACCTGGAATATCTGTAAAAGTCACATTTGTTGGCATCTCTTTCATGGTTTGGTCAATGCAAACATTCAGGCAGAGGAAAACACTTACTTCATACCCGTTCAACTGTGGGAATTGATCGACTATGGGAGCAGTACAAGGGCTGGCCTACAACAGCCAGTCACAAAGTGTGCATAAAAATAATCAATGATATTTATGTCTAGACAAACATGGTGCTGGTTCATAGCTGGGACATTTAACATTCATGAAAAAAATACATAAATAGATATAAGAAGTAGATTTAAAAAGTTAAATATCACTAATAATCAATACACCTTGTGGATCTAATCTGAACAAACCGTCAGACTTATCGGCCTGTGCATGGATCCCGTGTCCTTGTGGGTTTTGACGCTCGGCTCCTTGTTGGAGGCAGGGGTCGTGAGGAGGGCACTGGGGCGTTGGGCATTGGACGTGTGCATTCAGGAGTTTGGGAGACACGGCCGGGTTCCCCTGCGGAGGTAGTGTTGCACTTTTGCCTTTTCCCTAGCTCAAGCATCAAAAGAGGCATTTGGGCCCGTTTCCACCAAATTAAAAGCCCCTTGGAGCCACAAAACCTATTCGGTCACTAAATTAAAGGTAACGCTACATTATAGTTCCCTGAAGCGTATTGTCACGTCCCTTTTCTGCCTTCCTTTTCCTCCTGGCGGAGTGACAAGCCACACCTGTTGCCACTTGGCAATTAGTCATGTTTCCTAAGCCTTCTCCACTGATTTCTCATCAATATTTGCAATAAAAGTGTTGTGACACATCACTTACTTCAAGTTCCAGAACCACTCTACGTGTTGCTTTTTTTTGCCATTGTTCATTGGGGACAAAGGAAACTAACAAGCAACATGGTCGACCAGCATCATGCTCTCTCACAGTGTTGACTCACCAGAAAACACTGACCCTTGCACTTTGGCAGATAATTGCTCTGCACAAGCTCAACTTCGACGCAGTACTTTGAAAGCCTCATGACGGCGTCAGAAGAGACGAAGTAGTGACTAAACAGAAGCATAAACCTGTAGGAGCCGCATGCGGCCCTGGGGCCACAGGTTAAATAAGCTCTGCTTCTTCCTACTCCTTTTTGGTCATGTTGAACTGTGGAACTGTAAATATGAGATGTAACCTTGAATGCATGTTTGAAATTAGCTAAACTAAACTAAAACCAATACCAGCCTGTGCACACATACACGCAGGCAGTATATTCAACTGTATTGCAGTCGCTCCTCTTGCATTTCACAAACGTTCATAATAGAAAGCAATAGAAAGATTCCAAAATAATCCACAACGTGTTGTTTAACAACTTTCGTTTCTCCGCATGTGATACAAGGAGCAGATCATTAAATGTAAACATGACCACCTCTCTTGGTGGGGGTTACGTTCCAAGGCTATCAGCGAATGCCGAAATCAAATCTGTGAGTAAGTAATAATAATGTCTATTTTTAACACATGGTTCGCTCCTTCCCTCCAAACCCTCATGCAAGCTTGCTGTTGACATTCTCCTAAGTGACTGTTGCAAAATTATTAGATTACATTCAGCTCCAGAACCCTCCCCTTCTCACTTCAATTGCCATTGTTCACTCATGACACAATCCAGGTTTAAGCCCTAAATATGCCTCAGACACTTATTACACATTTTAAGTGTAAAATGTATTGCGACTCACCACAAATGAATGAAAAAGATCATCGATAGAACAGATGAATCAGTCATGTGCTAGCTTGACAACAGCTCTACGTCCAAAGCTGCTTGCCTGTTGCAGTTCCAGTAATGACTTACCATCATATATTAACTTGTGAGGCTGGATTGTTATATAGAAGTTTCACTTTTGTGTCTCATAGCAACTATGGTGCGTTTAAGGACTGCCGACGAACACTCGACGCTTGACGAAAAACATGATCAATGAAGCATAAAGACATTTGATATGATATATTTAGAGGAAAAATAACATCTGGATTGCAAATATGCAGGGATCCACTGTAGTTTGTCTAATAAAAGAACAGTGTATAGAGCTGTTTTATAGAAAAGGTCTTGGGTGGTGGGGGGGTTGTTTTTTTTGCCTGTGTGGTCTGATGTAGTGCACTAATAGTGTACAGAAGAGTGATCATTAAATTTCCTTCAGGGATGCAAAAAAAAAAAAAACATAAGCATAAAAATAATGCAGCTCTTTTTCCCTGTAGGAATAAGAAGTATTCTCTGTTGGCGGGAAGCAATCTCATCATTAGGAGTGTCACTGACGATGACTCCGGCAGTTATAGCTGCACAGCTGCCAACAAGAACCACAACATCACTGCAAGCGCAGAACTGAGTGTGCTGGGTAAGAAACCTCTTAATAGAAATATTTGTACTGTATTGTGCTGTGCATGCATTCATTTTGATATTACCAGCTATTGCTGCCTGGCTGGGCCTGCCTTTGGCTGGTGGAGTGTGTCTTTCTCTGGCTGGTGTTGGTTTGAGTGGCTTGGGGGGGTTGGATGGGATACATACTGTTTTCTCCTACTGCAAAAACAGGGGGCAGGGATAAGAGGAAGGATGATGTGCAACAAAGGCTGAACAAAGTGTGGATTGGGGAAACAATGCATTCTGTTCTCTGACTGGGTGACCTTGATCGACAAGTGCCTAAGGTGACTCAAGTGTGAGCCTCTTATTTGTGGTCCATGTAAACTTACTTAAACAACCATGCTGAAGACTTCACAAGGACGGTGTTGGAAAAGTCCGACCGTAAATATACAATGGAGGAATAAGTATTTGATCCCCTGCTGATTTTGTAAGTTAAGCTTCTTACAAAGAAAACAACAGTACATCATTTTATGGTAGGCTTATTGTAATACAGACAGAATGTAAAACATGAAATAAAATCCAGAAAAAGGTTATAAAATAAGTAGGACTGCAGCTCTCCAACATTTATGTAATCAAGTATTTTCCTGAAAATTCCTTCGATGAATCGAGTAATTGGACAAAATGTATTTTTGCTTGGTTAAAGAGCAATTATAAATACACGAGCAAATCATCCATTTCACTTAATATAAGAACTAGTTGGTTTCCTTTTTTAGATAATCAGTCGTTTTATTTCTTACGTTCACATTGTGCGTAGGAACAAATGGTATTTTCTTGGGTCTGATGACTGCATAATGCTGCTTTGTACATGAATTTATTCATCCGACATTGTGATATGTGTACTGAAAAAGGAGATCATTTATTGGTTAACTGACATTACAAGACTAAATTATATATCACAGTATGTTGATGGCTGTGCATTCATAAAACTGAACTGACTGACTGGACAAAAGACAAATATTCTTGATAAGATTTTGAGTTTTTGCAGTGTGCAAACTAAAATAAAGACACCTACTGTGGTGGAGCATATAACGACTGAGACACACACTTCCTTCTTCAATTACACGGTATTGTTTGCTCGAAATGACCAGCTACTAATCAGCGAGCTAAAATATTATTTTCCATCTTCTTAACCCTTTAGGTGCCAGAGTTTTTTCAAGAAAATATTTAGTTTTGATAATACTATTTCAAACGGTTGTAGCTTGAAAATGGTCAGAGATAAAGGCATACTGGAAATAAGAAAAATCATCAGTATGACCTGAAGTTTGTGGTGGGAGTAAATTTGCTCATCTAATTTGCATATTATGACATCACCAGGCTCAGAAATTGTCAGATCCCTGTCTCCACGATACCCAACTAGCTCATCAAAATGTCTGATCCACTTGTTATACTCATCTCTAAGCAAACCCAGCCATCATCATCATCATTTTCAGCGGGAACACTACTGCGCTATTCAAAGTGGATTTCCTGCCGTGCATTTTCTAGCGACTTTTGCTATTTCCGCGTTTTGTTTTTTTACATTCCCGTTACCCCTGCTAGTTACAAAGGGAATTTTCAATGTAAATAAAATGAAATCTAATGTTATCCATGCAGACCTGGTTGATGGGAGGTCATTTATGCGGAATCATAATCTGTTAATACGGAATCATAATGCAGTGGAACTTCCGTCAGCATACACCAGCATACGTATTTTTCAGGGTTTTTTTCCACATACATTTCTTGGTTAGCGTCTTGTCATATCATTAATATGCATCGTGAGTCCAACTGTGTTTGTAATCACAAAACGTCTGTTAGGACCCTATGAGCAAGTGGAAACTGGAACCGGAAGTCATTGTCCTCCAGCTCCATTGCTTGTCGACGTAGTCGTCAGCAGTTGCCTCTACAGGTGTCTGCCTTTCTGATTGATCACGGCTGCAAAATAACCTACAATGGAGCCATAGAAAGTGCCAGCATTTTGATAAAGAAGGTGAGAAACACGATTGAATCAAAGAAATAGCTCATAGCAAGGTGGTGTGTTGATCTCACTGCCATATTACGACTTTAACAATCATGTCTTCAGTGAAGTTAAAGTAACTTTAAATGTTTACTTATCTCGTTCAATCATCATTTTTATGTATTTATATGCATTTTTTATTGTTTTGTGCATGTAAAACTATAATATATATATATCTTATTATTATGCACTTTTGGCTCTCTAGAATGGATCAATTTGGAATTACATGATTTTTTTATGGAAAACAATTACTTGGTTAGAGTACATTTTGGTTTGAGTCTGACCTTTTAGAAGAGATTAAAGACACTAACCGAGGTTCCACTGTATGGACGAAAACTCGAGGAAAAGTCCTCCCATCTCTGCTGGCTACCATTCTGCTGACTGTATGCAGACTGCCTCTGAGGAAAGAGAATTATATCCAAGATAAATGTCATAAAATATGTAACGTAAACCATCTGTTCGCTTTAGGACGTTTTGTGAACGAAATATGTTTGTATTTATCGTCTGACTGCTTCTCAGCTACTGGTGGCTTCAGACTGAAGCACTGATCTGCAGCAGCAGCTTTATTTATTAAACAGCCCCCACCCCCCACGCCAAAAAAACAACAACAAAAAAACAGAAAAAAAACATGTATTTTCCACATCTGATTGGTATTTTAGTCACACTGGCCTGAGGCAGATTTGCCTGAAGCAAATTCACCTATTACTGTTTTTCACAAGAATGAATGAAATGCTGATAAAATACACAACATACTGTAGTACCTTTCAACCCTCCCGACTCCCTGTATATGTAAACATTTTGGGAGGATTTAGACAGTGCATGAAATACCGTATCCATTGACAAGCCCACTCGGTCAGGTACTAAAGTGAGGGTGCACAAGCAGAACTAAATCATTACTAAATGTGACATGTTGGTCTCAAGCTAGGTTGGGAATACACACAAAGAAGATGAAGGTCATGTGCATCAACTGCAAAAGTCAGGGTTGGGAATGATCCGTTCGGCTCCAAACTTCTGTGACCACAGATGGTGGAACAACTACAGATATATCCCAGCTGATTGAGAAGGCCCTCACTGTTTTTAGCCGATTAGGTCAAATCTGGTTTTCCAATTTGGTTGACGTACGAACCAAAATCCACCTGTTCAACTGAATGGTAGTCTCACTGGCCTGAGGCAGATTTGCCTGAAGCAGATCCACCTGTTATTGTTCACAACAAATAAATAAATGCTGCTGCTGATAAAGACACAACATACTGGAGCTTTCGACACTCCTGACTGCCTGCAAATGTAAACATTTTGGGCGTATTTGGACAATGTATAATGCACTGTATGCATTGACACACCCATTCAGTCAGATACTAAAGGATTAAATGAAGGTGCACGTGCAGAACTAAACCATTACCAAATGTGACATGTCGGTCACGCAAGCTGGATTGGGAATACGCACAAAGAAGATGAAAGTTATGTGTGACAACTGGAAAAATCAGAGTTGGGAACGAACAGCTCAGTCCCAAACTTTTGTGACAGACAGATGGTTGAACAACTACAGACATTTCCCAGCAAATTGGCAAGGCCCTCGCTGTTTTTAGCCAATTAAGTCCTATCTGGTTTCCCTCCTCGGTTGATGTACAGTATGACCTAAAATCCACCTGTTCAACTTAATAGTAGTCCCTCTGGCTGTCTGTGCATGTGAGACCTGGTCTCTAACTAAACAGTTGGCACAAAGACTTGATGTTTTTCAGCAACAATGCCTGAAAAGAATCCTCAGGGTAACGTATTATCGTATTACGGACTATTGAACGAGGCTATCCTGTTTGAAACACAAACTCGAAGACTTGTTCCTTGGCCTTGTCCTCTGCTTTCATGGCACAAATTTATGACCATGTTCTAATCTTGGGACATCTCCTATACTTTAGAACTACTACTAATCATTTAAATACTGTGCCGCTTGCGAGTCAGTGAGCGAGTCAGAAGCTCTTTCTTTAGAAGGAGCCAATCACGAGCTATAAGGGAACTCACAACGAGCTTGTCAACCCATCGCAAATCACGGGAGTTCATTACTCAATATAACAGACTCATGGTGTCATCTTACAAAGAACGCTAAAATCATCACACAACAACTTACAACTCAAAAGGTAGCTGGTAAATAAACAGTAAAAGTATAAAATAGCAAACAACAAAAATTCTAACTTCTACTCATCATACATTACTTCCAGCAGAGCAGTTCATTGGCCAATGGCCAGGCCACCAGAGGGAGCTCATGAGCTCCGCTGAGCTATATTTCCTAGCTTCCTTTTGAGTGTTAAGTTGCTGTGAGATTATTTTAGCATTCTTTGTAAGATGACACCGTGAGTCAGACTGTTATATTAAGTTATGACCTCCTGCAATTTCCGATGGGTTGATAAGCTAGTTGTGAATTTTCTCATAGCTCATAATTGGCTCTTATCAAATAAAGAGCTGCCTGGTCCTCATGGACTCGTGTACGTCACAGTATGCCATTTTATGACATGGACATGTGCAGTTTATAATCCGGTGCGGCTTATATATGTACTACAAATCAGTTTTTCTTTCTAAATTTAGTGGGAGCGAGTTAAACACCGGTGTGTATTACACAGCGGAAATTACAGTAGATTTTACAGTGGAACCCGTTTAAGTCTTCACCCCTCAAATTGGCTTATGACTTCGGCCAGTGACATAAGGAGAATACTAAATATACCAGAGGTTTTTCGATCAGGCCGTTTGTTGAAATGGTTTTCTTCCATTTGTGCTGGGTTTTTTTTTAGTCTTCTGTTTATATATTTATTATTCTGCCATATTTTATAGGCTTATTTAACAGAGCTGCTGTGGGAAATGTGTTGAATGTCTTGACTACAATGACAGTAAATCTTTCATACGAGCACAAATCTTTCTTCCGGTGGTTGACAATGGAAAAAATAAATAATAAATGGATGTATTTTGTTAGTTGCTGTGGTAGAATTGTGTTTTTTTTTTTTTTTTTTTAACTTTGTACTGAAGAGGAAGTGACTGAAATTTGATTGAAAAAATTGTGATCTCGATTCACAATAACTTGCAATCTAATTTGTAATTCTAAATGAGGACAGTTTCCTTTCCGAGCTGCATAAACAAACCCTACCATTTTACTCAAGGACTCATACTTTCACCCTGTCCCCAGCCCACGCCACCAGCGAACGTCTCATTCATCATTCATTCATCGGCTCAATTTGACTTGTTTATTACATGCGTGAATGTCCTGGAGAGTGAATGAACTTGCCATGTTTTTGACTTTATGGATTATTTTCAGGCCTTCTATTCAACCATTCTTTGAAGCAGAGCAAGACAATGAGGAGTCTAAAATAATAATAACAAGAACAACAATAATTAGGAATACAAAACAGTTTGACTTCTTTAAAACGTGTGGTGTGTGTATTTGTGTCGCGCCTGTGGAAAAAGTTGCCCCGGAGAATTCCAATCTTCAGCAATAAAATCGCGATTAACATTTTTTGCAGAATTGTGCAGCCTGAGTATATGCAGTATATGCATAATATATACATGTACAGTATATATATATATATATATATATATATATATATATATATTTTTTTAAACATTATGGTTCACAAATGTTGAGTTTATAGCACAGTATTCCATTTCTGAAATAACTGACAAAAAATATAGATTTTTTTTCCTCATTGTGTCCTTATTTTTTTTAGATGCACCATATATCAATTGTCATCAGCTGTAACATTTTTCAACTTTTCGAGCGGAAGCAGTTATCGAGTGATAGATCGCCAAATCTTGGTGATGAATGGTGGTGTGTATGCTGCCCTCACAAGGCAGTGACCACCATGAGTTGATAAGAATAACAAATATATGTGTTATGTCCTATAATTATAATAATGAGTGCAGCCTAGCTCATTAGCTGGTTGCTGTTAGCGGCCTAATGAACCCAGAAAAAGGAAAAGAGAACCAGGGTGTCACTAGCGGCTGCACGGTTGCTACAGTAAAGAATGATAAATTCCAGCATGTCGCATGAGAGGTTGTCCACTTAAAAAGTACCAGTGAAGTGCGGTGAGGTTCATGGTTGGTGAGGCACTGACCTTACCTTACCTTTTATTTGTACACAAAGGCCATGTGCCTTAACCTTCTCCAAGAATAGCTAATTTAAAGGCTATTTCTTTTCTTTAGCCTTCCTTCCTGGTTCTTTTGACGGCATTGCTGTTGGAGAAGTATGATCACGCAATCTAGAAGGTTTTAAAATTTAATATAAAAAATAACAGCTTTAGTTACAGCGCTGGACTGAGGAAGATCGAAAGCTGCGAAAGCTGTCTTTTGGAAATGTCAACAGGCTTATACCGTCTGCTCGAGTGTTCCAGCAAAAGCCTCCCACACAAAGAATGGCCACAATAGCAAAAAAATATTTCACAACATAAAATCAACAAAAAATGCACCACAATATGAAACCAATGTATTCTATGCATAGTTCCAAGAGGGAGGGTTCTCTGAGTGATGGCACCTCCCCCCTTCTTCTCAGGTTTCTGACACGATTATTTTTCAGTGACAAAAAATGTAAAAAAGGGTAAATATGTCAACATTCGAGCACACATCTAACACAGGAACTATGCTGTTCATTGTTATTTTACACAGGGAAAATAAGATTAAAATGTGTTTTGGTGTCAAGATCACTTTAGTTATGAGCACGTAACAAGTAAGTATGAAATAAGACCATTTTTGCCAGCATCAGCAGACTGATAGATTATGTAGCAATTACGTTACCTATATTATTTGTTCTGTGCATGATGACTTTGATGGTTACTGTAAATGTAAAAATGGCATATTTACAACTGGATGAGGGTAAGTGAACATGCTTGTTCAGTGAGTTTTAGTGGTAGGGCAATGATACTTGCAGCATTGGAAAGGTTTTAATTTCATTGCATTAGTCTTTTTTTCCCAAAAGGATCCAAGACATATGCTGGTCTGTGACTGCTGGCTTGTTTTCCACATTTGCCCATTTAAGTACTTGCGGTTGGAATTGTCTTCTCTTTTCCTAAATTCCGTTCCGTTTTGCTTTTGGCAGACATTCTTTGCGTTACATGGACATGCGTTTGGGTCAGTGACAACAAAAAATATTTTAATCAATTGTTTTAAAAGCTTGCATCAGAATGTATATTCTGGATTTCTGATGGTTTCATGTCATTTCAAACTGCTTTTGAACGATTTTTTTCAAAAAGATGGAATTCCCCACCTCAAGTGTATACAAGTGTACTTATAAAGAGAGTTACTTCATTTTAGTATACCACTTGAAAATCTATTTTATTAGGATGACTTGATTTGATGTGTTTTTTTAATATAAAGCAGGACAAATGCTGAAAACCCTTCCATGTTTTCTAAATAAATGAAATGTTTTCTGTATAAATTAGGGCTGTCTTTAACTCAGAATTTTCGTAGTTGAATCTGATTTGTTACATTTTGTAGTTGACTAATCGTCAGACATTTTTTGTTTTTTTTTAGAGCACAGCTAATGTGGGATTCTTACAAATAAACATATCTCATTTGCGACTTTTTCCATCTCAAAGAAAAAGTCTAAAACATTCAGATAAACAGACATGGTAGGTGTGCAACACCAGTACCTTTATTTAGTGACACAGAAAGCAAGATGAACAAAAGCAAAACACGGCCACTTTTGGGCCACAGGGGGTGCATCACACATCAGCGAAGTGCACATAAACTACATATCTTGCAAAACAAAAAAAAATAACAAAGCTCTCAGTTAGCAGCCTAATTTCTTGGATTAAAATCCACAGTAGGGATATAACATTAAATTGACGGAACAGCCTTATCCATTTTAAACGATACGTCATGTTGGTTGCTGTGTGATATGTAAGAAGCTGCTGATACAAGTTGCGCTTTACTTTCATGGGCTCATCTTTAACCGTTTCAAAAGACTTCCACACTGTATAATTTTTCCGTCCATCCATGTTGATGATCGTCCTCACGCTCATCTCAGTTCTCGTGCCACAAGTTCTTGCAAGGTTAAACCGTAGCAAGATTTCTCGTTCAGAAAAGAAAATGTCTTGTGGGCATTCGGCCTGGGACAGTAATAAATTAATCACACAATAAATCAAAATGATTTTGATAATTTTGCTGGCCTCACTATATTGCCATATGCATATGCGTCTGTTTTCGTCCTTTCTTGCTTCCAAACAGGCAGGAAGAAGGTTAACTCTGTGCACTGGTTTCAACAACTTTTGCGCATTTGTTCCACGGAACAACCGTTTTGTCAGTCACGGTCTCTTTGTCTCGGTGGGTGGAGGCGGGGCCGATAGCATACACACAGAGTGCAGAAGAGTGCAACATAGTAGAAATTAAATTAGTTGATTACAATATATTGTCATGTTTTCTTGAATATTTTTTAGTTTTATCTTTTGTTAAAAGTAGGCATGTCAAATGATTACAAATTTGAATGAAATTAATTGTTAGTTTTCTATTTAATTAATCATGTTTAATCACCATTTGCAACGATGTGTGAAATATGCCCATTTTTACTTTATTTTATGAACGGAGATAAATTGATAGGACACAGTTATATTTATTTGTATGTATTAACAGCTCCAATTGAACTGAAAATGTGTATCAAGCTAAAAGATATACTATGAGAGGCAAAATGTCTTCTAAAACAACCTGAACAGTCCAGCTGCGATAAATTCAATGCCCTGAGAATGCAATGACCTGGATGAATGAGAATATTCACAGGCCAAGCTAAAGGATACCACACCAAATGTGTTTCCCTAACAGTAATAGTAGCAGGACATGTTAATCACACTTTATCAGTGCTATTAAGAGCAATGAGGGGTTGCGTTCAAAGAAACCACATAATTTGAGCCACATGTTTTGAGTGTAAAATTGTAAAAGTGTATTTCCTTTCCTAACATACTTAAATGCAGCAAATTGTGCATCCACTTTAATGAATAAGAATAGCCACTGTTACAGTATTCTTAGTTTTTGTTTTTATTTATACTACATATACACACATAATAAAGACGCTGTTGTGACGTTCTGAGTGTCCCTGAACACGCCTCCCGGTTATCTATTGACAGTGAGGAAGTGTTGTTCCGATGACGAGTGGACTAGAGTTTGTGAGATGGAGATACATATACTACAGTAGACGCCCCTACAACGTAAATAATCCGTTCCAAGAACCTTTATGTTGTAGGGATTTTATGTTATACGAAGTGTAAAATACATGTAAATAGCCTAATCCGTTCCAAGATCTTCCCAAACTCACACCTTTGGGCCTTCAAAATATTCAAAGTCCACCAAATATGGTGGGAAAATAGAACAAAACAGCATAAACATAGTAGAGTAACATTCCAATATAAAATAAGGTAAATAAGGTATAATGGTCGATGGGGAACGGCCGTATAGTCTAGCAACATCACTTCATTTCATACCACCGTCATGCTTCTGGATCATTTCCTGCTTTGTTTCGATTGACAACTTTTCCCTTTTTTTCTTCTCACTTACACTTGGTTTAGGTTCCATGACTACGGTCATTTTAACACAAAGAAAAGTAATGAAATTAAGAAGAGATTTCAATGCGTGCAAACGAGTTTAAGGGCGACTACGATGAGGAAGGGAGCTCACACACAATGGACGCGCTGGATAAGTCAGCCAATGAGATAAGAGCGTAGGCGGTGCCCCGATCATCAGCCAATCAGATGGCAGATGGCGGCGATCGAAAAAATCTGGCTTCAAATTTTGGCGCGTGAAAACAATAGGTTGCTTGATCCAGTCTTTTTTTTTAGATCAGTGGGGAACTCACATACAAACATGGACGCACTGGATTAGTCAGCCAATGAGATAAGAGCGTAGGCGGTGCCCCGATAATCAGCTAATGAGAGCGTGAAGCCAGAAGGCGTCATCAAGTGTACTCTGTTAGTCTCTCTGTCGCTTGCACGGACTTTACGTTATATGGAATTACTTACGTAATACGATGCGAAAAATTTACATAAATTCTTTACATTCAGTGGAATTTACGTAAAAGGAGGTTTACGTTATGCGAGGTACTACTGTATATGTTGTTGGAATTGCTCTGCTGTTAATGTGTTCAGGTCAGAATAAAGTTATAAAAGAGCTGCAGTGTGTGACTGGGGACACTACAGTATATTGTGTCTCGTCTGCTGTCATAACAAAGAGGTGTGGCTTGACATGATGCACATGCAAGGCAAAAAAAATTGACATAATTAAATTAGTTACCGCCCTTAACGTGCTATTTTTGACAGCCCTACTGGAGAGTAGTGTTAAACTCTTGCCTCGTCTCATTCTCGTAGACCCAACACCTCTAGTAGTAAGCGTAGGGGTCATTCACCTGAAAGGGGCACCAAAGGCATGACATTGCAAGCAAAAAATTTTAGTTGTTATTTTCTAACCAATTTGCATATTAGAATAAAGTATCACTTGTTCTCTCAGTTTATGGAAAAAACACTTGCAAGAAAATATCACATTTTGGTATATTTCATGGTGGCAAGGCACTGGTTACTATTACTATTACTACTAAATCTCAATATGTAGCATTTAAATTAAAAAAATGCTACAATTAATTTACTTTTTTGGAGGGGGATAAATGCTTGATTTGCACTTTGTATACCGTAAAGCACCGTGTATAAACCACACTTTTTTTCCACTGGTAAGACACAAAAAAATCGGGGTGCGGTTTATACACGCTGACAGGTCTGTGACCAGACGCAGAAATTGACGAGAAGTCCATTTTAGAATAGCCGTCTGTGGGTCAGACAGTTGCTTTGACTTTAGCGCCCTCTGCTGTACAGTTGCTGAAAATGCTTGTGTATGCAACTAACTAATCTGACGGCTGTCTGTATTTTCACACAGTGAAACCATCTCTACATACACTGAAGCTAACCTAAGCTTCCAATGTAAAATACAATACAATAAATTCACACTGAAGCAATGCAATAAAATAATAATAGAGAAAAAGAGAAGCAGTGAAAGATAAGATATCAAAACATCTCTGAAAATTGCAAATTTCTTTATTTTGATTTTTTATTATTATTATTATTAATCTGTTCTTAGCCATAATATTAAAGATCTAGATGCCGAAGTTCAGATTTCTTCTTTATTCTTCTTTTTGAAATTGCTTAGTACCTTTACGCATGTTGATTTGAGATGAAAGAGTTGGCAAGCATTTATGAACTAAAATTTTTTTTTTCCCCCGCCGTGAGCCTGAAAATGGGGGTGCGGTTTATACACGGGTGCGGTTTATACACGGTGCTTTACGGTAAGTAAATAGAACAATTTTGGCATTTTTGCATGTGCTTCAGTGTGATTAACACGTGCCTCACTGTTTTAGTTTTTTTGTCCATACACATAAATAGTCACATAAACAGTCAAATTATATTGTGCACTGTTTATTACAGTTTACGATGGTGAGGCTTTTTCTGTTAAGTTCTTTTCACAGCTTACCATCCCTGGTGCTGTTGGGCTGAGCAGGACGTGACACAATGAATGGTGACGTTTCTATCACGGAACACAGAGCTAGTGGTAGTACTAGATAGATCACGCTACAAACCCTGTGCCAAACTCACTGGCACATCCCTATTGGAAACACGATCGGTTGGACACATGCGCGAGGCCTACGTCACTTCCTCCACAGGTCCCAAAAGGAGTACGTAGAAGCAGAGCGTATTTAATCCTACCCCCTCTCTGTATCACATTAATTGCTAATACATATTTTTTAAACAAAAAAAAAACAAACAAAAAAATGCTTCCTTTTTTTCCCCCCCTGTTGATATCCAGATCCATTTCCTGCCGTCTTGTGTGTTGTACTTTGAGTGTCATTGAACGTCGATACATTGGTTCCTAATCTTAGTACTTTGCAGAGTAGGCCCTTTCAACGATGATAGCAAAGTGAATGCTATCGACTGTAACATGTATCCAGATTGTTGATATCTTTAACAACAAGCACTCTTGCTTTCCCCTGGACCTCCATTTGGTGCTCCAAGTGTTTTGTATCTTTCCCTGCTTCCCCAAGTCTTGTGCTTTCTTGGCGATGTATTTTGTCAGATGCTCATTTATGTAGACGCTTATGACTCTCAGCTTTTTTGTTTGACAGGTGTGGTGTTGTTTCTGCCGTATAGTGGGATGCAAGCGTCGATGGTGCTGATATTTACAGCCACCTCCTTTGATTGTAGGAAGTTAGCAGTCTGTGTCTGATGCTATGTTGAAGGAATATCCATTTCATCTGGTTCTCCTCTGTTTTGGACTGCCCTATCTTTTTTAACCTCCTTAAGGGCAGCACACAAGGCAGCTTCCATAGGGTTTATAGCCTAATGGAAAATATCATAGAGGAATGAACTATATATAGACAATGTCAGCAATATGATTATAGTTTTTACAATTGTGTGCATTACAGTGATTATCATTCCCATCACTACTACTATTACTGCTAATATGTGTGACTGTTTCAATGCAGTATTATCATTGTGGTTGTTGATATTATTTAGTCCTTTCCGTCATGGTCTTTACAGCAGTCACATTTGTGGTCCTGTTTGTTTCTGTTGTTTTGTTCTTTGTCCCCCTCTTGTCCCCGCACTCCCCTCTCTGTTTTCTTTTCTCTTCTTCTCTATCCCCTTCTGCTCCGGTCCGGCCTCTCCAAATTTGCATAACAACAAAACATCAAAGTCAAATAAATTCTGTATAACAGGGGACGTGTATCTCATACTTTTCCCTGGCAGAGCAAATCTGTTGAGCACGCGAGGGCATTAAGATCAACAATACTATCTGCCCTAATGGCTGGACAGGACAAAAAAATCAAATCAAATATTTCGAGGGATCTGTATGTCTCGTCTATCCGAGTCAAAGTTGAGGGAGTCAGCAAGCAATTCTGATCTTGTGTTCGTGAAGTGTAGTCAGGAAAGCACAAAATAGTTCAAATTTCCACTATCGGCAACAGAGCTCCTGCCATGAATGTCCTCCCCAGTCGACAGCAAGGGGAAAAAATGCTGGGAGTGTATTCTCTTAGTGACTCTTAATAAAAGACTTCGCTAGCATACAGACATTTCTATCATCTTTATTCACCAAGAGTGACCCTTCGTAAAAACTTACGTAATACACGTAGCGCATGTGCAGATGCCTCACAGATGTAAATGTCCTGTCACATACATAATAATAAACCAGCCATCATCAAATGGTGTACCTCGGTCTGGACCCATCGGTGGCCCTACGGATCCATGGCCAATTAAAGTGAAAGGGTACTATAATAATAATAATGATAATAATAATAATAATATATAATAATACCAATCGCAGCGGCAGTTTGCAGGCATAATTACTTCAGTTATTACTGTTATGTGACAGCAAATGCGGTGACGTCACTCAAGATGATCCAATGAAATTGGTAATTGTAATGGTAATGGTTTAATTCATCTTGAACAGGCACACAAATTGCAGTGGAGCTCATCACATAAGAAGGAAGAAGCAAAGCTTATTCAGTCCTACCCCTCATCAGTTTCACATCAGTTGCAATACATTTGTTCAATGTACAACTGACTATCAATTTAAGGAATTGATAATAGCTGATGCAGTAGTTGACAGAGACAGTTTGATGGTGAGTGAGCACAGACAATGTACCCACCGAAAATGAAGAGTTTGTAGTCAGTGTAAGACTGGTTAAGTATAGTATTGTATGTATATTGTATAACTGCTTGTACTCTCCCCCCGTAGACCCACCACCTGCGGGGGCAAGCATAAGGGTCCGGTGCATTGCGTTTTGGGTGGCGGTCGAGGGCGGGCACCTAGGCGACCTGGTCTTCGGCGGCCAAATCTGGTTCTTGGGACATGGAACGTCACTTCTCTGGCGGGGAAGGAGCCCGAACTTGTGAGAGAGGTTGAGACATTCCGACTAGATATAGTCGGACTCACCTCGACCCACAGTTTGGGTTCTGGATCCAAACTCCTCGAGAGGGGTTGGACCTTGTTCTACTCTGGAGTTGCTGCAGGGGAGAGGCGGCGAGCTGGTGTGGGCTTATTAATAGCCCCCCGGCTCGGTGCCTCTGTGTTGGAGTCATCCCCGGTAAACGAGAGGGTCATTTCCCTACGCCTTCGGGTTGGGGAAAGGGTCCTGACTGTCGTTTGTGCGTACGCGCCAAACGGCAGTTCAGAGTACCCAGCCTTCCTGGAGTTCATCAGAGGGGTGCTGGAGAGCATCCCAACTGGTGACTCTGTCGTTTTGCTGGGAGACTTCAACGCCCATGTGGGCAATGACAGTGTGACCTGGAGGGGCGTGATTGGGAGGAACGGCCTCCCCGATCTGAACCCGTGCGGTGTGATGTTGTTGGACTTCTGTGCGAACCACAGTTTGTCCATCACAAACACCATGTTCCAGCATAAGGATGTCCATAAGTGCACATGGCACCAGGACACCCTAGGCCGCAGGTCTATGATCGACTTTGTAGTCGTATCATCAGACCTGCGTCCGCATGTTTTGGACACACGGGTAAAGAGACGGGTAAGTGTTTTTCCCTAAGATCGTATTTCTCCTCTTTTGTTGAGAATATTTGTTTTACATTTTTTGGGTAACATGTTATAGTTTGCTTTATGCATAATTTTAGCTGTTTGATAATTTACCAAAGCAGCAAATTTTAATAATTGTGATTTTAGGAATAAAGGCTTTGTATGCGACATTATGGACCATCCTAACTGACCTTTTTTGTCGCATAGTTAATGAGTGTAGTGTACTTTTATAGTTGTTTCCCCCATATCTCCACACAATAAGTTACCAGAGAGCAGTAGAGAGTATAGAGTGATTTTTGGTCTAGAATGAATGAGTATGGAGGTATTTCTAGCCACTTTATGTTGTATATTTTTAATATGAGATTTCCAGTTCATATTATTATCTATTGTGACTGAGAAATGTATTTTCGTTTACTCTGTCAATGTCTGTGCCTTCTATTTGTATTTGTGCATGTGTATCATTTTCGCACTTACCAAATGGCATTATTTTAGTTTTACTTAGGTTTAGGGATAGTCTATTATAATTGAACCATCTTTTTAGTATAGTTAATTCCTCTATGATATTTTCCATTAGTTCCTGTGTGATATCTCCACAGCATAATGCGGTTGTACCATCTGCAAATAACACCAATTTCAAATTGGTAAAATCCATAAATACTGCAGCTGCACACTTGGATCCTTGGATCCACATGGTCCACAGCATTGGTAATTTCCTCAGTGATTTCCATTAGTGCCATGGAAGTTGAAATGCTTGTTCTGTATCCGTATTGGCTGTCTGCTAGTAATTCATTCTGATTCATAAATTTGTCCAACCTATTGTTGAGTAACTTTTCAATTATTTTTTACTCCATTTTTGAAAATTGGAACTACTTTAGCTGTTTTCATTTTGTTAGGGAATTTACCAGTCTGGAATAATAAGTTACTGATGTACATCAGCAGTTCTGTGATCTCATTAACTCTTTCTATCATTTCCATTCCTATTCCGTTACAGTACAGTCGGTTGATGTTTTTGCTTTACATTTATTAACAATGACTTCCTTTTTTGTTACCTCAGTGAGGAACATAGAGATTCCTGTCTATAGTTTCATTCCTTTCCTCTACTGACAATGAATTTGGTATCTTTTCTTCCAATTTTGGTCCAGTATTTACAAGGCATTGAGCCTTTCAACTAACTATTTAATTAACTATCTATTTCCCTCTGTAAAATAGTGAAGGTGATCTTTGCACCATTCCTGATAATAGCGTTTGCAATGCCCCACGTCGCTCTGATATTGTTCTTATTTTTATCTAATAATTGACTGTAATATTCTTTCTTACACACTCTCAAAATGTTTAACTTATTTTTATATATCTTATATGTTTTTTTCTGCTTCTTTAGTTTTTGAATTATAAATCTTCGATAAAATGTGTTTTTCTTCTTACAATCGTTTTGCAATCCTTTTGTCATCCACAGCTGATTCCTCTTTTTTTGCTTATTACATTCTCTCAGTGGGCAGTGTTTATCCTAGTACTTCCTATAAGTGTTAAGAAAGTTTTCATATGCCTCATCTATATCATTCTCCTTATACACGCACTCCCATCTTTGTTTTTCTAGATCTTTCTTAAAGGCGCAAATACTTTCCTCTGTATGTGATCTTTTGAAGGTCCTGATGTCTTCCCTCTTTCCCTTTTTATAGTTTTCATTATAGATTATGAACACTGGAAGATGATCACTTATATCATTACTTAGCAGCCCTCTAGTTGTACTGTTATTAAAATTGTTGGTGAATATATTACCAATTAATGTAGCGCAATGAAAATGTTTGTTTACTTGCGGAGAAGTCAATGAGAGAACATGGCTTGCTGAAAAGTTTAAAAAAGCGAACATTTAAAAGTGAATGGACGGACCAATATACGGTACGTTCATTCTTCCAGAATCCAGTGTGTCCGCTCGGAAATTGTAGAGGAATTGTGTGACAAAATCAGGCAAATCCCAATTTAACTACACTCATTACGTTTACATGCAGTCAGTATTCGGGTTAAGGTCAATATTTCGGTTTCTGAAACATTTGGAATAACCCGTTTACATGCGTGATGTGAAAAAAAAAAATACACGGACAACATCGCGAGGCCCGGAAAACGTCACGACACTGCGCGTCATGTCTGCTTATAAATACACACACCATTTTCAGTTCTTTATTAACAGAAATTAGTCTGTCTTTGTATCAAAATAGTATCGGGAATAGTTAGTATAGGGAAATATTTCCCCAGCGTACCACTCACCATACCGGCACGTTCTCCCAAAGACTAACCAGCTCCCTCCCTCTTGAACTAATCATGTTGAGGCAGCAACCGGAAACATCAGCTAAGTTGGCGAAAAAACTTTGAACCTCTTCCTTGTCACCGAGCGTGAACCCGCATACAGCAAAGCCAGTGTAAGCTGGCTGGGTTCCTTTAGTTTAGCGGTGCGTGCTAGTGTGGCTTTGTGTGCCACTCAGGCTGTATGAGTTGTGCTTTAGTGCTTGTTAAAAGGATAGTTTGGATTTGACAATGTATCCCCATCGTCAGTGTGGTGCATCAACAGTGACTTACTCCCCACCTCGTCCCGTGAGCCGAGTTGTAGTCACATTTCGGTGATGAGAAACGTACTTCCGGTTAGTTGGTGGGACCACTTAAGTGTAGAGTTTGGTATCTCAAAACAATATGCATTCAAAAGAGTAATACATTTGCATCACAAATATGCCTTCTCAAAAAATTCTGACCTCACAATCGCTCTGTTACTTTCTGTCCCGTCGTATCACTGCATCCATTGTTGTGAACGTGTTCCACGGCGAATGAAAACCATTGCGACGCGAGACTCGCGCGCATGTGGGCAAAATTGTCCAAAGATGTATTATGTCAATAAATGTAAGGATTTTTCATTGTATCCACTGACACAAAAAAAACACACACAATCTGTGGTGATAAGTGTAAAAGTAAAAAACGGAATTAAAAAAAACATTAAAAGAGGAAAAAAACTGAATTTGGGAAAAAATAAAACAGATTTAATTGGGCCTGCATGACGTTTTCATATGTCAGACTCGTCCCAATAGGATAGTGGAATATTCTAAGACACCTCAGCATAAACTCTTAACATACTGTAGATATTAGTACATTGCAATAGAGGATTGCATCTTATTCCCCATCACATTTTCTGTAAATTGTAATATTTTTCTGAAATGTACTGGTTACACCAATTGACACAAACCAGCAATTACAATTGAGCAGTTACGATAGCAACGCAGACACAAACCAGCAGCCCCTCCAAGGGGGTCCTGTGGTACTAGAAGGTTAACTGCATCGCTGATGGTGCATTCAGACCAACATGTACTCAAGCAACACATTCAGTCATTGCAACAGGGCAGCTAACATGCTGCAGACCAAAAACAAACATGTGTGCCTTGTTTATGCCACATGGGCTTGCACAGTCCCCTGACTGACTCGTTCTGACTCCATCAACACAGCGTTCAGTTGTCTCTCATACTCATGAATCTGCTTGTGAAGCAGTTTGTTCACTATTGATGTTGGACAGAACTCTCTCTCTCTTAATCCTAGTATGCACCACTTTGTGTGGTGTACGGATTTAATGCCTCCTGGTCTCTCTAGCTTCGTATGTTCAGATGCTTTAATGCATTTCAGTCTGTCCAGTTAGTGCCCCTCCTCGACTCATTCTGCCCGACTGATGTTTTTGAATGTGCCTGTCTGATCCACCCGGTTGATGAATCAAGTCAACTTGACCAGTCCCTTTGTCTCTTAAGCTCTGTAATCCAGGATTTGAAGTCAATCAAGTTACAGAGGAGGGGGAGAGATTTAACATGACTTTTCAATGTGACTCGAGCCCAAAGGGTTTCACCTGGATTATTTCTACCAATCATGCTCTGTTGGACTTTAAAGCCAAAACCCTGATCAAAAAATACTATACAGTATGTGACCTTGTGGAAACAGGAAACATCTTGCTCAGCTCGACCTGAACACAACAAATGTGAGCTCAACAGTTAAAGACAGATGTTCGTATTTCCCATCTGTCTCTTTTGGAGTTGCATTATATATTTGGGACGACTCTTTGGATTGTCATTCTGGTTGCTGTCCACTCTGTTCTTGTCTAGCATATTTAATTTTCTCATATTTGTGAGCGTTTGATGAGAGTAGACTTTCTAAGCTGTTCCAGCCGTCACTGGTGTATCGCGGTTAATCGAGTCCAGACCTGACCACCATAAGTGAATTTCCGCGAAGTAGGATTGAATATTAATGGAATACTTTTGTAGCGAGAGCATAGAAAAACCTGTTTATGACATTCTAAATTATTTTTTGCCATTATTTGAGCTCTGTAGACATGAATTATCACCCCAATAGTCACCTTTACACTCCTTTTATTCTTCGTTTACATTAAATTGCTAATGTGCAGGCTACGAGATCACTGCAGGGACACGCCCACACTTTCAGCATAACATGCTAGCGAGCTAACAAGTTAGCCTCCAATTTTCTAAATTTAAGAAAGAGTTTCAAACAGAGTGGGGAAGAAGGACAAATTAAGAAGCCAAAAACTTACCACGCCCACAGGGAATGGGAGGAGAACTTGCTTTCACTCGGACGTGGCATGGCCGACTCCATGCACTGTGAAGGTAATGTAAATATCTCATCATTTTCGGTCATTGCTGAAGCCTACTGACCAGAGTACTATATGTCACTTGTGTTTCAATGTTTTTTGACGAATAAAAGGCAATAGTCAACCACGAAACAGCGATAATTTATAATTTTTTTAACAAATGCGATAGAGTGAGGGAGAAATGTTCAACCTGCGACGTAGCAAGGGATGACTGTAAATCAAGCCTGATGTCACGAAAAATAGCACTCTGGCCGGAGTTGCAAAATACATTTTATATTCACTGTTTCCAGCAGATTATTGATGACATTGTGGCTGGCGTTAGGGTTAGGTTTAGGGCTAGGATTAGGGTTAGGATTGGGGGTTATTTTTGCCGTTGTTTGTCTTTGGAGACTTCCTTCCCACCAACTTCTCCTGTGCCTCCTGACAGCTCCGGCTGAGACAAACAATTGAGGTTGGCCTCAGGTGTGCCACCCCAGCTGCATCTCACAGCAGGAACAGCACTAGACAGGGTTGACAGAATTTGGAGTAGGACTGTCAAACAGCATGGCTGCACATAGTTTATTACCCTAAATCAATATTCACGGGGTAATCCTGCTGTGACATGACGGAACCGGCATTCTAATAAGTCTAATTCAGCAGAGCGAGGCATCGTAGCAAATGCTCTCTCAGTGTGTTGTTTTCTGGTTTACACTTGATACAAAGATATAAATTGAAAGGAGAACATTTTATTTTCCAACACAGTGGTCTCTCACCACTTCATTCTTCAACATTCGTGGCTTCAACCTGTCACAGTTTTTCCAAATATATAAATGTTTTAAAAGTCATATCACTGTTGCTTGTTGTTTTGTGGTAGACTAGTCACAAATATGCATATTTAACCAAATTGTATGTGTTTTTGGCCTAAATCAGACATTTTCAAGTATAAAAATGGCAAAATGAACTAAAGTACAAATATAATACATTCACAAGACAAACTGTCCTCAACCATTCAAAGACAAAGACCCTGGTATGCGTACCTAACTTAGCATCTCCAGTGGTCAGTGGTTCAGTGGTTGTGTGTAAAAACTTTGTGTGTGTGTGTGTGCGTGTGTAATGATGATATACAAGTATGCCATTAATAGTACTATATACTGTAAGTGAGTAGTATGCATATCAAACGAAACAAATCGTAAGCTATGGGTGCATGTTTCAGTGTTGCCAGGTCTTGCGAGAGAAACAAGCGACTAGTTCTCTGAAAAAACAAGCCCAAAACAATAGGGAACTTGGGGATTTGCAAACGACTTTACAAAAAAAAAACAGTTTTATTTATGCCTTATATATGTCTTATTTTCTCTAATTATGTCTACTATATTGGGTAACACGGTGTTATTTCATGTCTAGGGCTCTAATAATGTTAAAAACTGTATTTCAAAGATTGGAAACAGGGTTTCTTTGCTCAAACTATGAAAATATTGCGTTTATAAATAAGAAAACATACTTTGCGGAAATTAACTTATCACGGTCAGGCCTGAAACCAAATAACGACGCTAAATCAGGGACGACTGTACTTCTATTATCAGAAACGGTGTGGAACAAGCAGCTTGTGAACAAGTTGAACATCAAGTAAATCAAAAATATGATGTGCAAAAGGACTGTCAACCAAGCAAAGTCTATATGAATGAATGAATGAAGTCTACTGCCACGAGCCCCCACAGGACCAGAGTTCTTATTATTGTGCAAAAAGTGCATCTATCTTCTAATGGCTAATTTCAAATCCATTTAACAATTGTAACGCTTTAATTGAGTGTTAAATGTTACAATTCAACTCTTCTCACTAAATATCTTCAAAGCATTCATAGAAAACAAGCTAGGAAAATTGAATTATTGGGCTTAAAATTGTTATGGAAAGCCTAGCGTAACATATTTGTTACAATTGCAAAAATGATAATAAGACAAACATGATTTTTAATGGATATATGTTCTTCACGTGAATTAAAAGTACATTTATTCTTCTTTTCAAATAAGGAATACACTTAGCATGAACAATGCACACAGCTTTTACATCATTTAGTAGTGTTTATTTCTGGCTTCTTATGGGCTAAAAGCTGCTAATGAGTTGATGTTCAGATGGGGAGAAGTGAAAGTTGCCAGTCTCCGGAATGGATTCTATCTGGATTTCCTCATTATGCACACGCACACGCACACACGGAGCAGATGTTCATTGAAATGAATGATAGGGCCCATTTCCATTTGAATGCTGAGTGGAAGTTATTATGGTGCAGCGTCATTGATACTAAGAGACATAATGTGTGCATGCATGTGCTTGCAAGCATATATAAATCGCCGCTGTGCCTTTTTTATTTTGACCAATTGCCGCTCATTTTATGATCAGTCGCAAACAATGTTCAAGTGATGCTGCGTGTGCGTGCGAGTGTGTGTGTGCGTGCGTGCGTGTGTGTCCTGACAGGTTAGATTGTGGGTTGTTCCATGTGCTGGAGGTCAGCTGGTTGCTGATGCACAGCATTAACATGTGAATAGCTCAGCTGTTTCCCTCAGGAAGCTGAATTGTATTTGTGTGTCTCATCTGTTCTCATTTAAAACACAAAGACTTTTGTAAACACGTCTCCTCAGGTAGATCATTTCAAACCTGTAGTCTTCTGGCGGGAAAGAAACAAACTAAAAACAAACACTTTGGTTGCTCTTCACCACAATCTGTCACCTGTGCCTTGTCTTTTACGAGTTATCGCGGAAGAATACACTACAATATGTGACTCACGCGCAGCCACACTACCTTCAACACTGAACAGTCGCAACCATCATGAAGGATAAAGATGGTATTTTTTCACCCACCTGGACGTTGTCAGAATGAAGAAGAGGTGGTGGATCAACATTCTCTTTACTGCAAAAACAAAACAGACTACTGTCGGCCACAACCACCCCAAAACATCTCCAAGCTCAACTGTCCTTTCTGCACCAATCAATGGACTAGTAGTGTGATTTCGTTGTCCACTAAATTTACCATTAATTTACTGTGCACAGCCAGCTAGCATCATATAATGCATGTGATGGGCATGTCACGTAGGTATAAAACAAGTCAATTTTGCATCACATCCATATCAGAGATTTGAAAGACAGCAGATCGATTTGGGGATTATGTTGTGAGATCATTCCATTTTTTGCAATAAATGAACATTACAGTAACATTACTGACATCTAGTGACCAGTGTAGAATACTACATATTGTCACAACGTTTCTAAATGCGTCTGAATGCCTTGTATTTGTATTTTACTTCATTTCATCATTTTTATGCTTAAAAATGCTTAAGGCAAAAAATACATAAAATTGCAAAATATTTGACTAATAATAGGCCGTAGTCAACTACGAAATAGCGAAGATTTATGAATTACAGGATATTTATTCTCTGTTAGCATGTTTTTTTGTTAATGTTGAGAATTTATACCAAAATGTTGCCTCGGTTGAGTACATTTTCCAGTTAGCGTACAATATGGTGCATGACTATTAATACACTGCGTGAGTGCAACTGTGTTCTTAATGTATTTTTAGCACAAACATCCTTTTTAGCAGCCTTACTTTGCTAACAAAATGGCATCCGGAAGTCAGCTATGTCACCCGCCTATGATATTGACTCTCAAAATGTTAACACAAAACACGTTTATTTTTTTTTTACAACAATAGTTTTACATACATAAATGATGAATGAAAGGGATAAATGAACATTTAAAAGAGAGAGTTTGGATTTTTTGACATGAAGTTGCGTAATACAATATGCGTAATACATTTGCATTTGAAAAAAAAATCAGACGTCACAAGCGCTGTCGCCTGTCCATTGTTGTTTATGTGTTCTACTGACCGCTGCAATGCAAGAGTCTCACGTCATAGCGGCCTTCATCTGCGCATGTAAACACTGTGGTGCAACTCGATGTAGGGAGTTTTCATGGGCAATAGTATAACAAACTGGACTGCAACAAACAAACACCTTTGGCATCCTATGACTCTAAGGAACGTGGCATGAATGAAGACTGGAGTTAGCTACTGAGGTTTCTAACAGGAACTGTACGTTAGAAAGTAACAGGTTTTAATGGTAAGGTCATGAACATGCAGAAGAATGAAACCAGGCTACAACGAAGAGCATGATTTAGACTTTGAGCAGCCATGAAAAACAAAAGACATTTCTGAGCCTCGACAGAGATTAAAAAGAGCCTGAAGGGCCTTGTGTAGTTGTTGAAAACAACAAATCATCAGCCTGCCAGCAAATGTACAACTAACATCCAGCATGACATGTTGCTGCCACACGCATTTTCACATTTTCATATGTGCGATGTTCCACATATAAAGTTGGGCTGAAAAGTTCACAGGCTGACAATGATGCAATGATTGAAATTGACCAACTCGTGTGCGGTCCACACACTTCTTCCATCGGTGTTGCAGGGTGTAGATTCCCGTGGTATAGACGCGGTTATCCTGATTGTCAAAATAGTCCTAAACAGCAAAAAAAAGTCCTAAATAGCAGATTTGACCACATCATTGGTCCGATAACACTTCCTAGGCAAGTGTTTTTTTCATATTGGGGAACAGAAAATAGTCAGATGGTGCCAATCAAGGCCGCGCGGTGGCTGAGTTGTTAGCATGTTGGCCACACAGTCAGGAGGAAGATCTGGGTTCGAATCTCCGTTGGGTGTCTCTCTGTGGAGTTTGCATGTTCTCCCCGTGCGTGTGTGGGTTTTCTCCGGGTACTCCGGTTTCCTACCACATCACAAAAACATGCATGTTAGGTTAATTGGCGACTCTAAATTGTCCATAGGTATGAATGTGAGTGTGAATGGTTCTTTGTCTATATGTGCCCTGCCATTGGCTGGCGACAAGTCCAGGGTGTACTCCGCCTCTCGCCCGAAGTTAGCTGTTTTTGTGCAGAATGTTTTCAACTTGTTCACGGGAGATGCCAACAGCTTTAGCTATCTGATTAACAATTAAAGGTCTGTCATCCATCACCATGTGGTGAACAACGTCAGTGTTTTCTTGAGTGATGGCCAGGGCAGGACGTCGGGAACGTGGGTCATCTTTGTGGCTATCTGTA
This sequence comes from Dunckerocampus dactyliophorus, assembly GCF_027744805.1. Taxonomy (NCBI): domain Eukaryota; kingdom Metazoa; phylum Chordata; class Actinopteri; order Syngnathiformes; family Syngnathidae; genus Dunckerocampus; species Dunckerocampus dactyliophorus. The sequence continues at coordinate 6,421,809 of NC_072835.1, read as the reverse complement.
CCCCTCTTGAATTCAGCTGCACAGGAGTCATCCCCTAATGTAGCAACCATGTGCGAATGCCCTTGGGCTAACCCCTTTTCTGCAGGTATTCCAAAACACCACGGTGCCAAATTGTATCCATATTCACAAAATGTCACTAGTACTACTTTTCAAAGTTCTATAGTAATTCTAATGTAGATTTATCTGAGAGGAAAGTATTTGGTTAGTATCAGGAATGGTTGCATTTAATGCAGAGCAAATTTCATTGCTGTGGCATAATTCATATGCTTAAAATGACCGAAATACAAAATAAGTATGACACGTTATCATGGATGTGCCTGTTGCTACATCATTACAGCATGTAAATGGATCGTACTTGAAGAGTTTTGGATGGTTTTTTTTTTATGACTTTATAGGCAGAAAAGGTGAATCCACATGACTTGCTTGTTTATGAAAAGCTAAGGCATAGAAAATGGATGGATGGGAAAAAAGGGCACATGTACACTGGAAGCTTGTTTACGTGTGCAAGTAAGTTAGATCAATGAGTGGGGGTATAATAAAATATGTAATAATGGACTATTTGATTATTTGATTGGGAGGAGTCTGATTCGATCATCAACCTCACCGTAAAATCATATGAAAAAGTCATGTGATGAAGATTGTAGCATTTTGAATACATGGGGGGGTGCCCACGGCTGCTGCTGTGCATACATTTTTACATTCAATGTCTTTGCTTTTGATTTTTGTTATGCAGTACCTATTTTCTCACAAGATCAGCATATTTTGTGTTAATAAAGAACTGAATTAACTATATATATACAGTATATATATATGTGTGTGTGTGTGTGTGTGTGTGTGTGTGTGTGTGTGTGTGTGTATCTATATATATTTGTGTGTATATATATATTTGTGTGTATATATATATATAGCACCGAAAAATGGCGATCCCTACGAATAAACAGATCTCATTGCCTTTGCACACCTACCATGTTTATTTGTTTATCTGAGTGTTTTAGCCTTTTTCTCTGAGGTGGAAAAAGTGGCAAATGAGGTCTATTTATTTGTGTGGGCTCCCCATTAGTTGAAGAAAAAACTACAACATTTGACTATTAGTTGACACTGCACAAAACAAACAAACAAATCAGATTCGACTATGAAAATCATTAGTTGAAGACAGCCCGAGAAACGATTTTAACCAGGTCACGGGCAAAGGAAAACTGAAAGAATGAAATGAGGAGTTCAAAAGCAAGGTGAGTGTTTGTGTTTCCTATCAACACATCATTATCAGGAGGTGAAACTTTATCACTGCATTAATGCTCTAATTAAGAGCTAATGATTTCCTTTAAACTGGACTGCTGCAGCTTCACAGCACCAATAACGACACACTGAGACACAATTATCTCTGTCTAAAAGACATGTTCAGGAATTCGCCTGAGACACAAAAACACAGAGTGTCTAAATCGGTGCTGATGATGAAACTACTAGACCATATATGTGGAACTCAGGCCCGGGGGCCAAATCCGGCCCGCACTGCAATTTCATCCAGCCCGCGGAACTGTTTGGAAAATAGCACCAATACTAATTAAGGGATTCCTCCGGTAAAAATCACTTCTCTGGCATTTTAATTTTAAAGGTGAAAACTGAAGCTATTTTTCCTCTGAGAAACAATGTACATCCAATTAATCTGTTCCAGACACCCAAACATAGGTGCAAAAAATCTATTTTATAGAAAATAACTTATAATATCATTTTACAGTCAGAAAACAATCTGAAATAATTATAAATGATAGTATTGAAGTATTGAAGACTTTTTGGCAAAAAGGGCAAAGAGCAGAGTGGGAGGAGGGGAGAGGACACCATCTTCGTACTTTGTGATGAGTTCTTTCTTGAATTCAAGAGTGTTTCTCAACTTCTTCATGAAAGTGCTGGCACTCACAACTTCCTGTGGCCCCATGGTTAGTTATTTAGCAGTTAAAAAAAAAAAACGGACAGTGAGTCAGCAACGCGTAGGGTGCTTTGTTTGGGCAAACTGACTAGTTTGTTATGCACAATATTGTACGATGAGACTGGTTTTGGTGAAAAATTTGGTCAAAAACAAATCATACGAAAACTGGGCGGTCAAAAAATTGAGGTTTGACTGTAAAGCTTTCCTCGGCTAACCGGCGTAAGGCTTGGGATATTAGAAGACATTCTGACTTTCTGCGTAAGCTGAGGCATGCAACGCATCCGTGAAAGAATCTAGAATCAGGTACCAAGTGTTGAGTTGCTGAGTCGAAGCAAGAAGAGACTTGTGGGACTTGTGGTATTACTTTATTGTTTATGTCTGTGTTGTGTTTGTTTGTGCAGGTCCACCTCAGTTCCTGAACTATCCAACCAACACATACGCCTACGAATCCACTGACATTGAGCTGGAGTGTGCGGTGACAGGAAACCCAGCACCGACCATCCGCTGGATGAAGAATGGAGAGGAAGTTATCCCCAGTGATTACTTCCAAATAGTGGTGAGCCAAGCAGAGCCCAGACAAAAACACATGCACACACACATACACACACACACACACACACACACACACACACACCACAGAATTATTGAATTCTGTTCAGTTCACTTAATATATGAAGGACCATGCTCCTTACTTTTATACTTGGGCTTGGTAATTTCCCACATGGGCAAGCATTTGACCGATAATTGCATGATGAAAAGCTCTTTAAAACTTTCAAATACAGCCGAAACCTGGTGTACGGTACAGTTGGGTTGAGCTGGGGGACAGGGAAACAATCAATGCACATAGCAATACCAGTAGTCATAGTACGTCATGACACACATTAGGGTATAACCGTATATGTATTTTAAATCAGATTTTTTGGGACTGAGGCATACCAAGTTCCCACCAGGGTACACATGCAGTGGAGGACAGGAAGTGTTTATGCCGTCTATCTGGTGCAGTTAAGTGATAAGTGAATTTCTGTATAGTAGTTATTCTTATTTATCCATTTTTTTTATAGTTAGAGCAAAGAAAACTTGTTTACAACCTTATAAATATGGCTTTTAACATTATTAGAGCCCTCCAGACATGAAATAACACACCCAGAGTCATCTTTACACTTGTCTTACTCATAGACCTAATAAGAGAAAATAAGACATATAAAACATAATATAAAACATAATATACACTCACACAGTTAGTATTGGGAAAGTTCATTTTTCTTTGTTTTATTTCCTGTACTGGAGAGTACTTCCTGCAATGGCTATTGTCTCATCAATGTAACATTACTGACAACTAGTGACCAGTGCCGAATACTACATATAATTATGACGTTTTTGAATGTGTCTTCTGAATGCCTTATATTTGTTTTTCAATGTATATATACTGTAACTACAATTTGCGTAAATATGATTTTTTTTACTAATAATAAGTCATAGTCAATCATGAAACAGCAACAATTTATTAATTACTATATTTTTGAAAAAATGTGATTTAGTGATGCCGTGAAATTTGAAGTATGAAGTGGCAAGGGATTACTTTACAGTGGAGTCCAGCCTTTGGCTATTGTTAGTGCCAAGGATCTTGAAAAGTCTCTTCTGTGGTTAAAGTCTCTTGTTTGGAGCCATCTGGTCTTCCCAGTCGACTATGTAAACGGACAACGATAAGTGGATAAGATGAAAGCAGTGTGCCACCATTTGTAAGCAGAGATGGCAAACAGTTTTATGTTTTGCATTTTGTTCTCTTACTGTACTCAAAGTTAACTGCGTACCAAACTGCGTACCGAACCATGATTGTGGCGTACCGTTACACCCTTACTTATAATGCCTCATTCCATAACCGAGAGTAAAGCCACAACATGTTTGATTAAGGCCCTCACACAATAGGCTCTTATGACATGCTTATTGTTTTGTTTTTCAGGATGGCAGTAACCTGCAGATTTTGGGTTTGGTCAAGTCAGATGAAGGATTTTATCAGTGTGTTGCAGAGAACATTGCCGGCAGCTCGCAGGCTATGGCTCAACTGTTGCTCCGAGAGCCAGGTAGGAACTGTCAGCCTGCAAGGATGAATTACTGTATGTGTTGACATGTGCTCTCCTACATGAGACAAATCCTTCTCACTGTGTATTTACTATGACATTTTTTTGTTGTGTCATTGTGAAACAGAAGTACTTCCATCTAATGACACTTTAGTACAGTGCTTCATAACCTTGTTGGAGGTCCTGAACTCCATAAGTTTCATACACACATTCACCAAACCCTTTATAGTTGGTAAAATAAAATATATTTTTGTAATTCAAAACGTTGGTACAGTAACTTTGATTAGTGTTACTAATCTGTTCCAGAAGATCTGACTCTAACCAAAATGTCCTTGTTAGCATATGTTTCAGTTAGAGTCAGGCCTTCTGGAACAGACTAATGACACTAACCAAGGTTCCACTGTCCAGACTACAGGTGCACCCTGTATATTATCAGGCATACACATTGCCTATTAAATGCCATTAGAATGATCGAATGATCGAATGATAATAGAGGTAATTAACTTAATAATGAAATGAAATAATAATAATAATAATAATAATAATAATAATTCAAGTCAATGTATATAAAAGAGCAGATACTACAGTGTAAGGCCGGGAAAACTCAGTCACTATAGGAATGGAGTAACATCCAGGAAGACACCAGATAAATAATAGACAAAATAGCAAACAAAACCTACACTACCTGTAACAAATGGTGACCAAGGACTGAACATACCGAAACAAGAAACAAGATGAAGCATGGAAGCTAGCAGAAAGCAAAAAAGGAGCTCTTGTATTGAATCTTACGAGATTGTGGTTGCTGACTGTACAGTTTATTTCTTCAGAGGCTACTGACTGATTTCCCTCTCTTCAATTCTCTATTTAGTTTCTTAGTTTCTCATGTGGTTAAATTTTTCTGTGCTGTTAGAAACGGCACTATTTGGAGTTCGGTACATACAGTACCTTGGTGTGAAGATCTCGGTTTGGTTTATTTTGGGTACAGTAAGGGAATCAAATGCAAAACATAAAACAGCTTAGCTCTGGTAGAAAGAAATTGAATTATCTTAAAAATCCAACATAAAAAACTGCAAACTCTTAGCAGGTAATTCTCTAATAAATAACAATAAAATTGCATTTAAAAAAGGACAAAAAAATACATTAATATATTGTGGTGCCAGGAAGAAGGAGTCGCAGGCGGAGTTATTGGAACAGCAACTGGGAACATTTATTTCCCTGCTCCTCTCGAGCTTACAACCTGACAGAGCAAAATGCACATGTCTCTCTCTGGAAAAACAAGGGTCCCTCAACCATAAGGGCCCAGGTGAAACTGCAACTGACATAAAGTTCCTATGGGTGAATTATGTCCAACATGCGCCACAATATAATAATTTACAAGGTTTCTTTTCGGAAATGCTAATGATTATTTTATTTTTAGGACATTGAAGTTTCTTACTGATTGAAGTGTAGTATTAATAGCTCCAGCTTGTAGCCCCGTTCCCCATCTCTACTGAACAATGGCGGCACACTGCTTTCAACTCATGCACTTGTCTTTGTGCGTTAACATATTTCAACGGGAAGGCCAAGTGTTCCCAAACACGAGACTTTAACCACGGAAGAGACTTGTTAATCTCTGGCTTCTGCTTGGGACTATCGCTAGCCATGACGTGATAAACTTTTCATGTGTACCGTGTGAGAAATTGGTCCACCTCCTGTATGGAACCCAAGGTTCAGAAAATCAGATTACAAATACATGTAACGTTACCGTTATTTATTATGGCTTATTTTGATAGATCGGTGATGCTTAACTGGTGGGTCGTTGAAAAGCTATTTCCTTTCTTTAGCCTTTCTTCCTGGTTCTTTGGACTGCGTTGCTATCGGAGAAGTAGTCAATGATCACACAATTTAAAATATTTTCAAATTGTATTAAAAAAATATAAGCAATATATTTGGTTGCAGCGTTGGACTCTATCATCAACGAGGAAGATCGACAAAGAGCCCGGAATGAAAGTAGTTACGTTTGTGTGTGAGAGACTAGCTCAAACTGGTTCTAACTATGCTGATAGCGTGTCTGTTTACTGTCTTCTCCTCTCAGTACTTTTCCATGAGTTATCTGTGGGTGTTGTGTAGCTGTGCTATGTGAGTGGTGTGTCTTGAAAGCATTCTTATGGGAAGCTATTTGACTGAAATACACAAAGCTATTAGACTAAAACTGAAAGTATAATAATGATATCTAACAATTGTTGTGTAGCAGTTTTCAATGACCCGATGTCCGTGAATGCACCTCGTGTTCTTGTCTGTGCTACTTACTTGCTACGCCACCATGAGGTGTGTGCCACGCTTATGGGCAACTTTGTCAAGCTTGAACGGGGGGGGAAGGACGTTGAGTGGGGACTCAACATGCCACCCGTCCAGCACACAGCTGCATAAATATGCTGGAAAAGAGTGCGCCATAAAGAGAGCAACACGGTCGCACAACTGCATCTCATGTTGTGTCGCAAACAGTCCCTGTAAATATCAGATATTTGAGAAGTTTGAATTGAAAAACTATGGGTCGCCGTTTGTCACCGGTTGAGATCCACTGGATAGATTGAACGTGATGGATGAATATGGGTTGATGTCAGGTTTGACATCAGAGAAATCACATTCAACATTTGTACATGGTTTATTTTTCAGGCACAGATGCAACACACACACACACACACGGTGAAACATTATGAGGGTCAGATGGTTGATGTTAACACTCGGTTGCTATCGCCACGGGAAATGAGCATCTCAGCAGGCTCCACAGTGGACAATCAGTGGTCCCATGAGAAATCATAGTGTTTGTGCGAATGTCAGCGTCCCACCTTGTTACCCTTGACAACTGCAGGCCATTTGATCCTTTAAGTGACTCTTGAGACAGACACACTCAAACTACAAAATAAGAGCACACGGCTTCCCAGAATTTTTTATTTTTGAGGAGAATCAATCAATTTCTGCCTTTCCTTCACACAAGCAGTCTCCCTCTGCTTGTGTGGCTGCTTCTGGCCTCCTCCCCCACTCTTAAAACATATACAGTATGTTAGATTCATTGAAGACTGTAAATTATCCATATGTGTGAAACCGGGTGTAAATGATTGTATATGAGTTTGCATTGTTTATCAACTTCCATCACAGTAATTCCTCGTTTATCGCAGTTGATTGGTTCCAGACCCGACTGTGATAAGTGAATTTCCACAAAGTAGCATTCAATATTTAATAAACATTTCGTAGTTTTGTATTTAGAGCAGGGAAATCCTGTTTATGACTTTCTAAATACTCAAAAAATACTTTCTAAATACTCTAAATATTCACAACACTTGGAGCACTAACGGGAAAATCTACATCAAACTAAAAGGAAGTCCAGGAGTCGTAAGAGTGCTCCTTGTCCAAGATATCAGTGATCTGGATACATATTAAATATCATAATACTATGACAATAAGGATGATGGAGGAAACACCCTACAAGACAGACCAGCGCAACGAGAAGGACTACATTCCATAGCAATAACCTTGACTTAATTAATAAAAGGAACTCTTGTATACAAACCCAGCGTCACTAGCAGTGAAATACTAAAGAGGATGTGGACATCAACAGAAAGGACAGGATTAATTAAGGGAAAGGAAAGGAAAAAGGAGGAAAAACAAAAAAAAAGATTTTTTTAACACATTTGTGTACCTGTATACTGTATAAGTGTATACTGTATATGTATATATGTGTGTACTTGTGTAGGTGCAGATGTATGTGTATATATATGTATGCACGCGTTTGGATGTATACACATGTATGTATTAGCAATTGATGTGCTACCAAAAGGGGGTAGGATTAAATAAGCTCTGCTTCTTCCTACTCCTTTTCGGACATATGCATGTTCGAAATAAATTCAACCAACCAACTAAATATGATTTTTACCATTATTAGAGCAATCTAGACATGGAATAACACCACTATAGTCACCTTTACTTCCATATTACCCAATATAGTAGATATAATCAGATGGAATAAGCAATTTAAGCCAAAAACAATACCCATGCTCATGTGTGTTTCAATAAATGTCTTCTGGACACGTGGACAGGAAGTGATGTACGGCCACAACAGTATCCCATTATTGATGATTATGATCATCATGATGATGATGATTATGTTGTTATTGTGCCTGTTGCAAGATAAAATAATAAAAGCCTGTCATTGGGGATTAAGTCTGGTGCATGTTACTAGTGACACCTAGTGGCCAGTGTATAGTTCATAGTCTTGTATTGCCTTAAACTGTATTTGTATTTTAGTTTATTTATAGTATTTTTATGCTTGACAATGCTTAATTTAGGCCAAGAATACGTAGCATTTAATTAAATATGCATATTTTGGACTAAAAATAGGTCATAGTCAACCAAGAAACAGCAATATAAAATTATTATTATTATTATTATTTATTTATTTATTTTACAATGCGATTGAGTGAGGGAGCAATGTTTGAACCACAAGGGACACACTTAAAATAGACTGCAGATTGCAGTAGATTAGTTTTATTTTTGCTAAAAAGATCACAGTTCCCATGATTCTTAGAGTGGGCTAGCTGGGAAGTAATGAAATAGATGAACTGTTACATGTTTTGACAGAAATTTTATGCAGCGATCGTATTATGATCTTTCAAATCTTAAGTAAGTTTGATCAAATGTAGAATTACTACAGTTTTCGCTTGGACATTAACAGGGCGGTAGCTGTTCAACTCCGATGGAAGAAATAGCCACACGCCACGAGCGAGTGCTGTTGGGAACACCGAGATAGGTTGGACTGCAAGGTTTATAATGTGCATAAAACACATAATGTGTGGTTCCAATCCTGCCTCGTGCACTGCCACTTCCATATGACGTGTATTATCATTCACAGTAGCATTCCCACAGCTCACAGTCTGATTGGTTTCTGGCTACCTTGTTCCCACGAGAAAGCTTTTCTCTGAATGAGAAATATTGTCACGTTTTTATCTCGTGACATGAGATCTGACACTGACTTGTGAGTCAGTAACTTCAAGTTCTGTTGTTGTCTCAGAAACCTGGATTGATGCTGAGAAAGGAATGGATATAAAGTCATGGAAAAAATAATTAGACCACCCTTGTTTCTTCAGTTTATTGATCCATTTTAATGCCTGGTACAGCTAAAGGTACATTCGTTTGGACAAATATAATGATGATAAGAAATATAGCTCATAAGAGTTGAATTTAAGAGCTGATATCTAGCATCTTCCATGGTTTTTTGATAATAACCAAGTCCTGACATGAATAGCTATAGCATTGTCCATCCATCCGTCCATCTCTATGCCGCTTCTCCTCATTAGGGTCGGGGGGGGTATGCTGGAGCCTATCCCAGCTGACTTTGGGTACTGCCAAAAAAATTTAACACTTATGAGCGATTTTTATTGTCATTGTTATAGTTGTCCAAAGAAATGTACCTTTAGTTGTATCGGGCATTAAAATAAACAAGAAACTGAAGAAACAAGGGTTGTCTAATCATTTTTGAAAATATGTAGTAGAGAGTGAAATACACCAAGTATAGAAAGGTGTGAAGGCTAGATCAAAGCAACCTCCAACACACAAAAGGAAACTCTGTAAAGTATTTCAATCCCATTTTCAAAAGCATTGAGAAATTTTCCAACAGCAACAAAAGTAAACTATCTCAGACAACCAAAACGGATACAGCAACATTTTGTCGGTGGTACTAATAATAATAATAAACTAATAATACCGATACTATAAAACAGTGTGTAACTGGAGTATTTATGGATCAGACCAAAGCATTTGATACAATTCATCATAATATATTAATGAATACATTAGTACGGTATGCTACTAGCAATGGGGGTTTAAACTGAGTGAAAAGCTACTTAAAGAGCAAGAAGCGATATGTGAAGCACAGTGAACGTACAGTAGACGCCCCTACAACGTAAATAATCCGTTCCAAGAACCTTTATGTTACAGGGATTTTATGTTATACGAAGTGTAAAATACATGTAAATAGCCTAATCCGTTCCAAGATCTTCCCAAACTCACACCTTTGGGCCTTCAAAATATTGAAAGTCCACCAAATATGGTGGGAAAAAACAGCATAAACATAGTAGCGTGCAAACTAGTTTAAGGGCGACTAAGATGAGGAAGGGAGCTCACATACAAACATGGACGCTGGATAAGTCAGCCAATGAGATAAGAGCGAAAGCGGTGCCCTGATAATCAACTAATGAGAGCGTGAAGCCAGAAGGCGTCACCAAGTGTACTCTGTTAGTCTCTCCGTCGCTTGCACGGACTTGACGCTTTATGTTATACGGAATTCCTTACGTAAGACGATGCAAAAAATTTACATAAATTCTTTACGTTCAGTGGAATTTACGTAAAAGAAGGTTTACGTTATGCGAGGTACTACTGTACAATATATCATCATGCTTGCGGTGTACCCCAGGGGTCAATACTGGAACTCTGACATAAAAATGACATCTGTAAAGCCACAGAAGACATATTCATGGCATACAGTATGTTGGTCTCAGAATGTTTGCTTGTTTTTTAAATTTGCTCATTCAAGCTATTGATTATTCTTTATCTAGCAATGCAGTAATTCCTTGTCAATTTGCGCTTCAAATTTGTCTGCTTCACAGTATCATGGTTTTTCAATCATATATTAATAAACGAATCATGCTCTTTCATGGTTGAGTACAGTGTACTGTAGTAGTAGAAAAATATGCATATTTAAGCAAATTTGACAAATATGCGTAAGTAAATTTGACAAATTAAAATAAAAAAAACACAATTTAAATTAAGCATTTTCAAGCATAAAAATAGTGAAATGAAGTAAAATATAAATATAAGGCATTCAGAAGATGCATTCAAAGACATTGGGATGATATGTAGTATTCTACATTGATCCTATTTATCTGGAAGGTCATTTTGCATCACTATGGGTCACTTTATTTCAAAAGTAGCTAGCCTTGATTGTGGCGTTCCTCAAGGCTCCATTTTGGGCCCAGCCTGTATATGTTGCCTTCGGGGTCAATTATTTCAAAATACAGTGTTACATTCCATTGTTTTGCAGATGATCAGCAAGTCTATCTGCCTTTGAAACCAGGTACAGACTCATTTTCTGCTCTACTGAGCTGTCTTAAGGATATTAAGCAGTGGATGTCTTTGAACTTCCTTTAGGTTAATGAAAAAAAAAACAAATTCTTGTTTTTGGCAATCCGGCTCTTTTAGATGGTGTGGACAGTGCACTTGGCCCATTATCTTCATACTGTCAACCATATGTAAAAATCCTTGGTGTGCTTTTAGATGGTTTAAAACTGTGTAAACAAGTGAGTGCTGTGGTCTAGTCATGTTTTTTTTTTCCACCTGAGACAGTTAGCGAAGGTAAAACCTTGCCTTTCTGCTGACGTCTTTGAGCATGTTGTTCATTTATTTATTGCTTGCCGCTTGGACTACTGTAATTTCCTATATTGTTATTGGGATCAGTCATCCATTCATCGTCTCCAGCTGGTTCAAAATGCAGCTGCCTGCCTGTTAACTGACGCCAAGAGACGGGAACATATAAACACAATCCTGGCCTCTTTACATTGGTTGCGTGTTACTTACAGGATCCAGTTCAAAATTCTAATCTTTTTTTTTTAATCTCGGAATGGTCTGGCTCTCTCATACTTATCTGATTTATTCACTGTTTATGTTCCCGCTAGAACTATGAGGTCCAGCTCACAGTCCTTTTAACCACTCCTCGATCTAATCTTAAATCTGGGGGTGATAGGGCCTTCTCTGTCGCTGGTCCGAGACTTTGCAATGACCTGCCCCTAAACATTAGATCTGCATAATCACTGGAGCATTTGAAATCTTTATTGGAGTCTTACTTTTATGGACTGACGTTTAACACGGGTTAACCTGGACATTGTTTTTATTGTTTTTGTTTTTCATTGTTTTTTAAATTGTTTTTATTGTTTTATTAGTGTCATTAATTCCGTCCATCGTTTTTAAGTTTCGGTTGTTTCACACTGGGCCGTGTAGGTTTGGATTTGTTTTCTCCAGTAATAAGAAAACGTTTCATTTAAAAACTGCATTTTGTGTTCAGTTGTGTTGTCATTGACTAATATTTAAATTTGTTTGATGATCTGAAACATATAAGTGTGAAAAACATGCAAAAAAATAAAAAATCAGGAAGGGGGCAGACACTTTTTCACACCACTGTAGGTACATATATAACTTATTTACGCACATATTGACTACAATTAGTTTGAAAACAATTTCAAATGTCATAAAAATGCTTTATGACATTTATTTTGACAAACATGCACCGGAATTGCCTGTCTGCCCTGTTGGCGCTTGCGTATGTGTGGCCAGATAAAAGTACGTGTCTTGTGTTGATGTTCACTTTGTTCCTTATTATTATTGTGAGAATGAATAGTAGCCCGTAAAATGTGGAGTCAGTTGACAACGGCTCGTCACAGGCTAAGCCAGCGTGTGTGATCGCTCACGTTTCAATCTCATTTGATTTTGTTTCATTTTTGTTTATACATTTTGCCTTGCTCTCACTGCCTCTCTTGCAGCAGATTGCTGGCTTGTTTTTGTCCCTTGGGCGAGCTACAAGTGTCTATCATGGGACACATGCTAACTTACGTTTTTAAAGTGTCACTTAACAATCTTGTTCTGTTGTTGCCATTATGACCCTAATGGCTTGTCTGCAAAACACGATTTGCTAGTCGTGTGCAAGCAGTAGCTCACCAGCTCATGTTGAGTACTTCACCAAAGTATATTTGCTTCACCGCTTAGTATTTTTATAAGTGTTCAATTCAAACATGACACCTGTATTTAATGACAAATGAGCACACCGAGTGGAGATGCGCTTTGTAAAGTGCAATTTAAATGTTGGCAGTCACATCAAACACAAATAGCTCACCTCTCCTTTCTTTTTGTCAGAGTAGCTTTATTGATGCTGCAAGTTGGATACCTGTACACCTGTGCTATCATAACCCTGGACTCTGCATTTATACTCTTTATACAGGACACATTTCTATTAGAAAAATATTTAAATTATAATATTTTATTTTGTTATTTGTGTTATTTTGAACTTTAAAAATATTTTATCGAACAATTAATTTCCCATGTATTCGTATTACTATAAAACAGACATCAAAATAAATTTAGGCTTGTGTCAAACAGTACAAAATGTCATACTTTTGTACTAGTCACATAGTACTATTGGACTAAATAAGTCAGGTAACAAAAGGAGGCTGGTCATTTTTGACTCACTTTAAGAGCTCTCAGCAACTTTGCCATTAAATTAACAGTTTTGCAATATTCTCGGTTCATGTTCTGCTGCTTGTTGAAATACGTTAAGTAAGTTAATAAATGACTAAAGTCATGAAAATTGTTATGTCATAATAAAAAAAAAGCAGATCCAGTAGTGGCACGACACAGCGGCGGGAGTCCCATGCAACCCACCACCACAGCTTCAGAAAATCCTAGAGGAAACCCTCGGTTCATAAATACACAGGACTTGGACTTGGAAAATGTCCTTCGTGCCAATAGGTGGTAATCACGTGAGGCGTTGATGTTGAGAGTGGCGTGGGAACTTTACCTCAGCCATGGGAAGGATGTGCATTTTGGGACACATCATCAGTAGTGTACCTTTGATTGAAAATGTGGGTGTTTCGGCCTTTCAACACTAGACACCCTCATCAAAGGCGGCCAACTACAGGGTGATCAAGACTGAGCCTGTGTCCCACGCCCAATCATGAGTAAATGAGTGCCTGGAAAGTGGAGGGAGATGAGCTAGGAAGAAATAAAAAAATAAAAATAACAAACTGACCCACTCACCGCATCTGCTACCAGATCTGCGCAGCACAGTTTCTTTCCTTCGTAGGCTTCTTTGGTGGAATCCTCCCATGGAACCGTGTGCTCTATGATGTAGAGCACCTTTAGTGAAGGGGACCATCGCACCCAGTCTGGTTAGGCTGTTTCTGTCCCTCTTGAACGAATGGCAGCGAATTGGCAGCTCTCAAGGGCAAGGACTTGATGGTGTCCCTCTTGCTCTCAAGGGCTGCTGCCAGACTCTTGAGGGCCTGATTGTGCCTCCAGGTGTAGCGGCCTTGTGTGAGGCTGGTCCTCCAACTGGTGAAGATGTGTTTGAGAGAATTTGGGCAGAGGGTGCAGGTTGGGTGCTCGCCATACCACTGGTGAAGGTTTTTTGGGGATGGGAGCACGCCATATGTAGCTCTTATGATGAAGCTGATGTTTCTTCCTTCCATTTCTCAGAGCTGCCTCCAGGTGAGCTTTCTCTTCTCCACGCCGTCCACCTCATCCATTGCCCCTGCTTGGCAAGAGAGACAGCCTTTGTGCTTTTTTCAGCCTCCTCCTGACGGTGCACTTCCTCTACCACTATTTTCCTCCTTTGTGAGGCTGAAGCTTTGTGCCAAGTTGGTTTATTCACTGCAATGTCAGATCCGCTCTTCCCAGCTGGACATGTCCCACAATGGCGTTGTGCTTCAGAGCTGACGTAGCATGCTGTACTGCGTCGGATGCTGTCCATTTCCTTCCCGTTAACAGAGGTGATGCGCATTTCTGACGGTCTGATCTTTGGGGTCCTTCAATGTCATCTGTAGTCTCACTTTAGAACACTTGTATTCTTCAGTGAGGCTCATGATAGGTACTTCAAGGACTCCTTTGCCATAGATGCTGATGTTGGTCAGACAGCGTGGGACCCCAAGCCACTTCTTCACATACCAAGTTATGTTTCGCTCCATCTTTTGCACAGTTTGTTGTTATTGGGACCACATAGATCGTGAGTGGCCACATTACCCAAGGGAGAAGTCCAAATTGTAGACACCAGAGTTTGAGCTTCCCTGGCAGCATTGTCCTGATGGTGTCCAGACTGGTGGTGATGTCCTACCTTAACACCTGCACCTGGTCTTTGTCCCTGAGGGTTGTATTGTACCATCTGCCCAGGCTTTTGGCGGGTTGCTCTCACTCGGTATTGGGTCATCATCAATGCAGAACCTCACGTTCTTTTAAATTATTTTTATTTTGTATTACTTTATTACAATGAATCAATCATGAATTACAAATCATCATCCCATCCTTCAACATTGCCTTTTTTTCTCCCTTCCCTTTTTCTTTACTTCTTCGCCTCAAAAAAAAAAAAAAAATACAAATAACACAAACAGAAATAAAAATAAAACAAAAACAAAACAAACAACATCTACCATATACAAAAAGTTGGCCTACAATTCCATATTCTCAATTGCTTTACAGAAATATTGTGGATATAACTTACTGAATATGGACATTATCTCTAATAGTAAAAGTTCATTTTATCCATTAGGTCCTAATGTCTCTTTCCTGGTCCTTGTTATCTGTTTTATTGCTGTAATTCTTAATATATTAAATACAGTAAGTATACATGTGCTAAATTCAATGTGTGTTTTATGTCAAAGCCCAACATATTCCCTTGAATATTCAGTAGTACTTTCATCATCTTTTTCACTTTTTCCCAAAAAGGTGCTAGCACCGGGCACGTAACCAGCACATGCGTATGATTTGCAATAGGTTCACCACATCCCCGCCAGCAGCCAGTCCCTGCTGAGGGGTGCTACTTCCCACTCTGGGCCGGGCTAATAAAATACTTCATAGTCACTTTCCAAACATATTCTCTCCAGTGCTGAGTCATCTTAAAGTTTTCTTTTATACATTCTTCCCATTCACCTTGTGCTATTTTAATTTTCAATCCTTCCCACTTTTGATATGATTATCTTTTGTAAGATAATCTTGCATTATTTTATAGATTTCTACTATTTTACCTTTAGATTTATTTATTAAATAATTAATTCAACTATTTTCAGATTTATTCTTAATATTTATGTTTACTTCTCACCTGCAGACAATATTCTGACTATTATTGACTCCTAGATATCACATTTTTGGAGCATCCCAGTTAAATGTATAACTATCCTTCGCGGTTTGACTGATTGAATGATTTATTGTTCATGATTCATTTTTATTTACATTAATTGTATGTCCAGATACATTACTATATTCTCAAGTAGTTTCCATTAGTACAGGTAGAGATTGATCAGATTCAGCAAGATACATTATATCACCTGCATGTGCTAGTTTATGTATCTCACTTCCTGTTTGAATCCCCTTTATATTGTGATTTTGTCTAATCGCCAGTGCCAATACTTCTACAGAATATACAGGGGAAATAGTAATGGTGATAAATGGTCACGCTGACGGGTTCCTCTCTGGAATATGAATGATCTTGATAAAGTTCCATTAGTTTTAACCCTGGAAGATAGGGTGCCATATAGCGCTTGTAATTTTATAAAAACTTTACAAACGTTCACGTTCTTAAGCTCTCCCTTGACTATTGAGATGCTTCGTGCTTGATTTTCATCCGGGCCCATCTGATGTTCTCCTGCAGCTTTCCAGGTAGTCGCCTGGTGCATGCTGGAGTAGTGGTCAGCGTGGTCATGTCATCCATGAATGCTCGGATAGGTGGAAGGCGGGTTCCGTTTTTTTAAATTTATTTATAAATAAGGATTCCTACTTTGCAGAAATTCACTTGCCACAGTCGGGTCTTGAACCAATTAACCGCGATCAACGAGGGACTACTGTGTAGCTAAACCTTTGTTGCTGGGACCAGCGTATATCGGGTAAAATGGGTTATAAATAAGTGTTAACAGGAAGAATGTAATGTACATATCTAAATCAGCTATGGTTAGTCATGTGAACAGACATGGAAGCAAGGTGACTTTAGAGCGAGTGAAAGGAGGAACCCAGACCCTTTGGTAGTCACTGGAAGTGAAGGCGATCGGGATGAATGGGGAGAGGGGTAAAAAGGGGATCATGGAGAAAATGAAAGCGGCCCAACTGATGAAATTCCGGCTGGAAAGAAATAAGAAAGGAAATGGACAGAAAGAGAGAGAGGGATACTAGAGGTGGGGAGTGAGACAGGAGGGTCAAGCGAAGGGCAGGACGAGTTAGAGCGAGATGGAGAGCAAGAAGAGAAAGTGTGTCATCCATGACAGATTTGTATTCCACTGTGAGTGACTGACCTTAGTGAGCTCGTCACACGCACACACACGCATGCACGAACACACACTTTAACTGTCACACACACAAAAATGCTTTTACTCTGTACCCTCACACATGTGCACGCGAGCACACGTTCCCCAATCTTCAACAGGAGGTGTGTGTCGTCTGGGGGATGGGATGTATGGCAGTGAGGGGTTTCCGTCTGTTGCCATGGTGACAATAGACCCTCCAGTCTATGTTCATGTTAGTGTGTGTAGGTACAGATACATATTAAGTGTTTGCCTGACACGGCAAGAATAAAGCCTTCTTGTGAAAAATTGCAAAATAAAGCGACACTGTAAAGATAACAGTTAATGTCCTGCAATAAAGTCTACATTAGCAGCAGCAGTTAATGGATTTTAGCGACTCACATTAAGCTACTTTGAGGTTTTTAATTGGTTGCCAATGTGTCTGAATTTCTTTGTATTCCCCAGTATCTATTTCTTTATCCGCATAGTCCGTGTGGCACAGTTACAACGTGTGTCCCACGGGTTATTTTTGGTTGCACTATGAGTGAGGCAGGTATTCGGGTTTCTGTGCAACTGAAGGTTTACCAATGTAGGGCAAATGGGATTATAAACTTCCTTATTATGGAGATTATCAAATTAAAATTGTGGGTTTTCCCACACACAAAAAGGTGTTTTGATCAAAAATCTACAAATTTGCGGTGTCCCGAATGGTGATGGTGAATAGGCGGAGATCCACTGTAATATTTGTGCAGGTACTAAAACAGAAATATTGTATATTCAAATATGATGCTGTGTTGATAGAATAGATAATCATGGCAGTAGTATACAAGTTGTGTAGAAATGGTGTGATGTTATATAAGGGTCACAACAAGCACCCCTTGCTGGTCTGACTCTCACTTCACTCCAAAGTATCAATACGAACGTACGAATGGAGATTGCGAGCTGAAGACGCTCGCTGCCTGCTGAGTGTCATTTCAATCGGCGACGCACGGCCACCCAGCGACAGCCACGAACGGCTTCAAAGCGCTCTGAGACGGACGATTTAATGAAATTCTGCTCGATAAGACCTGTTTGATACGAGAAGAGAGGCAGACTGAGACTTGTACCTTCCATTCACCTTCACAGACACACTATATTAGAATACAGAATGCACGTACAGTATAATTCATACACTAAATTCCCTTAAAGGGAAACATCACACTTCTATGGTCGGTTCTCTGCTGATGACTGTACACCTTCTCTTTCAATAGTACTTTATTCATCTTAAACCATTGGTGTCTAATGTGCAGCCTGGGGGCCATTGAATTTTTAAAAATAGTATTATTAATTATCAATTGGAATTAGTAATATCAATTATTAATATAAATTATTATTAATAATTATTACTAATTAATATTAAGATACATATGTTGTAATGTAACAAGAAAAAAGTCGTAATTTTACAATATTATGAGAAAAATTGTGTCAATGTCAAGAAAAAAGCTGTAGTATTATGAGAAACAAACATTGAATGAAGTTGTAATTTGGGCAATATTAGGTTGGGAAAAAGTAATAATATGATGTAAAGTCATAATAATAATAAAAACATTAATACGAAGAAGTTGAAATATTTGTAGAATTATTTTCCAAAAAGCAACAGCAGACATGTCAAAAGCAGAAGAAATTTTACAAGAACAAAGTCAAAATATTAAATTTTACGATGTTGAACTGGTACTATGAGAAAAAATAACGTCATTTTAGTAGCATAAAGTTGAAATATTAAAGAAAAAAGATGTGAGGTTAAAAGAAATAATATGACCAAAAAAACCCATAACAGCAAATAAAGTTGAACTTTTTAAAAAATTGGGTTGTGGAAAAAGTTATGTTAAGAGAATAAAGTCAAAATATCAGGGGAATATTGTCATAATTATGAGACGAAAATGTACAAATGGCAAATAGTTGGAAAATGTAAAAAAAAAAAAAAAAACACACAAAATGGAAAAAAATGCTGTAATTTTACAAGAATAAAATACAAATATTAAGACAGAGTTGTAGTCAAGTGGGAAAAAAGTCACAATTTTACGAGAACAATCTTGGAATATGATGGCGAAAAAACAATGAATTTTAGTAGCATTTTACCATGCAGTTTTTTCTTGAACTATATATAAGATAGATACTGTAGATAGATAGATAGATAGATAGATAGATAGATAGACTTTATTAATCCCCTCAAGGGGAAATTCATTTGTCTTAGCGTAAAAAAACATGCACATGTAAAACACCCATATAAATATAATGTACTTCTTCAAGCAGTTAAAAACAATAACAGAGGCTCAGTGCAACACTTCTGGGGGCTGCATGTGAGTTAGCGCTCCTTCAGATTCCTAGGCTGCAGGAGTCTGTTGCTAGCGGCTGCTCTTCAGACTGTCCAGGGTGCTATAAAGGGGGTGAGAGACATTGTTCATGATAGCTCTGATCTTACACAGCGTTCTGTCTCTGATCACCTCCTCCAATGTAGCCAGTCTGATGCCCACAACTGACTCAGCTGCATCCTTTCATTTTTCAGTACTTTGGACACCCCTGTCTTAAACCCTGGACTTTTCTCTGCATGTACAAGGTCGACATGGATGATCTTGGTATCAAAGTAAACTCTATGCTGGTAAAATAAGTTTAAAAGGTAAAAAATGGAATTGTAAAAAATGAAAACAGAAAAAACACATTTTTTTCTAATATACTGCTCTCTGACTGCTTGCTGGTTTTCGACACATGTCCATTTAAGTGCTTGTGTTTTGAAGTGTGATTTTATTTTCCTAAAATTGGCTTGGTTGAGGGTTTACTTGACATTCTGCAATACAGATAAAACTGAAATCATGGTCCTTGATTCCCAGCACCTCAGAGACAAGGTTGCAAACAAGATAACCGCCCTCGATGGTCTTGCAATCACCAGCACAGCACAGTCAGGAGTCTTGGCGTCATCTTTGATCAGGAGCTTTCCGTTAGCTTTCCGTTAGTTCCCAAACACAAGTGTCAAGAACAGCATTTTTTTTTGTCTACGAAACATTAAAAAAATCTGAAATTTCCTGCCACTACCACATGCCGAAAAGCTTGTTCATGCATTTGTGACCTCCAGGCTGGATTATTGTAACTCCCTGTAAACAAAAATAAAGACCCTTTGGTTGTTCCAAAACCGGAAGAACCAGAAGAAGAGATCATATTTCACCAGTATTAGCCTCACTGCACTGGCTACCTGTAAAACTTTGAATTTAGTTCAAAATTCTCCTTCTTACAGATGCAGCACTACACAGTCAGAGGGCAGTATATCTTAGAGAGGTACTAGTGCCCGATCGACCCAGAATTTTTAGAAGTGGAATGGCAGGTTTTAGTTATCAGGCTCCTCTTTTATGGAACCTTCTGCCTGACACAGTCTGGTTGGCAGACACCCTCTCTCTGTTTAAAAGTAAACTGAAAACTCACCTTTTTGCTAAAGCATATACAGTAGTTAGACTGACCCCTTTTGTCCTGATACGCCTCCCTGTCCCTTGGACAAAGATAAAGACTGGAATGTTTTGTCACTTAATCTACCCTACCTTGATCCCGCCACTCTATTTTGTCCTATCCTAACCCAACTGGTCGAGACAGACTGCCGCCGCACAGAGCTTGTGTTCTGTTCGTGGTTTCTTTCCCGGAGGGAGTTTTTCTGTGCTTGCTCATGTGGGGTTCAGCTGGTTTCTCTTTTCATTTATAAGAGCCTGATTATAGAGCAAACTCATGTGTAAAGTGCCTTGAGATAACTTTTGTTGTGATTGGCCCTAAAATTAATACAATTGAACTGAACTGAATTGATTTTGAAAATGACAAAAGTAAGTAAAATAAGCTGAATGAGTAGAAATTTGGAGTTTTTTTTGGAAGTCACATCATCTTCCACTGTATTTACGGATGCAAAAATGAAGCGTATAAAGTTGAGGAGGCCCGGTTATGTCCTGGGGGTGTTTGGCTGCATCCGGCCCACAGTGTCTGGGGTCTTCTGGAGACATTCTGGAGCAAAATGTGTTACCCATTGTCAGAAAGCTTGGTCATAGGTGCAGGTCATGTGTCTTCCAAGAAAACACACAGCGCTATTTTTGACACACACACACACACACACACACATACACACACACACATATATATATATACACTCCTGATCAAAATCTTAAGACCAGTTGAAAATTGCTAGAATTTGCATTTTGCACATTTGGATCTTAATGAGGTTTTAAGTAGAGCTACAATATGCAAAAACAAGAAGGGGGAGTGAGACAAAAAGCATTTTGAAAAAGTACTTTATTGAAAACAACAATTAAACTGAAATAGGCTGTTTATCAGCTGATCAAAAGTTTAAGACCATCGCTCAAAAAATAACAAAAAACTCTCCAGACCAGAACAAAAAATGTTCTCAGTAGGATTCAGTAATGAGTAGCTCCACCGTTCTTGTTCATCACTTCAAAAACTGGTTTGGGCATGCTTGATGCGAGTGTTTCCAGGAGGCTAGTGGGAACATTGCTCCAAGTGGTGAAGATGGCTTCACCAAGGGCATCAACTGTCTGGAACTGATGGCCATTTTCATAAACTTCCCTTGCCATCCATCCCCAAATGTTCTCTATGGGATTTAAATGAGGGGAACATGCAGGATGGTCCAAAAGAGTGATGTTATTCTCCCTGAAGAAGTCCTTGGTCAAGCGAGCATTGTGAACTGCAGCGTTGTCCTGTTGAAAAAGCCAGTCATTACCACACAGACGAGGGCCCTCAGTCATGAGGGATGCCCGCTGCAACATCTGCACATAAGCATCCGCCGTTTGACGACCCTGCACCACCTGAAGCTCCAGTGTTCCACTGAATGAAAAAGCCCCCCAGATCATGATGGACCCCCCTCCACTGTGCCGGGTAGAAAACATCTCAGGTGGGATCTCCTTGCCAGTAACGTTGGAAGCCAATTGGACTGTCAAGGTTACATTTTTTCTCATCAGAGAATACAACTTTTTTCCACCTTTCAATGTCCCATGTTTGATGCTCCCTGGCATCCCTGATCAGGCAGTTTTGTGGCGTTGAAGGAGACAAGGTCTTTGAATTATTTTTTTGTTTTAAACCCTTTTCCTACAGATGCCGTCTGATGGTTATTGTGCTACAGTCGGCACCAGTAAGGGCCTTAATTTGGGTCGAAGACCGCCCTGTGTCTTGATGGACAGCCAATTGGATCCTCCGGTTCAGCGGAGGTGTGTTTTTTTTGGGTCTACCACTTAACTTTTTTATTCCATAATATTCAGGATCTTTCAAAGAATTGACTGATTTGCTGCGCCCAACCTCAGCAGCAATGGTACGCTGCGAGAGGCCTTGCTAATGCAGCTCGACAATCCGACCACGTTCAAAAAGAGAAAGCTTCTTAGCTTTAGCCATCAGGAGGGCATGACCGTGTGAATGCCTGACAGAAAATGACAATTTTGAGCAGATTTTGGCTTTTATAGCCTGTGATCTTAAACTTTTGATCAGCTGATAAACAGCCTATTTCAGTTTAATTGTTGTTTTCAATAAAGTACTTTTTTCAAAATGCTTTTTGTCTCACTCCCCCTTCTTGTTTTTGCATATTGCAGCTCTACTTAAAACCTCATTAAGATCCAAATGTGCAAAATGCAAGTCAACATGATCTCTCTTTTACCATAAAACATAGAACATATTAAAATCCCACCGTTGAACTTAGAAACTACTATACTAAAAACTAATGATTAGCATTTCACATTCACAATTTCAAAGACTCATAAAGATGAAAGTTGCATCTCCGTGTGTAGCTTGTGACGTCTGTACATCTGATGTCATATGCGATCAACGTCATGGAGAGCTGGAGTCTATCCCAGTTGACTTTGGCCTGAAGGCGGACTACAGCCTGGACTGGTCACCAGTCAACCACAGGGCACATGTAGAGACAGACAACTGTTCATACCCCCCATTTATGCTGTCATTGAACGGGGAATGAACTCAGGGCTGCCTGCAACTGAAGTCGATTGAGTCAACCACTAGACCACATGTGTCAAACTCACGTCCGGGGACCAAATCTGGCCCGTGCTGCATTTTCATCCGGCCTGCGAAACTGTTTGGAAAATAGCATTGACTTGGCCCACCTCATGGACCTCATCAAACAAAGTGCTTACAGCGATCTGCGTAATTAAGCGACTCTTCCCATATAAACTCTGGCATTTTAATTTTTAAAGTGGAAACAATATTTCATGTCGCCAAAAATTCACAACCATTCTTAATAATGTTGCCAGATTCAGACCAAAATAACTTAACCGAACACAACTAAAAACGGCAGCACTTTAACTATTACACCCTGTCTGTACAAAGTAACACCTTAAAGAGGCAAAGACAGTCAAAACTGATCATTTTAAGTACACCAAAGCATGCTGGGAAATGCGTAATCTGCCCATTCCACAGCTGCAAACTCTTCTGGGTTACACATCTCAGGGATTGTGATGTTTCTGTGTTGATATAAAATACTGTGGCTTGTGCCCAGACATTGAGAGAATGACCAACAATCACATTATTGAAACAAACGACGACGCCAAAACAACCATGGTCGGGAAGAAGAAATTTCAAGCAGGAATGAACGGACAAGAAAACATACAAAAAATGTCCATCCACATGAGGGAAGTTTTTAGAAACTGTATGTCCACATAAAAATACATTCACCAGCTGTCATGCACATTTTGTCTCAACCTGAAAACACAACCACAAGGGGGCATTATATTGGTACGTTCCAATCCTTGCACTGCGTGCATGGGGAACCGGGATTGAAGGTGCGTAGGCTGCTTTCTTATCTGGTCGTCAGTGATAATGAGACATTTGCTCAATGTTTGACCATGCTAACTACTCTTTTTTGAGCCTGGATTATTAATTATTGGGGCAAGCCCTGTCATGTTTGCAACTTCAGACGAGCATCTGTGTGTGTGCACTGATGATGCATATGAGTGTGCTTCATTCACCAATTATGTCGGTTAAAAAGACAAGAAAGTTTTAAGGTTTTTAATACTTTCAGTGTGCAGAAATATACTGGTGTTGAAAATTGCAGGCTATATAATAAGAAAGAGCCCTGCGATTGGCTGGCGACCAGTCCAGGGTGTACCCCGCCTGTCGCCCGAAGTCAGCTGGAGCCTACTCCAGCATGCCTCCTTGACCCTAATGAGGAGAAGCGGCGTAGAAAACGGATGGATGGATGGATAATAAGAAAGATCCAAAGTTGGGGGAAGGTGTGGGGCCTAATGTCCACTTCAGCCCACAATGTAAAGTAGGCTTTGAGTTTTGGCCCCCTCTGTGATTGAGTTTGACACCCCTGCACTAGACCATCAGTGACTCCTTTCAGAAATATTTGCCTTCAAAATAACATAAATAAAATATATAACTAAAAAAGGTGCACCATTGATGCAGAGTCCACATTATCTGTTGCCCGTTACGCAGGAGTTCCTCGCTTTTAAGTCAAAGGCACACCCATCAACCAGCATATCTGTGTTTTCACTATTTCATTGGCTATCCAATGCATCAGTCATAATTAAGATTCGAGTCTGTCAAAATGCAAGGAGTTAGCTTAACATTCAAGCTAATACTGAGTCTGAGATTGACATCCCAAATGTGATTTCCAAGCACAAAGACAGAAGATCCCAGGGAGGTTACAAATGTTTGGTACTTTAAAGTCCTGTGGTGTATCATCCTTCTCCAATCTGCTGACCTCATGGTTCACTTGACATCATTTCTTCATTTCTTATTGGTCTCAGTCCGCTAGCATTTATTTATATAGTCCATCATGCCCTGCAGAAGACCTCAAAAAGGAAGACAAGAGACAAAGGGAAATGTTTGTCTTCCCTTCTTTAACGGCAGTGATGTTTCTGCGACTGCTTTTATGGATCGAAGAAAGTAGAAGGTCATCCCATAGTGCGTCCATGTCCTCGCCAATCAATCAGGTAGAGGTTGGAGGTTTGCACCCCACCTCATCCACCTAAATGTGTCACCATGCTGTGTGTGCATGTGTTGTCACTTATAACATTGATCTCCTTTTTGATGAAACACCTTCCCTTCAGTCCCTTACATCAGTCATGGACAGGACGATAGTGTGTTGAGCGTGTTTGTGCATGCATGACAGAGTTATTGACAGCTGCCTTTCCCAGCGCAGACTTCTCTGAGAAACCACTGCATAGAACGTTCAATCAACATTTCTTCTCGTTCTTTTAAGTTATGTAATGTTTTGGTTTTGGATTGGATCCCGGATGCAGAGACAGAGGCAGTGATACAAAAAAAGACAGTCTTTAATGTATTTAATTTAATTTAATTTAATTTAAGCAAAAAATACAAAACTGAGGACACGTTAAGCTAACAAGGAGCTAAAAATGACTGCAAAGAAAACACAAAAAATGCTAATGAAAAAAATAGGTATGCTTAAAGGACGGAGGAGCAACGAGGCGGGCAGGAAAACTAGAAAAGAGACCAGACTATGCAGAAATACGGGAATGAACAAAAAATGGACTAGGAAAACCAAAAAGTGACAGAAAGATGCAGAGGCAGTTAAGGAAGGAAGGCAGCACTCTCACCCAGCACTCTTGGCATAGTGGAAAAAGAAAGTGAACAATCCAGCTGGCTGCTGGGGTGCGTTGTTGCTCCGCCCCCTCACCGGAAGCAAGGAGCAATGGAATCCTTGCTAGCATCATTAACCCGTTGCAGCAGGTCCGCCTCTAACCAAAATGTGCTTGAACCAAATACATTTTTCCTATAAGAAATAATGTAAATCCAATTAATCTGTTCCAGAAAGCTAAAAACAACACACGTTTTTTATAGTTTTACAATTATAGTTTTACATGAAGAAGACAATTCAAAATGTATATAAATACATATTTGGCTGGCGACCAGTCCAAGGTGTACCTTGCCTCTCGCCCAAAGTCAGCTGGGATAAGCTCCAGCATACCCCCGCAACCCTAGCGAGGATAAGCGGTATAGAAAATGGATGGATATACAGTAGACGCCCCTACAACGTACTGTAAATAATCAGTTCCGAGAACGTTTATGTTATAGGGTTTTTATGTTATACGAAGCGTAAAATACATGTAAATAGCCTAATCCGTTCCAAGATCTTCCCAAACTCACACCTTTGGCCCTTCAAAATATTCAACGTCCACCAAATATGGTGGGAAAATCTTAGAAAACATTAGCATAAACATAGTAGAGTAACATTCCAATATAAAATAAGGTAATAAATAAGATTACTGTAAATGAATAAAACTGAAAAACAAAAACAATCCTACCGTTCAGGAGATGTCTTGATCAGGAGCACACAAGTGGAGGCAGGCATATAATTTCCTGCTTGGTTTCTATCGACAACTTTTCTCTTTTTTTCTTATCACTTACACCTGGTTTAGGGCCCATGACTACGGTAATTTTAACACAAAGAAAATTTAAAAAATTAAAAAGATTTCAATCCGTGCAAACTAGTTTAAGGGCGACTACGATGAGGAAGGGAGTTGAAGGGAGCAGCATGTCTCTCACACAAACACACGGACGGGCTGGATAAGTCGGCCAATGAGATGAGAGCATAGGCGGTGCCCCATAATCAGCCAATGAGAGCGTGAAGCGTCAGAAGGTGTCACCAAGTGTACTCTGTTAGTCTCTCTGTCGCTTGCACCGACTTGACGCTATGGAATTCCTTACGTAATATGATGCAAAAACTTTACATAAATTCTTTACGTTCAGTGGAATTTACGTAAAAGGAGGTTTACGTTATGCGAGATACTACTGTACTGTAAATACATATAAATGATGAATGAAAGGTATAAATTGATGAACATTTGTGTTTTGTTCTGAGTTGTTTCTTGAATTCAATAGTGTTTCTCACTTCCAGTCTCTGCATTTATTTTGATCACGGCTGCAAAATAACCCAAAATGGAGCCAAAGAAAGTTGCAAGTAGCAGCATTTTGATAAAGAAGGTGAGAATTCAAGAAATAACTCATAGCAAAACACAAAGGTGTTGATCTCTCTGCCACGTTGTGTCTTTGGCAACAATTAAGTCTTCACTGAAGGCAAACGTAACCTTAAATGTTAATTTATCTCTTTCATTGATCATTTATATGGATTCCGAATTGTTTTATGTGTGTAACACTATTATGTAAAACTATAAAAATGTGTTTTGTGTTAACATTTTTGAGACTTGTGGCATAACTGTGTTAGTTTGCAAAGAACCACAGAGTTAACCGCTATTGACTTCATAGACGGGCAATGGATCTTATTTCCGCATCCTGTTTCCTTGTATGAGCCAGCTGCTAACAGGGCACTTTGTGATAAAAATACACAAAGAACACAGTTGGACTCATAAAGTGTACGCTAACCAAGGCAAACTTTTGGCATAAATTTTTGACGTTAACTGAAAAACAGGCTAACCGGGGCGTATGCTAACCGAGATTCCACTGTAATCTCGGGAGGAAATACAAAAAGAAACCAGTAGGAGGAACAAAAACAAACTAAAAGACAGGACGGAAAAACATAGTTACTTGAAAAAACTGTCTTTTTGCAATATGACTACAGTAGATCCCCACCTATTACCGCAAATATGCGACTCCCCATATTTGCTCTTTCTTTTATGATGCAATATCAGAGAAAATCCGACATACTTTAAGTACTTATTTTGTAGTGTGGAATGTTAGAAAAGGCTTGATGAAGTGATTACTCACACAGAAAACAATAGACATAATGTAGCGAGGCTTGAAGCGTTTAAACCTGACATTACTCACCACAGACATGGGCTGGCTCTTTTCTTTTATCTTCTATTATCTTTTATAGCTTATTGTTAGCACGTTGTTTTGATCATGTGGGCTCTGCATGCTGGATCCGGTGCTGCTGGATGGAAGTGCTGGAGCGGAATCTGGGATGGACTGCTTGTATCGAATTGCTTATATCGGAGATTTTAGATGTAGCCTGATGCAGCCAATCACGGTGAGGTGTATGGTCTCGAGGGCCTCCACTCAGCTGGGCAGAGGAGAAGCCTTGAAGCCGCTGACTCCGCTCAGTCTCCAAGGAATGAATGAATGAGCGAGCGAACAAGTAAAGGCGGTGAGGCGTTGGACGTGCTGCCCGGCCGAGGTCCCGCCCTCGAGACCATATACCTCACCGTGATTGGTTTTGTTCAGCCGAGGTCCCGCCCTCCAGACCATATACCTCACCTTGATTGGTTCGTTCAGCTCTGCACACGACAAGTGTCATTCATATCAAAGTTGCGGGCCACACGAATATTAATTTTTCATATTAAGACGGAGGCCGCAAACTATCGTCCCGGGGGCCGCGAGTCTGAGACCCCTGGTGTAGGCTGCATACGCTACCACTCATGGATTTGTGACTCGCTAATGCATTAATAAAGTTGATCAAAAAAATCCAAAGTTGGTTCCATTCCCAGTGTCACAGTGCCCTCTACTTGTCAAGCTGCAAACTTACCTGCACATGCAAACACGACAGCCTCTCCTCCTCTCCATCTTCACTCGCCAAGAAGACAGTTCTGTCTCAAGGTATGTTGACGTATTTTGACTTACAAATAACGTGTGTGAACGGGCGTCAACGATCGCATAACTTATTGCCCGCGGATGCGGGACGTATTAATTATACGTTGACATACGTCTAAATGTTTTGTGCATGCACAAAATTTTTGGACGACTTGGACATACTATGACGTATGCCGGCGTGCTTCAGCGTGCTCTTAACTTATACAAAACTTACCCATAACTTATTGGACGTATGCCAGCGTATTGGCCAATTTTTTCATACGTTGGCGTAAGCTGGCTAAATCGTCAAGGTGTGACAGAGCCTTGAACCGTGAGCATGTGCAATAACCACTTCATATTCTACCATTTACGTCTTTATATAATCTCATATTGGGCTTCATACGGTATATACGGTATGTATTGTTAAGTTATATCATATCATTCAGTCATCACAACATAACTGTGATGACTGAATGATATTCATGAATTTACACTTTGGAAACACTTTGGTTTATTACAGTTGTCATATCTTTGTGGCGTATCCTATGTTCATTTTTTTTTTTTTTAATCCAGCCCAAACACTAACCGTCATATTTAATTGGATGTCATAGCTCTTTGACAGTGGCAATGAGCCGCAAATTTCTCCCGATGAGCTAGTTAGCAGCACGGTGGTGTGAATGTAAGTGTGAACGGGTGAATGAGCAGTGAGGCGGCATTGTAAATCACTCTGATTTATGTGGACATTAAGGTGCCATATGATACTATACCTCATGCAGTATCAGCTCTACCAGGGTTTGGCTTCATGTGATAACCCACGGTTGTCCTAAGTGCGTCCCAGGGGCCATTTGCGGTCCGTGACTCATTTATATTGGCCTGCGGAGCAGTTTAGAAATGAAGTTAAACACTCAACAAACAGCAAAAATGAGAAAAAAATAGAGCAAAAAGGCACAATATGAAGAGAAAAAGCTGTAATTAAAAAACAAGTTTTTTTTATAAGCTTTAAAAAAAAAAAAGTTTAAAAAGTAAATTATCAAAGTGGTCACCCACATTTGTTGATTTTTCTGCATGCAGCCCTAACCATGCAGAAAATATGCATGTACTCGGTTATAAAAACTGAATTTAATCTCCCTTTGCACGTACGTTGATGGAGTACTTTTTGCATAATTACAAACAAACACATAAATTGCATTGAAAACATGACTTCCTTAATTGGGGTAAGTATGACATAAACAAACAACATGCTTGACATCTTGATATATATATATATTTCTCGATCCAATAAATAAATAAATACGTAAGATACGTTGATGACGTAATCATGTAATTGTTGCAAAAAGTGAGTAAAATACATGAAAAACAAAACAAATATATTTAAAACTACAAGTAAATGTTTTTCTGTTTTTATTTTTGTGGCTTTTATTAAGGTCACAAACAAGACAGAGCCGCCTGTGAGTGTTTTTAGATGTGCGACAAATCACAATTTAATATGTTACTCGATTGACAGCCCTGGTATAAATACAGTAGACGCCCCTACAACGTAAATAATCCGTTCCAAGAACCTTTATGTTGTAGGGATTTTATGTTA
This sequence comes from Dunckerocampus dactyliophorus, assembly GCF_027744805.1. Taxonomy (NCBI): domain Eukaryota; kingdom Metazoa; phylum Chordata; class Actinopteri; order Syngnathiformes; family Syngnathidae; genus Dunckerocampus; species Dunckerocampus dactyliophorus. The sequence continues at coordinate 6,391,647 of NC_072835.1, read as the reverse complement.
TACGAAGCGTAAAATACATGTAAATAGCCTAATCCGTTCCAAGATCTTCCCAAACTCACACCTTTGGCCCTTCAAAATATTCAAAGTCCACCAAATATGGTGGGAAAATAGAACAAAACAGCATAAACATAGTAGAGTAACATTCCAATATAAAATAAGGTAAATAAGGTATAATGGTCGATGGGGAACGGCCGTATAGTCTAGCAACATCACTTCACTTCATACCACCTTCATGCTTCTGGATCATTTCCTGCTTTGTTTCGAGTGACAACTTTTCCCTTTTTTTCTTCTCACTTACACTTGGTTTAGGTTCCATGACTCCGGTAATTTTAACACAAAGAAAAGTAAACAAATTAAAAAGAGATTTCAATGCGTGCGAACCAGTTTAAGGGCGACTACGATGAGGAACAGAGCAGCATGTCTCTCATAAACACACCGACGCGCTGGATTAGTCAGCCAATGAGGTGAGAGCGTAGGCGGTGCCCCGATAATCAGCTAATGAGAGCATGAAGCGTCAGAATTTGTGGATAACTTCCTGTTTTGTTTTGATCGACAACTTTTCCCTTTTTTCTTATCCCTTACACTTGGTTTAAGGGCCCATGACTACGGTAACACAAATAAAAGTAAACAAATTAAGAAGAGATTTCGACGCATGCAAACTAGTTTAAGGGTGACTATGATGAGGAAGGGAGCTCACATACAAACATGGACGCTGGATAAGTCAGCCAATGATATAAGAGCGTAGGCGGTGCCCCGATAATCAGCTAATGAGAGCGTGAAGCCAGAATGCGTCACCAAGTGTACTCTGTTAGTCTCTGTCGCTTGCACGGACTTGACGCTTTATGTTATATGGAATTCCTTATGTAATACGATGTGGAAAATTTACATAAATTCTTTACGTTCAGTGGAATTTACGTAAAAGGAGGTTTACGTTTTGCGAGGTACTACTGTATTTGGAACTTCTTAATCGGCAAACATCTATTTAACTTTTATCTCCACAGAGACCCGTGGGTGTGCACACACACGGGCTGAGTTGTTTGAGATTGTACTCACTCATCCACAGCAGTGGAGATTTATGAGAATAAATATGTTCAAGGAATTTAACCAGAGCTAAGGTGTTTGTGTGGTGTGAGGGTGTGCAGCTGTTTTTAATGGCAGCTGGCTGAAATGAAGCCTGAAATTGAGTGCAGGGAGAAAAAGAAAAGTATGAATTTTGAAGCAGGGTGAAGTTGAAGCGTATGAACAAGCACAGCAGCCTCTTCTGCATAAAACAAGGTTAAAAAAGACAAATAGATGAAAAAGAGAAGTAAAGCAAATATTAATTTGACAAAGTGGTCAGGGTTAAACAACTGAATATATCAGCGTCACACATGAGCATGTTGCATGTCCTCAGTACCCTTTCTATACTATGTTAATAAACTGTGCTTATGCGCCAAATAGCAGTTCAGAATACCCACCCATTTTGGAGTCTCAAGAGGGAGTACTGGAGAGTGGTCCCTCAGGAGATTCCCTTGTTGCTGCTAGGGGACAGTGAGACCTGGAGAGGCGTTATTGGGAGGAACGGCCCCCCTGATCTGAACCCGAGCGGTGCTTTGTTATTGGACTTCTGTGCTCGTCACAGATTGTCGATAACAAGCACTATGTTCAAGCATAAGGGTGTCCACATGTAATTAATGCATGTGCATCACGGCAAACCACAGTGCCCTCACAGAGTCACACTTCTTTTATAACTTTATTCTGACCTGCTGACCTGAACGCATCAAACAGCAGTGCAAATTATGTATCTCTAACTCACAAATACGTGTCTCGTTCATTCATCCTGGGAGCAACACTTCCTCATTGTCACTACACAACCACAAGATGCATTCACAGACACTCCAAACATCACAGCAACGTCTTGTGTGCGTGTGTGTGTTCTAAATAAACAGAAATACAAAGATAAAACAATAAGTGGATATTCTTACCACTCACTTTGTAACTCTTAATGCTGAAGTACAATTTGTTGCATTTAAGTATGCTCGGAAATCCCAGAAAATACACTCAATTCAAACAAATGAGTGAATTGAACTTACATGACCTGTTGTCTCTGAACGCAACCCTTCATTGTTTATAATAACGTGTGATTCAAATGTTCTGCTACTATTAAAGAAACTAGTGTTAGGTAAATGGATTTTTAGACGTGTGCTGTTTTAGCTTAATTAAAACTTTCACTTCATTTGAAGCTATTAATACATATAAATATCAAAAATCCTGTCCTGTCATTTATCTCTCTTTCAATAAAATACAGTAAAAATGGGCATATTTCAGACACAGTTGCAAATGGTGATTAATCATGATTAATTAGTTAAAAACTGTGATTAATCTAATTCAAAATCATATGACAGCCTGAGTATTTTTGTAAAGGTGGTGTAAATTCTGTGCATCGATTGTTTTTTAAATAAAGAATGAAAAAAATATATACAACTTTTTTGACAGCTGGAACCTCACAGTGGAACGCAAACTCCTCTAAAGATCACTCGGGCAGCAGAAACAATATAAATGCAGAGTAGCTTGTAGAAATTTGACATTTTGACTGGAAAACACAGGCTGCTTGCGTGTGTGTGTATGGTCTACCGTCAGACAGACTGCAGTGTCAAGTTAAAATGTATTCAGATTATTTTTGCAGTCTTCTGTTGTGTCTAGCTCTGTTATTTAGCACACTCATCTGTTTGTAGCAAGGTGGCACTTTGCTGCTCCGAGTCTCCTCGACTTTCTCACCAGGTCATCCAACAAGAACCTATTTTTACACTGGTCCCTGGTGTTCCCATATCTGAAATATTGTGTGGCGATATGGAGAAATAGGTGCTGAAATTATGTACAAAGTAAACAACAGCCTGCTACACAATAATGTCAAAAAAAAATTCAACAAGAAAGGAGAAGTATGTTGCATGCACGCACAACAGTAAAAACCTTCAGCATATAAAACGGTGAAAATAGGGATATGGGATCATGGAAATTTTGGTGTCAATCTGATACCAAGTAAATACAGGACCAGTATTTGCCGATACTGAAGTGTTGTACTTGAAATTCACAATTTCTTATTTCAAATTTACTTGAGACGAGCACAGCATGCAACTGTAATGCGATCTCACTTTAACAGTTGCATTTGGGGTGCCCATGTACACAGGTTGTATTTCGGTAGGGGAAACACTGGGTTGGCATCCGGAAAGGCATCTGGAATAAAAATTAACAAAAATACAAGAAAACAAAAATAGAAAGTCAACACTTTTGTGTTTGTTCCAATATCTAATGAGCTGAACTCAAGGAATGAAAACCTTTACAATGTACAGAAGGCCTATTTTTCTCATATATTGTTCACTAATCTGTTTAAATCTGTGTTAGTGAGCACTTCTTTTTTTGCCGAGATAATCATCCACCTCACAGGTGATTCGACAGCATGATTGAGGTGCAGGTGTGCCTTAGGCTGGCCACAATGAAAGGCCAATTCACCATGTGCAGTTTTATCACACAACACATTGCCAAACACATTGCAAGTGTTGAGTGAGCTTGTGATAGGCATGCTGACTGCAGGAATGTCCCCCAGTGATGGTTCCCATGAATTTGGCAGTACAATCGTCTGGATAATTGGCTCCAGACCCAAGCACAACAAATTAATTTGCACAATATAGGAAGCCGCAAACTTACCACTTCCACATGGAATGTGAGGAGAACCTTTTTTTCCACTGTGCATCCATGGCTGACTACATCAAGTGCAAGGTCGGGTAATGTAATAAGGATGGATTTCTCATCCATGTAACGTTACTTCTGCCTAGTGGCCAGAATACTACATATCACTTGCATTATAAAATGTTTTCACTAATAATAGAACAGGGGTGGCCATTACGTCGATCACGGGAGATCGCCAAGGTAGTTTGAGTAGATTGCGTAAACGTTGCTTTGCAGTTGTCATATGACATCAGTCAGCTGACATTAGGCTCCCCTCCTGATTCGTGCTGGCTCCCCCGCAGCGTTTCAAGCTACACACAAAGATGCAACTTTCATCTTTATTATTCTAATTATGGATGAACTAACTCAGCGGTAAGATGTCTATATCTATGACGAAAGTTATCTGTTCACTTGTAGCGGCTAGCTACGTAAAAAAAAGTGTATTGTTTACTGGCTTTGCTTCGCATCATGAACTCTCCTACAGAAATCAGTGTTTTCGACACGTTCGCTTCTTAAACTATTATTTCATGATGAAATTAAAAATGTGCCCATTAGTGAAACCTTTTCAATATGTTGCCTTGACTTCGGCTGCATTGACTTTTGCATAATCATCGTTGCCCACTGTAGTTCATTGTCGTAACGGACTCGAATGCTCACATTCGACGGCATCTGGCACTTTGGAGAGGTGTTCTCTTCACGGATGAATTTCGGTTGTCACTGCACAGGGCAGATAGCAGATTTTATTAGATTTTAGATTTAGGTCCTGAGTTTGCGGTGGTCCCTAAAGACCACTGTCTTAAGGGTGAGGGTGTTACGGCTCTTTGGTGTTAGTCCTCTTCGTTGTGCTGGTTCTTCAGTTTGCAGTTGTTTGGTTGAATGACCTGGAGCACTTGTGGCGCCCAGGAGTTCCAGCAGGTCCTCCTCCCCTTGGTTTTGGTGTTTAACTTTATGTTTTACACCCTTCAACATACACACAATAATTTCCACTCATGCACACCCTACATTCATTCATTCATGTTCACTTAAATTATTCTATTATTTAGTTAATATCCTGATTTGGTTGAATATGGCTTAATTTGGTTTTGTTAACCTCCAACACGATGTCCCCCCCGGACCCTGTGGATACGGTACATTTTATTGCCTTTTACTGTGGTCAGCCCGAGGCACACCTGTGAAATAATCATGCTGTCTAGTCAGCATCTCGATATGCCACGCCTGAGATGTGGATTCATTGTCTTGGCAAAGGAGAAGTGCTCACTAGCACAGAATTGTGAACAGTATTTGAGAGAGATGCATAGAAAAATGTTAGATCTTTGAGTTCAGCTCATGAAAAACAGGAGCAAAAACCAAAGTGCTGTGTTGTTGTGAGTGTGCATTTTGCGACAGACTCGCTGTGGCATCCCTGATGAAAAAGCCAACAACACATGTGCAGTAAATGAGTCATGGTCATCTTCATGATATCTTTATACTGAGCCTCTACTGAACAATGGTGGCACACTGCCTTCATCTTATGCACTTGTCTTGTGCGTTTACGTATTTCACAGAGAAGGCCAAGTGTTCCCACACAGGAGACTTGAACCAGAGGCATTTCAAGCTCTTGCTTCTCCTTGGTACTATTGCTAACCAAAGGATGGATGGCAATACCGTCACAAACACTTTCTATCCCTCACTTAATGCGTACCGTGTGGGAAAAGCCTGAAAAACCGTTACACTCCTGTTGTTTTCTGATGTGTGTTTGCTTTCATATGTTTGATATTTTATTAGTAACTAGAAATCTCAGAAGATCTGCCACTATTTTTTCTTGTCTTGGATCTTCTTTACCACTCTTCTTCCTCCTTTTTCCTCCTTGTCTCTTCCATGTCTTTTGTTCCTTATCTGTTCATCTGTTATTTTCTCCTTTTGTCTTTACTTTGCAACGCCACGTCCCTGCTATGCCTCCCCTCCATTCCCTGCTGTGGTTGTCCCTTGTCCTTCCTGCATCTTTTCCCCTCCTTCTACTCTGAATGAAACATTCACAGAAGCCACACCCACTCAGTACAGGCCCGCCCACACGCCTCCTCCCCCCCGACCACCTCCTGCTCCGCCTGCTCCTTCTGGCACCCCTTTGACTTACTCCTCCTCCTCTGATCCCCCACCAGTGTCCCCCAGCCCAGGCGTTGCCCTCCCCTCAGCCCCTCGCGACCTGGTCCCTGTCCTAGTGTCCAGCCGATTTGTCCGACTCAGCTGGCGCCCCCCAGAGGAGACAGGAGGATCCATCCAGACTTATGGCGTTTACTACTCCCAGGATGGTGTTGAAAGGTAAGACAGTTTCCTTGTTTTTTAGTTGTCGCACTGTACAACACATGAAAGAGATGGAAAACACATTAATAAAAAGATTAAATACAAGAAGGAAATGAAAAAATAATAAAAAAAAGAGCCCCTCCTTACTTTTATCCCTGTATTTTCACTGGAAGGGGCGTTGCAAGGGAGGGAGAGAAAGGCTTATTGGGAAGAGGAAGTCACAATGGTGACACCACTTCACAGCTTACTTATCACCGTCCGTTTGACACGAGCAGATCCTTTCACATGTTGGAAGATACTATCTTTATTCTTCATGATGGTCGCAGTGTTTCAGCAGCATGCACCCAATGTTGATTTCTTTATGTTGATGTGTTTGTCCGTCGATGTAAAGAGTACTTTTTCTTTTAGTGCACTATTAATAATTTATGGCAGTGTGTAAGGAAGGAGAATGTTGAGTTCATTTTCTTTAACTTTTTTCCTTCATTATGTCTCCCAAGCGTGAGGCAGGAAGTGAAAGTGAAAAGTGAAGGGAACATCGACAGGGTAAAAGGCTCAGAAAGTGGTGATTAACACTGGCTGTGGTCCAAGCCCCTCAAACACTGCGACCTGCATGATGAATAAAGAACATGTGAAAGGATCTGCTCCTATGAAATGGACAGTGATAACAAAGGCCTGTTTCTCCCCCCCTTACAAAATCCCTTCCAGGGTGCGAGACAACCACAAGGATAAAAGTAAGGAATTTTTCTTTTTTTTTTTTTTGGTAGTGTTTCATTTCATTGTTGTATTTCATCTTTCTACGACTGCATATGGGTCACATGGTATCCTAGTGGTTAGCATGTTTGCCTCACAGTCAGGAGATCGTATATCGTATATCTCCGTTGGAACATCTCTGTATGGAGTTGGCATGTTCTGCCCGTGTGTGTCTCCAAAGATTCCCGCATTCCAAAAACATGCATGCTAGGTTAACTGGAGACTCTAAATTGTCCATAGGTATGAATGTGAGTGTGAATGGTTGTTTGTCTATATGTGCCCTGCGATTGGCTGGCGACCAGTCCAGGGGGTACCCAGCCTCTCGCCCGAAGACAGCTGGCATAGGCTCCAGCATACCCGCCACCCATGTGAGGACAGAAAATGGATATGCATATTTTCAGTATATGCCCATTATGTGTTATATATACACTGGAAGTGACATAGGAGTTCATTTTAAAAAGGGGTCCCTGTGCATGAGGCAACCTCCATAAAGGCATTGTTTGATGAGTTTGGAATAACCTGAACCTCACACCCATTAAACCCTTGTAGGATGAACCAGGACAATTGTGAGCCATGATTTTGTCCAATTTTAGGAACCTCGGACTGTCACAAAATGAGATTATAGTACTTTATTGTTTATGAGTTAACAAGGCCAATGTGCACATGTGCTTGTGATTACCTGTGTGAGTTAGAGGATACAATATTGTGTTGCCCTGGATAAAACTAAATCAGTTGGCTTTATTTGCCCAGCGCAGAAGAATCAATTTTGCGCTCATATCATTTATGCTTGGGAGTCTGTTTTAAAGGTGAGTTTCCACCATCTCAGTTCAAGAGAAGCAAAAAAGACACTTGTCCCATCGCCATGATCTATGAACTTTACACCTTCAATTAATTGGTTTCTGACTGAATGCAGACAGCAAATGAAAATGTCATAAAGGTTTTAGTATCAGTGGGGGCCCCTCTCGTAGTAGGTAGTGTTTTTCTTTACTCCAGCTTTTAATCATGACTGAGAAAATGAAGCAATTGTTTTCTGCATGCGCATCAAGTCCTGAGGCAAACCATTAAAGTTTCTATCGTACATTTGCAACTATTCATACTTAACTTAACAAGCTTAACATGTACTTTTGTTCTCTGTGGTTCTACGTGAGGTTGGTGTGTTTAACTTATCACTGCTTTCATTTTGACATCGCTCCTAAAACTTGTGTACGGTCGGACATGAGAACGTCACAAGATTTCCACAAGGTCTGTTGTATTTTGCACGCCACAACTTTAGGTTAGCGTTGCTTTTTCTTAAAAACTTCAGCCAGAAAGTTTTTTTCCCCAGATGTAAGATTTGTGTATCTATACCAGATTAAGGAATAAATGGCAAGATTTGTTATTTTTAGGGGAGCTAACGACCTACCTCAGGATTACTGCTCCTCTGCCCTCGCCACTTCACAGACAGCAGTTTTACGAACACGTCACTGTTCAACGCCGGATGCTTCCATGTTCATTCAGTGATATCTCATATCTACGGTGGCTGGGAAGTGCAAAACACTTAAACCAACTCTGAAATACGTTAAAATCAGACAAAACAATTTAATCAAAGGAGAAAAAAAGGAACGGATGCCAATTACGGTGGATGTCGTCAATCTAAACATCTGAGTGTGCATGGTGTGTTGCATAAAGACATAGTATAGTTGAAAACAAGTCGATCACACAGCGATGAATGTAGCAGGTGAAGATAGCGCTTCTAACATGTCTATTTGCGTTCATACACCAAGTCAGTCTGCATGAATTCATTCCTGTATGTCAGTTTCACTGCGCTGTTTTTCATTGGACATTACAATGATATGCAGTTCATACTCAGTTCATACCACAAGATGGCACTGTTGGCACACGGATGTTATATTCTACCTGCATGTATCAATAAAGAAGTCGACTTGACTAAATGGTAGAGGTGTCATGAGACACTCAGGAGACGAGACAATACACAAGATTGGGTCTACGAGATGAGACGAGATTTTAACTTTTAAGAAAAGTAGAATGAACAAATATACGACAATATATTGCAATTTACTAATACAATTTCTACTACGTTACACTCTTCTGCACTGCGTGTATGCCTGCCTCCACCCTCCGAGACTGTATGACTGACAAAAGGGCTCACTCCATTCATGCTGTTCTTCTATGGAACAAACTCGTCAAGGTGCTGAAACCAATGCAGTAAACACCTCTTCCTGGTTGTTTGGAGGTGGGAGACGAGGAAAACACACACGCATGCGCATGGCGATGTATGACGCCGTCAAAATGATCAAATTCACTTTCATTTAATGTGTGATTAATTGATCACACAATTAATAATAATTTATTCATCATCATCCCAGGCCTCGTGCCCACAAGACATTTTTTTTCTGAACAGAAATCTTGTCACGTTTTAGTCTCACCCCTTTACTAAATGGCATCCCGTCACATACAATATGGGCCTGGTTGTTCAAAACTCGGTTATTTTAACCACCGGTTAACCCCTAACCAGCGGTTAAATTCTAAACCCGCCATTAGCTAACCGACCTGTTAAGTATGCGTTGTTCACAACTGATTAGTCATGTTGTTAGTTAACTGCACCGTCAAGTTAACCGAGTGGTTGACGTCACTGGTCAGCGCCAATATATCCCACAATTCCTCATTTTGGTGACTTATGGTTTAGCGAAAAATTGATAGCGAAATTATTTAACAAATTAAAAAAATATATTTTTGTTTAGTATATATTATTAATTAAAGTAAGCAATATTTAATATAGTTTCCAGCTTTACAGCAAAATGAACCTCTGGCCCTACGCCGGATACTACTTAACTAATTAAACAGCCTTCAAAGTAAAAGCCCAGACGCGCTTAACTTAAAAATGTTCAAATTGTATTCTGCAACAAATGAAGCTAAACATTTCACGAATTCAAACAAGCAAGCAATTTATGAAGGAGACAATTATATAAAAATGTTTTTGGTTAAAAATATTTTGCTCAGCACAAGCTGTTGGAAAAATACTGAAAGTCGGCTCGCCTTCAAAGTAAAAGTCTTAGGGTTCAACCTAATATTGGTGCCAAGACGATAGTACGTATAATAGCTATTCATGTATAAACCACACATGAGCCATATTTATCAAATGTGTGTTTTATTTGTTATTGTTACACGATTTTACAGAACACAGCGTTCAATACATTGCAAAGGCAAGACGATGTACACCATCAGACATGCTATACTTACAGTTCCTCTGGAAAGCTTTCAAAATAATGTAACTATCGCCTGAAATTGCAAGTTAATAAAAATACAATCTTGGGACGCCGATAAAGCTTCACATAGCTCTATGTACAATTATTCCATGAAAGTAGTTGTTGTTAAACAAGACTAAGATAGAATTTGCAAGCTTAACACGGTTCAATAAAATAGTTTCCTTTCAAATCTAGGCAGTTAAAAGCATGTTTTTCTGTCTTGCAAATATAAATAATTTGTCATGTGCTGAAAAGCTGCAATGTACAGTAAAGTGTGAAGTAATGCATAACCCAGACATCAGCAGCGCACGTAAGGAGACATGACAGTATGGCGTCATGAAGGCAGCGTTGGCTGCAAACTCCATCTTGAGAGTTAACCACCTGTTAAAAAGTTAGCGGTGGTCCTTAGGTGTGTTAACTTTAACGCCAAGTTAACAGCCGGTTAAAGTTAATTGAGTTTTGTACAACAAGATAACATTGCCCTTGAAGTTAACGGTCGGTTAAGTGTACTTAACCGGTGGTTATATAAATAACCGAGTTTTGAACAACCGGGCCATGATCGTGATCCTTAATTATTTAATTTGTGTTACTTTGCCGGGAAATATTTGTTTTAAATAGCGGAAGATGTGTTCCCTCTGGGCACTCTGGGTGTAACTTTACTTTCCCTCGTGAGTTCCAGTTCGACTGTTGCAACTGTTACGACTCCCCTCCTCACCCCGTATGTTACTTTTACATTTTACTTTCGTGCAACAGACCTGGGGCCTAACTTATTAAGCTTGTGTACACACAAAACAGGGTTGAAAAGTTGTGTGCGCCGTTTTCCACGGCAAGTAAGGTATCTGTAAAAACACAACTTGACATGAGATTGTGTGCACCGCTACGCCACCTTTGTAGTTGGCGTAAGCACCTTTTGGAGACATGGCAAAAAGGCGACGCACATTTAAAGTGTTGAGGTGAAATTATATGTTATAAACAAACATGCAATGGATGCCAGTAAAGATTTATTCATCATTGCATGAAAACATCATGCTGGTATTGAGTTAGAACATTTCTGGAACGTGTTGCTATTTGACGTGACACTGATGGATATCATTTGGCATTTATCACAAACACTAATATGCGCAAGCGTGTAGTATCCCCACGAAAAGATAAATAAAAATACACAATGCAGCGCTTGAATACTTCATTTTATTTCATAATCATGATAATATTTTGTGTTCAACTAATATTAATTGTAACAAACATCAGGTTGTCAATTAAATCATTCCAGGCATTAAATTTACACGACACAGAGCTAATATGTCCTTAATGCGCCGTATATCGCCGTTTGTCATTGCATATGTCCAGTATGTCATCAATGGCAACATGTATTTGTCTTACCAAGGCTTTTATTTGTGTGGATAGTGTCAGGGTCGTGTGCGTAAACGTACTCTTTTGTTGTGCTTAGAAATAACATACAGTAGTTCCTCATAAAAGAATTATAATCTACCAAATATGTTGATGGTGTTAATGTCATCATTAAGTTCAATATTTTTAAAATATCCGTCTGGAATTACAGCAAATAATTTTCGACATAACTTAATTCCTGTTTTTGAGTCATTGCGTCCACCCTTAAATGAAACCGATTTTGCGAAGCTTCTAGTCATCTAAAATGTGCTATCAATTAGGAAAAATGGAAATGCGTGCCTTGATATCCGACCACTGCATAGTGGACGCTACTTGTGTCCTCCAAATATTATTTTTTTACGGGCCTCCAGCTTCCACCTCAGTTTCGGTGAAGTTCTGCTTGTCTTTGGCGTCTCAACAGCCGTGATTCAGGAGAACCGAGCAGTCAAGTGTCATTAAATATGGACGCCGCTGTGCATTGACCATTTATGGCGAATTGATGGCGTGGAGAGGGCGTGACGTGGGGTGGAGTTGCGTACGCACATTTGGACAGCAGGTGAAGCACAAATTGCATGAATGTGTGCGTACAGCACTTTTTTTAGGTCTGAATATTTTTGTCCGTAAACACATTTTGGGTTTCTGGAAATCTGGCGTATGCAGACTTTTAGTCAGATTTCTACGCAGAGTTTTATCGATGAGGCCCCTGACTAATTGTTATTTATTTGGGTTTGTGTTTTATGACCTCTTATAAATTGAAACAGGGACACCAGCTTGGATTGCTGCTTTTAATCGTCGCATTATTTAAGGTAAACAGCGTACGCACTATATGGAACGCATTAATAAATATTTAAGGTAAACAGCGTACGCACTATATGGAACACATTAATAAATATTTAAGGTAAACAGCGTACGCACTATATGAACGCATTAATAAATATTTAAGGTAAACAGCGTACACACTATATGGAACGCATTAATAAATATTTAAGGTAAACAGCGTACGCACTATATGGAACGCATTAATAAATATTTAAGGTAAACAGCGTACGCACTATATGGAACGCATTAATAAATATTTAAGGTAAACAGCGTACACACTATATGAACGCATTAATAAATATTTAAGGTAAACAGCGTACGCACTATATGAACGCATTAATAAATATTTAAGGTAAACAGCGTACGCACTATATGAACGCATTAATAAATATTTAAGGTAAACAGCGTACGCACTATATGAACGCATTAATAAATATTTAAGGTAAACAGCGTACGCACTATATGGAACGCATTAATAAATATTTAAGGTAAACAGCGTACGCACTATATGAACGCATTAATAAATATTTAAGGTAAACAGCGTACGCACTATATGGAACGCATTAATAAATATTTAAGGTAAACAGCGTACGCACTATATGGAACGCATTAATAAATATTTAAGGTAAACAGTGTACACACTATATGGAACGCATTAATAAATATTTAAGGTAAACAGCGTACGCACTATATGAACGCATTAATAAATATTTAAGGTAAACAGCGTACACACTATATGGAACGCATTAATAAATATTTAAGGTAAACAGCGTACGCACTATATGGAACGCATTAATAAATATTTAAGGTAAACAGCGTACGCACTATATGGAACGCATTAATAAATATTTAAGGTAAACAGCGTACGCACTATATGAACACATTAATAAATATTTAAGGTAAACAGCGTACGCACTATATGGAACGCATTAATAAATATTTAAGGTAAACAGTGTACACACTATATGGAACGCATTAATAAATATTTAAGGTAAACAGCGTACGCACTATATGAACGCATTAATAAATATTTAAGGTAAACAGCGTACACACTATATGGAACGCATTAATAAATATTTAAGGTAAACAGCGTACGCACTATATGGAACGCATTAATAAATATTTAAGGTAAACAGCGTACGCACTATATGAACACATTAATAAATATTTAAGGTAAACAGCGTACGCACTATATGGAACGCATTAATAAATATTTAAGGTAAACAGCGTACGCACTATATGGAACGCATTAATAAATATTTAAGGTAAACAGCGTACGCACTATATGAACGCATTAATAAATATTTAAGGTAAACAGCGTACGCACTATATGGAACGCATTAATATATAAAGCTGTTTAAATATATAAATTTGTTTTCTGAAATGTTAATTACTTTCTTAGTGTTTTGAGCATCCCGGCCACCGACAAAACGGAAAGAGATTGGTTACCACTTCCTGTAAATCTGGGATGCACCTTCTAGTTTGGGTAATTGGAATTTATTTCAGTTTTTGAAAGTGTTTTGCACTTCTCAGCCACATATCCAATTCTTCATTACTGTTTGCTGACAACCATTACCGCGTAACCGGTTGAGGAGACGTGTCTCTATGCACCTCTGAGCGGTGGCGGGGCTGGAGCCAACCCTTTACTCCTGATCAATCGCAACAGAGGCAGAGTCATGAAGAGGGAGAGGCTGCCAATCCGAGTGTTTTGGCCCGAGGGAGAAGAAGGCACTTTTGCCCTTGACACAACCTTGATATTTATAGTGTATTGTTTTAAAAGAAACTTACTATCGTGCCACTTGTATTGTGTAACATCGGCACCTTGCATTTTATACGGCATGATGTTGCACCGCAGTGTTCCTCTCGGTTTATGATTGGGTGGGCTCGTGGGGTTGTGGCTTACGACTGTGGACACATGAACGCACGCAGCCTAGCCAACTGTAATGTGATCATTCTGCCAGTTTACATTGGGGTTGCACGTGCACAGTGGGTGTGTATGGGAAGGGTGGATTAAAGGGGGGAGCTTGGTAATAGGGTAAGTGGATGGACGAGCATCGACACAAACACACCACACACACATGCATAATGCGATTGCGCCTCTGCACACGATAGTGATCATTTGAGAGATTGTAAACGTGTAGAGACAAAAACCACATGGCAGGGGAAACACTGCACTTATTCTCTTTATTTGCTGCGTGTAGTCATTGCTCAACACTTATTTCTTTTCATTCCTTTATTGCTGCTTTATGAAACACAAAAAAGAAAAAGTGCCTCAAAGACAGCGCCGCGATTAAATAGAAAATTCAAATCAAATGAAAACATTTCTGTGCAGTCTAATTAAATAAGACATTAATACTCAATAGATTGTGTCGTCTAAATGAGACAAAAAAAGTGCAATAGAAATATTCAATTAAACCCGATAGACAATCTACTTTCTAGTCTATTAAATACACAAAGTACTACATTAGGATTGGGTTTGGGTTAGAATTGGGATTGGGGTTACAGGTTTGGAGTCAGGGTATGTTATTACTGTGCAATCTAAAATCTTTTAGCCTAAAAAAAGAACAGTATGAAAAATAATAACATTGGGACCACAGTTTTGACATATTGATTTAAAAATCTGATGCCAGATGGAAGAAAACTGTCCTTCTAGATGTCTTTGCACAGATGCTTCTGCATTCTCTACCTGACTGTATGAGAGAGAAGAGAGTGAGAAAAGGGTGAGGAGTTTTTCATGATGCAGCACCCACTTCGAATTCATCTGTGGCTGCGCTGGATATCTCTTGCAGGGATGACAGTGGGTCACCCTCTCTGCTGTTGTTAGAGTCCTAATCTATCTCTCTCCGGTACACTGATAACACAGTCATAGATGTCTTGGAAAGTCCTGCCCTCCTCGGTTTTGAGATGGAGGGGCCTTTGGTCTTACGAGCTAATTTAGGTGTGAGAGCCGACTTACACCAAATTTTGACTGACATCACAGTCTAGGAACAAAACTCATCCGTAACCCGAGGACCACCTGTATAGATTTTTGATGCTGGTGTTAACAAGTTCCAGGATGCAATAAGCCAAGGTTGTATGTACAGTCGTTAGTAGACATACAGTACTATGCTAAAATCTCTTGCATTGATGAATGCGCCTTAGGTTTTCCTAGCCACTTGTGCATTCGCCAGAGGGGAGGCATATACACTGCTGTCATT
This sequence comes from Dunckerocampus dactyliophorus, assembly GCF_027744805.1. Taxonomy (NCBI): domain Eukaryota; kingdom Metazoa; phylum Chordata; class Actinopteri; order Syngnathiformes; family Syngnathidae; genus Dunckerocampus; species Dunckerocampus dactyliophorus. Next base: position 6,376,265 of record NC_072835.1, on the reverse strand, counting down.
TTTGGTGGAAAGTAGAGAGGTTGATGTTTGACCACCAGGAACTCTACATCATGTTGAGATTTTATTTTAGCATCACTCCACAATGACTTGTTTGTGTAAATAGCGAGGCTGCCACTCCTGTGCTGATCAAAAGCTGAAGCACTGTGTTGCTCTGTGTAGCGCAGGGGTGCTCACACTTTTTCATCCTGTGAGCTACTGTTAAAATGACCAAGTCCCAAAGACCTCTTACTATAAACACAGAAAATATATGTATTTAGTATATTTATTAGTATGAGTATTCATGTACATTGTGCATGTATATCTAGCATGCAATTTACAAGTGAAAATGATCCACCTTTACTATAAAACACAACAAATCTAACTTTGAAACTTCTATACTAAATACTAATTAATTTCTCTTGGCGATAAATAAAGTATCTAGCTAGCTAGCTATCTAGTATGTCACATTCACAGTTCATCAAATCACAATTCAGTTCAATATGACAATAAATATAATTACACATAATTCTTCAATAGCTCTGTACATAATGTGAGTAGTATGTCAGTCAAAATAGCTACATAGCGTTCATGATACATAGTTCATGTATTACGTCCCGTTAGCATTTGCTGCTGAGGCCATGCGGTATTGCGTTAATGATTCTATTTTTACATTGTGACATAGTAAAACAGTCAACAGCCAGCCAAAGATTTTATTGTGTCCATCAGGTTTAAAGGGGCACGTTTCTGTAACTTCACATTGTTCCATTGGTGCACAGGGCCTGTGGTTTATAAAAAGTGGTTGATCCTTGGTCTTGAAAGTATATGAGACCTCCTGTATTTGTGAGAGTGCTGCTGAAAATGACATGGTGTAAGTGTTGTATACTAACACTACTGTATGTCAGATATGGTAGTTTTATCCTTTCATTACATCTCTGCTGCACACAGCGGCTCTAAACGTTTAGTAAAAACCCTCTGGGTGACATTGTCAAGTCCCCCGCTGATGTTAAATGGTAACCTCTGACAGTCAAAGCTCCAGCTGAATGCTTTCACATCCAGGCTTTTAAGCTTTGTTACCTGGGGGACTGACCAGCCTGCAGCGTTTTTGGAGCGTCAGGAAGGACTAAAGAGCCTTTGAGTTTTCTTTATGAAAGAACACAGAATCTGTCAGTTGTTAAAGGCTTACGGAAAGAACAAAAAAGATTTACAGATGATTTTGTCTGTGCTAATGACTTTGATAGTAATTACATTACATACAACAAATGTTATGACTGTCTCTGAACTGTATGACTACCGCTTTTGAGTTGCTTTTGAGTTACTGTCAGCAAAACTGTGGAAGTGCACCTTAACATTACAAAGTAAGACATCGAACTGGAATTATTATTATTTCACAAGACAGTAATGCCAAAACGTACAAATTAAATGAACTATTCCAACTGAAACGGCGTTGCTCTTCACACAATCAGAAGAGGAATATAAATATGAAAAAGTCAGTTGTTAGACATGACACAAAGCACCTGGCAGCTACATGCAGCTCATGGCAGGTGGCCTTATTTCTTGCTAGAGCAGGAACGTAATAATAATGGCTTCTTACGGTCTATTAAGCTGTACAGATGGTGCTCACATATACTCTTTCACAGAAAGGAGGTGATATTCATGATCAGCTGCTAGTTAACCACCTCTCTGCATTTTATGATGCTTGATACTATGTGCAAGTGGGGGAGGGGTGTGTTGAACATGTTAGACCAAGCATGGGCAAACGACGGCCCGTAAAGCTTTTTGATTTGGCCCGCACAATTTTTCCAAATTTTTTTTATTAAAATCAAAGCTGTTGCCGGCGAGAGGATTTGCAGTGCCATTTTGAAACGGTTTCTGGACTAGAGGTTTTTCAAGCGACTGCCTCGCAGAAAAAAACGATGCGTGACGGAGAAGCAAGCTTTATGTGATAAACTCTGTGATTCAACTCTTATGAGCTATATTTGTTATTATTATATTTGTCCAAACAAATGTACCTTTAGTTGTACCAGGCGTTAAAATAGATCAATAAACTGAAGAAACAAAGGTGGTCTCATGTTTTTTTCCATGACTGTATACCCTTCTGTATATACAGTATAAGGGGCAGCATGGCTCAGGTGGTAGAGTGGTCGTCTCCCAACCTAAAGGTTGCGGGTTTGATCCTCCGTCCTCCTGTGATCATGTCAAAGTGTCCTTGGGCAAGATACTGAACCCCCAGTTGCTCCTGATGCTGCGTCCTCAGTAGTAAGTATGCTAGCAGAGTCAAAGCATTTTGCGTGCCTTGGAGGTGGAAAAGCGCTATACATGTGTGTCAGTGAGGAAACGGTAGCTCTTTCTGTTGTAGAATAGACCACAGTCTTCCATGAAACAGCAATGAATTAATGAATTCATTAGTGTCTGACAAACCGCGATATAGCGATGGATTGATAATCGAACCGCAATATTGTGAGGGAGAATTGGGTATATAAATATTTTAGTGCCCACTTTTCCTCAAAGTAGAGCTTTTACAAAAAGCTACTCAGAGAAACCCAGGCTTTTGCAAGCAGAGTAAAAGAGGTTTTCGATGCTGCGAACAAAACAACTGAAGAGGGTGAAATAAATAATGAAATGGTCTGACATTTGCGTTTTCTGAGTATCAGAGAGAAAGAGCAGGAGAAATAAGAGAGAAAAAAAGACTTTTCTGTCAGTGGGTTACTTGTTTTGCAGGATGCAGACTCACCTCAAACACTGGCTTTTGAAGAACAAACTGACTTCACACAGAAGATCTGCTGGTTCAATCCATGTCCAGCTTGGAAGGCCTTTCAAGCTTCAACTTACATGAATATTTGGGTTCAGGAACCCTGAGAACTGTATCTTTGCACTTACCTCCTTGCTTCTGCTGTTGGATTCAAAGTCAGTTTGCCATCTGATTAGTGTTTAAATGCTCAGGCATAGCAATAATGGTTCTGATGGTCAAAAGTCAAGTGTAAGCTTAAAGTTCCTTGCTTTGCTTTGACCCAATGTGCCCAAGGCTATTGTGTGTACCACTGAGTCAAAGTTGGGGTTGAAAAAGAGGATGTTTGCAGGTGACAGTCAGCCTTCAGCAGACCTTCAGCTTTCTCACTAAGGCAGTTGTCATCGTGGAGGTGTGTTTTGGTATCACTGGCATCTTGTGAATAGTATGCGGCCCAGATTCCAAAAGAAGCGGATCTTGCTCTGTTTCAGAAAGTCTGGGTACGTGTGGGAATTCACAGCTCCCCAACCGTGTCTCTTTCATTTTCAATGTAATCTACATCTGCACTTTAAAACAAAAACAAAGTATCAGGTTCCTCTCAAACAAGAGCACTCTCCCCCAAAGCTGATCATCTCTATGTTGAAAATGACCATATAGTCCGCAGTTTTTGGAAGATCAATATGAATAATAATTTGAAGATACATAAATGAAAAATCCTGCACCGGATGTCTGGAGATGCACCAACATTTTATTGGACCTTTCTTGGTCTCACCTCCTAGGTGACCTCAGGATCTCATCCCTGCTATATAATGTAAGATAATGTTGTCCTGATGGCTTTGTCGAGCTGGAAAGTTTACTGAGGCATTTTGCCACTTAGTATGTAGCTTCCAGGATTAGATTCAGCACCTCTAAATCTGAATCCATGGTTCTCATTTGGAAAAGGATGGATTGCCTCCTGTGTTGGGAGCATGCAAAGTCCTCCTTCTGGTGGAGGAGTTTATGTATCTCAGAGTTTTGTTCACGAGTTAGCGAAATATAGATTGCACGATTGACAAAAGTATCAGTGTAGCAGGAACACAGCTGCTGTATCGGACTGTCATGGTAAAGAGAGAGCTGAGCCAAAAGTTAAATTTACCGTTCCATCTTTGTTCTTACCTTACCTGTGGTCAGAATATTTGGGCAGGGGCCGAAAGAACAAATTTGCGGATACAAGCAACAGAAATGAGTTTCCTTCGCAGGGCAGCTGGGCTCTCCTTAGAGATAGGGTGAGGAGGTCATCCGGGACGGACTCAAGGGTAGAACTGCTGCTCCTCCACATAGGGAGAAGCCAGATGATATAGCTTGAGCATCTTATTTAGGACGCCCTAATGAGGTGTTCCAGGCATGTCCAACCAAGGAGTCCCTGTGGTCAACCTCTGACTCACTGGAGGGATTATGTCTCATACCTGGCCTGGGAATATGTTGATATCCACTTGGTGGAACTGGAGTAGATGACTAGAGACAGGGAATTCTGGGCATCCGTGCTTAGACCGCTGCCCTGGCAATCTGTACCCTGATGAATTGAAAGAAAATAAATAGCTGAATGAATGCGTAGATGGATGAGTGAATGGATGGACGGACGAATGCTTGGGTAGTGATTCAGTTATGCTGGTAACAGAGAAACAATGAAGCATCCTCCCCCATTATGCTTGGTGCATGGCGTAAGTAAAAAATAGCAGATGTTCTACAGCAACAGCAAATAATCCGTTCTTAATTAGCTGTATATCGATATGATACATCATAGTCTATTCATATGATATATCATAGTATATTGTTATGCATCGCCAGGCTGGACGGCAATACTGCACTGTGAAATAGAGATTGGTGACATGAGTTTGATATTCACATTCTCATTTCACGTCTCATCAACAGGCACGACAAAGACATTTAACCCTCGGGTTAGCAAGAAGTGGGATTCATTTTTTAAAGCTGGAAATTCATTTGAAATAAATGCACTTTGGCAGCAGTCATTTGCAGTATGCAGTAGGAAAGAAAAAGACTGGTCTTTGTCACGTGTCGTATGTACAGCAAAATTGGTCTCTGTGTTTAACTCATCCTCTTGAGGAGCAGTGGGCAGCCATTGTGCGGGGCCTGCAGACCACAGCCGGGTTGTAGGTCAGCATCTAGGCCAGTCAAGCATTCGCGTGTGGGGAACCCTGGGGGCAATGTGGGGTAAAGTGTCTCGCCCAAGGACACAAAAACAGTGACTGGGATGAAGGAGGCAGGATTTCAACGATCCTCAGCAGATATTAAAGCATAGGACCCTTAGCACTTTAGGAATGAAAAACTGCACCTATTTCTACTATAAAGCCCTAAAAAGAACCTCCAAAAATGCCAACAGTGTTCTATGAACAACTGATCTGTATATAAACCAACCTACGACGTTGTTATTGTAGCAGCTAACACAAACAACTATTTGTTTCTAACATAGCACCCCACACCACAACCGAGTGTTGTTCAAAACAGTGCAATAGGACACCAATCTGTACTGACTAGGAAACAAGAAGAAGCATATGAACAACTACGAATAGACAACCACATTTTCGGTAAAATATTAGCCCACTGTGTTGGGATATCATTTGCTATATGGTCCCTGTATCACAATCAATATCATGACGACTTACTCGATGGACAGTTGTCCGTCTGGTCTCGCTGGTCTGGGGCATCTTTTCCAGTTTATTTTGGGTAGGTGGAAAAAAGTTTCTCTTACGGCAGGGTTTGCTAGCGCTAACAATTCTTTGTTTGTTGTGATGCAATCTCTTGGAGCAATGTCGTCTTCGCCATACACACAAAGCATTTCCATCGATGGTAACACTGTATGCCACACTCCAATTCCGTCGGCATGGCTTGATAAGCTCCACATTTACACCACCAAGTCATGCCCCCCATCTGCTACGAAGTTTCACTCTCTCTTCTTGTGGACTCAGCTTCTAAAACCTGTAGATTATCCTCAGTATCCTTCGGGCTCAAAAATAAAAGGTTCTGGATCCTCATTTGTCCAAAATTAGTCGGCGGTGGCGGATCTCACAAATTCTGCCATGATTAGTAGTAGTCAACAGACACACGCTTGACACGCTACTGTTGTTGGTGGAAGGAGCACTAGATGTGAAATCATTGCGCCCAGGAAAGAAGTTCCGGTAATGTTTAAAAATACGGCAAAATACTTTAAATATTGCATGTTATCATGAATGTACCTGTTAATGTGCATCATCACAGCATGTATAGAAAACGATAAAACGTTGTTGGAGGTTTTTTTAGAGAGCTTTATAGTTGAAATAGGTGTGTCCCATGACGTGCATTGTTAGCTCCCTCATGCTAACGTGTGCTCATCTTTCACATAACGGTTTTGGATGGTGGGCAAAATTCCAAAAAAAGTGCAGTTTCCCTTTAAATGTCCTAAAATCTTCTGTATCCCATTTTGTGTTTCATTTGAACTGAAATCCCTAAGTAAGACAAAACATGTTTTGAGTTACTTACTGCAAACAAACATTCAAACAAACATTCAGGCACTCATTAGCAGATCAAAAGTTTAAGACCATAGATCAGAAAAACCCGAACCCCTCCTAAAAGGAAATAACATTTTCAAAAAGGAACTCAATAGTTCAATCACCTCAAAAATGGGTTTGGGCATGCTTGATGCCAGTGTTTCCAGGAGGCTAGTGGGAATGTTGCTGTAGGTGGTGAAGATGGCTTCATGAAGGGCATCCACTGGAGCTGAAACTGTAAACGTCCCTTGCCATCCATCCCCCAAATATTCTCAAAACATTTTCTGTCCCACTCCCATTTCTTCTTTTTTTTGAATTTTGAAGCTCTACTTAGAACCTCCTTAAGATCCATTAGTGCAAAATATAAATTCTTAAATAAATAATGTTTTCAACTGTTTTTAAGATTTTGATCAGGAGTGTATATGAAACATTTTGGAGTAAGTGTCATGTGACTATCCCAGGATATGGCTTCCGTCACAATAGCAAAGTAAGACGCTCAATAAATGTCATAAATGTTTCAATGATTTTCAACGAATGTATGTTCTTTACTCCAATCCAAAGTACATTTGTGCGACACAAAAAAAGTGCCAAGTTGACTTCTTTTCAAATAAAGAATACATTTAGCATGAACAATGTAACATAATCTTTGCCAAAAATTAGTGGTATTTTCGTCATTTTTCTATGGCAACTGGAAAAAGTGGTGTGCAGTTTGTATTTGACGCTGCACTGGCAAGTGTCATCAGCTGCTGCTTTTGTCTCATCTCTGCAGTGGTGATTAGACATCTGCAGTGGCGCTGTAATCTGAGGATTAACGGTAGTTAGCGAGGGATTACATAGATTACTCCCGTGATTATCTGCATTGTTGCAAAATAAAATGTGGCTCTCTTGTTAATTCTGTAATATGTTAAAATGTAAACTTCAACACAGTCCAAATGGTGCATTTACCACATCACTGAATGGACAACAACTGATGTTTTTTTTGGAAAAAAAATAAATAAAATAGCATTTTAGTATGTTTGATTTTTCAAAAAAGTGTTTTCCTGCCACAGGGAGAGGTCAGTAAACGTGTCAGAGCCCGAGTCTTTGGAACTGACTGTTTCCAACCTGAAGCCAGAGGAGAGCTACAGCTTCAGAGTTGTGGCTTACAACGATGTGGGACCAGGAGAAAGCGCCGCCCCCCTGAGAATCACAACCAAACCCGATCGTAAGATATAAAAAAGCCATGCATCTTATGTCTTTTCAAGTGTTTGGAAATCATGACGCAGTAAATTAGCAAAAACAGCACATATACAAAGATCAGTATACTGTACATAACTTTTTTTTATTATAACAAGTGTATTGCACAACACAATAGCAACAGAACCAATGTTGTAATCCCAATCAGGAAAAAACTGCTCAGCAACATAATGTACAACAGTTGTTTCACATCAATACGCATTTTGAAGGCATGCAAGTGTACATGAAATAACCGGTAATTTGTATTTTTTTATTATTATTTTTTTATTATTAAGACGTACATCAAGATGTTGTAGTTTTTTACTGCTGACTCGGTGCTAAACAGAGGCTGTATTATAAACCCTGCACCCAGTGACTATAGATGACGTGCAGTAAACTGAATAGGTACGTTCATTGGAACATTCGGGTATGTTCTTTGTTTGGCATTATTGTGTGCCATCACATGTCCAACAAGCATTTTTCAATGTACTAGTTTACTTGGGGTTTCTTATTGCTTTATTCCTCCTGAAAGAATCTACTTGCACTTCTCTACGGTATTTACCATGAAACCATGGGTTGTTCTGGAAGAGAGCTGTGCAGTCAGTTTGTAAACTATGCTGTCTGTTTTTGCAGTCCAGGTTCCCAGCAGGATCGAGTCACTACGTGCTGAAGCTCTTTCTCCAACTTCCATCCAGATCAACTGGGAGCCTCCCAACGCTCCAAACGGACCCATTCTGGGATACAGGGTGCTATGGACCGAGAGCTTATCAAGCAAGGAACAGGTGAGTCTCGTGACACACGTCATTCTACTGGATGCAGAATCACCCCCCAATGAATGGAATATTTGAAGCATGGAGTTCTGCTGAATGGCAAACATCCCATGTCACTGTGTGTACATTCACTGAGCACTTGAAACAACTCCTGTACATGCATATACTTGTACTATACTAACATATACTGTGTAGTTTGACTGGACCCATAGCTTTAATTGCAGCTAACCTCTGCATAAATCCACTGGCTGCCGTCAGCCATCATTTCCCTTATGTGGCGAAGGTTGAGGGGGATTAGACTGACGAAATTGAAATGAACGTGCAGACTCTGACTCGTTGATTAACCTAATATGCATGTTTTTGGAATGTGGGAGTTTTAGGACTACATAAACATGAAACTATCTAAAAAAACTTTAGACTCTTTTCTTTCATCAGAAAAAAAAGTTTGTTTCTAGCCTTTTTGGGTCTTTAGATATTAATATAAGATAAACATAGGCTAGTGTCAGCAAAAACAGAGAAAACAAGCTTTTTCTGCAAAGAAGCAAATTCAGGCAGTGACGGTGGGGTCTGCTGGATGTGGGGATGAATCCCTGCTGCTGACCGAGCCAGACAGAAGCCACTCGTCAGAAGAATCAGGCTGAACTTGTTCCGGTGTCGCACCACATGGCTCAGCAACGCTAACCACCACCTTGTTGCTTCGGCTGCCATTGTCAACTGCATTTGTGTCTACGTCACCTGCATCACCCATGTCACCTCTATCTTTCGTGATCGTGTCACTGCTAAAGGCAGATCCACCGCCAGACAAGCTCTGTGACAGTGTTAGCTGCCTGTAATTTATCCCGCTCGATTTCTGCGTGTGTTTTGGAAATTTTCCTCTCTCACCCCACAATCCGTCTTCTTCATAGACAATCTGTTGCTGCCGGTTGGAGGAAAAGAGAACTGTTGTCCCCAACTGGGACAGAAATACATTCACACAAGTCAGAAATTCTCACACAAGATGAATAAGACTTTGATCTGTAGCTCTCGCGAAAAAAAGCAATAGACGTCTTTGGCAGTCAACGTTACTCTTTGAAAAGACGTCAATAGACGTCTTTGGCAGTGAAAGAGATAATTACGTTAAAATTTTTAGCGTCATTAATGCATGTGCATGATGTCAAGGCACACCTCTCTTTAATGACAGCAGATGAAGCGACAGTAGCTTCCCCACAGTCTCTTCAATAACTTTATTTTGACCTGAACACATAAACAGCAGTGCAATTCCAACACCCTGTGTGTGTCTCCAACACACAAACACGTCTCTTAGTCCGCTCTCCTGGGAAAGACTCTTCTCCATTGTCACTAGCTGACAGGGAGGTACATTCACCAATGGATCCATGAACATTTAACATCACTTTTACCTTTGTTTAACGCTCTTGTTGGCAAAAAGACAGCGATGAGCAGTGAGGGAGCAGGGGAAGGGAGAGCCACACGGACATCACCTTCGTGTTTTGTCATGAGTTATTTCTTAAATTCAGTAGTGTTTTTCACCTTCTTTATTAAAATGCTGGAACTAGCAACTTTCTTTAGCTATATTGTGGGAAGAAAAGCTGTGTTAGTTAGCAAAGAGCCGGAGACAACCGCTGATGATGTCATAGACGGGTGGTGGAGGTGGGGATCAATGACTTCAGGGTGTGAGTTGAGAGCACATTTTTTATGAAAGACACATTACGAACACAGTTGGACTCATGTAGTGTATTAATAACGTGACAAGACTGAGTCGCATCAAATTCTTTGTTTGGGCATTTGGGCATTGAATGAAACAGACTGTTTGTGTAACATTCGCATATGAGTTTGCCAAATGAATGTGTCGTACAGGATACCACACTATTTTGTCTACTAAGTACAGTAGTACCTCGCATAACGTAAACCTCCTTTTACATAAATTCCACAGAACATAAAGAATTTATGTTTTTAAGTTTTTGCTTCGTATTACAGAAGAAATTCCATATAACATAAAGCGTCAAGTCAGTGCAAGTCTTTTTTTTTTTTCAATCAACTTTATTTATGCCTGAAGTCGGTGCAAGTTCAGACTAACACTTGGTGACGCCTTCTGACGCATCACGCTCTCATTGGCTGATTTTCGGGGCACCGCCTCCGCTCTCGTCTCATTGGCTGATTATCGGGGCATTTACATGTATTTACATGTGTTTTACGCTTCGTATAACATAAAAACCCTGTAACATAAAGGTTCTCGGAACGGATTATTTACGTTGTAGGGGCGTCTACTCTATTGTGAAATTTGGGTGTGTGGCTGAATAAAAAAACAATGGTATTAGCATATCAAAGGATAAAATATAACAGTTAAGCCCAGTATTGTTTGAGAACCGAGACAGTGTACGAAAACACAGGCGTTCGAAAACCGAGGTTTGACTGTATTTACATTTATAAATTTGTATAATTTTTTTCCTGGTCTTGAGTTTTTTTTCAGGAGTGTACATTGGCGTACACCATCTGGCTCGCAATTACAGAATATGCGTGATCTGTCTGTGGTCACACACTTCCCATTACAAAAATCTGAATTGTGTCACTTGAAAGATCTGTTGTAAATCCAGTAGAAGACATATTAATCAACACACAATTCATATTTTCAAAAAGGTGTCTGGTCTTTGTCAATATACTGTACAGTATGAAGAAGTCTAAAGTCCTATGAATGATCTGTGTTCAGAGTGTCAATGTCAGTGGATTGAACTACAAGATGGAGGGACTGAATAAATTCACTCAATACGTGGTCTGCGTTTTGGCAGTCAACCGCTTTGGACCTGGACCCACCTCAGAGAGCATCATTGTCACCACCCAATCAGATGGTGAGTGCTGTACCTCTTCATTTATCTGCTGTTGGTAACTAGATGTCAGCAACATGTTATTATGTTATAAACCTTCAACCAACCAGCTTATGCAGACATTTCTACCACAATAATTATTATAATCAATCATACCATTTCAAGTCAGTACGCAAACGTGGCCATCGTCTTGATGTGTATGATCTGCTACGTATGACGCGTCACGGTTGGTGGCTTATGTGAATGGTTGGTGTGTGTGTGTGCGCTGCAAAGGCAAAGATCAGCTGTGCACACTTCAATGTTGTGTTTTTCTGTTGTCAGTCATTTCACTTGGGACCTTGGGTCTTTTAATTAAGGTCTTCTCAGTCTGACACTAATAAAGTTCACACACACAAACACACACACACACATATATATACTGTATATATACATATATATATGAATTTTTATCACATAATATTAGGTAACGCATCATAACATTTATTACAAAACAGATTTATTTCACAAATGCTGGGAGCCTTAGTATACTAATTTGGTGGCAATGCGTGGCAGACCCAAGTGCTTGGAAGCAGTAAGGTCAAAGTGGAATGTTGCTCTAAAAAGGTTTAATTCCAAGATGTAGAAACACCGGATCCAAAATACAAAGCTACAGCTTGAAGTCCAGAGAAAACACAAAACAGAAACAAAGAAGGAACCCTCTGGAGAAGTCAGCAGGTCGGTTGGGATGGTAAGCCCAGCGGTGTCATTGGAACCCATCCAGGGGGGCGGCTGGGACGGCAAGTCCAGCAACATTGACACCCCTCTGGGTGCTTGGCCAAGGAGGAGTTGGAGGAGTCGTACGCCATTGCTGCAGGTGAGCAGGATAGTGCCTTGGCCTGCTGGAGGCGGCCACGTCCATGGAGCCGAGCAAGAACTGGAGCCGGCTGGCGCAGGCATGTACGCAGAACTGGGACAAGAACTGGAGGTGCTTTGTCATCGGCCTTACATTGAGCACGAGCACCTGGCCTCGGTTTTGTGTTGCGCTTGAGCCGGAGGTGATCCAACCTTAGACCTGCGTGGACTTCAGGGTGAGAGTTGTACTAAAGACACATCACAAACACAGTTGGACTCACGCAGTCTATTAATAACGTGACAAGACTGAGTCGTGTCAAATGTTTTTGGACACTTGATTCCGCTGAAAGTATCGTGAAATTTGGGTGTGTGATCCAAGACGGCTGAATAAACAAACAATGCTATCAGCGTACCAAAGGATCAAATATCACAGTTAAGCCCAGTCCGGGAATAATATGAAAACAGAGGCATTCCAAAACCGAGGTTTGACTGTACGTATTTACATTTATAAATGTGTATAATTTCCTCCTGGTCTTGAGATTTTTTTCAGGAGTGTAGAATGGCGTCCAGCTTCTGTCATGCGTGATCTGTTAGCAGCCAATGTGATCACACACTTCCCATTAGACAAATCTGAATTGTAGCTGGAACTGCTGTAGCTGATGGCAAGCAGGCACCGCCTCTTCAGTATACATAATGCTCATGCCCCAAACTGCCACTGACTGGGATAATACAGTTTTAAGGCCCCCTGCATTAGTGAAATAAATCTCCTATTGCAATAAATGTTACTAAGCTTTAGTTGCTGTCTCTTGCATGAATATGACGAGGCTGTCAACTTCAATTTGAAGTCCTGGGAGGTGCTCAGATAGGAAAGTTGTCATAAATAACATGCATGCATAGAAATTAAAAGAATATAATGTGTGCTGCAGCAGCGGCAGCACACCGTGATTCGAGTGACCATATTGTGCATCTCCGCATCTGTCGCTCTGTGATAACCAAGACTTGTGGGCTAATTACGTTGCTCGCTCGCTCTCTCTCTCTTGCACACACACACACACACGTGCGCACAAACACGCATACACACACCCATAATGAACAGCTGGATCAACAGATAGGCTGTAGACAGTTAATCAGGTAGGTGGTTGGACAGACTACACTGAAACCACAACATTCAAACTGTCTCTTGATTCTTCTAACCATCATCGTAGTTGCATCACTTTGCTCACCTGATTATTTCTTCTCTTCCCAACCGCTCGGATATTTTTTTTTTTATTATAACTTTATACTGATATTATTACTTATTACAGGTAAAATGCATGTTTTTTTTTCATTTCCAACTTTTAAAAATGTATTAAATTGTGTGAATGCAGAGAAGGATATCAAATTTTACACCATTTTTCATCTGTTTATTTCTCTGCTTTTTGTTCTTATTTGACCTAATTGTTAGCTAACGACCACTTTTCTAAACCGATTCAAACCAATTCAAAGTCATCTATCAGGAAAAAGAAATCCTACATTTACTGTAATTTCATATTTTCTGCAACAATTTTCCAATAGAAAATGAATGAACAATTTTGGGGGAAAATGATTCTACATGTTCCTTTACTGGAACATTCTGCTTGGGTGACATGGCTAAGGAGGTAGAGTGGTTGTTTACCAACCCGATGATTACTGGTCCGATCCCGAGTCCTCGCTAAAGTGTTCTTTTCAAATTCCACAATTTTGTGTCATGAAATAACGAAAGTGGCACTGATTCAAAATCAGAAACATTGTGAATGATTCCGATTTTTATGAAATGTATTTATATATTTATTTAAGTGCAATTTTTGCAATTTGATTTACCGCAAGTGCAATTTTTGCTCAAAGAGACTGTTGAGTTTTTTATGTTGTTTGTTTAATTTATTTTATTTAAAAGATCGTGACAGCCCTGCGATTGGCTGGCGACCAGTCCAGGGTGTACCCTGCCTCTCGCCCAAAGTCAACTGGGATAGGCTCCAGCGTACCCCCGCAACCCTAGTGAGGACAAGCGGCATAGAGAATGGATGGATGGAAAAGCGCATTCAAACATTGTTATTACAATGCTCAATACTCGTGAGAAACTATAGTTTTTTACTTTTGATACTCTGCACTCGCATTGTTATGCCATATATTATCATTGCATTAATGAAAAATTGGTCTCAAAATAATGTGGGCAATAATATTGTTTATCTGCAATAATTTGTTGTTATAATCATTGTTAGAAAGCATGTTTGCTGCACGATAGCCAAGTGGTTAGCATGTTGGCCCCAGAATCAGATTCAAATCTCTGTTGTAACATGTCTGTGTGGTGTTTCTATGTTCTCCCTGTCTCCCTCTGGCTTCCGCCCACATTCCACACATTAATTGGAGACTCTAAAAAGTGTAAATGGTTGCTTGTTTATGGCAGGAGTGTCAGACTCGTTTTCACTGAGGGCCACATTGCGGTTATGGCTGCCCTCAGAGGGCCACTTGTAACTGTCGGTATGTATGAATACAACCTCGTGATGCTATTACACAATTGCCCATGCATTTGATGATGATATTTTTACTAACACACCGATGGATAACTTGCTTTGAAATGAGAAGTGAAGTGAGAACGTCAAAGTCACAAGCAGACATTCAAGTGTTTCTTTTAGATTATAAAAAAAAACATGTAATATCTTGTTGCATGATCAGATAATATTGACATTTAGAAGAACTGCATGTGATACGATTTTTCTGTCAAAATGAAAGAATAAATACATTTAGAAGGAAAAGGGTGACGTGCATCATTGACACACATTATTTCCGGGCTTTTGCGGGCCATATAAATGTGATATGTGATGGGCCACATCTGACCCCAGGGCCTTGAGTTTGACACCTCTGTTAAAGAATAATATTCCTAACTCTGCAATATGTAACAGCTTTTTGCTCAAATCTAGCCTCTAAAAGCAAATCTTATCTCGATGTATAAATCGTATGAGAGTATTTGGCTTAATTCTTACCTTGTAATAAGAACATTTTACTTAAATCTAGCTATGTGACAAGAACAACTGGATTCAACTTGGACCTGATTTCTTATTTTAGGACTCATTATAGTCTTAAGTCACAAAAAATCTATTCTAGTTATAAGAACTCTAGCCAAGCAATTTTTTTTTTATATTGTATTATTTTTTATCTTATTGTGTGCGTCTCCTATTGTGATTTTATCTTAATTGCCATATGAAGATTCAGATTCAGCAAAGACTCGCAATGACATCTTGATGGTTCAGAAGGAAGTAGAATGTGTGTGGAGGGCTGGGGGGGGGGGCGCATGCATGTGTGTGTGTGTGTGTGTGTGGACAGCAACACCTGTCAAGTGTTGTTTTGCTGACGTGACAGATTGCGCTGGCTAAATGTTGTCAGCGCGTCAGTCTGTCAGCTTCCTATTTCATGTCACGCATTTGATTGACGGCGGTCATGTAACACCAAACAAAGTCTGTTCAGCACCCTGGCACCCAAACTGCATAATCCATTGTAATGCAGTTCTCACTAGGGGTGTAGCGGTACATGTATTGGTAAAAGCCACCAATTTCCCACACATTTAAAGTACCGGTAAGAGCCCGGATGTGTTTGTGGCGTTATGCGTCTCCTTGTAATTATAGTGCAGTCTAACCTTTGGCGAGGGGAATTCATGGCTAACCTCGACGGTAAAGTATTTCGCTTAAGGTGTCAGCGACTGAGATCACATCATCTTCACTCTTTTGGGCATTCTGGTCACAGCCCCGACATAACCCCACAGCACATCACCCCACGGACTCTGACATGAGGGGCGCGCACGCAAGCAAGGAGAATAAAATCCGTAGCATCACTTGGAAAGCCTTTACATTCCAGAAGATGTAGGAAGGTGACCTAGTAGGAAAGCTCCCTCCTGTTCAGGTCATGTGAGCGTGCTTAGTCACACACTGTTGGAGCCGTGTTGTGTGAATGAACAGTACTCTGCAGTACTCTGCTACTGACACAATTTTTAAAATGACTTTTTGGAAGAGTGATTGCCTCACAGCAGGAAGATTCTGGTTTGAATTCAAGTCTTTGTGTGGCCTTTGTACGTTCTGCCTGGCCCACACATGCAATAACTGTTGGTGCTTGGTTCATTTTTTGTTCATTTTGTCAGGCTTTCAACGTGACCATCAGTCAAATTGTTATTCCCAGAGGACGACTTAGTGTTCAATGCAGGAGTGTCAACTTAGAGTTGAAAGTATATTTTTCTAAAGTCCCAAAATTATAACAATTAATACTATAATACTATGGGAAGAAAATCATAGTATTACAAGAAGGAAATTTACGAAGATTATTTCAGGAGAAGGTTTAAATATATGGAGAAAAATGCAACAGCAAAAACGGGGAAAAAAAGCAAGGATCCGAAATTCATAATAGGCTTTTTCACCTCACCTATATCACAAAGCTGAGATGCAGTTTTTTCTTGAAATATACAGTATATAACTTCTTAGCATATCTATATGTGTGGCTTTACAAAATATCTAAGTGTCCCTTACACTCTTTCATTTTTAAGTATGTGGCCCTTGGTGGAAAAAGTTTGGACACCCTTGATTTAATGTAACATGTCAATTATTACCAGTGGCACTTATTACGTTATGTACCGCAGGACCCAGGTTCTGGGGGATGTTGGCTTGTGTCCGCACTGCGATGGTAATTGCCTGACTTTTTAAAGGTGCTGTCCCTCTTTGGCTATAAATTCGTCTTTTAACCCCAAAATATAGGAACACCACCGACTTGCAGATGATACGAACATATGGTTTAAAACACTGATTATTTGGCTCTGTTTCGGCTCTGCTGGTGGGTCGTGACTCAAGAGTGGGTTTTCAGTGGGTCACGGGTCTTTGCCTGGGGAAAAAAAATACAAATTTAATGACGCAGTGTCTGTGAATGCAACTTCCGTTGTCTTGTCTTGTCCGTGTTTTTCTGTGTATGTTTATGTACCAGAAAGTAGATGGTGCTTACTGTGATGCATTTTGATGTTTGTGTGTTTTTGTCTTTTTGGATGCAGTACCCAGTGCTCCTCCCCAGAACATCACCTTAGAGGTTGTGCTGTCGAGGGTAAGTCGACATTTATCTGATATTTGCAATGAAAGATGATTGAGCACTTTAAAGGGATAGTTAAGATTTTTTGACATGAAGTTGTATGACATCCCCATCAGCATTGTAGTCCAATAACAGCGACTTACCCCCCACTTGGTCTCCTAAATCCAGTTCTGGTCAGATTTCTGTGATGAAGAACGTAGTTCCACTTAGTTGCTGGGGACAGTTAAGTGAAGAGTTTGGCTTCTCAAAACAATATGCGTTCAAAAGATTAGCTAGATTGACGGATGGCGTAGAATACACATGCCTAAAAATTGGCTGACTGGATGTAGACGTGTTCTGCAAATGCGTAGAACCGATTGCGTTTCCGGGACTTGTTGTGCAGTGACAGCTACTACCAGTAGTGGTGAATACTTACTTTCTTGAAAACATTTTTGATATTCATTCTTGTTTCTTTTTATGCTGTTTTATTCGGCTCTGTTTGATTCAAATGTACACACGTGCTGCAAAACATGGACTGGATTTTCAGTGACGTGGACGCCTGTGAATATTCTCATTCATCCAGGTCATTGTATTCTCAGGGCATTGCATTTATGGCAACTGGGCTGTTCAGGTTGTCTTAGATGAAGCTGTCTGAGATGAAGTTTCACCTCTCATCCGCAGGCTTGAGCAGTTCATGCTCAAAGACTAGCTGAGACAAACACTAAACAGGACAGCTGTAGTCTGAGACAATGGTGGAAGATCCAATGTATCTATCCTCTAAAGGAGGAGGCATGTCCACACAGGAATGGTTTTACTCTTTTGTGGTGTCAAATGATGGTCGTCAGGATACAGTGGAGTGGGGCCTCTGCCCGCCAACGATACATGGGTGGTATCACTTTCGTTAGGGTTTTCAATGTATTAGCACAAATTAGACTGTTTTTGTATGAAAATAGGCTGTTTATAACAAAAATGAAGACATGCTTTGTAAAAATGTGTGTTCAGCAGCAGCTGCGGCCACCCCCTATGTACTGTAGTCAGAATGTTACAAACTTGATCTTTTTATATGATTCAACAGCAAATCAGACTCCTCCAAATCAAATCGCCAAATAGTCGACTATTCTAAGACACCCCGAATGACTAGGTGTCATTAATGTTATTGTAATGTTTGGTGAGACACACAAGCACCAGACTTGATTGCCAGACCAACAGCCTTTTATTGCAGGTTTGAATGATCTCACAACAGGCACAATAATCCCTAACGGGCTACTGATGTGGTCGTAACCCTCGCCAAGTAAAACTCAACTCTGAACCACGGACATCACTTGCTGTCCACCCCCCACTCGGCTCCCCTACCACCGCAACACACGAGTCTTTTTTATGTCTCAAATGTCTTATTTTCTCTTTTTATGTCTACTGCAGTGGTTCCCAAACTTTACAGTGGAATACCCCTTCAGACATTTGACCTGAAGCCATGTACCCCCTACTCCTGCACACTTAAAACAAATTGAAATATTGAACATTAATATTGAATATTAATTAATTTGGTAATTAATTTCATAGTCTGGGTCAAAAATGCGTATGTGTCATGGTCACATTTTGATCAAGTGAGCACTGATAATTGGATAAGTAATCATCCTGCATATTTTTTATTCCAGTCTGATTTTGGAATGCTTCCCTTTCACTGGGTTGAATTTGAGCTTACATTTTTGTCCATTCACAAGCCTGTGGTTTAAATCTGCATATTCATGTAATACCAAATTGAAGGGGAAGGTTTAACAAGTGTGATAAAGCAGTATCCGAAATACAAAAATGTATACAACTAACGATAAAGCCTCATTTTAGGGGGAATTCCCACTCAGTGTTTTCACCGCTGCGCCGTGCAAGGATTGGAACACCAATATAAATGAAATATTCAAGATTAAACACTATTAATGTAGAAAATAATCATCAAACTTATTTATTTATATAATGCACACGGAGCAATGAACGACAATGAATGAACAACTCTGTTATCCTCGCGCCATGAGGCGTTCGGGTGCGCTTGTATTTTTTATTTTTTTCATTTTTATTCACGTACCCCCATCACAGTTAGCGTACCCCACTTTGGGAACCGAGAGTCTACTGTATTTTGCAATAGGAATGTTAAGGTGACTATACTTTATGTTGGTGCAAAGAGAGACTGTCCACCTTCTTCTTACCCAGACGCACACACACATCGGCACATTTGATGTGATTGCAGCTTTCACCCGGAGGACATGAACAAACAATCACAGATTGAATTCTGTGAGTGTTTACTCACCTGATCGCTCGTGTGTGTGGGTGGCTGTGTGTGTGTGTGCAAGTCAATAAAAGCCGGTGACGTGTTTAGAATGCTGCACTCAGTACAGGTCTGCATACTGAAACGCAAGACAAAAGTATGGCCAATCTGTTTAAAGTTGTATTGTTTTTTTCAAAACTTATTTATGCATCCATCCGTCAAACTACTGCAACAGCGGCAAGTACACAGCAATATTTGAATGTTTAAAAACCCTTCTTTCCTCTCTCTGCATTGAAGGCATTGGCATTAACAATGTTGCAAATGGAATTGCCGTTCATTGCTTTTTATAATGCCAGATGCATTTGAATACAAAACAGTAGCAGCAGCCCCGCCCAACACTTGTATTCTTCTCTTCATGAAAAAATTATGAACATCAACACAATTCCACATTCAGTACAGCCTGCGGCCACTTCACCAAGAACGCATAAAAGAAAGAACAGGCAAATTAATTGATCTGATAGGCCAATTTAACCCAGCCAGTGTGTGTACGCCACTAATAAACCACTAATATTATACAGCATGGAAAGAGAATCGCAGCTGTGGTTGGTCCTCTATTAAAAGTAAACTGGCATTTGACAATAGAAAAATAGAAATGCTTCATGTAAAACTAATTCAAAGCAACAGCCGTGGTCGTGATTGTGGACCACTCGATCTTAGCAGTCCTATCTAGTCTTTGAGCATGAACTGATGAAGCCTGCTCGGATGAGAAGCGAAACGTCAAGACAATCTGAACAGTCCAGCTTCATTAGTTCATGCTCAAAGACTAGAGAGGACGGCTCTAGCCTGTTCTCGAGATGATAGAGAACTAGTTACAGCGCACACCAGCAAATGTGCATGGCACGCAGCGCAAGACTGCAGTGTGTGCTTGCAGCTACACTGAGGAAGAATAACGTCACTTATTGGTTAGGACTACAGACTCTCCCATGTAGTCTTTCTGCATGAAGCGATGAAGCCTCCATTTATGCTCAAAGAATAGACTAGTGCTATCCTATCTAGTCTTTGAGCAGCCACACACACGAGATAGGGCTACAGACTAGTGCTATCCTATCTAGTCTTTGAGCAGCAACACACACGAGATAGGGCTACAGACTAGTGCTATCCTATCTAGTCTTTGAGCATGAACTGATGAAGCTAGACTGTTCAGATTGTCTTGAAGATGTTTCGCCTCTCATCCGGCAGGCTTCATCAGTTCGTGCTCAAAGACTAGATGGGACGGCTGTAGTCTGTAATCCTATCCAGCCTAAATTAGTGATGTACATCTCTTTGTCATAGACTATTTGATTTGAATCTAGATACACAGGTTATTCTATGATTCAAAAATGACATATTTTAAAAACAGAACAATTTGATACGATTCAATGCAGTGTACAAACAATATGATTTGGTTCGATTCTACGGTTAATGTTTGTTGATGGAGACTTTAATCTTCCATTATAAAATGAAGATGCCAATTATATGAAAGTAGCATTCTTACAGTATTTTCCAGTGTGTAAAAGAGCACACCATATCCCTAACTATGCTTTAAGGCACTGGCTAAAATAAAGGCAACAGAATAACATGTCAAATGCATTTATTGTTTAGACACAGACCAAAAAAAGACTAGCTGAGTGAACATCTTTTTGCTTGATGGGATCAATATTTTACATTCTATATTTTATATTTTTATACCTGTTAAATTTGGATTTAGAACATTTAAGTTTTAACATGTCTTCATGTTGCTAGAAATGGAAGTGGAGCCACCAAGCTAAGTTTTGTTGTATACTGTGTGCAATGACAATAAACATCGATCTATCAATCTAGCTGTATAAAATATAACAATAAATACAAATAAATACTGTGTTGCTTCGTTTATCGTGGGGGATAGGTTCCCAAAATTGGTGCCCCCAATAAGTGAAGTCCGCGAAGTAGCTAACTTCATTTGTTTACAATGATTTATATGTTCTAAGGCTGTAAAACCCCACACCGTACACTTTATGCACTTTTCAGACAGGCAATAACATTTTCTCACATTTCTCTCTTGTTTAAACACTCTCAAGCAAGATTGACAATGGTCGACAGCCAATCAGGATGCAAAAAACAATGGGTGGTGCAGGCAGACATGAGAGGGAAGAGATAGACGCTCAACTTCCCACAATGCAATTCTTCTTAAAGGGCTAGGCTCTGCCTGTATCAGCGTTCATACGCTAAGCACAAAAAAAAAAAATCTGCAAAACACCAAATCCGCGAAAGGTCAACCGCGATAGAGCTGGGAACACTGTAGTGCAAAGCCCCTTAAATAATGACAGATCTCTTCAAAAGTGGCAAAAATATGTCCAAGCACAGATAAGTAAATAGAACTATTTGTCACACAGGTGCAATAAAAATCCTGTTAGCTTGGAAAAGTCAACAATCCCATACTCAAAATGCCATAACAATAGTAAGCGTGCAACATTGGAGTGTTTTCAACACTCCAGGTAGGTAACAAGGTGCAACATTTCAAAGTAAACAAGCTACAAAGCAAAAAAGTTACCATACTTGTGTTACCATACTGTTGGTCTGGCTGGTCAAGCTTTGCGCCCTTCTTGTGAAATCCAAAGACATTCCAAACTTTAGTTTTTTTTATTTGCTGATGTGTTGAAAATGTTTCATGGTGACTAGCTAGCTAGCACTAGCTATTGCGCCTGCTACTACTTACATCCATTCTCGTCTTCAGTCATGGTAAGCTAAGGAGCATGCAAAACAATCTTTTAAACAAGCAGCCCAGTCTGCTTGTTTAAAAGACACTCTGTCAACCGATTGCTTCTCTTGCGATACCCGGTGAATGTCTGCACAGTCGATGAATCAAAAGATTTATGGCTTGATTCTTATTGATACAGATGGCTGCTACCAGTGCAGTCGTATCGTTTGCTTGTCAAACTGGATATCCGGTCGCATCAGTATATGCTCTAGTCTGACGGCTCTACTCTGTAGTCCTATCTAGTTTTTGAGCTTGAACTGATGAAGCCTGGTAGGATGTCTTCAAGACAATCTGAACAGCTTCACCAGTTCATGCTCAAAGGCTAGATGGGGTAACACTACTTGTAGCCCTACCTAGTCTTTGAGCATAAACTGAGGCTACATCAGTTCATGCTGAAAGACAAGCTAGAACAGCTTCAGTCTGTCGTCCTAACCAATAAGCAACTTTATTCTTCCTCAGTGTGGCTGCAGGCACACACTGCAGTCTTGTGCTGCGCACCGCATATATTCACTGGTGTATGCTGCAACTAGTTCTCGAGCGTCTCGTGTTTACATACCAAAATTACATTTTTAATTAATGTATGCGAGTAAGTACATAGCCACGAAACGTAACTGAAGACCACCCGTACTGTTACAACCCAGAATGGTGACTGTAGGACACAATTATGCAGGATTTTACGGCATTAAACTGAGATTGTTTGCTTAGAGAACCTTATTTTGCCACATGAAGCAAATAAAAGAAACACTGTTCAGTATGCTTCATCACAGGCAGATGGATATTATTCCTTGCAGCCTAATTATGTCTGTATACCTAACGTGGCCAGAATTATTTGTTGTTATTGGTAATCTTTCTCTGATTGTTTTCCTTTTTTGTCACTGGTGAGGTGATAAAGGCGTGCTTGGCGCTGCCATTCACATTTATGGCTGGTTTTCCACCGCCTGGCTCTGTGGGAGATGTTCATCCATGTATTTACTGTTGTTTCCATGGAGACCACACATCCAACTCTGTGCTGTCACAGTGGCTAATTAGTTAATGAAGTGCACACTGATGCCAGGGAGGAGGGGAGGTGGGGTCGGAGAGGGGAAGACAGAATATGGAGGAATTTGGCAAATGTACAACATCTTTTCTCCTCTTGACTGCTCCCTCCTCCTCTCCATAATCAGTTCTGCTGTAATCAATTAGCAGGGCGAGGAGAAGCACTGGGAACAGGTGCATGCTAAATGAATTCCTCTGTGGCCACTGTCACAGTGACATTGACTGGATTTTTAAACTGCTCATTGGCCTGACGGGGAGCACCATCCATCTGTGTCGGGGCATTTTTTACTGTGGCATCTACAAACAGATATGTGGATGTGTTTGAGGCAATGTGTGCATGGGTACGTGTAAAAATCTACATCAGATATCATTTCAGATGCATTGGAATCTGTGATGTTCTCTCTGACATCTACTAACTCTGCCATTTTGATGCTCATATGATTTAAAAATGAATCCTTCAGTAGAGGATAGAAAAAGACTATCATAAAAGTTACATCGAAAAAAATGGGATCTGGATGAAACAGTATAACCTTTGGGAAACAGCAGAAACATAACAATGTTTTCCCTTTGCTTTGGAATAAATTAAAACACATCCGATACATCCGATAGTACATGCTATAGTTGGTAAAAGGGTACAGAGAAACTTATGAGTGTACATGCGTCAAGGTTTGACACACGAGTGCAGGGAAGATCTAAAGGTCATCCTGGTTAACAAGGTCATTGCCGTTAATATTGCCTCTCTGTCACCATGAAACATTCTAGCCTTTGTAATTGAATCCCTGGTTTCAAAATGTTTTCATCCTTAATTTAAAGTCTAAAATATTGAAACCAACGTATCCCAACATATACACTGTAAATACAGTATATAATAGTTACTAGTTCAAAGGTACCATATTTTCCAGTCGCTCCAGAGTATAAGTCGCATCAGTTAAAAAATGTGTCATGAAGAGAAAAAGGACTTTAAGTCACATTTCTTATGCATTTATTTCACAAAATTCAAGACCAAGGGCAGACATTTAATCTGGAAAGGCAAGTTACGAAACTACACAAGAGCACACGTAACAACAGGCCGAATAGGTGTCCGCTATGTTAACATAACACATTAACAGTTATTCAGCTACACAATGGCATAAAGAACATACCTGGGAGGCTGAATAGGCAAAATTAACATAACAAGCCAGCAAGTCCAACAAGCAACTTACAGGTAAGCAAGTTCACCAAGCTCCTGATCTCATTCCCCAACTCTGAATTCAAGCCTAGAGTGCCAATAATGTTCACACCTTGGTTCAAGACAGTCAGTATGAATTCACATTTAAATATATATTAAATTAAATATATATATACTGTGTGTGTATATATATATATATATATATATATATATATATATATACTGTAAGTCACACCTGACTATAAGTTTCAGGCCCATATACTGTAGTCCAGAAAAAAATTGGTATTGTAAAATATTCATCCACTTTCTTCCCATGAACTGGGTCCAGGTTACGGGAGCCGCATTCTCCATACTTCCCGGTCTCCGGCCACCTCCTCCAGTTCCATTCCCAGGTCAACTGGGAGGCATATGAGGTGTGTCTGAAAAGGACTAGTGTCACAAAAATATATATTTCAAATCCAAACATCCAAGTTTTCAACTGGAGTCTTAGGCACTTTGCTAGCCTTCCCTTCCATGCCTTCATGCACTCCTGGAAGGATTCTTCCTGCATCCACCACAACTTTGTCATCACAGCCATCTTGATGTCTTCCACATCTTCAAAACGGGTCCTTTTGACCCCCTTGATCTTGGGAAAGACAAAAAAATCACATGGAGCCAATTTGGGAAGTTGCTCCAGCACCGTGATGTTCTTCTTGGCCAGGAAGTCTTGGATGCTCAGGGTATGGGGAAGCAGCTACGAGTTATCTTGCCACAACTCTCGCCTCTTCTTGTGCTCTGAACAAAGCAAACGCTTCAGTGTCTCTTGGTCGACATACTGGTTGATTGTGTGGCTCTGTGCAAGAACTTGCAGTGAACGATGCCCCTGTCATCCAAGGATACCATCAATTTTTCTGACACGGCTTGTAAACACTCCGTGCCCTCGGTCTATCCTGACCTGTGAGGGGTCCAAGAGGCATCTCAACTGGCTCCTCTAAATGTGAAGGAGAAGTTACACGACTAGGAGTCCCTCCTGAGTGATGAAGCTCCACACTTGCAAATATATTTCGGCTTGCTCTTTTGGTCACTACGCAACGACTATCGGTGAGAATGGAGCCTAGATTGTCCAGAAAATTGAGAACTTTACCTTATGGCTAAGCTCTCTCTACACCATGACTGTCTGAGACAACAACTACATTAACGCAAACACTCTGTAATCCACCTCTAGATTTGGAGTTGCTGAAATTGTAAATCGTCTTTTTGATGAGCAATGTATAAAATCCCATCATCTTAATTCATTGTAGCCAATGAACACACATTCACACAGGAGTGTGCTGAATATACCATGTTTGTCAGCTGGATTGTTGATAGCAACTGTCTGAAAGCATTGCACACTCGAGCACTGGCAAACGTCTGTTGGAAATGTGTGTGTGTGTGCTTGTGTGTATGTGTGTGTATTGAAGTATTTAAAGGAAAACATTACTTAGTGGCTGGTGTAGAAAGTCTTGTTGGCAAGCACAGAGATCCGATGTTCCTTGTAGTTGCTCACCAGGGTTGCACATATCTCAGGAGTAATTTTGACAAACATTCCCAGAGCAGAATGTTTCCACCTCCATGTTTGACAGGACGAATGCTGTTGTTAGACTCACATTCCGTGTCTCTGCCTCCAAACACATCCACTTGATGCCAAAGAGCTCCGTTTTGGTGTCATGTGAGAGCATCCCAAAGTACTAATGCATTTCTAGCTGACTGTGCTCCCAACTCTGTAGCACTACAATCATTAACCCGATCCTCCCTTGACATTCTGGGCTGCTCCCTCACCTTTCTCATAATCATCCTTACCCAACCAGTTGAAATCTCGCATGGAGCTCCAGAGCAAAGGTGCTTGACTGTTATCTTGGATTTCTTCCATTTATCGATAATTGCGCCAAAAGTGCTCTCTTTCTCACAAAGCTTCTCGTTGATGGTCTTGTGGTACATTCCATTCTTGTGCAGGTCGACAATCTTCTTGGAGGTCTTGTAGTCCATTTTGGTCTTGGGCAGATCCACAACCTTGTTGATGGTCTTGTAGTCCATTCTGGTCTACAACCTTGGTAATGGTCCTGTAGTTCATTCCAGTCATGTGAAGGTCAACTATCTTGTTGATCGTCTTGTGCAGGACAACAATTTTGTTTATGGTCTTGTAGTCCATTCCAGTGTTATGCAGGTCATCAATCTTGTTGATGGTCTTGTGATCAATTTCAGTCTTCTGCAGATGTACAGTCTTGTTGATTGTTTTGCAGTCCATTCCAGTCTTGTGTAGGTCAACAATCATATTGATGGTATTGTACTCCTTTCCAGTCTTGTGCAGGTCAACAATCTTGTTGATGGTCTTGTAGTCCATTTCAGTCTTGGGCAGGTGTACAATCTTGTTGATGATCTTGTAGTTCATTCCAGTCTTGTGTAGATCAACAATCTTGTTGATCGTCTTGCAGACCATTCCAGCTTTGTGCAGGTCTCTATCATCCTGTTGTTTGAATGGAGGAGAGTGTTTAGCATGACGTGTCTTTTGGCCACATATTGAGTTGAGATTAGGAGCACTTTCTTAAATGGGACAGGACTTGTTTGTGTGTTTCATGGATACATAACCTGTTTACCCTACTTACCCCACTGCATATAGTATACAGCAGGGTGGAAAGTGAATGCCTTATTGTGGTATTATAATCACTTGAATAAACAAACAGAAAACAAAGTAACAACAATAAATGGTTGACCATTTTTTGGCTACTATCCAGTCATTTCCACACAGTATCCACTCATTGTTTTATTGTTTCACTCCTTCAGAGCATCAAAGTGTCATGGCAACCACCTCCACGAGGCACACAGAATGGCATCATCAGCGCTTACAAGATCAAATATAGGAAGACGGGTCGCCGTGGGGACCAGGAGGCCATTGAGCCAAACAACCTCTGGTATCTGTTCACAGGTGAGAATTCCTGGAGTGATCCAACCTTTGTTATTAAGTAACGTTTAGTTCATGCTAACCACTAGGCCACTGTGCAGCCCAATGTGTTAACAATCACCGTTCAACTCCTGTGTTTAAATAAAATTTATAAATATGAAATATCAATATTTATGACTAAATATTAAAAGGGACAAAAAGGAATAGAGAATATGTAACAATAGACAGATATCTTATGCAGTTAAGTGTTCTGTCTCTCTTCCATTGTTAATTCCCTCTTTTCTTGCCATTTTTGTAGCAACAAATTACTTTCTTTAATACAATGCTGTTCACGAGAGTGTAGTACCACAGTGTGCTCTGAACACTATTTTTATGCAGACGGAGGAGGTAGTAAGTACTCCAGAACTTGGAACATCTGTAGGAATTAGTTGCACCAACTGGCAAGGCTTGATCAACCTCCATTTCTGCAGAACAGCTTTAAATTGTGGACCCATTTTGTGGTCCCTGAAACAGGCCTTTTTGTATCATTCTGAAACACACGTTATTTTTCAGTTTTGGGTAACCTGTTCTAAAACTTTTGACCGGTAGCGTACATACACACATAATAAAAATAAATCTATATAATTATTTAAATACATAGATTAATAATAATTACATAAATAGAAAATAAATGACATACCGCGCCTTGACAACCAGCCCATTTCCGCCCGTGGGGTTTTCCGTGGGTTTTTTCCCGTCGTTTACAGTGTATGAATCCATGCTGTGTTCTGCCATCACGACACTACATAGTTGGTTTACAACAATACCAGCAAATTTTTAGTTTAAGGCAATAAGCTTCATAAAAATGTGTTATTGTGTTTACTTTACTTGCTAAAAAGATTTTCAGTTCCATATTCTATAATAACATTGTCAAAGTATCGGGACTCTAAATTGGATCAGATCTGAAGCCAAAAAATTTGATTGGATTCAGAGGCCAAAACTGTTTATGGAGACATCTGTAATATGTAGTATTCTACACTTGTCACTAAGTGTCAGTAATGTTACTGTAATGTTTGGTGAAACACACAAGCTCCAGACGTGATCGCCCAAACAGCAGGCTTTTATTGCATGTTTACATGATCTCTCAACAGACACAATAATCTCTAACACTAGCTACTGTACTGTTGCGGTCCTAATCCACGGCAAACTACAATTCAACTCTTAACCCCCAACATCACTTCCTGTCCATCCCTCACTCAACTCCCAGATCGGAACACATTTCTAGCACAAGTCTTATTTATGTCATCTTATTTTCTGTTATTCTATCTACAATATTGAGTAATACGAGTGCAAAGGTGACTATAGGGGTGTTATTTCATGTTTAAATGACTCTAATAATGTTAAAAATTGTATTCCAAAAGGTGTTAAACAGGTTTTCTATGCTCTAAATACAGAAATATTCTATTTCTATATATATAGGAATTCTACTTTGCAGAAATTCCCTTATCACGGTTGGGTGTGGAACCAATTAACTGCATAAACCAAACTTCCATAAAACTTCAATATTATGGCAAGCAACCATCAACACTAATATTTTTGCAGCAGTATGTGAACAACTTCAAAAAAACGCTTGTTGAATTGTTGAATGACACGACCGCATATAAGAGTGTGGCAATCAGTTGCAAGCATGGTGGAGAGGCGGTAAGCAGAGGCAGAGCTTTAGCCACACCCTGACAGACAGCACGCATAAAAACATGACATGACTGGAGGGGAAAAGCAGAGGATGAGACGGGGAAATACAGATCTTAACACATTCCGCAGCCTCTGGCTTTTTTCAACTTGAATTTGGGTTCACACTGGGTGGACTTAGTCGGTTTTGTTTTCTTTTCATCTGTGAAGTATAAATTGCATTTGCATAAATTCACTTTTAATGTATGTATTTGCGTGTGCGTCTCATTTATCGCCGCCAGCTGTTATTTCAATTTAATGTTTGCAGGATTTAGAAGAAGCTGATCTTCCTTTTCATATATATATTTTTTACACTGATGGTTATCTTCATTTCACTGTTCGCCTAGGAATTCATTTCCCCGTGGCAGGTGAGTGTGAGTGTTGTAAGTGTAGCTGTCGTCTGTAATCATCCCCGTTGACTGTCTGAGGTTCGAAAGAGGGAGGAGGAACAGAAGATTAAATCTTTATTAACACACATTTCATTACTTTCATTCTTGGCACGGTTCATTCAATCACAGTAAAGGGATTCCGGTCTCAGCCAATGACAAAAGAGGCTAGTAAATATAAATCATTTTGCCTTTTTTGTTCTTGATGACAGTGTGGTGTGACTTAGCGGTGAGGTGAAGCTGTGTGCCTCTCGAGCTTCATGCCTGCCCTCCTTTTGTTGTGTTGAGCTTGTACAGCATCAGCAGACATTTTATTAAAATCATTTAATTCCACACATACTGAGCTAGCAAGCTTGTTGCGTCACTTGACCGCCGATCTGTAATGGCAGATAAACTGATATCGATGATGAACTGATGTCTCATGTTTATGCCAATAGAGTACAGTAATTCCTCATTTATTATAGATCATATTTATCAATCTGACATTGTTTAAAAGGTAATCAATTGATTGAATCGATACTAGAAAGTGAAGCATTGGATTTAAGCACAGCAGGCTTTATAAAGATGTGCTGTTTTTTAGCACTTTTAATGATAAAAACGTTAAACGTTACAGTCTGCCTGAAGGTGACATCATTGTCTTACGGGTATGTGGTGGTCATGGGAGTTGTAGTTGACCTATGAAATACAGTTGATTTGCTTCTTTGTCTTTTAGTCAGTTTATTCACTTTATTCAGTGTTCAGGGACTCGTTTGAAACTCCTTTTAAGTGACATTTATGGGGACATTGTAAGGACGTTTTGTATGCCTCTGGATGGTAGTTTACGGTCTGTCAGTTTATCCTTGCTAGTTGCTGCGCCGTTCAAATGTTTCAAATCAAAACCATTTCAAATGGCTGCTCTTATCAAGAGGATTATCAGCCCAAAAATAGCCCCCGCTTCCATTGGCCAGTATAGGTGAGAAAGTTTCAACACCTATTTAAGATACCATGCCACATTGTTTGCTGAGGAATTTGCATAATATCGCTCATTGGGTGCAAAGTGCAGGTTTGGATTGCACTATTTAAAGTAAATAATTCATCATGGCAAGTTATACCAACCTCTGTTGATCCTGATTTTGCATTTATTGCATTTTTAACTCATTTTTTTGTATTCCTTGATAATTTATTCTTAAGCATTATTAATCATTTATACACCAACCAACGGGAATCTAGGAAACCTCACCTGCACTGTCCAGTATCCAGGGATTTATTTCACAGTCGCACTGGTTGAATTTTTGGTTAAAATTTTAAGTTACTGAGTCATTTCAGATCGTATAGTTCTAAATGAACCAATATCATCCTAGAATCGTATCAAGAACCATGATACCAATCGAATCGTTATTTAAAGAAATTGTTACACCCCTATTAAATATGCTAGTGTTTTGACTAATAATAGGCCGCGTTGAACCACGAAACAGCGATGATTTATCAACTAATATTTTTTTAAAAACCGTGATAGAGTGAAGCATGAAATTTGAAGCACAAAGTGGCAATGGATTATTGTACTGGATGATAATATTGGATATCCCTAATTAGGACAGTTTAAACCACAAGCACTTAAATGGGCAAATGTCAAAAACAAGCGAATGGTTGCCTGTGAATATTCTCCTTTATCCAGGTCATTGTATTCCCAGGGCGCTGAATGGATTGCAACTGGACTGTTCAGATTGTCTTACAAGATGTTTTGACTCTCAGATCTTGTATCTTGCACCAATTTCTCAGACTGGAGCTGTCCTATCTAGTCTGACTTGTGTCACTGAGCACGAACTAATGAAGCCTGCTCGGATGAGTGGCAAAATGTCTTCTAAGACAACCTGAAGTAGTATTATTAGTACAACGTCGACTTCTTTAGTAGAATTTCTACTTCAAATGAACATTGGTGTCAGAACACAACCCTAATTCAAGTGGCAATCAGGGCCACAGTATACAGTAGACTTGGACTTGGGCTTTGAATCTTAGGTTGCAAGATCAAGTCCCAGACCAAAGATAATGACGAGTTAACCAAGTGAATGGAATATCCCAGAAAGGAATCATATCAGTTTTGGAACGAATTACTGGCTATGTGCAAAAATGGGGAAAATCGCAAGAGACACGCACGTGACCCGCACAGATTTTCAAACCCGCAGACAGCACGCAAAGCTGATAGGAAGAAAATTGGGATGCAAATCAATGCACAATTAAGAAGCAATTAATATCAATGCGTCTTGCTCGCTTCTCCCGGTCACGATAGCCGTATGTGCCGTAGGAAGCCAGTCCGCCCATCTTGCAATCGAAGTGAGTGGGCTGAACGAGCCCCGTACAATGTCCACACACGTACGTCTCCGGTCAGTGAAAGGTCTTACATGAAGTACACCTAGCACGCACGAGCCGCATGCCGTCACAAGTCACTATACAAGACTTTCCCTGTGGAAAAATACTAAATTCCGACAATGACTGTTCTTGAGAAGCGCTGAGGACAGAATAATAGCGTCGTGGTTGGCACGTCTGTCTCACAGTCAGGGGATCTGGGTTCAAATCTCCATTTAAACAGCTTTGTGTGGAGTTTACACGTTCTCTTTGTGCGTGCATGGGCTTTGTAAATGTATCAATCAATCAATCAATAACCGCTATTTGCATTCCTCCGGAGCATCGTTAAGCCTTCATCTGCCTCGGGGCATTTTTAACCCTATTTCCTGAACCAGATCCTCAAATCAAGAGAACCACAAATCCAATTAATTAAGTTGATGTCTCATCGAGAGATGTGGTCTGATGATGCTATTGGTCCCCTGAGCGGGAATCAGTAAATCACATCATGTTCATCATCTAAGGATGACAATGCATTACTTGACATGAAGCTGCTGACATACCGTGCTGACCCTGAGGAAACTCGATTTGTGCTCTGTTTTACGATTTAACAATCTTGTTCCGCTGTTGTCCTACACAAAATAAGCTCTGCAGCTCCAACCTGGCGGTTAATTGATTCCAGACCGTGATAAGTGAAGTAGGATTCCTTATTTATAAGTGGAATATTTTTTGTAGTTAGAGCATAGAAAACTTGTTTATGACCTTCTGAATACAGTTTTTAACATTATTAGAGGCCTGTAGACATGAAATAACACCCCTCTAGTCACCGTTATACTCATATTATCCCATATAGTAGACATAATAAGAGGAAGTAAGAGAGTGAGAGATGTAGAGTGAATCCGTGAAATTTGAAGAACAAAGTGGCGAGGGACGACTGTAATTATATTAAAACTAGTTACTACTATTAAAATGGAAAAGCTCACATTGATTCAAACGTAAAGCAATGCCCAATCAATATTACTCCAAATTATTACCAAATAAGTCTGTCTTTTGTGTGCCTAGTTTTGCATATAGTTGCATGTAAGTATTTTATACAACTTTTGTACATACAGTTGGTATTTTATATACAGTAATTGTTGTATGTAGTTATTGCATAGTGCAAATGTCCAGAGTCCAATGTCCAAATTGTCCAAAGGTGTGAATGGTTGTTTCTGTGACTGGCAACCAGTCTCAAAGTCAGTTGATATCAGTTCCATCTCACCGATGACTGGGACAGGATAAGCAGTATAAGAATAAATGAATGCATGTACTGTCTAATCTCATGTTCTCTTTCTCTTTCCAGGTCTTGAGAAGGGCAGTCAGTACAGTTTCCAAGTAGCTGCCATGACCACCAATGGAACAGGTCCAGCCAGTGACTGGTATACCGCTGAGACACCCGAGAACGATTTGGATGGTGAGAAATCACAGAGTGGTAGCGCGTGTGTGTGTGCGCGCATATGTTTGTGTGAGTGCACTGATCTGTGAAACTAAATGTAAATACCGCCGCTATCCCAACAGGCTCATAAATATTTAGCAGTTTAAAGGCCAAGACACGTGGAAGGAGGCTTGACGTCGTAGGGGGAAGTAGGGGGATGAATGAAAAAAAAAAAAAAACACAATTAATGAGTCGTATAAATGATGCATGCGGAGATCCTGGGAGATGCTTTTTAAAGCAAGATGTGTTTAAGGAAATCTTATTTAAGACTTTGCTAAGATGCTGCTTTTGTGCTTCTATATAAAGAGTTAAGAACATGTTGGAACTTGGAGTATCTGTGCTGAGGGGAAACACTAACAGCAAAAAAAAAATTCCAAGGTAACCGTCTTTGCACGGTGGGGCAGAGGCCCTAATGTAGTTTCAATGGATTATCACTCAATAAAGTGAAAGGGGAGCATCTTTCCCTAAAGACCCAGAGAAGGCTAATCTGATATAATCTGGTGCTGAGTTTTAACACAAAGTGACAGGCTTTATTGGGGCTTAATGTGAAGCTAACTGTGTTAGCATATGTTAGCCACAGCTGTCGGAAGTGGGAGCGAAGCCCGGATTTTCAAAATCCCGAGGAAACCTTTTGTTCGCTCGGCATCGCATTAGTGATTTGTAAGAGAGTGCATATTATGTGTAAAAAAAACAACAAAAAACAAAAAGCTGGTTTTGTCAAAGTGAATGAATTCCGAATGCACAAAACATAGATCAAATGTTTATATTTTTCCTCTTACAGTCTGATTATACAGTAGGGATAACATGTATCGGATCCCCTGCTGATTTTGTAAGATTACCCCCTTAAAAAAATATCAGTCAACCATCCAATCCAGGTGCAGTCATCCTTCACCACTTTGTGGTTTGAACATCGCTCCCTCACTCTATTGTGTTTTTTTTTTTTTTAATTCATTAATGAATACATGATCTCTGTTTCTTGGACTATTATTGGTCAAAAGATATTGAAATACAAGTCATACGTAGTATTCTTGGTGTCAGTAATGTTACATTGATGAGATATTACATTACTGTAATACAGTAGTAGTAGTAGTTGTAGTACAATATGGAGTCAGCCATGGTCAGTCCGACATGACACAATGGAAAAAAGTTCTCCCATTCTCTGTGGAAGTGGTACGTTTTTGGCTTATTTGTCTTTCTTCCCCATTCCATTTCAAACTCCTTCTGAAGTTTAGAATAAATGAATTGGAGGCTCCATAGTTAGCTCAGATGTTGCCATGCTTAAAGCGGCGGCCATTGCTTGTATCTTGTCACCTCAATGGGGTGTAAAGAAAGCATAACACGAGTGTAAAGGTGACTCTAGGGCGTTACTTCATGTTTACAGGGCTATAACAATGTTAAAAAGTGTAATTAGAAGGTCACAATCGGGTGTTCTATGCTCTAATTACGAAAACATTCCGTTTAATAATATTGAATCCTACTTTGTGGAAATTCACTTATCGTGGTAGGGTCTGGAACTAATTAACTACGATAAACAAGTGACTGAAACTACGATTTCTTATTTATAAAAAGAATATGTTTGTTGTTACAGCATAGAAAACCTGTGTACGACCTTCTGAATACACTTTTTAACATTATTAGATCTAATAATGTTACTTCTAGGCATGAAGTACCACCCCTGTAGTCACACACTTATTACCCGATACAGTAGACATAATCAGAGAAAAACGACCTTTAGGTAGAGGTGCACCGATTCCAATTTTCTGTCCTATAAAAAGCCTGACCTATGGTTTTCGATTTTGGTTGATTCCGATTCTTTTTTATTTTTTAATTTTTTATAAACCTTCAATGTCCAATTGTATTTAGTTGAAAAACACTGAACAATACCCGTGAAACAATGCAAAATTTGTAGTTTTAACTGCACATGAAGTAGCACTCTCAAATATAAATGACAATTTACATCAGTTCCTTTGGTAATGGTAATGGTTTAATCTTATTTGAACATGCATACAAGTTACAATGGAATACATCACATAGTACAATTTGCAGTTTCACATGTCCAACCGGAGTAGGAAGAAGCAAAGCTTATTTAATCCTACCCCACGTCTGTTTTACATTAATTGCAAGACATTTATTCACTCCCTGTATTTCATATGTGGTCTTTTTAACACATAGAAACGTGATAAGGTAATGTAACAATATGGTAATATAATTGTCAAGGTTTTTCCACAATCATAATAAATAATAATCATATCTACTAATCAGTATAATAATAAATAAATAACAATCAACACAAATGGACATAACATAAGTTCAAGACTCTTCAACTGCTTGTATTGTTTCTTTAAATTGCTTTAAATTGATGCAATGTTTGAGTTCCTTACTCAAGCTGTTCCATAATTTGCTGTGGGTTTTTAGTGTTGTTCTCATGTATACTCCATCTGCATTGTAGTCCAATAACAGCGACTTACCCCCCACTTGGTCTCCTAAGTCCTGTTCTGGTCAGATTTCTGTGATAGAGAACGTACAGTACTTCCACTTAGTTGCTGGGGACAGTTAAGTAAAGAGTTTGGCTTCTCAAAACCATAATGCGTTCAAAAGATTAAAAACATTTGCATCACAAAAATGCCTTCTCAAAATACTCAAACCTCACAAAACGCTCGGCGTTATAGCTGTCTCCCCGCGCACTGCCGCCTGTGCGTTCATGTGGATGTGACAAAGACACTCGCATCTTCTTCCGCTGTGAAACACATACGTAAACAAGACTTTAATATTTGTGATTTTAGAAAAAGATTTTGCATGTTGTCTATACGCGGCATTATGGATCTTTTTTGCACTACATTTTGCGAATTGAGATTACTTTTATACAGTAATTATTACCCCATACCACCACACAATAAGTTAGATATGGTGATACCAAAGACCAGTAAAGAGTATGGAGTGATTTTTGGTCAAGAACAAATTTTGATTCATTGAATATTGATGTATTTCTTGCCACCTTATGTTGTATATTTTTAATGTGAGATTTCCAGCTCATTTTTTCATCTGTTATGATCCCCCAACATGTATTTTCGTTCACCCTTTCAATGTCCACACCGTCAATTTGTATTTGCACATGCGTGTTCTTTCTGCTATTTCCGAATAGCATTATTTTAGTTTTACGTAGGTTCCAGGATAACCTATTTTTATCAAATCATTTAATCTTTTATTTTTCACATTTTAAAAACAAACAAAATTCGCACAACAGCTCACACTGTAGACCTTTTTAGAGCCTCTGATCAAAACGAAAGTGTACAGCAGGTAAAAATGGCTGGTCTGGCAAAGCAAAAGGGGACAGATGGATAAGATGGGTTTTACGTATATGCAAGGATCGGCCGATCGCTTATCCCCCAAAATTAAGGAAAGCGC
Organism: Dunckerocampus dactyliophorus; assembly: GCF_027744805.1. Classification (NCBI taxonomy): domain Eukaryota; kingdom Metazoa; phylum Chordata; class Actinopteri; order Syngnathiformes; family Syngnathidae; genus Dunckerocampus; species Dunckerocampus dactyliophorus. The sequence continues at coordinate 6,339,903 of NC_072835.1, read as the reverse complement.
CGCCGATCGATCGGCCTGAATGTTTACATTTAAGATATAAATCATACATTTACAATAAATAAATACTTAATGTAGCCATTTTATGGGTGAATATGCTTAATTTAGGCAACAAATATGCAAAATTTGCTTCCATGTGCATTTTTTTTTTATAATAATAGACCATATTCAATCACAAAACAGTGATGATTTATTAATGAATATATTTTGGAAAAATCAAAGTGCAAATAAATTCAAAGTGCAAAGCAGTGAGGGATTACTATATTCAGAATGCAGTGGTAGTACATCAGTCACAGTAGTTTTAACACGAAGAAATATGCGTACTGTGCTAATGAATGCCAATGGTGGCTGCAGTGGTGCCTCGTTGCTCCGTCCGAACACAAAATAAAAGACAGGAAGAGAAAATACAGAACTTAACAGTGCGGTCTAAGAGTCCTTTTTGTCTTTACAGGTGGATTAAAAAATAAGTTCGCTGCAACTGGTTGCAACTGAAGCGCTGTTTAATTTTCAAGGTCGACAAGACTCACAGAGACAAGCAACTATTACAAAACAATGTTCTCAGTGCACCTAATAGAGATTAAATACACTCCGGCTAATTACGTACATGAGACACAGATGGTGATACCAACTGCAGACAAATAGCTAATTGGATGACATGAAAGGGACAGGGTGGGGCTAACAAAACCATGATCCAAATCAGAAAAACAAGGACTGAACAAACAAGCAAATGAACATGATTGTGTTTGTCTTTTGACAGAGAGTCAGGTTCCGGACCAGCCCAGCTCTCTGCATGTCAGACCACTTCCCAACAGCATCATCATGTCTTGGACTCCTCCAATCAGTCCCAACATCCTGGTACGAGGTTACATCATCGGCTATGGAGTGGGAAGTCCCTATGCAGAGACGGTTCGCGTGGACAGCAAGCAGAGATACTTCTCCATCGAAAACCTCGGTGAGAAGGAGGAGGGTGGGACACGCACAATTACAATACAAGATACAGTAATCATTCTCCACATCGTGCTTCTAATTTCACTGCCTCTCTCTATCACAGTTTTATATATATTATATATATTATATATATATTATATATTATATATTATATATTATATATATTAATTCATGAATTATGCTGTTTAGTGGTTTAATAAACCCTAGTATTAGTCCAAAAATATGTATATTCAAGCAAATTTTACATACATTTTGCCCAAAACAAGCGTTTTCCGGCATTACAATGGCAAAATAAAGTAAAATACAAATATAAGGCATTAGAAGACTTATTCAAAGAAATTGTGATGATATGCAGTATTCTACACTGGTCACATTGATCGCCGGAACAACAGGCTTTAATTGCAGGTGTGCATAATCTCACAACAGGCACAATAATCACTAATACCGGCTACCATTGTGTCTGTAACCCACAACAAGCTAAAATTAAACTCTGAACCCCCCTGACGTGACTTCCTGTCCGCCCCCCGCTTAGCCTCCCTATCAACAGAACGCATTTTCAGCAACAAACACAAGCAGTAGTATTTTGTGTATAATTTTCTCTTTATTATATTGGGTAATACAAGTGTAAAAGTGACTCCAGGGGTGTTACTTCATGTCTAGAGGGCTCAAATAATGTTAAAAAACTGTATTTAGAGGGTCATTAACAGGTTTTCTATACTCTAACTACGAACATAGCCCATTTATAAATCAGGAATGCTACTTTGCGGAAATTCACTTATCACAGTCTGGTCTGGAACTGTAATTAACCACAATAAACGACGTAGCCTTGTATGTTGAAATAACTCAAACAACTTGTGAGGCTTGGCTAGATTTGTTTGGCTACATTAGCACTGGCCGCAAAACTCGCAAGGTGAAAAAAAAGTTAATATGTGATGGTAAGCGGTTACTGGAATTACAACATAATTACAAAAGATAAGCAGTGTGAATTATTTAGATGTGTCCTGGAGAAACGCCTTATCGACCGATAGCCTCTAGCGCTAGCCTGGCGGGCCATGCCATAGGCTACATCATGACTCAGATTCCATCTGTTTATAGATCATTTTAGATTATCATTCATTAGTGGTGATTAGCTACACATTTTGTACTTTTTTAAGTTTTAAGTGTGTGAAGCATATTTAGAGCTTAAACTTGGCCTGTGTCGCAAGTCAACAATGGGAATTGTTTGAATGGAAAAAGAAAAAAAATGGTCGTCATTCTTTTGCATTTGCATGCTTTTGCATTTGCCATTACTAAATGAAAAAACATGAATGGAAATGACAAAGACAAAACAGGAAAAGCGACGCTAAAATGGAAAAACAAAGACAATACAGAAATCATTCTTTTGTCTTTGTCATTACTGAAAGCAATGACAAAACGCAAGTGGAAAAGACAAATACAAAACAGGAAAAACAATGACAAAATGGAAAAAAACAAAGACAATACAGAAAAAACAATGACAAAATGGTAAAAGAATATGACTATATTTCTATATTTTTTTATTATTGATTCTCGTTGTATTTCCACACGTATTTCCTTTTAATTTTGGCATTCCTGTGATTCCATATGTTTGGAGGTCGGGGGGTTTGGAGTTGTCAAAAATAGCCATTTTTATGGGCATATCAATTACTTGTGGTTTTTTGCCATTCGCCGATGGTCCCGGAGTGTAACCCCAATGAAAAGCAGGGATCTACTGTACACAACAAATAATGTGCCCCATGAAGAAACACGAATGGCAGCCAAGGGTCTGTTACTTACTTATTTCTCCAAGTCAGCTGTCCAAACGATGGCAGTATTTACATATCCTTTTTTTCCACCAATAGGACGGCAATGTCATGTTTGGTTGCATGCATTTACTTTCATCGTGCAAGCGGATCCGTCTCCTTGCATCCTGCACCAAAAGTGCATCCAAATGCGTGACAAAGGCGTAACATTACTGATCATAAGTCTGGCTTTACTTGACTGATTTATACCGTTTAAACACTCCAATGCAGTCTGCACTTTCATCTGCGTGACCGTGTCATCATGATGCACCACCTTAAACCCACGTGGCTTTAATCCAGTGCCTTGTTGTCTTGTTGATCGATAAAGCACCTCACTTCACCTGATTTGGTTTTCTTTCTTTCAGCTGGAGTGCAAAATACATTTGTATGACTTACGCACAGACCATTTATCAGAATTGTATTTATTTTTTTATGAATCTATCCCAATCAAAGTAGTTTTTGGAGAGACATGCAGATTTTCCACGGCGAACTAATTAATCAATCTAATGATTCCACACATTGTCAGCAAATGTTTCATCAAGACTTTTCCCCCCATCTATAAATCTACCTGCTTGTGCCAATATTGACACAGCAGCCCGGCGTGTTGTTAATTGTGATGATGAAATACTCATTTCATTGGAATCAATGATTTAGAAGGCATTAATAGGGGAGCTGCTTGAGGTGGAAATCTAATTGTGAATAAAAAAAACTCTCCCAGCGCAGGCAACAAGCAATTTGCACGGCAAACAGATGTTAACAAATTGTGCGAATGCTCTGACGTGGATGTAAATTCCCATCTCGGGTCTCTAATGGAATGGTAATGAAAGAGTCATATTGCATGCTTGCAGTGGATGGAGGCTGCATGCAGTACGTACATGGCATTCATAATTCATGGTGATCATGAATGCAGGCACAGAAGCGCTTGGGGAGCAGAGAAGGTGTTTGTTTAACTGATGCAAGTGTTGAACGCTTAACAGAGAGAACATGCAGCATCATCACTTCTTGAACATGGAGCAGCACCAGAATAAGAAAAGGCATGACAATACACTCCATCATGTCCTTCCACTGCCGTCTTGTTCTCGTGTGTATTGAAGAAAAGAAGAGCCAGCCAGAGCTAAAATACTTTGACGTTGCTAATGTTACATTGTTCATGCTAAATGTATTCCGTATTTCAACAGACGTCATCTTGACACTTTTGTTGTGTATCACAAATATATTTTGAATTGAAGCAAAGATAGTCGTCCCTCGCGAGATCACAGTTCGAATATCGCTCTCTTGCTATAGCGCGTTTTTTCAGAAATTCATTCATTAATAAATTAATACTCTGTCTGTGGTCTATTAGTAGAAATTAGGGCTGTCAAATGATTATATATTTTAATCAGATTAATCACAGTTTTCAAATTAATCATGATTAATCACCATCTGCAACTACGTCTGCCCATTTATACTGTACTTTATTGAAAGAGAGATAAAAGACAGGACAAGATTATAATATGTTTGTATATTAACAGCTGTGTGTGTGTTCCACAGTGTTTACATGCGCTGATGGAGACTGCTGCAATGCGAGAGTCTCCCGTCGCAGCAGTCTCCATCCGCTGTGGAACACATGCACAACAATGTACAGGCGAGAGCGCATAGTGATACGAACAGAGAGGAAATAACGCTGAGCGACTAAGAGGGCTGATTTTTTTTTTGTTAGCAACGGTTTTGTGATGCAAATGTATTACTCTTTTGAATGCATATTGTTTTGAGAAGCCAAACTCTTTACTTAAGTGACCCCAGCAACTAACCAGAACTACGTTCCTCCTCACCAAAATCCCACCACAACTCCGCTCACGGAACAAAGCGGGGGATAAGTCACTGTCGATGTACCACACTGCTGATGGGGATGTCATACAACTTCATAGAAAAAAAAACCATTTAAATTAAAAAAAGAGAAGAACACCAAGCCAGAGGGAGGGTGATGTTTACACCAACAAAAACACAAACTAAGCTACACAAGCTGAAAAAATTAACATTTTTTTTTGGTACATGGAAGCTTGGACACATCCCGGTGTGTAGAAACGTATCAAACAGCCGTATTTAACACCAAAACATAATTTTCATATTCGCAAATGAATGAAAATAGACTGAAAATCATATGTGTGCATTTAGTTAGTCAGTGGCTGACACCGCAGCTACAATCGCCAAGTTAAACATGATTAATGTTCTTATGAAACAACACTTGTCTAAAACACTGTAGCATACAACACACAGGTGGACATATCATTATAGCTGCACATTACTTACAGATACATAGTCTCCATGGCAGAAGCATATTAGAAGGTATTCCGTAGCAAAACGATTCCAGTCATGTGTAGTGTACTGTATATTTTGATGTACAGTATAAGTGGCGCCTGACTAAGTTGCAGGATCAGCCAAACTATGAAAGAAGGTGTACTCTGGAAAATATGGGACCAAATCAGCACTTATATGAACACGATACTAACTTTTTCCACAACAAACAATGTCTCCCATTCCAAAAACACTATTTGTGTCCACCTCCATATGCTGATGTAACACCAAGGGCAGCCCAGGGGAAGAGTTAGGCCTGTAGGTCTTTCAAAGGCACGACCTGTTTCTGGACATCGTTACACACATGGCGGCAGTGTTTGCTTACCCCTCCCCCTTCTACGTTTCTGTTTGCAAGCGGATCCTTCTCCTGCAACAGAAAAACTAAATCATAGCAAATATTATTGATCCTAAGCCTGGTTTTACTTTACCGATTGACACCATTTAAAGACTCGGTATGCAGTTTGAAGTCTGCACTTTCCATGCCAGTTGAAAAGGAGTGTTTGCATTGCTGCATTATCATGCCGCGCCAACTTAAACCCTGCACATGAGTTCTACATTCATTGAATGCCCCTTCCAAGTGACTAAAAGCAAAGTAAACTAAAGTAGTAAAGTAAAAAGCCGTATGTTGTAGTGAAACTGGGTAAAACAAAACAAAAAATCATTTCATTTTAATTTGGAGTGGGTTTTTTTTACATTTGTAGAGTGTTGAGTAAAATAAATCAAAGCAAATGACATGAAAAGTTCTTTAAAGTTCTTTAAAAGTGTATGATGAGTTGGATGTCACCAAAGAACTCTCCACCTGTGTTTTTGTGTCTGACAGAGCCGAGTTCGCACTATGTGATTTCCCTGAAGGCCTTCAACAATGCCGGAGAAGGAGTTCCTCTATATGAGAGTGCTGTTACTCGATCTCTGACAGGTAGGTCCTTTATAATCACATTTGCAAGGTTAATGATACAATGCATGTCTTGTCGAACACTTGATAACCTGATATTGATGCTAGCCGTTGGAGAGACAGGAACATGGCAGCACAGAAAACGTTAAAACAGGTAGAAGCACAGTAGAACCTCCAACGTCTGACAGGAGCTTGACAACCTCTGATTTGTTTGAAAGAATTGGAATAGGAATATTCTGTTCTGTTGTCATCATACGGACAGGATTTTTTCAAAGTAATATTTGAACAATTCTAAATATGTGCATCAAAATGTAATCGTTTGACTTTGCCCCATTTTTTTTTAAAGCTCAGCTACTTCCATATTTCTCAACCAATTAAAACCATTCCAAAATAAAAACATTCAGCTCATTTGAGACATGTGGGCCATTTATTGACACATTCCAAAAAAATTGCACATTTTCTGTGAGTCCACATTTTCCGCGACAACATTCCAATTAAAAGTGAATCGACAATTTTCATAGTTCAACATTTCTCCCAATTTCTCAACCGATTCAGCCCATTTCAACACCAAAACATTTCGTCCATTCAAAACAATCAGGCTGTCATTCAAAAAATGGGAAAAATCCCACTTCTCTCCTAATTCTACATTTTTCATAAAGCATTTCAGTTCAGCTCAGCATTCACACGTGATTTTGGCAAACAAATTGCCTTCTATTGTAGTACAGTGGAACCTCAGTTAGCGTACAACCCGGCTAGCATGTTTTTCGGTTAATGTTGAAAATTGCCGCTCACTAATAGGCTACGTTAGCTAAGGCTAAGTTAGCTGCACATTTACTGTATGGCTGCGTTCACGTAAATGGAGCGTCCAACAAGTCCAACTAATGAGGCATACAGGTGGTGACGTATAAAGGCAGCATCGACAATTTGCATATAAGAATGGTTCACAAAAAAGCATCTCGCGCAATGTAAATTGGTTCTCATTGTTCACTCAAAAGAGTCGCTGAAAAACTCGACCCGTTCATGAACATCAGATCTGTGTTCTCATAACTGTGGCTGGCGTCTTTACATGTTATATTTAACCTTAACAGACACTTATTTTAATAGTGTGCTCCTCATCTACAGTACATACACCGGTTTGTCTTGGCCTCACCACACACACTCTCTGTACACACACAGTTTCTATTTCAAAGTGCAAAAAAGAGGACAGGGGAACAGTTGGGGCGGGACCTCAAGTGACCCCTGAGAAGATTAAACAAGAAATGTAAAATGAGAAATGAAAAACTTCAAAAGTAAAGTGAGCTAGGATCGGGAGGAAAGGCGGGGAATGGAAGCAGAAGCAGAAGCAGAATGTGTCAAGAGAATGATGGGCGAGCGGTAAGATGAAAAGGTGGTCAAAGAGGGAGCGATATTAGCAGAGGATACAGGAAGAGGATAAAGAATCATTATCAGTATTCTGTCCTGACTGAAGCTTTACTGTGGAGCTGGTAGTGATGAGAAGCTTGGCTCTTTTTGGTCCCAAACGGCTCTCAAATTAGTGTTATTTCTAGCCTCATGTTTGATCCGAACGCAGTGTTAGGAATGGAATGTGTTCCACTTTTCTCTGGATGGGTGCTGCAACACGTATCTACAACAGAGAGATACCACACTCACAACACACACACACTCACAACACACACACCCACATACCATAATTTCCAATGATAAGCTGCTACTTTTTTCTCAGGCTTTGAACCCTGCGGCTTATACAGTGATGCGGCTAATATGTGGCACGTTCTGGTCTCACAACATCTCGTGTGCTTCCAAGCAGCACCCTCATCATGGAGAATGTGTGGAGAGGTTGTAGGTGTCGGGAGGTTCATGCAGTGAACTGCAATACCATAAGCGATCAGAACATCTAGTTATATCCTCAGTAATGTTGAGCAAATGTCTGAAGAAGAGACAGTTGGAGAACATGGTGGCACGCCAGGGCTGCTCGAAGAGTGTGTCCAACCACAGTGCACCTTGCTGGTCTTTTCAAGAGTAGATTGAAGACGCAATGACAGCTTGACTTTTCTGTTAGGGTACTGTTTAATCTTTGTGTGTAACATCTTTCTGTCTACTAAATATCCCATGTCAGGACATGGAAACATGCCGCTTGTAGACTAGTGTGGCTTATGATGGACAAATTTGTTTTTCTCTTTACATTTAGTGGGTGCTACTTAAATACTGGTGTGTTCTTTAGTCCGAAAATTATGGTATAATTATTATGACTTACCCTTCTGTCTCCTAGCTGAGATGCACAACCTCCTAGCCATGATTGGTTGTAACCAGATCAGACCAATACACCAACAAACAGTCATGGAAAAATGATTAGACCTCCCTTGTTTCTTCAGTTTCTTGTTCATTTTAATGCCTGATACAACTAAAGGTACCTTAGTTTGGACAAATATAACAATGACAACAAAAATAGCTTGTAAGAGTTACATTTTTTGGCAGTACAATGTATAGCTATTCATGTAAGAACTTAAGTGATTTTGGTTATTGTCAAGAAAACCATGGAAGTTGCCAGATATCAGCTTTAAATTAAACTCTTATGAGCTATATTTGTTAGCATCATTATATTTGTCCAAACAAATGTACCTTTAGTTGTACCAGGCCTTAAAATGGATCAATAAACTGAAGACATAAAGGTGGTCTCATCATTTTTTCCATGACTGTATATTGGACGACCTTCCGAGGTTCTCCAGAAGTCCCTGCTGCTGCTGCCTCAAGATGCCGCCCATTCCACTGCAGAGACTCTGGGTTCTGATGCTGCAAGAGCAGCTTCAAGTGGTAGCGCATGAGCTTCTTCACTTCTCCTTCCGCGGCCCGTTTCTGTCGGGCCCCTCTGGCTATGCGCTGCCTTTTGAGTTGCAGTTGCAGCTGACCCCTTCTTCTGTGTCTTCGCCATCTTGGAAATGTTGGCACTCGTCCGTCGGCTTGGCTTTTATGTATACTCACGGCCGGTTCTACGCATGCACATATGGGGAGGCAGTCAGAAATGTTAAGAGGGCATTATGAATACACATCATGCGCCAACACTTGCGCTAACACTTTTTTTTTATAACAATGTTTTCTTCACGGCATGGGTTGTTAGCTGTGTGTCCAGCTCTCCACTGGAGAAGTGAATTGCACTTTGTCAGGTCTCTACCCTGAGACCTGTCCAAACTTGGGTGTCCCACCTGAAGAGTCAACTCCTGGCAGTCTGTTACATGCAGTCTCCCCTCTGTGCTTGTGTGGTTAAGAAAAGATCCCACTGGGGAAAAACAGCTATGTGATAACTATTACACCAGTTGATTGAACAAATGTATTACACAGATGTTATGTTAACCTTTGTTTTTAGTTGGAATACATCACATGATATGATTCGCAGTTCCACATGTCCAACAGGAGTAGGAAGAAAAGCTTTTTTAATCCTAAGCCCCATCCGTTTCACATCAATTGCAATACATTTATCCACTTCCTGTATTCCAAATGTAAGCATCAAAGCACTGTTAGTATGCAAATGAACCAAGATGCAGCGCTGTGGTGTTCGGTTTCAAAACAGAGCAAAGCAGCACGTCCATAGAGATGAGCGATGAGGCGAGATGAGGCTGCTTCTTGTGGAGTTTTCACCTCTAAAATGTTGATATGGGGGGGGCAAACCATTAATTTAGAGGGTTGTTATGCACTTTACTTCTTATACAGATGTTTGTGCCACATAGAAATGTGCAGCTTTCCAAATTGCATTATTTAATTTGATTTGTTGATAGTCAAACATGTTATTGTAGTTGACGAGTGGTTATGATTTTTTTTTAACTAATTATGTTGAGACAATAAACATGGCACTTTTACTTTTTTAGGTTTTATACATTACATATATAAGTGTTTATTTGTGAAATGCATCCTGTGGCATCACAATAAAAGAAGCACCATGTATTCATTCATGACGTTAGTTTGAAAGAAAAGCTGCTGCCTATATCGGTATCGGTTGATATTGGTATCAGTAAAATATAGATATCGGTAAGAACGCCAATGTCGAGCATGTCTAAAAATGCTGTATACTCTGTAAACATCATCAAAGGTGTACTAAATACAGCCTTCAAATAATGTTTGATTTTTGTAGCCATCAAATATAAAAAAAAATAACACACATTGTTGTTTTTAGCTATAAATAAGGAGTCTAGTAAAAAAATATCCAGGTCCAGTTACAAAGCATTGTTATGTTGTATAGCTGTTTGTCGGTAACTGTTGTTGTGATTCCACTAGGTTTGACTGTCCGCAGATCTCAGTTAGCAGAGCTGGAATAAGCAGACCTCGTTTTTATATTTCCCTGTGCTCATTCCCGCTCTGTGGTGACATCTGTCATAGCGTCTGTTTTGTGTCTTGCTGCCTTCAGGTGCTCCTCATGATGCTGACGACTTTGTATTAATGGAGCAGTCGCATTTAGAAGGTCTGAGAAATGCCTAGGTCAGGGGTGTCCAAACTTTTTCCAGTGAGGGCCATATGCTGAAAAATGAAAGAATGCAAGGGCCACTTTGATTTTGTAAAGCAGCACATATACTGTAGATGCGCTAACAAGTTACATATATTTAAAGACAAAAATGCATCTCAGCTTTGTGATATACAGTGGTGTGAAAAATATTTTGAAAGATATTTTTTTTAAAAGGGGGAAAAAAGCATAAAGACCAAAGTTCGAACTCCTAATACGCTTTTTCACCTACTGTGGTGTGAACAAGTTTTTGCCCCTTCCTGATTTATTTTTTTGCATGTTTGTCACACTTAAGTGTTTCACATCATCAAACAAATCAAAATATGAGTCAATGACCACACAACAAATGTTTCAACCTTATGCTATTAAAATAACATTAGTTTTGCTCATATTACGCCACAATATTTTCTTTTCATAGAATTATGACTTTTTCTTGTTAAATTGCAACTTTTATTGCTGTTTTTTTTTTTTTTTTTTAGTTTTCTTGTTAAATTCAATTTTTAGAATGTGGCGCAGGCCTATAAAAAAGAGCTGCACGCTGCAAACAGCCCCCAAGCTGCACTTTGGACACCCCTGGTTTAGTTGGTGCATGACGGAAACAAACATATCCCACTGCTCTGACCAAAAATGTATAATGAGATTTCATCCATGAAATTACACAGACATAGAACAGTATTTCAATAACAAGCCCCTGTTACACGTATCTCCATGTTCCTGTATTTTATCCCCCAATTCATAAAAATGTTTTACTTATAGCCTCCATTTTTGAATGCACTTGAAGGCAGCATACTCTCTTGATTGTCTGAAGCCACAGATCAGATGAGTTTCAATGATAAACATGGTTTTATGCGTGAATTCTAATGAGAACCGGACAACAATATTGTTTTATTAAAAGTTTGTATCTTCACTGTGCATGGCGGAGATGTAATCATCTCGTATCTCGTGTCAAACTTGATTTTCAAAGCTCATATTTCAAAGCGTCTCAAAGTAAAGCAAATGTATGTGTTGCAGATTGCATAGCCTGTAAAACTGTCATAGAGGCAAGGTCTAACCCTTAAACCTCACCCTCACCCTGAGCCCTTAACCCCTAATCCTCAACCCTTACCCCTTACCCCTAACCCATAACCCTAACCCCAACACCAACTCTTAACTCTTATCCCTAGCCCTAATACCAACCCCAACACTTACAGGTAGTTATTATCCCTAGCCCTAATACCAACCCCAACACTTACAGGTAGCTATTATTCCTAGCCCTAACCCCAAACCAAACCTTAAGCCTTAAAAAACCCTCACCTCATCCCCTAACCAACAAACTATTTTTTCCAATGTTTGCAGTTGTATAAGAAAACCGTTGGAACGCTGCAGTAACTGATGAGTCAATATTCTCTGCTACTTTCAATTCTACACTGTTGATCTGTGGCTCCAGTATCTTTCTGATAGTCAAAACTTTTGTCTCCAACTTTCCTCTTATTCTTTGTCTTTTTCTCTCCACATTTGTTCTCTCCCCTTCCCCTCCCTCATTCATCCACATCCTGCATCATTTTCTTCAACTAACTTCCCTCCCTGCATGTCATTTCCAAACGTGCATGTCTGTCCCACGCATTTCCTTTTATAACGTTGTGCTCCATGACAAAATATATAACTATATGCCTGCCTTACTGCTTGTACAAATCACACAATCTCATCAATGTCCTCCAAACACTCTTGTCATATTATCAAACCCTGTCAGACCCCATAGACCCATCTGAAGATGACCTTTTCCACCTCTTTGATAAATACCCCACTCCCATGCCAGACACCAGCACACCCATGATCCCCCCTGTTGGGGTACAAGCCGTGGCTCTCTCCTCAGACTCCGTCCGGGTCTCGTGGGCTGACAACTCCATGACCAAAAACCAGAAGTCATCTGAAGTTCGCTATTACTCAGTCAAGTGGAAGACCAGCTATTCCACCAGCGGCAAGTACAAGGTAAACGCAGACTATCCAAGTGCAGTCATTCTACATCACTAAAATGGTGACGACAGAATAAACCCTCAGCGACTTCATGTGACTTTGTCCTTTTAATGGATTGTTAACTTGTTTTGTATGAGTCAGCATTATTCATTTTTCTGTAGAGGTTTTAGTTTTTCACCTGCTTCTTTCACAGCATGCCCACTTTCAAAAAACGATCAGCAATGGCTGGAATGCATTTGTCATACTTGCCACCTTGTGGGGACAAAGCACAAACTAAACCATCCCCTGTATCATACTGTAACTTTTTACACAGCAATATGTACACGAATAGCACACAATAGTTTTGGGGGGAAACAAAATATTCAGTGTATTTTTTTTTTAGCTCATGTCAACTTCATTGAATAATCTTTAAATTCAGTGGAGCCTCGGTTTTTATTATTAATCTGTTCCAAAAGGTGTGAAACCTACAAAAAACGAATCCATTTTTCCCATAAGAAATCATGTAAATCCAATTCCTCCAGTCCAGACACGGGAAAATATGAACACGGAGAGAGAATAATTAGAGTTTTACAAGCAGAAGACAATGTGAAATACATATAAACGAGGAATGAAATTGATTAATTAACTTTTATTGTAACTTTTACCTTTATTGAAGACTTGTTGAGGGACGTTACAGTTACAGTTCACTTTAAAGCAGAGGTGTCCAAACCGTTTCCAGAGGTATTGTAAGAATAGGCCAACAGTTAATAAATAATGATGCCTTTTTTTCCCCCCAGTCTGCAGACACCACCGCGCTCAGCCACACTGTCACTGGCCTCAAACCCAACACCATGTATGAGTTTGCAGTCATGGTAACCAAAGGTCGCAAGTCCAGTACCTGGAGTATGACAGCACACGCCACCACCTATGAAGCAGGTACATCACACAAGTACACTCAGTCCCTATTTGTGAGGGAAAATACACAAAAATGATTAGTGCATATATGGGTTTTTCTTTTTTCTTGGCTGAGACTTGAGCCGAATTAACAATGTTTGCACATTGTTTGGAATGGGTGAAAAATATAGCTCCAGTAGTTCAGAGCGGGCCGCACGGTGGCCTTGTGGTTAGCATGTTGGCCACACAGTCAGGAGATCGGGAAGATCTGGGTTCGAATTTCCGTTGGGCATCTGTGTGGAGTTTGCATGTTCTCCCCGTGTGTGCGTGGGTTTTCTCCGGGTACTCCGGTTTCCTCCGACATTCCAAAAATAGGTTAATTGGTGACTCTAAATTGTCCACAGGTATGAATGTGAGTGTGAATGTTTGTTTGTCTATATGTGCCCTGCCATTGGCTGGCGACCAGTCCAGGGTGTACCCCGCCTCTCGCCCGAAGTCAGCTGGGATAGGCTCCAGCATAACCGCAACCCTAGTGAGGATAAGCGCCATAGAAAATGGATGGATAGCTCAAAGCGCATACACAATATTACGTACACAAAGGGTACGTTTTAGAGTACTCAGCGAGAGTCATGGATGGAATACAAAAAATGCTTTATTGCTGAGTAATGCACAAGCATAAACTAGAGCAAATAACAATAATGCCAGGAGTGGAGTACAAAGCAAACTAAAAACGACAGAGCTGCGGAAAAGGCAAAAAAAATAATAAAATAATAATAAGGAAGAACTCACTTTGTCGAAATAGGAGACAAAAACAGGAATAAAAACAATGAGCTGTCAGCCGAGCAACAAGGCAGCCCAAGAAGACGCCAAAAAAAGGAGACAGAGAACAATAAAAAGTCTTACAAAACTCAACAAGAGGCACAGCATGGGTTTATGAATGGAGTTTATGAATGGAGTTAATTGCAAAGTACGTCCACCTGCCTCATAGCGACGACCCCAGTCACCAGACCAGGCTGCCGAAAACACAGAGCAGCAACAGGAACACCAGACAGAACAGGAACTGCCCAAAATAAGAAGTTGTTGGCATACAGACTGACATATTCCCCAAAACAAAGTGCAACTGTGATTCCCCACAAACATGGTGGACTGGGAAATATATAAATAACATAACATTCCTGAAGAATATTGTGATGGTTTTTAAGCGTGTGGTTTGAAGGTGTGGTATCTCCTTTGGACCAGCAGCACTTCTTACAGTAAGACTTTATTTTGAGAGCAGTTCTCGCAGACATGAGTCATACAGTGCTTGACAGCTTAAATTCAACATGGAAAAAAATAACATACAAAAAAATGCCATTGAATAAAATCAATATAGTAAATAATAACATACAATAAAATGCTATATCACTAAATCAATATACAAAATAAAAACACAACTTACAAAATAATAAACAACAAAATGCAATAATAAAATCAAAGGTAGAGAATAATAGCATACAATAAGATGCAGCGAGAGCACAATAAAAACATTAAAATACAGTAAAATACAGTGTAATCAGCAAACAGTCAAATGCTTGTCTGAAGAGAAGTGTTTTTTTTTTTATGGATTTCGGTTGCAGTTCTCAGGAGAAACTGATGACATGACCTCAAAGATTGGCAGGGAATGTACAGTTTAAACTAGGGATGAGCGAGTTCACCACTATCTGTTTCTGTATGTGTTCACCCATCTACATTATCTGTATCCTTACCTGTACTCGGAATGGGCGGGGCATACACCGGAAGTCGTGTGGTTTAACCGGAAATGGGCGTGTCTTAAATCTGTACTTTACAGTATTTTAAGTCTGAAGTTGACATGGATTGATCAGAAGTTGCTACATTTATTGTTTGTTATTCAGCTACAGTATATGTGTACTGTACATGTGTGTAAGTGATCTGTAAGACTTATCAACTCTACCACTTTCAGTTTTGTTGTATTTTTCCAGTTTTATTTTCTATGTTCTTTCTACAATGTGCAGTTCACAGGCCCATAAGAATGCATCTGGTAACATAGCTAGTTAGCTACAAGTGCATCTTGTGCGGCTGAGACGTCATCGCGGATCAATGTGAGAGTTGGCGATGTAAACAAAGAAAAGCTGTGGGGGACGTGTCGATTTATATACAGATGCACGAAAATTTGACTCTAGTTTGATTCACTTTTTATGGACTTATTTCAGGAGCAAAATGCGAATGATAGGGTTATAAAACGTATTCACCCGGGTGCTCCTTTATGCTAGTGACACAATACAGACAGGCGCTGCCTGTGCGCTCCAGCCAGCGAGCCTGGGGCGGTCGCTGTGTGTGACCGGCCAATCACAGAGCGTGACTTCATCACGATTACAGATAATAAAGAGTTGTATTCGTTTCATGTTCGCACTTGTCAAAAATCCGTATCCGTAGTATCCGGCTCATCCCTAGTTTAAACAAATCCTGACTTAATGCGGGTATTTGCCCATTTAAGGCTCTCTAGGTAGGGAGCAGTATTTCAAACTGGACCCTGCAGCTCACAGGTAAGCAGTGTCAGGAGGCTGTCAAGGAGTTATGTGACAGTATTTACTAGACTTTGTCATCAGCCCGACAGCAGCATTTTGCACAAACTGCAGGCAGCCCACTGAGGGTTTACTCAGACAGGAAAACAAGGCATTCCACTCATCCGGTGTAGAGGAAACAAACGCATGAATTATCAAGTAGCTCAGAGTGGTAGATAACATTTCTCTCTTTTGCAATGTTCTGGAGGTGAAAAAACAAAAATAACCAGAAGTAGCCCTCAAGTTTCTTAGATCAGGATGCACATTTAGACCGAGTGGACCTAATCCTTTAACCATCTGTGGGATAACATACATGCAACAGAAACAAGCAGAACTTCAGTTTTGTCAGCATTTAGCTAAAGGAAATTGCTGAACATCCAGTCGTTAAAGGAACTGCACTCTTTGGAATTTTGCCCATCATCCACAGTCCTTATGTGAAACAGGACCATACGTCTTTCCCGTTTCTGTGCGTTGTAAAGAGAGAAAAACAGCTAGCACGTGGGCGCTAACAATGCATGTAACAGGACACACCTATTTAGACTATAAAGCCCTAAAAAAACAACAAAAAATACCAAAAGTGTTCTATTTACACAACTGACTTGTTGCAAACAGACACACGCTTTCTATGCTGCTGTTGTTGACGGAAGTAGCGCTAGTTTCTCTCTGTGGGCTCTGTGAAATTAATGCGCCCAGGAAATAAATTCCGGTGGTCAAAGTAAGTATCACGTGGTATTGTGAAAGTACCTGTTGTTGCATGTATATAAAACCATAAAACGTTGTTGGAGGTTTTTTATAGGGCTTTACAGTCTAAATGGTGGTATCCCATTATGTGCATTGTTAGCTCCCTTATGCTAATTGTTTTTCTCTCTTTAGAATGCACAGAAAAGGGAAAGACGTGTTCATGTTTCACATAAGGATTGTGGATGATGGGCAAAATTAAAAAATAAAAAAAGTACAATTTTCTGCAGATAATCAAGTGTCAGCTTAAAGTTCAACAAAGCAAATTTTAGGAAAATTCCAACCACAAGCACTTAAATGGGCAAATGTGAAAAAAAGCCAACACTTTGAGATTATGCCATTAATTATATCATTAATAAGTTCATAAAATCACAGGATTTCCATGACAAACATCACCTGCCGTGAAGCTAACTGCCACTTTGAACGGTGCAAATATTATTCCTCTACCGCTAAAATTGAGCCAAAACATGATTGCCAAACAATGGTTATGAATCCTGTTTTACTTTTGCTGTTTTTTTCTCCATGTGAATGAAGTAGTGCTTTTATATTAGTCCAGTGCCCAAACCAGATTGGTTCCACACTTTTGTAGTCGACAGTTGTTTGAGAGGAATCACAGTCATTAACATTTCATTCACTTGTAACAATGGTCACGATAGTACCTGGAACCAAATGGGACAGTGTCATGTTTATTTGTTAGCGGCTATGACTACTGTCTCAACTGAATAGAAAACTAATAAGGAGAGTGATACCATCCAAATGACTGTTGTTGGCTGGCCCGACTCCATTGTCTCGTAACGACTGTCGTTTTGTAACACAAAAGAGTGGAACATCGCTTGTTTGGTCGTGCCGCTACCTTAGAGGATAAGTACTTTGTATCCTGCACCATCTCCTCAGACTACAGCTGTCCTAGCTAGTCTTTGAGCACAAACTGATGAAGCCTGCTCAGATGAGAGGCGAAATTTCTTCTAAGACAACCTGAACAGTCCAGTTGCGATCCATTACATGTCCTGAGAATACAATGACTTGGATGAATGAGAATATTCACAGATATTACTCAGTGACAAAACACATATGTACATTGTCTCATACAGTCATGGAAAAAATGATTAGACCACCCTTGTTTCTTCAGTTTCTTGTTCATTTTAATGCCTGGTACAACTAAGGGTACATTTGTTTGGACAAGTATAATGATGACAACAAAAAAAACTCATCCGTACATCCATCCATCCATTTTCTTCCGTTTATCTGGGTCGCAGAGGCAGCAGTCTCAATAGGGAAGTAAAGACTTCCTGGTCTTCAGCAACCTATTCCAGCTGTGAGACATAATCCCTCCAGCGTGCCCCGGGGCCTCCTCCCTGTTGGGCATGCCCGGAACACCTCACCAGGGAGGCGTCCAGGAGGCTGAGGAGTGTGATCCCCCTGTAGTCAGAACACACCCTCCGGTTACCCTTCTTGAAAAGGGGGACCGTCACCCCAGTCTGCCAGTCCAGAGGTACTGTTCTCGGCTTCCGTGCAATGATGAAGAGAGGTGTCAACCAAGACAGTGCCTCAACATCCACAGCCATTCAGACACGTCTACCCCTGGAAATTTGCCACTGTGTCGTTTTTTTGGCTACCTCAGATACCTCATGTCCACGTGCTGTCCTTCAGACTCTGCTTCCTCTATGGAAGGTATGTCAGTGGGATTGAGAAAGGCCTGGAAGTATTCCAAAGTATACAACTGAAGGTACATTTATTTTGACCAATATAATGATGACAAAAAAGATATCTCATAAGAGTTTAATTTGTTGGTTATTGTAAGAACTTAAGTGATTTTGGTTATCATAAAAAACATGGAAATGGCTAGATATCAGCTCTTAAATTAACTCTTACAGTCAATTTTTGTTGTCATTATTATATTTGTCCAAACAAATGTACCTTTAGTTGTATCAGGCATTAAAATGAGCAAGAAACGGAAGACACTAGGCTGATCTAATCATTTTTTCCATGACTGTATATCAATCCATCAAAATGTACATGGAAAACACGAAATGAAGAGGAGGGAAAATGTTTTCTTTGGAAGTTCTATTTGAAATCAAGGTGCAACCTGAGTAAATGCAGTTAGCATCATTCAGTAAAGTGTTGAACTTTCCCCTCCTTGTTTGTGTCTCTGAAAAGTGATTAGCTCTAATGAGGAAAAACACAAATGGTGGGTTTGGTGTGAGCAACACTACCCTACAGCAACAACATGACAATCGTCTACAACAATGAAACACAAGAGCTGACCAGAATCAAAATGTCAAGGTATCCCTTACAGCGTGTTTACAATCATGTTTGTCGGATTTGTCACCCAATTAAGCGTGAGCGGCATTAACCCACCAGCTCCCTTGGGGTGTGCTGGAATACATTGACATTCAGAGAGAGCAGATGGACGGAGCCCACTCTGTCCCCACAGTGGTCCACCGCTTCTGAACACACAACACGCGCACGCACACTGACCACACATAACAAAAGAAGAAATACTAACTTTACTGCATCTCATGCCGCTATTTAATAACTTCATAATTGCTATTGGTATGTAAAAAAAAGGAATCTCATACACATCTTAATTTCTATCTGTTATGAAATCTCAATACAATACCATTTCTTAAACCACTTGATAATATTGTGCTGTTGACGTGAGTGCGTTATCCTCTCAGCTCCACTCAGTAATAAACTGACATATCTGGAACTTCCCATTCTGTTGATACGATTTAAAGGAACAGCTTCCAGCAATAATGAACACATAAATTAAATCAATGAAACCAGTGTGTGTCCGTCCATCCATCCATCCGTCTTCTTCCGCTTAACCGAGGTCAGGCCGCGGGGACAGCAGCCTTAGACGAGAAGCCCAGATGTCCTTCTCCCTGGCTGCTTCGTCCAGCTCTTCCAGGTTGAGAGACAAAGTCTCTTCAGAATGTGCTGGGTCTTACCAGGACGTCCTCCTACTGGTCAGATGTGCCCTGAACACCTCCTCAGGGAGGCGTCCAGGTGGCATCCGGAGGTTGCCTCTTCATATTATTCAGGCTGGGCCTTACGGGTGGAAGCTCGCCAGACCATGGACCGCCAGACGCTTGCAATCATGCCCCATCTCCACGCCTGGCTCCAAAGGGGGACGCTGGTGACCTGTGTCACTTTTGCTATTGCATTTTCACACCTGCTAGAGTAACTCCCAATTCAACACAAAGTCAAAACACACAAACACCGAATGCTATATGCCAGTAAAATAACATATTTCTGCGTTATCGATACACTCATGACCGTGTCAATCAGATATGGACATTATTACATAATATTTTTTAACACAGCTCTTGCATTGGATTGCCTTTGATTATGTATGTGTACCCCATGTTGTAGCTGGCAGTGTAGGCTACGCACGGTGATAACTCAACAACAGACAGCAATTTATAGAGCAATAACTATACCTCATCGCCCTCCTGTTCCAAGGTGTCCGCCAAGGTTCGGTACTTATCCCCCTCCTTTTTACTCTGTACATACTCCCATTCAGACAAATAATACGCCAACTACAATTACTATGCCGATGACACACATAATTATATTTCAATCCGGTCCATCATGCCAACAACTTCATCAAACTCAACTAACGGAACTCCTCAATATCACTCCAAAATCCCCCATCCAAGATTTCAGTTTGTCAAGAAACCTCACAATGTCCCGCCCCCCCTCACGTAACATAATTGGGGTCACAAACACAACTGGAAGACAGACATCTGTGTCGCCTGCTTCTTGTCCTGCATGACACTGCAAAAAACACAGAACAAGGTAAGATTTCTTACCACTTTTATTTGCAGCCTCATGCAGTTTTTGGAGTGGTGAGCACTATCTAAATTTCTCCTAAAAAGAGCCTCACGATTGTATGTTTCACTGACAGACAATGACTTGTTGGAGTGGGGGTCTCCCCCACACCCACAAAGCCCTCCAAAACCAGACCCCCTCAGTCTACTCCTCACATTCCTGCCAGAAACTTATTTTCCACCAACAACCATTTCCTGTCCCTTCTTCACAGAATCAAACGCTGAACTTGATGGAGGCAGAGTGTTCTCCATCGCTCTCCCTGTTCCTGTGCACATGTCAGAACTTATTTTGGGTTATCATACTATGTTTGAGCTCTGAGGGGACATGCATTCTTGCATGCATTGTAAGATACAACAACACCACACAAATGCAAGGATGAAGGCAAAAGTTTAAAGCCAAAGTTTATTGCCTGTCAGTCACCCAAAGCAGTTTGCATGTAAGCAAATGACTGAATGTGCTGGTCTGTATTGAGATCAAGCTCATTCGGCTTCATACAAGTTCATAAAATATGAATATATGCAAATGTGAAAAAAATGTCTTGACCCTCAAACCCCATGAAGCGTCACCTACATATTACTGCTGACACGCTAATGTGACTCACTTTTCAGTGCAGTGCGCTCGGTTGATTGGCCTCGTTCCAACGTGACGCCATCTTTGTGCTTCTGCATAAGTGATTAAAGCCTAATGGGCATGTTTTGAACATGAACACGCTTCTTATTTGATGAGATGTGACATGTCAGCACAGTTTATGCTGAAAGACTACATAGGACTACAGACTGGGGCTGTGTTATCTAGTTTTTGAGCATTAACTAATGAAACTGGACTGGTCAGGTTTTCTTAGAAGATGTTTCACCTCTCATCCGCAGGCTTTATCAGTTTGTCTTATCTCGTCTTTGAGCATGAACTGATGAAGCTGAACTGTTCAGATTGTCTTAGAACAGTGGTTCCCAAATGTGTCGCAGTTCCGTTTCCCTTCAGACATCTGAGTGGATGTCATGTACCCCCTACTCCTGCACACTTAACAAACATAAACTACACAATAAAACATGTTTGATATATTATTAAATATATTATGACATTATATTAAAACATCACGTGTCTTATTTTTCAACTGCACACATAGGCTACTAATTTAAAACCTAGAGGGTTTTAAAGGGATAAGATATCTCCTGGCAGGTTTGTCTTGTGTTTGGTGAATTTATTTATAACAAGTGGTGACAAACTGTGGTAAGATGTGGTGAACTGTGAACTTTATGCTCTTTTTGCTGTGATTTGGTCTGCGACAACATGGAAATAAGCAGTACACTGCAACTAATGTTACACAAACGTCTAAATAATTATGAAAACAAAGGCAGATAACGTACAGAAATCAATATGGAAATTAATTCAATACAAGGCTTATTACTGAGCCGAATGGACATGTGAGCACATGTAGCATGATATTGTGCACCAAGCAAAAATTCACAGCAGCCCAGAGCTAGCATTATTAAACCTCACCTCTCTGCATTTACGCACAGCATCAACATTTGTGAACAATGACGAGATGAAAGGAAGAATAGAAAATGCACGTTTGTCTGTGCAGCGTCGGACAAAGTCATACACGTAAGTCTCGATCTGCGTCACACATGGTGTCTTCAAGGGCCGCCGAACAAAGTGGCTGCAGCGCCCGCAGAAGGGCGCTGCAGCCGTTATTCGTTTAAGCATAAATTTACTTATATGTGCAAAATTGGAGGCTTTCTAACAGTCAGTGCATCCAGTCAACAAACAAATGGCAGCACAGGAAATGCACTAATTAGTGACAGCACCATTTAAGAAGACCAGCTCTCAATTAGCACACAATATAAATGATCTTCAAAAATCTCCAAGATTAAAACCTTTTAATGTACAACGTCATCATCAAACGTTGCTCATCTCATGTACTCAGAACAATGAACAACTTCATGCTGTCACCTTTCTTCTGCACTGTGCTACCTGCTATTGTTGTTCACATGAGGCATTCGAGCGCATGATGTACATTTCAGTGTTCGGTGCTCATGTAGTCAAGCAGTTTTTAATTTTTATTCACATACCCCCACGGCACTCTGCCTACCCCTAGGGCAGGGGCAGGGGTAGGCAAGCTTTTTGACTCGAAGGGCCGCATTAAGTTAACAAAATTGGCTGGGGGGTCAGACTATACATTTGATACATGCACACTACTTTACGCATTATTTGTCTTATTTTATCTGTAAACGTGTCCCTTTTTTCAGGAGCACTTTAAACATCAGACCACATCAAATAACGAAGTTAATGTTACCGTATTTTTACTGAATAAGATAACCGGAGTGAACATGAATAAAGGATGTGTGATACACAATATGAATGATAAAACATTGACTATGGAAGAGTAGGTGAACGTCCCTCGTTTTTTACTTCCCAGACAGTGCAGTGGGTAGGTTAAGTTGTGTTTTACATCATATTTGTTGACTGTTTGTTCGGCACCATAGGTGAGGTAGTGAAAAGCTATTTAAACCATCAAAAGGTTCTCAGATTGACTCTGACTACTTGCAAGTCATGTTGCCAGCTTGTATGTTAAAGGTTTAAATACTTTGGAAGCAACTGGCGGGCCGGATTCAAACGCTTGGCGGGCCACATGTGGCCCTTGGGCCATACTTTGCCCACCACTGCCCTAGAGGTACCCCACTTTGGGAACCTAGGTCTTAAAAGATGTTTTGACTCTCATTTGAGCAGGCTTCATAGTGTATATGCGCAAAAGTGTTTACCTCAGCATTACTCTGCTGGCCACCCAAGCCTGACGTGATGTATTTGTCACAATAGCAGAAATACTAATAAGACACTCAATAAACAATCAATTTTTACATTTTTCAATGGCTATATGTTCTTTGCTTCAATTCAAACTACAAAAAATTGTCTTTTTAAATAAAGAGTACCTTTACCATGTGACTATATCATCTGTGACACACAAAAAAGCAATTTTTGAAAAGGCTTGCCAATGCACAGCCAAGCATTCCCAATGACAGGTTACAGTATATCTTATCTCTCTACTCATACTGTAGTCACATTTCTATATGCATTACATATTGAGACCCGATTAGGATCTGTGGATATGTGATTTTCCCCGCTTTTGTTGCCATGAAGCATATCCAAACTGGGCCACATGGGAGAAAAAAATGGAATGGAGTCACTTCAACCATGTAGTGTAAATCCAACCTTAGTTTAATGCAGTGCAGTGCTTCTCAAATAGTTGGCAGGCACCCCTGGGGCGGGGGGCGGGGGGCGGGGGGGGGGGGGTACTTTCAGTGTTACTGCAGATTTGCGAACATGTACAAATTTATCGTACTCAACATGCAATTTGGCTCTTGTATGCTTGTAAACTGTGAAGCTTGTATGCATCACAGCTCTTTGTTTTATTTTCCTGGCTTCACTTTCAAGTTCAGTCTGTACAGTACAGATGAATAAATTGATATTATCAGTTTCTCAATAATATTTCAAATCTGGGGGTCATGAAAACATTTCTGTCTCCTCGGGGAGATAGAAAACAATTGAGAACCACTGGTCTAATGAGACCATTCAAACTGATGCTGATTGGTCTTTTTTAAGAAAGACGTGCAAGGTCCTGAAAACAATGACGATGACAAAAAAACAAATTACTGCATGAATTTGGTTGAAACACCTTAATTATATAGTGGTCAACTTTTTAAAGGTTGGATTACCACATGTAGACTATTACACTGGAAAGCATCGCTTTCGCATCATCTGTGGACTAATGGTGCAGCTTTAACAACATTAAATTCACAAGCCAAGAAGGCCAAGCCGGAGGCAGGGGGGCATGTTTGCACCAACAAAAACACCACATTCATTTTCATCTGTGAATATTTCCTATGTGATAACGTACACCTGAAGACACAAAAGTCTTACGGTCGGGTCCAGGTTCTGCTCCATGTTATCTCTCTAAAGGTAGTCATTTTTGCAGAGCTTTTAGTCGTAAGGGGTATTGTGTGAACATTTTGTCTTTGCTTGGTTTCACCATTTCTTCACGCTTGGTTGACAGCTCCCAACTCGGCTCCCAAAGACTTGACAGTTATTAGTCGGGAGGGACGGCCCCGAGCCATTTTAATCAGCTGGCAACCACCAATGGAGGCTAACGGGCGGATAACAGGTGAGTGTTCCCAAAAACACAGCAAATACATATACTGTCTACTCATGGGAGGACTGGATCCAGTCAGGTGCAGTCAGGGGAGGCAGGTGAGTCAAAGCCTTACTTGTCATGATGAAAAAAAACAAACAAAAATGTAACAATAACATAATAAATATTAATAGTTGTCAACTGTATTATAAATATATTTTCTGTATGATTCCAATTGTTTTTCTCATATTTTCTTCAGTAAAAATCGCTGAATTTGCACATTTCCTGATCAAATATGGGGAAATAATTACAAAAGCAATCTTCACTCACTCACTGTACTGCGAAAAAGATCTGTGAGGATAATTCATAATGCCAAGTATATTAAAATTAGCAGATTTAGTACACTTTCAAACCGCTAGAATAATGTATAAAGTTAATAACAACTCGTTACCCAAAAACCTAATAAAGTATTTCTCAATCAGAGAGGAGAAATATGACCTTAGAGGAAAATTAAACCTAAAACATTTATATGCGAGAACTACGCTGAAAACCCACAGCATTTCCGTGTGTGGAATTAAATTATGGAACGGATTGAGTAAAGAACTCAAACAATGTACAGAGGTGAGCAAATTCAAAAAACAATACAAGCAGTTGATGTTTGCTAAATACAAGGCAGAAGAGTCCTGATTGTTCTGTCAGGTTTGTTATTTTATTTTTTTTTATTTTATTTTATTTTATTTTTTATTTTTTTTATTTTTTATTTTTTTTATAATTTTCTTTGTTGTGTTTAAAAAAAAAGCTTTGTTCTTTTTTATTTATTGTCATCATTATTATTATTATTATTAATGTATGTGTATGTATATATATATATATATATACAGTGTATATATATACAATTTTTTTTTCTTCTTTCTTTTTTGGGGGGGGAGGGCTATCTTACCGTTATCTATTATGTGTTATCCTGACTATCACTGAAAACATGACATGGAAAGCAGGAAGTGAACAACATGTACTGTACTAGATGTAGAATGGATGGGGGGTAGATTAAATAAGCTTTGCTTCTTCCTACTCCTTTTGGACATGTGGAACTGTCAAAGAATGATTCATGAGATGTATTCCATTGTAACCTTCATGTTCAAATAAACTAAACCAAACCAAACCAAACCAAATACAGGCAGAAACCTAATGTGAAGCCACCGTGAGCGGTTAGTCTGAGTTGGCTCATGGCGCCTGCCAGTTTGTGTTTCTCAGCATATCGCCAATAATGTAATGTTGCAGAAACATTTATTATATGCCATGACCTTCTACAGCCTGTATGATGTCTTTCATGTAAGTGTGACATCATTATTCTTGCTAATCAGACAATAAAATGCACAGAAATGTCATCCACGAGGCGCTTGCAGTACCGATCCATCCTGAAGGGGTCAGGCTTGTGGGAGCTGGAAGGTGCTTGTCATTTGCCAGGAAAAAAATTTGATTTTTTTTTTTTTTTAACCAAAGTGAATTAGTCTCTTCTATTGTTTGGTTATCCTCTTAACGAGCAACCAATTAAAAAGGAGTCAGTCCTCACCAGCCATCAACCTCATCTCATGTCACCGATAAAATGAACACTAAAAGAAAGTACAAGTGTTTATTGGGCTGCACACACAGACATCCACATGCTTCTATTGTTCTCCCTTTTCCTGAGGGCAATCCACTTGACGAGCTCTGCGGCAGCGTTCCGTAGAGTGGTGATTCTCAAGTGGTTTGGCTGCGGGAGCCACCGTCACCCCTCAATGACAAGCAGTGACGTGAATTGCGGAAATTTTTCAACTCAGACTTGTCAAATGTCTCATATTTAAAGGGACGACACAAGCTCAGCTGCAGCGGTGCAACGCTGTCTCTCTCTTTATCGTGCGCTCTTCTCCTGCGGCTGTGTGTCGGACGGACGGCACGTTAAGTCCCGGCTTGGTGTCCTTCCCCTCCCGCGCAAGCTTGACAAAGTGGCCCATATACCTGGCACACACCTCTTGGTGGCGTAGCAAGCAAATTGCACAGACAACAACGCAAGGTGCATTCATGAACATGGGATCATTTGCTCAAGCAAAGACCCACGATCCACTGAAAAGTTTTCCGGGTCGTGACCCACCAGTTGAGAATCACTGCTGTAGAGTGAAACATTTCTTCGGGATCAACTATTTCACCGTCATAGATAGTTTCATTTATTCATTATCCATGTATTTTCCACATATTAAACTGCTGTGCTAAACTGTATACAACATCATTCTAAAATAGTATAACGGTATTTTTCAATATGTATCACTCAGGTATCATCAATATCATTCACATAGATCAGGGGTGTCCAAATTTTGGCATGTGTGCCGTCTGTGTTTGTTTGTATTGGCCCGTGGTATATTCTAAAAATACAATTAAACAAGAAAATAACAGCAAAAATTAAAAAAAGGAGCAAAATGTCATAAAAAGAAAAAGTTGATATAATATCAACTTTAATACTCTATGATAACTCTATCATATTTCACAAACATCTTTAATATACTGTATATCTTTAAAAATATACAGTATATAACTTCTTAGCACATCCGCGTTGGATTGGGTTGAACTTGTTTACAAAAGAAATGAGATAAAAATACCACGTTCTTTGATTTTTCAGTAGGCTTTCCTCGGTAGAAAAAGTTTGGACACCCCTGGCATAGACGGTTTATTTTTGGACTGTAGAAGCTTTTTGAAAATCAATCATTGCTATAAATTTCACACAGGTTACATCCTGTACTACACCTTGGACAAAAACATGCCAATAGACAACTGGGTGATGGAGACAATCAGCGGCGACCGGCTGACCCATCAGGTTGTTGATTTAAACCTTGACACGGTATATTACTTCCGGATCCAGGCTAAGAACGCCAAAGGAGTTGGTCCACTATCAGAACCTGTCCACTTTAGGACAGCCAAAGGTAAGTAGGCCTTTCTACTGTATGTCCATTCATGTTACTCAAATGAGTCATCTTTATTTAAAAAATTAAATAAAGTTGCTTCAGATGGGCCGATACACATTTTGAGTACGTAGTTCAATATGTGCATTATGAGATTTAGAGTTGAAAAAACATACAGAAATGTAAGTTTATTCTGAGAGAGTGACAACAAGCAAATGGCACAGATTCATTTCTGGCCCTTAATGATTTATTTGAACTGTTCTTTTGCTATTTTATTTTGCATTTTCACAGGTTCAAAATTATACACATGGGCTCAAATATAAACATACGACCCCACTAGTATTACCTGTAGGTTACATGCACTGAGAGAATGCAATGGCCATGTTGGTAACAATCATGTGACCTACAGGGCTGTGACTCGGCGGAACAACGGCCTCCCGGATCCGAACCCATGTGGTGTTCACTTATTGGAGTTTGTCCAGAAACATGTTCAAACTGATCATAAGTTCACCTGACACCAAAACACCTGAGATCACACCTTAGGACACGTTAGGCCGCAGGTCAACTTTGTGGTCGTACCCTCGACCTGCGTCCACATGTTTTGGACACTCGGATGAGTGAGGCTGAGCTGTCAACTGATCACCACATCGTGATGCGTTGGATTGGATGGCTGGGGAGGGTGCCTGACCGTGTATAGTGAGGGTGCAGTTGAATCTTCAACTCACATTTGTGTCGTGTGAGGCCGGGGATATTGAGTACGAATGGGCCGTATTCTGTGGCTCCATTGCTGAGGCGTCCGGTAGGCAGGCAGGTGACAGTTGTGGCAGCAACCCCGGAATTGGATGATGGACACCAGACATTAAGGCGGCCATCAAGCTAAAGGGGTCTTACAAGCTTGGACAAACAGCTGCCGGAATACGCTTACATTGAGCACGGCACGCTCCCTATAATTCTAATAATCAATAAGTCTTAGAAAATGGATTAACTCGGATTTACAACCTTACTGGGAGATATGGAGTAGTGACAGTTGCTGATAGCTGTGCAAAAATGTTAATCGTTCTCATCCTCATCGGCTCATTGGATTAATTATTGAATAACTTTAATTTTACAACTTTAACATTCTGATTGATTGTCATTGTTTGCGAAATGGATAACAATGTGCCTGAAGTTGAGTTTGCTCCACAGGGTGGCTGGACTCACCCTAAGAAATAGGATGAGGAGCTCAGCCATCCGGGAGGAGCTCAGAGTGGAGCTGCTGCTCCTAAACGTTGAGAAGAGCCAGTTGAAGTGGCTCGAGCATCTTGTCTGGTGAGGTGTTCCAGGCATGCCCAGCTGGGAAAGGACCCCAGGATAGACAGAGGACACGCTGGAGGGATTACGTCTCACACCTGGCCTGGGAATGTCCTCCTGGTCGAAGTAGAAAAGTTGGTCGGAGACCGGGAAGTCTGGGCTTCCCTATTAAGTCTGCTGCCCCCGTGATCCGGACCCAGATAAGCAGAAGAAAATGGATGGATGGAGAATTGTGCAAAAATGTGTTTTTCTTTGAAAAACAAAGACATCCATACATTTGTACTGTGATGGACACGAGAGGGCACACCTTTCACTTTCGGCAGTTGGGTTGGGGGCGTGGTTTACAGACTGTGTTTTAGGCGTGCAGGTGCTGCCGCCAAAAAGAAGTTTCAGTGCTGACATTCATTCTGTTGTTGGTGGTTGAAGAATAAAGACCTGCTTGAGACCAACACTGTGTTCCTTTCAACTGCCACATTGGTGACGCCAACGTGATCACCCCCCTGCACCGCCTGCTGAGCCTTCACAGGTCAATTTTGGGTGTCTTTTTCCCTCTTGTTACTCTCGGGTTTCATCTACTACTCCCGTAGAAGGATTACACAGCCGTTGTGGCAGACTGGTGAAGTCCCCTGTTAGCTTATTGCCATCTCCCTAGGGTGTGGGTGTTCGCGGGGGGCTGTGTGGTGGACATCAGGGCATGCCTCTCACCCATTTGGCTGTTGGGTTGGCGGTGTGGTTTGTGGACTATGTTTTGGCTTCAAGGAGAATTTTCCTATGTTGACAATCATTCTGTTGTTGGGGTTGAAGAGTAAAGACCTGCTTGAGACCAACACTGCATGTTACTTTCAACTGCCACAGTACTACAATTGTTTACAATGATCATGTTGGAATCGGCTGTTTTGTAGAAATGGCTCCAAAAGACTTTCCCAACTTGTGTAAATCTACAAGTTCTTAGATGTTCACAGAATTCCTTGGATTTCCCAATTGTTGCAAGTATTGTTTGTTACTTTATGCTGCCAAAGAGAAATCAGCTGCAGTCAATCATGACCATTAATGAGAAGTTTACACGGCCTGGAACCGTCAGCACCACTTGTTATAATAATTAAGTGAATGCATGTACAGTATATATTTCAGCCTGGATGTATAAATTTGACATTCATTTCAATAGTGAGTGCATACAAACTCTATATGTGTAGAAACCTTCATATTCTATGAATGTGCTTCTTCCCTCTGTATGCAGTCAGTGTGCTTAATCTGTTCTTGTTTTGTTTTGTTTATTGTTCAGTGGAACATCCAGACAAGATGGCAAATGACCAAGGCAAGTATATTCATATATAATGCAAATAATTCATACATAATCAACATGTATGCAGACAACCTGAAGTTGGACAACTGTCTCACTTGTAGCAATGACCTTTAAAAGGACTTGTCATTAATCACACGCATGCATGTATGCATGCAATTTCATGCTTTGTGACAAATGGCCCAAACACACAAGCATGACATCAATCACTATTAGGTCATTGATGTCTATTGATGACTTTTAGTTAGTGTGGTAATAATGTGTTCATAATGCATTAATCTACCTCTTTATGCAGTAGCCTACTATTTAAGTATTCTGGAGAATTTTCTTTGCTTTTTTTTTTTTCGGTTCTTTGTTTAATTTTCCAAGTATTGCAACTTTCTTCCTAAATTAACTCATCTTCGGAAATGTTCTTCTCGTAATACCTGTGTTATCTTGTTAGAAGATTTTCCAAACGTAATTTTCCAAAATATTCTTATAATGTTGTAACTTTTTCTGCAACCCAATTTTCCCCAAAAATCACCATCATTTGTAGTTTTGTTTTTTGTAATATTACAACTTTTAAAAAAATGACGTCTTTAACTTTATAATACTAAAATGATTGACATTTTTGCCTTTTTTTTAGTTGTCTTGTTAAATTGTATTTTTAGAATGTGCCGCGGGTTTAAATAAAGCAAGCATAATTGCATTATTATAAAGAGAAAAATATATCTACACCCCCTTAAATGCACGAAAAGGGAGACTATGATGCTTCCTGTTTTTACGACCATTTAGATACTCTATCTATGCTATCGGGTAAGTGTAAATGCTGCTCGTTAGTGAGTTTTAGTGGTAGAAGAACAATACTTGTATGGTTGGAAGGGTTGGTTACATGTTCGCTTTCAAACGGTGGCATTCGAGTTTTTTTTTAATGAAATTATTCATGCCATATGCTTTTCTCTGACTGCTTGCGTGTTTTAGACATTTCTCCATGTAAGTGTTTGTGGTTTGAATTGTCTTCTGTTTTCCTACAACTGGTTTCACTGAGCTTTTAGTTGATATTATTTTCCGGTTACCATAGCAACACAAATGCAACCGCAATGACCCCTGTACTGGGGTCTGCAGGTTTTAAAAACCAAATATAATTGTCTGCTTCTGCATTATTATAATGTGTAAAAAGTATATTTAAAGTAAAAAGTGACAGGAGGTGATAGGGAGCAATGAGGCGAGGAAATAGTTGATGAATAATTCTGCTAAAACAAGGACACAAAAGTAGAAAATAAAGGAGGTTATTAATTTTTGAGCTAAGCCGAATTGATTTTTCTAAGGAACCAGCACAGTAAAATGATTTTTTTCTTTAAAGCAGGGCGGATAACAAGAAGCAGAAGGAGAACATTTTGTCATCGTTAAATTGAGAGACAATAGAAGAGAGCTGACATAATTCACGCTTTGCTCTCCAGTCCTGCAGGCCTTTCATCAGTCTCAGCAGACCAAAAGCATCGCGTTACATGCCGCTAATGATGACTCTTAAAGAGGTCCTAGCCTACATTTGCAACTTCTCACACGTATGTACAGGTGGTCCTCAGGTCACCTTCCTAGACTGTGATGTAAATCGAGTTTTAGCCGAATCTTATACCAAGATTATACCTTAATTAACCCTTTAGGCATTAATTAAGGTTGGCATTACTATTTCAAAACGTTGTAGCTTGAAAATGTTTAGATAAAAGGCATACTGTAAATGAGAACAATCATCAGTATGACCCAAAGTTTAAATTTACTCATCTAATTTGCATATTATGATGTCACCAGGCTCAGAATTTGTCTGATCCCACCGGCTAATCAACAGGCTCATCAAAATTTCTGATCCACTTGTGATACTCTTCCTCATCTCTCAAGCAAACCCAGCAATCATCATCGTCATTTGCAGCGGAATCTTGAACAGCACTGCTGCCTCAACCGCTATTATTACCGCAATGATTACATATATGAATATAAAGTATCTATGTAGCTATCTATTATGCCTTTGAATATTTTCACACATCCAGGTGATTGTATTCTCTATTCTATTCTCTATCTATTAGTGCATTTTCTGTCGAGGAGTCTCCAGCGGATAGTACCTCGTATGCTGCCATTTTCACATTTTTTTTTGCATTCCCACTACCCCCCTCACCATTAGTGCTGTTGTGACAACACACCACATCCCCTCCTGCCTCCCCGAAGCAAAGCATCGGCTCAAGTATATGCTGCGTGTGGACTGTGGCGAGCGGACTCGCTCCCGCACGCACACGGTGGTTCAAAGTCTATAACCTCCTAAACTTTGCATAAAAACACGCCCACAAGTGTTGCTCAGATTGAAGTTGCAGATGTCCGCCATCTCCTGGTGTAAAGTATTAACTACTTGTGGCACCATATTTGCAGAACTGGCATGTTCAATTCCGCAATGTTGCTTGTCGCCATTTTGCCACTGTGCCGCTTATAGGGCAATCTCAGTTAATTTAGTTTGAATTCAAATGTATTTATATAGCACCATTTCAAACAGTTATCTCAAGGCTCTACACATGGAGCAGGTCGAGAACTACGCTGCTTATACGTTTAAGAGAAACCAACTGAACCCCAAATGAGCAAGTACTTGGCGACAAAGGCAAGGAAAAACTTCCTCTTTGGAAGAAACCTCCAACAGAGCCCGAGTTCTAGTGGGTGGCTGTTTGTCTCGACCAGTTGGGTTGAGGTAGAGAGACTGAGTAGAAGGACAAAGGGTAGATAGAGAGAGACGATAGGATGGAGGGGTTCAGCAACTGGGGGGGGGGAGGAGAGAACAATGGGCACAACAGCAACAAGAGTAATAGTCCCAAGATGACAGCAGCGACAGTAATGGTCAGTGAAGAGCAGATGAAAGTGAGGGTGCAATAGTGCCCTTGTCGATCACATCTCCCGGGGCTAAGGAGCACCAATCACGGGAGAGAGAAAGACAAAGAAAGAGGGGTTAGTAAGACACTTCATAGATCATCATATAAAATATCATCAAGATGAAGGTTGTGGTATTTATTAGGGGTGTTGCCAGGTTGGGGTTTTAGGGAAGACTACCGTAATTCCGTTGATACGTTGATAGCCGATACTTTTTTCTCACACTTTGAACCCTGCGGCTTGTACAGTGATGCAACAAATTTACATTTCCCATGATGCTTAGAGTGCAGCTTCAGGAAGTAGTGACGTCGACGAGTGAAGGGGAAGATCATTTCAAGTTTTGAAGTCTTATGACACATCTTAAGTAAGTTTGATCAAGTGTAGAATTAGTACAGCTTCTGTTTGGACTACTCGGACCGCCAGCCGTCTGTTATCACAAACGGGTTTCAAAAGGCTGGACTACTGCGTGATAAAGAGGATAGCCCAAGTTAAATCTATAACTTGCCTCGGGACAAAAGTAACCAAGAGTGACAACGAAAGACAGAGAGAGAGCCTGACAAAGAATTATGAGGCTGTTCATTTGTGATGCTGACTTCAGTGGTTTTAGTTCCCAGGAGGAAGAGGAGGACAGCGATGAATGACTTTTCTGGCAGGCTACTCTTACACGCACCTTCGACACTGTTCGGAAAATTTAGTTTAAAGTTTAAAGTCTTTCCGTCCAACATCTTTCTGTGTGTTAAATATCCCATTTTACAACGTGGACACCTATTGCTAATAGAGAAGTGCGGCCTATATACAGTCGTCCCTCCTTTATCGCTGTTAATTGCTTTCCAGACCCAGCCGCAATAAGTGAATTTAGGATTTAGAAGTAGGATTCAATATTAATAAATGGAATATTTTTGTATTTAAATCATCGAAAAGCTGTTTATTACTTTCCATGATATAACACCCCTTTGGCACCTTTACACTCCTATAATTTGTTGTTTACACTACATTGCTCAACTGTAATGCGCAGGCTACAGGATCACTGCAGGGACACAAGACGGCCGCCGCTTTAAACATCGCATGCGACCGAGCTATAACGTTAGTCTCCAATTTACGTGGTCTAAACTTGAGAAAGGGTTTCAAACGGAGTGGGGAAGAAGGACAAAGTAAGAAGCCAGAAACTGACCACTTCCACACGTAATTGGAGGATAACTATTTTGCACTATGTCATGTCAGACTTGCCATGGCTGCCTCCGTGCAGTATCACGTCTCATCAGTCTAACAGTACTGACAGCTGGTGACCAGAATACTAGTTCATAGTCAACCACAAAACAGCGGTCATTTATGAATTCATTAATTAACCGCAATGTAGCGTGTGACAACTGTATATACAAATCTTTTTTTTTATTTTTTATTTAGTGGGTCCAACTTACATACCAGTGTACACACCATAGAAATTACAGTAATTTGGGGTTTGATGGAGATGAGGGTCAGGAAGGCTGGGCTTGTCGCTCAGCCTTCACCTCTCTCCACACAGCATCTTTGAAGTGAAGGCAGGAGGGGAGGTGCTAATGGAGGTATTAGGGTTAAGGGCAAATTTCTGTTTAACGAGCACTATTATAAGCGATAATGAAAAGGTGAGATTTAAATTTGTTTTTGAATAAAGAGAAGGTGTCTGCTCCCCGGACTGAATCAGAAAGATGTTTTTCCACAAGAGAGGAGGCTGACAGCTAAAGGCTCAACCTCCCACTCTAGTTCGGAAACAAGAGTAAACGTGAGTTCTGAGAGCGTAGAGTTCTACTAGGATGGTAAGGGACCAAGAGGTCTTTAGGATACAGTGGTGCCTTGGTGCCTGTCCATGTTGTGCTTGGTAGGTGAGGAGGAGAATTTTTTAAACTCTATTCTATATTTTTTAGGTAGCCGGTGAAGTGAAACTGAACTTAGATGATCTCCTCTCCTGGTTCTGGTTAGAATATGTGCAGGGGCGTTTTGGACCTGCTGGCAGTAGTCAGCCTGGAAGTCACAAAAGTGTGGACTAGTTTTGCAGCATAAATTATTTATAGAAGTGTGTGCGCAACCACAAAACAGCAAAATCTGAATATGTTTAAAATGTTGTACTCTTGTTCTACATGATGTTTTTAACTTATTATCCCCTCTTTCATTTTTACGCCACTCCTAAATTGTGTGAGCGGTCATTGTGTATTGTCTCAGGTGCCTCTTTGGAGCCAGGTGGGGACGCTGTTCTGCCAGCTGCAGTTTCTTTTCCGACAGTCCTTTTTAGTTTATTTAAAAGGTTAAAAAAATGCATAATAAGCTGAAATAGCGCAGTCTGTGGTAATGATTTACTGTATGTAGCAGGTGGTCCTTAGTAACGTCAAATCGGTTATGTACGATAAATTTCCTTAAAGTATGATCATTTGAAGGTAAGTATGTTCTCTATCAGCGGTATTATGAATTATCCTAACTGGTTGTTTTTGTAGCACAGTTATCGAGTAAGGTATACTTTTATGGTTATTTCCCCGTGTCTCCACATAAGTTAGATGTGGTAATAAGGGATGTGCGATTTTTTGCCGATATCCGATATGCCAACTCTCAATTTCCGATATCGACATAAGCCGATAACGATATGTATAACATCACATATCCCGTGTCATGGAATTAACACACTTCTGTCGTGATACAGCATCAACAATTAGCTTCTCAGCGTGTAATCAACATTGTACAACATCAGGGAAATACTTGCAATTAGGCTTAGGCTGTGAAATTTGTTTCAAAGGTCAACAGAGTAGCCATTTACATTTTTTTGATTAGCAAAAAGTCCAGGGAAGAAAATCAAGTGTCATAATTTTCACGTAGGCCTCGCACTGTTAGTGCAGCAGCACGCTGTATTGGTTTCCACGCCACACTACAAATTGCATGTACACAGTAATTCAGGGCCAAAATTAACATATTTGGCACCACTAGATTTTAATGAAATTGAATCTGCAGATAGACATTAAAGTGAATTTATATCCTACCTTTTATCTTTTCCTAAAGCTCCAATCCATGAGTTTGAAAGGCTTAAATTTGGACTTAACTTTCAAAGCACTCATATGACCAGAGGTGGTCCAGCACTCAGTATAAATCCGATACAGAATTGAAGAGGAAGAAGTAATCTACCTAACAAACATGTATTCGAATGAAAATACACCCAGTAACACATCAAAAAGCAGCATTTTCACAGACGTCCTCACGGACTCTCCTAATCGAGCACGCACACGAAGTGTCAGATTTTACCATTGCTTACTTCTGGGAATTGTAACCTTCCTATAAGTGAGGCTAAGCGGCATTACAAAATGGATGGAATGGAGTGAGCTAGCTTGCTATTAGCGCACACGGTTGTATACATGGGCCTATAAAAAGCATTATGTTTATTATCGGCTTTAATTATAGGGAACAATCCCGATACCGATATTGACCGATATTAAATTTTTATGCCAATATGGGGCCGATATTAATGGCCATTCCTAATGGTAATACCAGAGAACAATAAAGCGTATAAATTTTGTATATATATGTATATATTTAATGTGAGATTTCCAGCTCATATTATCATCTATTATGACCATTATCATCTATTATGATTTTCGTTCACCCTGCCAAAGTCCACGCTGTCAATTTCGCTGTCAATTTCTCAAGTATCCTTTCTGCTACTACTGAATGTCATTGTTTTAGTATTACGTAGTTTCTGGGATAGTCTGTTTTTTATCAAACCATGTTTTTAATATAGTCAATTCATCTGTGACTTTTTTTATTAGCTTTCTGTGCTTTCTCCAGAGCAAAATGCAGTCGTATCGTCTCCAAACAGGTGGTCAATCGTGACCACCTGCATATCCAATATCCAATTCTTCTTTACTGTTTGCTGATAACCATTAGCACGTAACTGTTACAGGGGCATGTCTCTCTGCAGCACTGAATGGTGGCAGAGGTGGGGGTTAGGGGTTGGGTGGCTGGAGCCAACCCTAGACCCCTGACCGATTGCAGCAGCAGAGTAGGCGTGGTTGGGGAGGGGACTGCAGAAACCCAGCATGTTAGAGAAGAATGCAGATTTACACTGTACACAACTTGATACTTACGGCATATTTTACTAAAAGAACTTACTATACTGCCCCAATATCATTTTAAAAGCCTCTGAAATTAGCAGAATAGGACCCCTTTAAGATTGATTGCCAAATTTTCTCCGCTAAACTTTGAAATCTTTGAAAAGTTGGATAACCAGGAAAAGTGTTAATTCATAAAGAGCATAGTAAAATATGTAGTGAAATATATAAAACAGTTTAGCATATGTTGACCTACACTGGATTGGTTCCAGCATGTCATATAAACACAACCGTGAAGAATATCAAGTGCCTCCCCCCCACCCCCCTCCATCATTTGATTGTTTTGTATTCAGGCCTTGGAGGGAAAGTCGCTGCTCTAAAGAAATCACTCCAGGTGAGATTAGTGTAGCAGCAGATATTTTGAGGGTCATTGGCCATCGTTGATGAGTTCCATTGACTTCCCATGACCTCGTTTTCCAACACTTGTCTCATCTTGTTATCTTTTGTAGCTTTTTGACTCTGTGTGAAATTCATACACACACACACACACACACACACACACATCAACATGATGTTACCACCTTGTCTGCATTTACATGGATGGCAATAAGCTATTGATCCACAAGACCATACTTATATTATGGTTTTTAGATGAGTTGTCACTTGGCAATGCCGTTATTTTTAATGCTGTTACTGCCAACACTGCTCATAATTAAAGCCTAGGTCACAACTGGTAGTACAGACTCCTACGACCGGTCTACGTGCACCCCACACATGTAATTAGTGCGGCCAATGCATGTTTAGATATTTCTTACATGCTATATGCGTGTTGAGTAAGTCAGTCGTGCGTTGCTCGTACGGCAACAGTGCATCAATTGCACAAATACGTCGGTATGTAAAGTTGCAAGTGTGCCTAAGGGCTTTATTTTATATGATGTATTGTATCTGTATTTGTATTTATCAATGTATATTTGGTTTTTTGCTCTGTTTGCTATGTCTGTAATAGATAGGTAAATATATATTTATATTTGATTCCTGTTGCAATGCATATTGTTATTTATGTATTTATGTTATTTATACCAGATATGACGTCTATGCCTTTGGTGCGTCTGCACATGCGCTGCACGAGGTCAGGGTTGTTGAATAAAGACAGTCTACATGCTGGCGAAGTCTTTTAATAAGTGTAATTATGGAAAAGAACCCCCAATATATATTACACATATTATGTAGGGTTATTGGCCATTTATGTTCATAAATTGGAATCATGTTTCCGATGGGGATCTCATGTGGTTGGCACGCACAACGTACAGCTCATGCGTAGTTCTTGCAACCCTACAAAGCCCACATGGAACGCAAGGTCAATACTTAAATTTGATGGACTTTGGTCTTACAATTTACGAGCGTTGGCTGTTCAAATGAAGCGCAGTCGTACGTCCGACCAGCCTCAGATTTTGTGTGTAGTATTCACGTTTGACTTACAGGCTGTACGTTAGGTGCACAGTTCTCTTACTCCGTCATGGTCACCACAACTATGTTCTCCACAAGCAAAAAACAAAAAACAAAAACAGCGATTTGGGGAGCGTCACAAATGGCAAGGCCAAAAAATCGTACGTCCGGTGGTGCCCCAGGCTTAAGGAAAAAGCCAAAATCAGCCTTGACCTGTTGCACTGACAATAAAACGTAGTAATGAAGTACTACCATCTGTGTTGTTAACTGCTGTACTGAAGGCAGAAGTACTTGGTCTCAGAATAAGAACCAACATGGTGCTACTATTCCATGTTCACAATCTAAATTAACAGTGGCACTGGAGCAAAATAATTGATGTGGAATCACCACCCCCAGAACCTTCTCTTGCTCTTCATTATGGTGTTCCATTTCAGAAGGTAGTCTGTTCACGTTTCCTTCAATATTTACCAAGTGAACCAAAAAATAGAGCTGACCTGCTGAATTGTAGTGGTATAGTGGTGGTGGTGGTGGAGGTTTGTATACCCTGACCATTACTTTCCAGGAAACAATATCTGTGGGCAACAGGTCGAGTACATCTAAGTCTTTGCTTCTCCGTCCCCTACCTTCTTCCGATATCTCGTTCTAATGTACTTGTCTTTTTGGGTCTTCAAGGTCGAGGAGGAGACCACGCCTACTGGCCACCTGATAGCAACCTGATTGACAGAAGCAACATAAACGGTAAAACGACTGTATTGTTTTTTATTCTTTGACTGAAGATGGATAGTTGAAAAAAATATTTGGTTTAATTGGACCTACGGTAGTAGTAGCAATGAAACAAGCAATATCTCTATTTGTGTATTTTATTGTTATTCCAACTGACAAAATGTGCTGCAAAGCCATGAACTCATCAACGTAATAACAGCATCTTGATATGATATATTGTAAATAGTTTGACGTACGCTGTAGTAAACGAGCGTCTGTTATTCCTGATGATTTTTTATGTTAAGCTGAAGGAGTCCTATCGGGCCTTTTTGGCCCATGGGACTCCGGAGGCAGTTGACGGGTACCGGCAGGCCAAGCGGTCTGCGGCTCTGGCGGTCGCTGAGGCAAAAACTCAGACATGGGAGGACTTTGGAGAAGCTATGGAGAACGACTTCCGGACGGCTTCGAAGACATTCTGGACTACCATCCGCCGTCTCAGGAGGGGGAAGCAGTGCGTTGTCAACACCGTGTATGGTGGCGATGGTGCGCTGCTAAACTCGACTCAAGATGTTGTGGACCGGTGGAAGGAATACTTTGAAGACCTCCTCAATCCCATTTGCTCATTAATTTTAGCTAATTTAACATTAACAGTTGATCATTTTTATGGTAGGTGTATGGTAACCGAGACAAAAACATCAAATAAAGGTTATAAATTCATTGTATTTGCTTTAGTGAAATAAGTATTTGATCCCCTACCAACCATTGAGCATTCCGATCCTTACAGGCCGTTTTTATATTAATGCTGTCCCTTTTCCTTTAAGAAAGTACTCCTAACCGCAAATCATTGTGTGGATAAAATCCGATCACACAAAAACTCCCTTCCATTTTTCACCACCGTGGGCAAGACCAAAGAGCTGTAAAGGACCTCAGGGACAAGACTGTAGACCTGCGCAAAACTGGACTAGAATGTACTACAAGAGCATGAAGAAGAAGAGAAAGGGAGCACTATTGGTGCAATCATTGATAAATGGAAGAAATACAAGATAACAGTCAATCACCCTGCAAGATTTCACCTGGTGGGGTAAGGATGATTGTGAGAAAGGTGAAGGAGTTGCCCACAGTGACAAAGTTCATGATATCAAGGGAGTTGGGAGAACAACCAGCAAGAAAAGAATTAGAAAGACACTTTGATGTAATGGATTGAGATCCTGCAGTGCCCACAAGGTCCCCCAGCTCAAGAAGACACATGTACAGACCCGTCTGAACGGTTGACATGGAAACACCTGAATGACTCACACAAGGCTTTGGAGAATGTGGTGTGGTCCCATGACACTAAAATGGAGCTCTTTGGCATCAGGTAGACTCAGAAATGGTGAATATGAGTCTAACAACAGCATCCCTACTGTCAAACATTCTCCTTTGGGTATGTTTCTGTTACCAAAATCCCTCCTGACATGTGTGCAACCCTGGTGAGCGACTATAAAAAAAAAAATCTAACCTTAGTTTTTACCAACAAGATTTTGTACACTACTAGGTCATGCTTTACTTGGTCATCAAATACTTACTTGGGATTGTTTCTTTTACATTCAGTCTCTCTCTGTTAAAATAAACTTACCATTAAAAATCAGAAGTAAGGGGGTACTTACTTGTACTTACAAAATCAACAGAGCCTATAAATGCTTACTATTTCCACTGGAGATCAGTAGATAAATATTTTTGTGCTTGAAGACAACCTGTTTTGTGGAGGGCAGAAGTCAAGGTTTCTATCTGGTAGTGATTTAGAGTATCACTGTAGGCCATTGGAGTCTGTGGACGAATATTTTGTCCGCATTTCTGTTGCTGCTGCCAGAGATGATCATAAATCCATCCTCTCTGACCTAAGCCCTGCTCTGGCTGGATGGCAGGTCACTGAGGGCAAAGGCTCATTCACTGGGTTGACCAATTTTCATCTTTAACATTTCTTCTTCACGATGCTGAGCTTTCTCTCACTACCCAAGAAACTCCCGGCAGAGAAAATTTTGCTGCGTTCTAATCTGAGCTTGTTGGAGAGCTTCTAAGCAGCACAGCCTCTCTACTGCAGGACATCATGACCCATAATGTCTTCATTTTTTTCTAATATTAATCACAGGATGTGAAAGAGAAGAGGGAGCTTAGGCAAAAGGCAAAGCTCTCAATTCACCGGTCGATCTACGGTTCCACCCTCACATATGGTCATGAGCTTTGGGTAGTAATTGATAAGCAGTAATTGATAAGCAGTACAAAATAAATGGATGTGTTCAATTTGGTAAATGCATCTCATATAGCCAAGATGAAAACACCTACTCTAAATTTGTGGAAAGTGTTTAGCTGCTGAGTAGTAAATTGTCGACATTTGCTGCTAAACAGTTGAAGAAATATCCTGGGACCAATTGGTTCTGCCAGTCCTTTTGTAACTAAACTCCCTTTGCACTGAATGTTTCAGCCAGTAATCATTTGCTTAGTGAGTTTACTGGGTTTAAATGTGTCTGACGCAAGAGTGTTCACGGGGGGCTTGGAGCCGAGATGCAGAGACAGAGACAGTGAGTACAAAAATAGTCTTAAGTGAGAGCTTGAAGGTCCACATGCACAGTGCAAAACAAAATAAAGAAGGTACACATGGAAGAACAATTAACAAAAAGCAATAGTGTATTGCACAAACCACTAAGGATAAAACAGAAAACACACACCTAGGCTAAAAACAACGAGGCAGGTGCAGGAAGACATGATAGACGAAACTTAAGAGTCTTAACCATGTAGTGGAAGATCAGAACAAGAAGCAAGTAACTATGAAGCTATAAAACGTAGCAAAACAGGCCGGGACGCGGATGAGGGAAAAGGGCAAATCAGTCAGTGTTGGGTGCAGGGTACCAATCCAGCATCTTCCTGCTGGAGCTGCATGCTTAAGAATCACCATCAATTCAACGCGGCTGTGCCTCGTTGTTCCGCCCATCACCTGGATGTACTGCCATCTGGGCAGAAATCACAAAAAACAGTGAATGGGAGGCAACAATCCAAAATACATGGATTGGATGAGGGTTCTCAATCCAGTTGACTGCTACAGCACATATATCTGTGCACCTTGATAAACAAAAAGACCCACTGAACAATCGTCTCAATCGTCCAGTTTGTGGAGTCAGGAGATAGAAGGCTCCAAAACAGTCCTGACTCTCTCAGCCCCTGTCTGCTCCGAAGTTTCACCCGCTCTTCTTGCCCGCTCAGCTTCTAAACCTGTTGCTCATCCTCCGTATATTCAGGCTAAAAAAGGTTCTGGATTGTCATTTGTCCAAAAGTAGTCAATGCGGTGGCTGTCACATTAGTGGTGGCAAACGCAGAATGCACTCTCTAGGCTTTTGGTGCTGGCGGAAGTAACATTTGTTGCTATGGGCTTTATGAAATCAAAGTGTGTGGGAAGGAAGTTCCAGTAATGCTGAAAATGACCAAATTCGGCAAAATACATGAAGTATTACATGTTATCATGAATCTGCCTGTTACTGCATGAAACGATCGTTCTTATGAAACGACATAGACAGGCTTTTTGGAATTTGCAATTGCCCCGTGGGCTATGAGTTCAAGACACCTGGTTTAAAGACTACAAAATGTTCC
The DNA here is from genome assembly GCF_027744805.1 of Dunckerocampus dactyliophorus. Taxonomy (NCBI): domain Eukaryota; kingdom Metazoa; phylum Chordata; class Actinopteri; order Syngnathiformes; family Syngnathidae; genus Dunckerocampus; species Dunckerocampus dactyliophorus. Next base: position 6,297,126 of record NC_072835.1, on the reverse strand, counting down.
TCAAAAGAGCGAATTACACTGAATTCCCTTTGCTTCAGTGGTAAGATGTGATGGATTGTGCTTTTCATTGGGAGAGACAACTGACTTCAGAAAGACAGAGGGCCCTGGTGAGGAGGTGAAAGAGGTAAAATGCCCCCTTCTCTGTGTCACAGTCATTTTCTCTTTCTCTTCCACTCAGTCCTTCATGTTTTTTCCTTCGTCATTTCAGCTTTCCATTCCATTTTCACACCATTTGACCTTGTTCATGCTTTCTCTTTCTGCTGATGCTCTGTAACGCACTTTCATTTAACTCCATTGGGTTTCATTGTTGTGTTCTACTTATTCTCTTTCTTTCTGTGCCAACTGAGAAGCAGATATGCATGCCATCAAATACAAATAACTGCTCTTAAGAAGGCCATTTTGCTAGAAAAATAAATCCTCATAATAAATAATATGTGCGTGTGCATGTACAAGGTTATATATTGGTATGGGACACAGTTTGATATCAGCAAAATATCAGATATATCAGCCTGCACGTAATATCTAGGGTGAGAAGCCTTGTCATCCAGGAGTAAAGCCTGGATGCTCCTCTGCTGCTCCTCCGCATTAAGAGGGGTCAGATGAGGCGGCTTGGGTATCTGGTCAGGATGCCTCATGCACGCCTCCCTGGGGAGGTCTTCAGTGCACGCCCGACCAGTAAGAAATCTTGGGGAAGACCCAAGACATGTTTGAGAGACGATGCCATTTAGCTGGCCTTCGAGCACCTCGGAATTGGCCGGGAGGAGCTGGATGAAGCAGCTGGGAAGAGGAAAGTCTAGGCTTCTCTGCTTAGGCTGCTCTCCTCACGACCCGACCCCAAACAAGCAGAAGAATATGGATGGATGCTTCTAAAATCTGTGATATCAACACTCCGATACAAGCAGTCCATTTCAGACTCCCCTTCAGCACTTCTATCCAGTAGTGACTGGATAAGTGACCACAGCGTGTGCTAATGTGCTAGCAGCAGCGACGTCAAAGTCAGAAAAAGACACCACTGCCAGTGCAAAACCCGCCATGCACATGTCCCCTGGGGGGGAACTGGGGAAGTTCAACACAGCCAACCCCATCACACATCTGAAGCAGCACCGCAAAAAACGGAATGAGGATCCTCATAAGATCACCTAGATGAAAAAAAACAACTTTCGCCCCCCTCCTAAACAACGCGCCCCCGCCTGCTTGATGTAACTCTCATTTGGTAGGTTTTGTGGTCATGGGCTTTAGGATCCCTCTTGTTCCAGAGACTGCGGGAACACCGCTGAAATTTGCAAAGCAGGTCAAACCTACGGTAGTCCATAAACAACGCTGGCACCAAGGGGTCCCAATAAAACAATCCGGATGCCACCCTCCATTTATCTGGGCTGGGGACCAGCACTAGACATTTCAAGTGGCTGGGTGTTGGGGACCTGGCCAGGAATTGAACCTGCTGAATGTACCACTCCACCACCAGGGCATAACCGAAACATTTGTGTTAATCATGCACAGTGATCCTATTTTGTTTCTATTCCAGAGTCTCCCATCGGTCAAATGCATCCGCCACATGGCAGCGCAACGCCTCAAAAGAACAGCAACCTTTTGGTCATCATCGTGGTTTCCGTGGGAGCCATCACCGTGGTGGTGGTGGTCATCGTGGCCCTCATCTGTACCCGACGCTCCTCCGCCCAGCAGCGCAAGTAAGACGCCTTAAAATTGGTCTCTCTGACATCAGCGTGCAACACAGCAGATGGTTAATGATTCGCCCTGATTGCTTTCTAGAGTTATTTATTTTCTACCGAATATGGCCTCCAATGAATGTATGACAAACTAAATTCCATTTAAAACCGAAACAGAGCTGCGCTGTAAGGATTTATTCACATATTACTTTTTAACAGTAATTTGCTCTTCCTGTTTATGTAAAATCTACACCAGCATTCATCCATAATTTATCTGTTCGTCTTCTACTTCTCATTTATCACGTAGCTGCCATTGTTTTCTTTTTTTTTTACTGTTAGCCCGAATATTACGTCATTTTTTCCACAAATCATTAAATCAAACTGAACGCGTGTTTGTGATGTTTTGTCAGTTATTCTTTTGATTGGAATGTTTTAGTGAGTATCAGAGAGACTGAAATAACTCCATGGCCTCTGCCATGTGTCACACACAATTTGTGTTCCTCTCAGCAACGATGATCTTGGCCAATTTTAGTTATGACAGACAGACATACAGCAGAGGTGTCCAAACTGCGCCCTTGGGGCCGTTTGCGGCCCGTGCTTTTTTTTTTTTTATTGGCACATTCTAAAAATCTATTTTAACAAGAAAATTAAAAAAAAAAAACAGCAGCAAAAATTTAAATCAGCAGTAATTTTTGGAGAATTAAATCAAAATATTATGAGAAAAAAAGTTGTAATCCAACGATAATTTTATGAGAAAACATAATGTTATGAGGAAAAAAATATTTTTAGTAGCATAAAGTTGGAATAGTAACGAAAGATGTTTTGTTTTTTTAAGTTGTAATATTATTAAAAACACACAAAACAACAAAGTTTGAATTTTTTTTGAATTCGGTTGGGGAAAAAAGTTACAATTTTACGAGAATAACGTCAAAATATGATGGCAGTAAAGTCATAATTACGGGAAGAAAATTTTCAAGAAAGTTGAAATATTTGGAAAATATATATTTAAAAAAAAACAGCAGAAATGAAAAAAACAGCTGAAATTTTAGAAGAAAAAAATATAAAGAGAAAAAAGTCCTATTTGAATGGAAGAAAGTTTATATTATATTCAGGGCAGTTTTCAAGTGTTCCCTCATTTATCGCGAGGGATAGGTTCCCAAAATAGCCTGCAATAAGTGAAATCTGCAAAGTAGCCAAATATGTATATATATTTTCCATGTTTATATATTATATTATATTAAATATATATATATATATATATATATATATATATATATATATATATATATATATATATATATATATATATATATATATATATATATATATATATTTAAACAAAAGAGAAAAGTGAGAAAATGTTCATGCCTTTTTTAGATATTTTACATATAATATATTTTACATATAATATATAATAATTATAAACATATATATATATATATATATATATATATATATATATATGTTTATAATTATTATATATTATATGTTTTAAGGCTGTAGAACCCTTCACCATACACTTTATACACTCTTCTAAAAAAGGCATGAACATTTTCTCACTTTTCTCTCTTGTTTAAACACTCTCAAAGTTCAAATCTCATTTAAATTTTACTGATCAACCTACTAGGTTGGACACAAGAAATTATTAAGTGACTCACACATATTTCACCCTATGACCGTGCCTCTTTGTCCTGGCGACGTTTTTGTATCCTTGTTCGAACATGTTCTTCTTGTCTTCGTATTTTCCTCACACGGTTAGCTTCTTCTGTTTCTCCTATTGTTTATAGTATTGGCGGTCAGCAAGCACCTTACACGGTTAGCTCGTTTACTAGCCATGACCACAACAAGAGACCGCACGAAGGAGATTGATTGACAATGGTCTACAGCCAATCAGGACGCAGAAGACAATGGGCGGTGCAGACAGAAAAGAGAGAATTGAGAGAGAGACCGCTGCCTGTGCTAAGGCACAGAACTACAACACTCAACTTCCCACAATGCAATTCTTCTTAAAGGGCCAGGCTCGGCCTGCAACAGCGTTATATACACTGTAGAAAAAAAAAAAAAAATCTTACTTTAAAAAAATCCACAAAACGGTGTGTCCAAACATCACAACAACGTTTTTATTATGCATGTATGTGTGGTCTAAATAAACAGAAATGCAAAGAAAAACAATAAGTGGATATTCTTATCACTTACTTTCTAACTCTTAATGCGGAACTACAATTTGCTGCATTTAAGTATGCTCGTAAATCCCAGGAAACTCACTCAAAACATAAGGAACAAAACAGGTTAGGCAAATAGTTAGATGGGAATAAAGTCAAAATATTATCGGAATAAAGTCATAATATAAAAAAAAAAAGAAAATTATTTAAGAAGAAAGTTGAAATATTTGGCAAATAAAAAAACAACAGCAAAATGGGAAAAGAGCTAAGTTCATACTAATAATATGCTTTTTCACCTATATCACAAATATACATCACAAATACACAATATCACAAATGTGGGTACCCGCAGTGGGCTTTTAACAAATGTCAAAAGAAGAGAGTAGGGAAAGAAACCCAAAAGCCCACAGAAGCAAAAAGGAGAGGAGTGGTAGTCCCTTATGTAGCGGGGGTCTCCGAAAAACTCCAGAGGATCTTATGGCAACACAAAATTCCTACCTATTTTAAACCAGTAAATACCCTGAGACAAAAATTAGTGCATCCTAAAGACAAGGCTCCAAACCAAAAACAGAGCAATGTGGTCTATTCCATCCACTGTAAAGATGAGGAATGCAAAGAGCACTACATTGGGGAAACTAAGCAAATGCTCCAAAAAAGGCTTTATCAACATCGCAGGGACAATTCGAGTGGTCCTCAATCAGCAGTACATCTACACCTTAAAGCTACCAATCACTCTTTTGAGGACAGCGAGGTAAAGGTTTTGGCCAAAGAAAACAGATGGTTTGAAAGAGGAGTAAAGGAAGCTATTTTTGTCAAACAACAGAACCCATCATTGAATCGGAATGGTGGTTTGAGGTTTAATTTGGACCCTGTGTTCAGCAGGTTACTGAGACCAAAACCCACAGCTCTTAGTCTTGCAAATGAGGTGAAGCCAGGGCCGAGCCAGAACAATAGATGCTAACGAGCCAGTATCAGAGTCGTTCATACCCAACTCAGGGAGCGACACTTCCCTTTTATCGGAGGCGCTAATGGGAGGAGAGGATTATACCACAACTCCTCCCAGTCTTAGTGTAAGGAACCAATAGGAGGAGGGCGTTGGCACACCAATTCCGCCCACTCTTACTGTATTTAAGGCCTAGGCTACCAGCACTTATTAGTTCGCTGACGAAGCTCTTTGGATGAGGAGCAAAACGTCCGTCACCTTCTTCACAGAAGTACAGATGACGTCTCAAGAAGCCTTTCCCTCTATATCACAAAGCTAAGATGCATTGTTTTTCTTGAAATATATATAACTTCCTAGTATATTTACAAAATATCAAAGTGGCCCATGTATCCTTTTGTTTTTCAGTATGTGGCCCTCAGTGGAAAAGGTTTGGACGCCCCTGACATACAGTATCAGACAGGCTACACTCCTTCTCACATGTATGAACGAGTATGAACTTTGCTCTTTGCTTTTTTTAAAGCCGTTTTTATGCTTGAAAATGCTTCATTTAGGCAAAAAAATACATAAAACCTGCTTAAAATTGATATATTTTTGAATAATAACACACAAATACATAATTGCATAATATACATGCAAATATACAAATAAAAAAATAGGAAAAAAAAGCTGATGGGAGCTAGCTAAATATCAAATTAAATTCACAAAAACTGGTCTTTTTCATGCCAAATTTTAGCTTGTCTTGTAGCACTCAAATCACAGCAGACGTAATTTAAGGATACATTTCAATAGCACATTGTTATTTTATTAAACTAAGTAGTCTTATCTTATTTACATGACAGCATATCATTTCTGTCAACATGGTCACAGTTACAATTTTACGTGTGTGGAGGAGCAATCGCAGTGTGATTTAATTAATTAAATCACACTTTATTGTGGACTAATTTGAAGTTTTCGCTTGCTATTACGAAAGTTTGTGAAACGTAACTGTGGATGTGAGCGCATGTTTGTTCTGTGTATCGATTAGCATCCATACAACCCCCCCAACAGACACACACATGTCGTGAACGTGGGCACACCAAATTTAATTGCTTTGCAGTCTTATTGCTATATTCTTCCCCATGGATATTTCTTCAACGACTTTTTGCAGGAAGAGAGCGAGCCACAGTGCGAGTAAAAGGAAGGGCAGTCAGAAGGATCTGCGACCGCCGGATCTCTGGATCCATCATGAAGAGATGGAGATGAAGAACATTGAGAAGGCTCCCAGTGTGGCCCCGTCTGGACACGATTCACCGATCCATTCTTGCCAGGACCTCCCCCAGGTCGCTCACAGCCAATCAGAGAGCCAGATGGGCAGCAAGAGTAGCCACTCAGGTGCAGGATTTATCCCTGTTACTGAATATATTCAGTTAATTATTAAAATGCTTTCCGGAAACTGTGAAAAGATTGCACTGAAATTGAAAGTGTCATTCAGATGTGATGATTTATTCAAGCCTCAGTAAGTCATTTTTAATCAGTCCAGGAACAAAGCATGCACGAAACGTGCTAAACTATTATTTTCTATTATTAAGTCAGCTGAATAGGTGGCCGCTATGTTAACGTAACACATTAACACTGTGTATCGATTAGCTTCCATACACCCCCCCCCCCCCCCCCCTTTATGCTACACAATAGCACAAAGAACATACCTGAATCGGTTAGATTAACATAAGAAGCATAAGAACATAAGCATAACATAAGAAGCCAGTGAGTCCAACAAGCTAAGCAAGTTCACCAAGCTCTCAATCTCATTCCACATCACTGAATTCAAGCCGAGAGCGCCCTCTTGCGGTTGTTGACTGTAATGTTCACTCCTTGCTTCATATACAGTATTTACAGTACTTGCTACATATACGGTCCCCAGACCAGCTGAACTATGAAAAAAGTGCAACTTATAGTCTAGAAAATAAGGTAAAACTTGAGTAAATTCCAGTAAAGTGTTTGTATTTTTTCAGGAGCAGACGGTGATGAGGCGTCCAGCGCTATTTCTACTCTGGAACGCTCCTTGGCTGCCAGGAGGGGAACACGGGGCAAAATGATGATTCCTATGGATTCACAACCAAGCAACACACGTATGTACTGCAATTCCGCTAATTGAATGAATGCATTTGATACTTAAGATGTATCGTGGTGAGGATTTCATACTGGTCAGACCCCGGATGTGGAGAACAGACAAAATGTTGTCTTTATTAGATTGCTCAGATAGAAAATACAAATCAAAGCACGAAAATGGTGATTCCAAAACGACCATGGAAAAATAGCAAAACTAGAACAAAAATAACAGCTGAGTCAAAGCAAAAACGCTAGCAGGAAAAGAAAGTACCAAAAAAAAGCATGCATGCAAAGATGGATGGATGGATGGATGGATAGATAGATAGATAATACTGTAAATGGCAGAGGCGGACTAGAAAGGCAAGACAAGTTTACACAATTCGCACACAAGGTGCGAAAAGTGCTTTTGAAACATAAAAATATTGTAAAATCATTCCATAAAATTCCATAAATCATTCTATAAAACCAAAAAATGAAGAGTGGAGTTGAATGGAAGTGTTTTCAGCTTGGATTTGAACATCGCCAATGTTGAGGATTGTTGCACATCTTTTGATTTTGGCAGAATAAAACTGAAACGCAGCCTCACCGTGTTTAGCCCTGACTCTGGGCACCCGCAGGAGACCCCTCCCTGAGCTTCTCAGAGCCTGAGATGGTTTATGTGGCTCTAACATGTCAGAGATGTACTTTGGCGCAAGACCATGAAAGGACTTGTACACAAGCAGAGCTGTTTTAAAGTCCAGTGAAGGGAAGTAGCTCCCACAGTACTACAATACTTGGATTGTTTTGTCTCAATATGACCAGAGTACGACTTCCTGAAAGACAGCATTCTGTGTGAGCTCTGTCTAAGCGTAGTGTCACTCTGCTGCAACCTCTCATGGTAATAATGTGGAAGTACTGTAAGCAATTACGACACATACTCTGAGTCACTGCCTGCAGGTCAGCATCATCAGTAATTTGTTGTGACTTGGTGCCTGTCAAGGTAGCATTGATGAGTGTTAAAGCAAGTCTCATCATGATGTCTAGGGCTCAGGAAATGGCGTCTGTGTACACTGTGAGCTGGCCACTGCCAAGTGTGTATGAAAGAGGCTGAAGTAACACAGAACCTATGGAAGTATGTAACCCAGTACAGTAGAACCTGGGTTAGCATCATTAATCCATTCCAGAAGGTCAGACTCAAACGGAAATGTACCCTAACCTAATCAATTTTTCCCATAACAACTCATATAAACTGAATTACAAGGGCGACAGAGCTGGGGGACAATGACTTACAGTTCCGCTTTCCAGTTGAGAGCATGCCAACAGGCGCATTTTCTATTAAAGATACGTTACGAACAAAGTTGGACGCGCACAGTGTATTAATAACGCGACAAAACATGCACCATATTGTGCACTAACCAGGAAAAAACACAAACCGAGGCAACATTTTTGCGTACATTTTACATACCGAAAAACACGCTAACTGAGGTTCCATTGTCGTACAACTCTTTGGCAACTGATGCAGCACCTTGTTTAATTGAACCTCCAAACTCAACCACAGTCTATTACGTAACACTTCCATTTTGTTCTAATTTCAGTGAGAATTTTCCTAAATTATTCCAGTGTCAATTCAACATCATAAAACTTGAATTATTGTACAGGCAATGTTTTATATAACAGTTAAACAGCCGTTCACTCTCATGCAAGTAGAATGTAAAGCGTCATAAAATAAGGTAAAATCGGAAAAAAAAGAAATAAAATAATGAATAATGAATTACACATAGGTGAAGCAAACATAGAATCCGGAAGGCTTGCTAAAGTCAGCTGGCGTCATAGAGGACAGTTTTTAACATTGTCATCTGTCAGGTGTATAAATCACGATGTATTCGATGTAACGGTGTGCCATCATCACGTTTCAGTACGTACCTTGGTTTTGACTTCACGATTCATTTTGGCTGCAGTCAGTGGCGGACTTAGCAATTTTGGCGCCTAAGGCGAACACAGCCAGGGGCCCGCTTCACATGTTCTTTTAACACAAAAAAGCAGGAAAGGCAGCCTGAAAGGCTCCTATCAGTATACAACATTGCACTAAACTAATATGGGGTGAACAGAATGAGAGAATAAAGTTTGAGATATCAAACCAATGTATGTCAAAATGACAGATATTTATTTTTGAACAAAAACAACCCAGACATTATCACAACACGTGTGTGAGTGTGTGTGCGTGTGTGTGAGTGTGTGTGCGTGTGTGTGTGTGTGTGTGCGTGTGTGTGTGTGTTTAAGAGAGAAAGTGGAAGAGACTGTGCATGTATTGAGGGTGAAGTTGAAGAATTACAATGTAACAAAAGCAATTACTAAACAATATAAAGTATGCCAACAGTCATAACTATAACTAGTGTCAGGAGGAAGACATAAACACTTTGCAAACTATTGCTTTCTCCCCATTTCCATGCCTTCCGTGGGAGAGAGGTCAAATGGCGGTTTCTCATATTTTACAAATACATAACGTGGATGCTCATTATCTTGTTGAAGTCCATCCATATTGTTGTCCATGTTTTTCATTGCATAAATGTCAAAGAAAGAAAGTCCTACTTGCTGTTGTTGCTGTAACTTCTCACCGGACTTCGCACACAGGTGAGGTGTCGCAGCACCAAACTCAGCATTCCGGTAGCAGACTGGAACTCGGCTCACAGGCCGCTTTAGTTTTTTTCTACCGACACCGTAAAGAATGTTGAGACCTTAGACAATGAGGCATATTTTTTGGCGTCCTCTGGCCTCTTATCAAACCCGCTCTGGTGAATTGGCTTCATTTTAAGTAGCGTCACACTTAGCTTCTCACAAAGGCTCATTACAGCCGTCATCATGGAACAGTCCATTATAGTGTGGGGGAGAGGGGGATAGATAATATGAATTTGATAATAATATGAATATAGTTGGGGGTGCTGCTTGCAGTGGTGGCCCTGGTTGAGGGAGGGGGAAGCTGGTTGGGGCCCCCTACTGGTTGGGGGCCTAAGGCAATTGCCTACTTTGCCTCAATGGTAGGTCCGCCCCTGGGTGCAGTAAGAGGACAAAATGCAAAACAGGAAAGTGCTTAGCTTTTGTGTACATGAAACATAAAAACCTGCAAACTGCAAGCTGGCAATTCTCCAATGAATACAATTTTCTAATTAAAAAATAAGTACCTAAATATGAATGATATTTAATACTATACTGTACAAGGTTTCTTTCTAGTAAAGTGTAAAGATGCAGTAAGTAAGTGCAACAGTAAGAGTTTGAAGAGTGTGAATGACTGATTGAATGAAATGGAGAGACAAACAGCAAGCGACTTATTTAGAGCATCTCCCGCTTTCCAAAAACCAAAGTGTTTCCACACACTGGACCGCAATGGTGGCTTAATGATTTCAGCGCTTGCCGGCTTGTCCTCTGCCATCCGCCATGCTATGTTTTGTTGTCAGCTGGCGTGTGGCGATGACGTTACAGACAAGCAGACTGAATCGAGTAACGTTTAACACTTTATCATTAACCCATTGACTGCCAGTCATGTTCAGAGCAGAGAGCTCCATACTGCCAGAGTTTTTGAGCATTTTTGCTGAACTTTCAAGACCCACAGAATATTGAGTTTTAGGACGACATAGACACTGAAACTATCTAAAGAAACTTTAGACTTTCTTCTTTCATCAGGAAAAAAAAAGTTTGTTTCTAGCCTTTTTGGTTCTTTAGAAATTGGCGGTAGTTGACCAAAAACAGAGAAAACAAGCTTTTTCTGCAGAGAAGCAAATTCAAGCAGAGTGATGGTGGGGTCTGCTGGATGTGGGGATGAACCCCTGCTGCTGACCGATCCAGACGGCAGCCACTCGTCAGAAGAATCAGGGTCGGGTTCTGAGTCACCCGACTCTGAACTGCTTCCGGTGTCAGGCTTCGGTGTCGCACCACATGGCTCAGCAACGCTAACCACTAGCTTGTTGCTTCGGCTGCCATTGTCAACTGCATTTGTTTCTACGTCACCTGCATCACCCATGTCACCTCTATCTTTCGTGATCGTGTCACTGCCAAAGGCAGATCCACTGCCAGACGAGCTCTGTGACAGTGTTAGCTGCCTGTATTTTTTTGTCTCCGCTCGATTTCTGCACGTGTTTCACCATTTTCCTCTCTCAACCCACAATCCGTCTTCTTCATAGACAATCTGTCGCTGCCGGTTGGAGGAAAAGAGAACTGTTGCCCCTTACTTGGACAGAAATACATTCACACAAGTCAGAAATTCACACACAACACGAATAAGACTTTGGTCTGTCGTTCTCGCGAAAAAAAAGCAAAAGACATCAATCTTTGGCAGTCAACGTTACTTTTTGAAAAGACATCAATAGACGTCTTTGGCATTGAAAGAGTTAAACGTGCTAAAAAAACACACACATCCATTTAAAGCCTGCCATACTTAAGTCCAATACTTTATTTCTAGTATCAATGCAATGATTGATTACCTTTTAAACGATGTTAGATCGACGTCGTCTGGAACTTGCCGAACACAGATTGATGTAGTTGGATCACAGGAATATAAATCAGTAATCGATGTAGTAGATGAATCGTTACACCGCCTGTAAGCATGCAACATTTCAGACTGACCATAGTGTTTTCAACATTCCAGGTAGGTAACAAAGTTACAACATTTTATAGTTAACAAGTTACAAAGCAAAAAAGTTACCACACTCACCTCTTTTGGTCTGGCTGGTCAAGTTTTGTGTCCTTCTTGTAAAATCCAAAGACACTCCAAACTTTCTTTTTTTTTTAATTGACGTGTTGAAAATCTTTCACGGTGACTAGCTAGGCGGAGATTAGCTAGCAGGCGGACTAGCTAGCTTACATCCATTCTCATCTCTGCCATGGCAAGCTATGGAGCATGCGCGACAGTCCTTTTGCCGGCAACCCAGGCTGTCGCGTTGTTTAAAAGACACTCTGTCAACCAATTGCTTCTCTTGCGATACCCAGTGAATGTCTCCATCATCGATTAATCTGAAGATTTATGGCTTATTCTTATTGACACAGGACCCTGCTATTGGCGCAGCCGAAATGTTGGCTCGTCAAATCGGATATCCGGTCGCATTGGCTAATTAATAGTTACAGCTTGTAGCGCTGTTCCCCTTTATTTATATCTATATCCTTTATTTCAGCTTTGTTTCAGCGACAGGGAAAGAGAGGGGCAAAGGCGGGTGATGTTTTTGAGGTGGCGAAAATCTGTTTTAGCGACTGCTTGAATGTGTTGCGAGAATAAAAGTTTACTGTCAAAGATGACTGCAAGGTTCCGGCAATGGCAGGAGGTGAGAGGGTGGAGTTATCAGAGGACAGTCGGAAGTCTTTGATTGTTGAGGTGAGGGAGTTATGAAGGATGACGGATTTGGTACAGTTAAGTTTAAGGAAATGTGTTTGCATCTCGAAGCTAAAATCAGACAGTTTGAGAAGGAAGAGTGGGTTGAGGGTTGGTGGATTTTGTGGATATGTAAAGTTGGATGTCATCTGCGTAACAGTGGAAATAAAGACTGTGTGCCAATGGATAAATCTGATCAAGGAGGAGGAGGAAGACGATGAAGAGGTGAGGACCAAGCACTGAACCTTGAGGGACCCCTTGGGACAGGGTAGCAGTAGAGGAGCGGTTATAAAAAAGATGAACTTTTTGCGTATGTCAGCCTGGTGAGGCTGCTGTCCGTGATGTGGCAAAAATATTTTAGGCAGGAAAGCAGAATGGAATGGTTGATTGTGTCAAATGGGATGGGGTCTAAAAGTGCAGTGTTTCATGGAAGCGATGATTTTAGACAAATCTGTTTGGGAGATGGGTGCAAATTTGGAGAGAGGAGAGCTGATAAGGGGAGCAGAGGGGACGGACGAGACATGGGGAGAGGGCAGTGCGGATAGTGAGTTGTAGATGGAGTAAATTTTTAATTGGAAGAACGAGAGCACGGAATTGCATTTGTCGACGGTGAATGTGGTTGAGGTGTTGTCGCTGCAGCTGAGGATGTTTTTAATGGTGGAAAAGAGAGTCTTTATGAGTCTGATTGTTGGAGCCAGTGTGACTGAGGTTTGAGTAATCGGTGGAGCTGCCATGGATAAGGGTTCGTTTGTGGAGTTGAAGATGGTCTGTGTATGCTTGAAGAGAAGCTGTGAGTTTTTTTAGAAAATCTTTCAAGCCAGAGTTTTTGTGCTTTCAGATGGCGAAGGTCAGATTGTGCAGATTACAGTAATTAAGGGGGCTGGAGGAGAGTAGTTTTAAAGTGATGCGTTCAAATAATTTCAACAGAGGGAGTGGAAATGGAGTTGATTTTAAAAGGTCTTGAAAATGGTAGCAACGCCTATTATGCAAAACTATTATGCTGGACAACAGGGATTAAGCAAGTGAAACATCTCACTAAACTTTCAGGCACAATTAACTTGACAGCATCAAAGCAACTGCAGATGGCAACTTACAAATGACAGCAACATATTTGAGAAGAATCCGAAATCTGAGATTTCTAAGCAAATTGCTTGACAACACCCTCAGATAAACAAAGATCTCACGACATGCACTAACATCCGTCAAATACGCTACTTACCCTTGCACATTTTCTTTCATGGACTTAAAACCACATGTAAAGAAATGATGTGTCTTCATGCTTTTGTAGTTCTTAAATTTCTTGCGAGTGTAGAAGGAAGTGTGGCCCACGAGATAGTATGAAATGTTGACTACAGTGATGTTGTGAAAAGTATTTCCTCTTGCAAACTGCAGTTAAAAAAATATTGCCCATCATCTTTAATCCCTTTGTGAGACAAGAACACATCTTTTCCTTTTCTGTGTGTTCTCGATAGCCGCCTTGTGCTGGCAGTTTTTCACAACAATGCAAGTAAAGAAAGATTCACCTATTCTGCCAGTAAAGCCCTTAAGAAAGTATTTTTTAAAAACAGCAACATTTTATATACCAGCTGTAACCATGTAGTAGGCACATTTATGATAACATATAATACTTACTGTATTTTGGTCATTTTAATCATTACCAGAAACGCTTTCCTGGGCACACTGATTTACTTCCATACAACAGCAGCATAGAGAGTGCATTCTGTGTTTGCTGCTGCTAATCATGGCAGACTTTGTGAGAGCCGCCACCAACAATAACTTGAGGACAAATGAGGATCAGAACCTTATATTTTTGAAGCGGAATAAACGGCGGAGCAGACGGGACCGTGCTGACAGAAATCCAGTGTTTCTACTACACTGAGTGGCACCCAGTGGCACCGTCGATGGAAAGGCTTCATGTACCTGCAACGAGGACACTGCTCCAAGAGACTGCATCACAATGAAGAATTGTTAAAGCTAACAAATCCTGAAGTGTTAGAAACTTTTTTCCACCTACCAGCCAGACTACTATATGGACAAGTGTCCATCGCCTAAGTTGCCATGCTATTGATTCTGATACATGGAGCACGTAGTGCTTGATATCACAGCTACACGGTCCATCTAAGTGCTCTGAGCAAGGTGCTGTGTTACTACGTCAGAAAAGTAGTTCCTCTGTGTTAACTGCTACAATGACTATGTCACTATAGCATGTTTAATATGCAGGTCACGGTATGTAAATGGGGTTAGCTGTTTTTGGATGTTTTTTTTTGAGGGCTTTATAGGCGAAATACTGTAGGTGAGTCCCAATTACCTGCATTGTTAGTGGAAAAACTGCCAGCATGAGTTGGCTATCTAGAACTCACAGAAAAGGGAAAGACGTATTCTGGTCTCACATTGGAGATGATTGGTAAAATAAAAAAAAAAAAACACTTAACATCCAAGGTGTACGATACCGTACCGCAAAATCAGATGAGGAATCCGTGTACCGTTACACGCCTAGTATTGACACAATTTACCTGCTGGGATTCCTTCTCTCAGGCTGGTTTGAAAGTCGGATGCATGAAGTTTCCATCTCCATAGAGCCAATGATCAAACTCTCTTTGTGTGCGTCACCTTACATTCAGCTGAAAGTTCCCACTGGTAATGATGCTTTTCCCTCTCCTGGTGTATTTCTAAGGATTCCTGCCCTCTTTTATCTTGTTTTCATTTCCACACTCGTGTTGAGGTTGTTGTTTACTGCAGTTAGAAGACAACCATCCAGCAATCAGCAATTTTACATCAGTAATTAGGTCACAGCCCCATGTGGTTATTTGTGGAGAGCATGAGTCAGTGGGTGCTTGCAATGTGACATGCCATCCTGTGTATTCGTAAACTGGAAGTGTGTCTGTGATATGTGCTCATGGTGAGACATTTCTAGCCTTTTCTTAAGCCGCTGAGGTCCAACGTGGCATTTTGGGCTTTCACTAACTTTAGTGATGATCTTTAGAATTCGCCATAAAAACTGTTTATCTTGCTTTGCTTGTTTTTCTTGAATTCAGCAGCGTTGCTCACCTACTTTATCAAAATGCTGGCACCAGCAACCTTCTTTGGCTCCATTCTGGGTTATTTTTCTGCCGTGATCAAAAGAAAAGCAGAGGCTTGAGATGAGAAACGCTACTGAATTCGAGAAACAACTGATGGCAAAACACAAAACTGGTTTACGTGTTGATCTTTCTTCCACATCATGTCTTTGGCAACAATCACGTCTTCAATGAAGGTAAAAGTAACCTTAAATGTTAATGTATCCCTTTCATTCATCATTTATATGTATTTATATTAGGGGTGTAACATTGCATCCACTACGTCAATTCATCGATTTATATTGCTATGGTTCAACTACATTGATCTGTTTTCTACAAGTTTCCATTCCGGACGACATCGTTGAAAAGGTAATCAATGAATTGAATCGAGACTGGGAAATAAAGCATTGGATTTTTGCACGGCAGGCTTTATATGGATGTGGGGTTTTTTAGCACTTTTAATGAAAAAGATGTAAACGTGACTCGATTCAGTCTGCCTGTCTGTGACATCATCGTCTTCCGGGTATGTGGTGGTTGATTCGCTTTTCTTTTGGTCAGATTCACTTCATTCAGTATTCATATTAACTCATCTGTCCTTATTTGGAACTCCTTTTAAGTGACATTTATGGGGACAACATGGAAAGTAAGGACGTTTTGTTTTTGCCTGGTAGTTTATGACCGAGTGATGCTTAGTCAATATCCAGCACGGCGTGTCCAGGTCAAAACACACGTGTGCTTGCGTATTATTGCTAGTTGCTGCACCGTTCTTTCAAATGGCTGCTCTGATCAGGGGGATTATCGGCACAAAAAAGGCCCTGCTGCCATCGACCCGTACAGGTGAGAAAGTTTCAACACCCAATCAAAGATACCATACCACATTCATTTGCTGAGGTATTTGGGTGCAAAGTGCAGGTTTGGATTGCACTATTTAAAGTAAATAATAAATCATGGCAACCTCTATACCAACCTTTGTCCATCCTGATTTTGTATTGCATTTTTAACTCATTTTTTGTACTCATTGATAATTTATTCTTAATGCGTCTGTGTAGGCTCTCAGTCGTACAGGAGTTGTCCATCGAGGAAAAGGCTTCTTGAGACGTCATCTGTACTTCTGTGTAGAAGGTGTCGGACGTTTCGCTCCTCATCCGAAGAGCTTCGTCAGCAAACTAATAAGTGCTGGTAGCTTAGGCCTTAAATACAGTAAGAGTGGGCGGAATTGGTGTGCCAACACCCTCCTCCTATTGGTTCGTTACACTAAGCCTGGGCGGAGCAGTGGTATAATCCTATCCTGTTATTCACACCTACGATAAAAGGGAAGTGTCGCTCCCTGAATTGGGTATGAACGACTCTGATACTGGCTTGTTAGCATCTATTGTTCTGGCTCGGCCCTGCCTTCACCTCATTTGCAAGACTAAGAGCTGTGGGTTTTGGTCTCAGTAACCTGCTGAACACAGGGTCCAAATTAAACCTCAAACCACCATTCCGATTCAATGATGGGTTCTGTAGCATTGACTCTACCACGTACAATGTAGCGAAATATGTAAAAACAGTCTTATCCCCATTGGTAGGCAACACTGATCATCATATAGAGAACACAAAAGGGTTTGTGGCGAGCATCAAAGACCTCAGATTGGAGCCAGAGGAAACTTTGGTGTCTTATGATGTGACTTCACTTTTCACATCTGTCCCCACCTCAGCAGCAGTCTCGGTGGTGAGGAAGAGACTGCTCGAGGACTCAACTCTGCATCGGAGAACAAAACTTAGTGCTGACCACATCTGCCAATTACTGGAAATTTGCCTTAACACCACATATTTTCAGTTTAGAGGGAAATTCTAGAGACAAATTCATGGTTGTGCTATGGGCTCACCAGTCTCACCCATAGTGGCGAATCTGTACATGGAAGAGATGGAGAAACAGGCTCTCACATCCTTCTCAGGGACAAAACCAAGGCACTGGTTTAGATACGTGGATGACACCTTTGTCATAATCAAAAAACAAGAAATTCAGTCTTTCACAGATCACATCAATGCGGTGGACACCAATATCAAATTTACTCGCGAGGACACTAAAGAAAACCAACTAGCCTTCTTAGACTGCAAGGTAATTATAGGAAAGGACAGACAGCTACTTACAGAGGTCTTTAGAAAGGCCACACACACTGACCAATACCTGCTTTTTGAATCAAACCATCCACTACAACATAAACTAGGGGTTATTAGGACCCTCCAACATAGAGCGGAACAAATACCAACTAGTGCTGAGGGAAAGAAAAAGGAGACACGACATGTCCAGAGAGCGCTCTCAACCTGTGGGTACCCACGGTGGGCTTTTAACAAATGTCAAAAGAAGAGAGTAGGGAAAGAAACCCAAAAGCCCACAGAAGCAAAAAGGAGAGGAGTGGTAGTCCCTTATGTAGCGGGGGTCTCCGAAAAACTCCAGAAGATCTTATGGCAACACAAAATTCCTACCTATTTCAAACCAGTAAATACCCTGAGACAAAAATTAGTGCATCCTAAAGACAAGGCTCCAAACCAGAAACAGAGCAATGTGGTCTATTCCATCCACTGTAAAGATGAGGAATGCAAAGAGCACTACATTGGGGAAACTAAGCAAATGCTCCAAAAAAGGCTTTATCAACATCGCAGGGACAATGCTAGTGGTCCTCAATCAGCAGTACATCTACACCTGAAAGCTACCAATCACTCTTTTCAGGACAGCGAGGTTAAGATTTTGGCCAAAGAAAACAGATGGTTTGAAAGAGGAGTTAAGGAAGCTATTTTTGTCAAACAACAGAACCCATCATTGAATCGGAATGGTGGTTTGAGGTTTAATTTGGACCCTGTGTTCAGCAGGTTACTGAGACCAAAACCCACAGCTCTTAGTCTTGCAAATGAGGTGAAGGCAGGGCCGAGCCAGAACAATAGATGCTAACAAGCCAGTATCAGAGTCGTTCATACCCAATTCAGGGAGCGACACTTCCCTTTTATCGTAGGTGTGAATAACAGGATAGGATTATACCACTGCTCCGCCCAGGCTTAGTGTAACGAACCAATAGGAGGAGGGTGTTGGCACACCAATTCCGCCCACTCTTACTGTATTTAAGGCCTAAGCTACCAGCACTTATTAGTTTGCTGACGAAGCTCTTCGGATGAGGAGCGAAACGTCCGACACCTTCTACACAGAAGTACAGATGACGTCTCAAGAAGCCTTTTCCTCAATTTATTCTTAAGTATGTCAGCATTATTAACAATGTATACCTGATTCCCTTACAAAAAACAATGGGAAACTAAGAAACTTCACCTGCACTGTCCAGTATCCAGCACATTTATTTCACAGTCACAGTGGTTGAATTTTTGGCAAAAAAATTACTGAATCGATTTAAAGTTACTGAATTGTTTTGGATCGTATCGTCGCGACGTGGAGCATCCAGGAGCTACGACTGTTGGATGTTGATAAATGTAATTCAGCCCTTTTTTAGCCGTTTCGTTATTCATACTGAAGCAGACGTCATGTTTGGACAGCCGTACATCTACCGTACATCTACAAAAAATTTGAATTTGCTGCCGTATGACACCGCCTGATGTAAAATCTAAACAGCAGTATGGGAGAGTAGATTCTATACAGTATATTCATTCTTTTGACACTCCTTATTTGGGCATTCATTTGGGAAATCCTAGTGCTGTTCGAGATAACATTGTAGAAAATGTTTACATTTTTTGATGTTTTCACTTGCCAGTGCTAAATTCCCTGCTTTTGTTGCATAGCATTCGTATAATCTGAGAAGACCGATATGTTCTACCTCAGACAGACGTGGTTTTGGTGATTTCTTTACATCGTGTCATCTTTTTGGTTACTTTTCAGGCACTTTTCTTGTTATTTATATTGTCAATTTATAGACATTTTTTGCATTTTCTCTGCTTTTCATATACGAATACGTTCAACAGCTTTTCACTCTTTCCCGGGTATTTTCACGTTGTTTCCATACACAAATGCACGAGTCTCCACAACCTGCAGCTGCCCCACTGATTGATCAATAATGTCAGTCAATAACAATATTGATGACCCTGGCTCATCTGCGGCCCTCTTGCTGCAGTAATCCATTGCTGCTTGGCTTTTAAGTGATCAGGACACATACAGTAAACCGCACGTAAACACTCACTCACTAATCTCTTTAAAGCTGCTGATCACAGCCTTGCTGCATTCAAATAATCAATATTTTCCAATCAATACTGCTATCGATCAGAGTTTAGTGAAATCAGAGCTCGTCTTTCAAAGGAGGTAAATAAAACCCCCTCTCCGCTTGTCCTCTTCAGTGAAATTGAAAAAGCTATTTGGGCATGCTGTTGAGCATACGGATGTAATCCCATTACATTACATTACATTACATTACACTGTGTGGATCCGGTGCAATGGCATTTGTACCCAACATACTATATAATATATCAAGCTACAGTATCTAAATTCAATGATCAAATTATATAATAATAATAACTATTATTGTTATTTTTATTTTTATTATTATTACTAATAGTAGTATTAGTCGGCGGGGCTTGCGCACTAAGCCGAGAAGAGACGCTCGCGACTGCCTCACCTTAGGTTTCTGCCCTGTATTTGATCAGGAAATGTGCAAATGTAGCCATTTTTACTGAAGAAGATGTTGAAAGCAATTGGAATCATACAGAAAACACATTTATAATTCAGTTCAATGGACAAATATGACTATTTATTTTAACTTATTATTCTTCATGCTAAATGTATTCTTCACTTCATGTTTTTACTTTGAATTGATGTAAAGAACATATCCATTGAAAATCATCAATTGCGACAAATGCGTCACGTCAGGCTTTATTTTGGATAACGTCAGGCTTTCCATAGCAATTTTAAGGCGAAAATCTCGATCGCGATATTTTGTTTGCTTGTTTTGTATAAATTAATTCAATAAATACAGTAAGAATATTTGAATTGCAATATTTAACACCCTATTAAAGCGTTACAATTGTTAAATGGATTTGAAGTACGATTTCCTGGCAAAAAAATGCACTTTTGCAAATGAGCGATCCTCCCTGACACACTGCCATTTTGGGGAAGCCAGATGCTGGGATAGTCACATGACAACCACTCCAAAATACGCCACTTACACATCACTTCTGGACTTGATGACTACAAGTCAAGTACAAAACTATACGGGACACTTTTTAAGCACATGTTAAGTGTTTGTTTTTATGGGTTTAAATTCTCTCCACGCTGTCAACTTTCCCAAAGTAAATAAATACTCACACCATCAGCAAATTATTCTTCACTGATCAACAGCAAGTCATGTTATCACTGTTACTGTGTCAACCAAAGTGACTTAACCTTTAAAAAAGTACAGTGGTGCTTTGGTTTGCTAACCAAAGCAGACTCTAACCAAGGCAAGTTCCAGACACCCAAAGATTTTAATTCAAAACACATTTTCACAGTTGTGCATGCAGAAAACAATGCAAAACTAATTACAAAATGACAAATGAATGGACAACTGAACATTTAACATCACTTTTACGTAGTTTTGGAAAGAGAGAGGGGAGGAGTCGAAAAATCTCTTTTTTTTTTAAATTGTTACAGCACGCATGTGGCACAAAAATCTATGCAGACAGGTCTGTTAATGACTTTTTAACATGCACAGTTTTACATTTAAAAATAATGCTACAAACATGACATATGAAATGGGGAAATAAACATTTAATATCCTTGTACCTGTAGCGGATACCCTAGCAAACACCCAGAAAGGGTTGGGGATGGAGGAGTCTGGAGGCTCGTGTCTGCACTTGCAAACTCGCCATGCCTGAAGACGCTATGTTTGCCTTCTTTTTTTTTTAATTTTCGAACCAGCCTCTGCTTGCCTTAAATTCGTGAATAGACTCACTCCTTGCAGGCGTTTTCTTTGTTAGATCCGCACGCACCAGGCTTGCTTCTGAAACAGCTCCCGCCAGCTGTTTTTTATTGATCCACACCAGCAACAACTTCTCAACACCTTTGATGACTTGTGGTGTCTGTTTTCTGAACACTGTTACTCAACATTAGCTCACTTGATGACATTGTTATTCTTCACGTTGGTACTTATTGTTGATGAGCGCGTCCAGCACATCCTGGCGAGATCGGCAACACGGACGCCATCTTCCAACTTTGCTATGACTTCTTTCTTGAATTCAGTAGTGGCAGGCTCTAAGATTTTCTGAAGCTGTGGTGGTGGGCTGCATGGGAGGGCGGACGGCCGCTGCTGTGTCTGCAATTTGTTTTGCTATGACAAATAATTTTTATGACGTATTTATTTATTAACTTAATTACTTAAGGTTTTTCAACAACCAGCAGAATATCAACCGAGAGCATTGCAAAACTGCTGATTTTATGGCAAATTTGCTAAGAGCACTTAAACCGAGAGTCTCAATGTCGAGCCTCCTTTTGTTACCTGACCTATTTAGTCCAATAGTACTATGTAACAAGTACAGAAGTACTAAATGTACTATTTGACACAAACTATTTGACACACTGTTTTAGAGTAATACAAATACATGGGAAATATAATATATAATATATTTTTTTGAGTTCAAAATAACACAACAAATAAAATAACAATTAAATTATTTTGTTCTCTCTTGTCTCTCCTGTATAAACAGTATAATTCAGAGTTATGATAGCACAGGTGTATCCAACTTGCAGCAGCATTAAAACAAAAAGAAAGCCAGCATTTAAATGGCACTTTTTTACAAAACACATCTCCACTCAGTTTGCTCATTTGTCATTAAATACAGGCGTCATGTTTGAATAGAACACTTATAAAAATACTAAATATTCTTTGGTGAACTGCTCAACATCAGCTAGTGAGCGCCTGTATAGCATACCAGCGACCTGTTGGAGACCTGTTACTATCTTAAAGTTGTATGCTTTGTGTTTAGGTTTAACAACTTAGAAACACAACTAGTACAAGACAAGCCATAAGTCTGAAATGAAAGCAAGTAAAATAAGCACGTGAGCATGAACATGACAGCCACTTGTAGCTTGGCCGTGGGACAAAAACGAGCTATCTAGCTATCGCCAGAGAGGCAAAATGTGTAAACAAAGATGCCACAAAGTCGAATGAGATTGAAACGTGAGCGATCACAAACGCTGGCTTCACCTGTGGCAAGCCGTCGTCAATTGACTACGCATTTCACGGACTATTTTTCAATGAGAAGACAAGATGCGTACGTTTATCTGGTCACACATACGCAACTGCCGACACGTCAGACAGGCGATTCCTGTGCATGTTTATCAAAATAAATCGCAGTAAAACATTTTTAGGATATTTTAAATTGTTTTCAAACTACTTGTGGTCAATATGTGCGTAAATAATAAGCTACAGTATACAACATACGTATCTATATAGCATATACAGTATATCCATTCATACAATATTTGACTTAATATTGTTTTCAAGTTTTAAAAAAATCTTTTTTCGGGTGTGGGAGCTGTTATTTTGGAGTGGGGGGCTGCCACAATTAATTACATGTTGAGAAAACCCTGAGTGGTCTTCACTCTTTGGAATGTTGCGGTCACGCCAACCTTCTTCAAACTCATAGCGTCTCATTTGAGTTTGTCGCACTCAGTGGAAAAAATGCCCCGACAGGAGTCGTCAACACTGAGGGTCCATTGTTTCCAGATGCCTTCCATGTATGTGCCTTACAGGCTGTCGTTGTAACGGGTGAACTAAGTATCGCGAGATTTTGTCTGGGGCGCGTGATCCAAGATGCCTGCTTAAAAAAAACAAAACAGGCACAAATACAACAGTTTGTTACGTGCGCCATATTGAACGCTAACCATGCGGGTGAACAGAAACCAAGGCAACATGTTAAAAAATGTGCTTACTGGGGTGGACGTTAACCATGGTACCACTGTAATGAATTAAGTGTACTCATTTTGTCATTGCATCAGTCATGATGTTCCCAAATTGTATTTTGGTAGAACCCTCAGCAGCATCAGCACACGTCATCTATCGATCTGGGATCTGCCTTTGAAACGTCTTGCAGTGACCACTGTTCCTTTCTCTTTCAGCTGTGGTCAGTGCCATCCCAGTGCCATCTCTAGATTCTTCTCAGTATCCTGGTATACTTCCTTCCCCCTCCTGCAGTTTCACCCACAACAAATTCAGCTTAAGGCCAATGCCTTTCTCCAGCCTAACGTTGGACAGAGGATACACGCAAGGTAAAACTGCAGTACAGTATGACATATTAAGCAGTGTTTCTTTTAGGTTACGTCGTCAGGGTGGTGGCGGCGGGAGGGTAGACAAACACGCAGCACTGACCACTGCATTTGGTCCTTCACAGTTACTTTCAAAACTTTCATATTAGAAAGACTCCGAAGTAACTTTCTTGAGGAGGTGTTCTTTATATGCAGCTGGATATTCACACTCTTACTCACACATGACAAACCAACAATAAACACTTACACACTAAAATATACATGCAAAACCATATTACTGTATCACCCACAAGGCATGCTGGGAAGCCTACACTTCCCCAACAGGAAGTCACCCAGCAAATTAGTGTAAAAGTATAACATTTACTAGCAAATGTTATTGTTTTGCATGTATATTAGTGTGTAAGCGTTTATTTCACATGGTTGGTTGCACTGTGAGTGAGGTATGCATTTAGTTCTTACTTTAGTTCTTAGGTTTTTCCCCAAACAAAGGTACCTTTAGTTGTACCAGGCATTAAAATGAACAAGAGACTGAAGAAACAAGGCAGGTCTGATCATTTTTTCCGTGACTGTATGTAAGTCGTGCTTGACTATAAGTCGCAGGACCAGCCAAAGTAACAAAAATAAATGTGACATATAGTGTAAAAAAATATCATAGCTTTAACTCCTAACTAAAGAATGGCAGGACTACCGTGTCATGTCTTATGACACAAACCAAAATGCTCAGTTTTTCCCGGCCATACAAACACACACACATACAGAAGCATAGAAATATATGCATTTTTGCATGTTTGCATAGACATAGCCTTACAGACAGTTAAGCAACAAGGAAGAGCTTCAGCTTCACTCCACACTGCCTTGTGTGGAGGACTTGGAGGACTGATCACTGGCAGTGAGATGAAGCCTTTGTGTCCATCACACCTTGTGTGACATTGCTTAATGCATCAGTTCTCATTAGCCTTTAAAAATGATCATTTTAGACCTGCTACTTTCCCTGCTTATGTGTTGTTCGGGTGAATAATTTCACTTGGTTTCCGCTTCCCCTGGTTTGTCGCCAGGCGGGGATGGGGGTGGGGGAGGGTGGGGTGGGGCTGGGGCTTTTTCAGCCACACCTCATTATTCGTTCATATTGGCACCTTAATGATGAAGATGACATTACACACACTCAGTGAATGCAATTCAATTAGTTAATTAGTTTCTGTCTAATTTGACCAAAGTTTAATTACATTAAGCATATTAAAAACGGCCTGAGTAGGTGAGTGTGCGGTGTGTGTTGTGCAGAAGATGTATACTTGATTCATTTGTGTACTGGGGGTAGAACCTCTGAGTTGATCAGAGATGTCCTATTTAGACATCCATTTTCTGTACCGCTTACATACAGTGGTAATGCTAATGCTAATGCTAATGGTTTCATTTAATTTGAACATGCATACAAGTTACAATGGAATACATCACATAGTACAATTCACAGTTCCACATGTCCAAAAGAAGTAGGAAGCATATTTAATCCTACCCCTCATTCGTTTTACATCTGTTGAAGTACAATTATTGACTTCCTGTATTTCATGTGAACTTTTTAATACATAAAAAAGTGATAAGTAATGTATCAATGTGGTAATATAAATGTCAGGGTTTTTCCACAGTCATAATAGATAATAAATATATATCATAATCAATATAATTATCGATAAATAATAATAAATACAAATAGACAAAACATAAGTTCAAGACTTCCTTGTATTTTGCAAACATCAACTGCTTGTGTTGTTTCTTGAAATCAAAATTGTTTGAGTTCCTCACTCAATCCGTTCCCTTATTTAATTCCACATCCTGAAATGCTGTGGGTTTTTAGCATTGTTCTCGCATATCAGTGTTTTAAGTTTAGTTTGGTTTTAAGTTTCATATTTCTCTTCTCTTGTCGTAAAGTACTCTAAGACATTTTTGGGTAACTGATTATTGTTTGCTTTATGCATAATTTTAGCTATTTCAAAATTTACTAAATCAGCAAATTCTAATATTTGTGATTTTAGAAATAAAAGATTTGGATGTTCTCTAGACGCAGCAGTACGCATTATCCTAGCTGATCTTTTTTGCAGGACATTTAGCAAGTGAAGTTTGCTTTTGTAGTTATTACCCCATATTGCCACACAATAACCTAAATATGGTAATGCCAAGCGCAGTAAAGAGTGTCGAGTGATTTTTGCTGAAGGACAAATTTTGCTTTATTCAATATTGAGGTATTTCCCGCCACCTTATGTTGTATATTTTTTATGTGACATTTTGAGTTCATTTTTTCATCTATTACGATTCCCAAAAATGTATTTTTGTTCACCCTTTCAATGTCCACACCTTCAATTTGTATTTGCACGTGTCTCTCCTTTCTGGTATTATCAAATAGCATTAATTTAGTTTTACTTAGGTTCAAGGACAATCCATTTTTAGCAAACCATCTTTTGAATATGGCCATTTCATGTGTGACTTTATTAATTAGCTCTTGTGTGCTTTCCCCAGAACAAAAAACATCATCATCATCTGCAAATAATACTAACTAAGTAATAACACTAACTTTAAGTTCTCATTAGTGATAAAAATGTTTGATCCCAGATATGAACCGTCCAAAAATGTTCATGGTAGGCTCATTCTAACAGAGAGAGACAGAATGTAAAAAACAATCATGAAAAGTTACCATTGAATAAAGGTAATACATTTATTTGTAGTTAATGAAGGAAAGTATTTGATCCACTACCAACCAGCAAGCGCTGTGACCCCACAGAGTGGTTACATGTTGATGAAACACACAAATGAGTCCTGTCCCTTTCAGAAAGTACTCTTCATCTCAATTCATGATGTGGACAACAGACACCTGCCACACAAATACTCTCTTCCATTCAAACCTCTCCACCACCACGGGCAAGACCAAAGAGCTGGCCTCAGGGACAAGATTGTAGACCTGCACAAGACTGGAATGGACTACAACAGCATGAAGAATAAGTTTGGTTCAATGTAAAAAAAAAAATCCAAGATAACAGTCAAGCATCCCACATGTAAGATCTCACCTGGTGGGGTAAGGATGACAAGGGAGGAGGTGGTTGATGATGTCAAAGGAGTTGGGAGCATTGCCAGCAAGAAAAGCATTATTGACACTTTGCTGTCATGGATTGAGATCCTGCAGTGCCCACAATGTCCCCCTGCTCAAGAAGACACATGTGCAGACCCGTCCGAACGTTCAACATGAAAACGTCTGAAGGACTCACACATGGCTTGGTAGAATGGGATGTGCTCACATGATCCCAAAATGGATGTTTGGAGGCAGAGAATGAACATGAATATGAGCCCAACAACAGCATCCCTGCTGTCAAACACGAAGGTGGGAGCATTCTGCTTTGGGGATGTTTCTCTGACCAAAATCCCTGCTGAGATGTGTGCAACCCTGACGAGGAACTACAACAAGCACCTGACCTCTGTGCTTGCCAACAAGACTTTCTACACCAATTACTAAACCACCTTTGTATGCCATCAAACACTTATTTCCTAGGGGTGCAACAGGACATGTATCTGCATCGAGCCATTCAATACAGTGGAATCTTCTCTCGCACATGCCGTCTGATGGTTATTGGGCCCGCAGCAGTAACAACTTTCATTTGGGCCGAGGATTGTCCCGTTTCACGTGTATCTTCTGTGGAAAGCATTGTACAGTATTTAAATGACATTAAATGCAGTGTGTTTTGATATTAATAGGGCCTATTACAATATGCATCATTACCAGAGGTATGGGAGACAAGCTTGAATTAATTTTCATTACGATAACACAAATGTCATCCCAATTAGATGTTGAAGGTTGCAGGATGTCTTTTAGCTCCATGGAATGACTTTGAGAGGTTATTCCATTGCTTCCTCTGGCATCAAAAATTAATTCATGCTGCATTATACCTCCTTAACCTTCTTGTATGATTTTCAAGTACAGCTTAAGTATAAATGGCTCATGAATGTTTGAAGGTGCTGTTTGAAGTAAAGTTCCATTTTCAACACCACTGACTTGCTGTTTCATGAAAAGTACCAGGCATTGTTAATAGAAACGACAGAGCAATCACTACATCGCACATATACAGCATCTTACCAAACACTTGAACTCCATCCATCCATCCATTTTCTTCCGCTTATCTGGGTCGCGGGGAAGCAGTCTCAGTAGGGAAGCCCAGACTTCCCTTTCCCCGGGCCACCTCTTCCAGCTCCAACGGGAGGACACCAACACGTTCCCAGGCCAGCTGTGAGACATACTCCCCCCCAGCGTGTCCTATGTCTGCCACGGGGCCTTCTCCTGGCTGGGCATGCCCGGAACACCTCACCAGGGAGGCGCCCAGGAGGCATCCGGACTACCACCACCTCAACTGGCTCCTATCAATGTGAAGGAGCACCGGCTCTACTCTGAGCCCCTCCCGGATGACTGAGCACATCACCCTATCTCTTAGGGTGAGTCCAGCCACCCAACGGAAACTCATTTCAGCCTCTTGTATCCGCAATCTCGTTCTTTCATTCACATCCCAAAGCTCATGATCGTAGGTGAGGGTGGAAACATAGATCGACCGGTAAATTGAGAGCTTTGCCTTCCGGCTCAGCTCTCTCTTCACCACAACAGTCTCCCGTTGACCTCACAGGCCAACCTCACTCACAACCCTCACTCGTGAACAAGACCCTGAGATAATTGAACTCCTCCACCTGGGGCAGGACCTCATTCCCAAACCAGAGGTTGGAATCCACCCTTTTCCGACTGAGAACCATGACCTCGGATTTGGAAGTGTTGAATCTCATTCCAGAAACTTCACACTCAAACCGCTGCAAACCACCCCAGTAAACGTTGAAGGTCACAGCCCGATGAGGCCATCAGGACCACATCGCCTGCAAGTAGCAGAGACGAGATCCTAAGGCTCCTGAACTGGACTCCTTTGACGCCTTGGCTGCGGCTAGAAATTCTGTCCATGAAAATTATGAACAGATTGACAGCGTGACAAAGGCCAGCCTTGGCGGAGGCCAACGTTCACCGGGAACAGGCTCGATTTACTGCTGGCAATGCGAACCAGGCTCCTGCCCCGATTGTACAAGGACCGAGTGGCACGTAGTAGCGCACCAGCAATCCCGTACTCCTTGAGTACCCCCCACAAGACACCGCCTCAACAACAACAGCCTCAAGAAGGGCTTTTTGGAGATCTATGAAGAGGTCATAAAACTTAAGGAAAATAGAGCGCTGTGCAAGGATACCAAAGCACTACATGATGATATCAAGGTACTACAAGATGATAATGCTGCCTTGGATGGAAAGTATGCACAAATGAACAATGTGGTCCTCACGGGGCTCTAAATTATACCTAGGACAAAAGCCAGGGCAGTCCAGAACAGAGAAGAAATTAATGTTCCTTCAACAAATTGCTAATTTTCTACTATCAATTTTTTCTACAACCAAAGGAGGCAGATGTAGATATTGACACCATCGATACTTGCTTCCCACTGCATGGCAGAAGCAATACATGATGCCACACCTGTCATCACCATTAACTTTACAGACAGCGAATTGAAAACTGCCTTGCTGAAACAGAGAAAGAAGCTGAAAAGTACAAACATCTTTATGAATGAGCATCTGACAAAACGCAACGCTGACATCGCCAAGAAAGCTGGGAAAAATTAAAGGCACTCCAAGTGCCAACGGCAAAATATACATCAAGCTAAATGGAGGACCAGAAGAGGCAAGAGTGCTTGTTGTCAAACATATCAAGGATCTGGACACTGTAAATATTAACGATCACATCACCATGTCAACAAGGAAAATGGAGGGTACAACCCACGAACAAAGAACGATGCAGTTGGAAGGATTACATTCAGTAACATTTGACATTTGAATACAGGAAGTGCACAAATGTATTAGCAATAGATGTGAAATGAAGAGGTGGTGGGATTAAATATCATCTGCTTCTTGCATGTGGAATTGGGAATTGTAACATGAAGTATTCCAATGTAAACTGTATGCTTGTTCAACATAAATTAAACCATAAAATGGCTAAATTAACAAAAATGCAAATATAAGGCATTCAAAAGACACATTGAAAGGTGTTGTATATATGTTGTACTCTACAGTGGTCACTAGGCGGCAGTACTGTAATGTTACTGTAACGTTTGGTGAGACACACAACTTGATCGCAGAAACAGGATTTTTTTTAAATATTTAAATGACCTCACTTCCAGCACAATAATCCCTAATACAGATCCAATTCAGAAATCCAACCAAATAAAAACATGAGCTACTTTTGCAGCTATTACCCACGCAAAGCTGAAACTTAACTCTGAACCCCCAACATGATTTCCTGTCTGCCCCTCCTCTCAGCTCCCTACAGAACACATTCACAGCAACACACATGAGCGTAAGTCTTCTTTATGTCTTCATTGGCTTCATTTCTTTTATTATGTCTACTGTATTGGGTGATAGGAGTGTAAAGGTGACTATAAGGGTGTTAGTTCATGTCTGGAGGGCTTTAATAATGTCGGTTGGAAACAGGTTTTCTATGCTGTAACTACAAAAATATTCTGTTTATAAATAAGGAATCCTACTTTGCGGCAATTCGGTTATCATGGCTGGGTCTGGAACCAATTAACCATGATAAACGAGGGATTACTGTATACAGTATGTATACTGTATAGTAATATATACTCTACAGATGCAGCTCAGTAAATGAGAGTATTTTATTTTACTCCTATTTTACTCATTATATCTCATCTTCCTTTCTTGATTTGTGTTCTGTACATCCTTCCTCTGCAGTCATACCCACAGATGGTTCCACCAATCCTCTTCTTCAGCAGCAGTCTCCGCCACAACAGCCACCTCCCCTCCTCCCCGGCTCCTCCGTCCCTCCCGGGGAGCATGTTCCAGGCATGGGCCCTGTTCCCGGGGCCCCTGCTACTGCCGCGACCGCTGTTGCCTCAGAGGAAGGCCAAGTGGGTGCAAGTCGGAACATACCCACTGCGTGTGTTCGGCCGACCCACCCACTACGAAGCTTCACCAACCCGCTTTTACCACCCCCCATGGGGACCATCGACCCCAAGGTGTACACCTCCATGATGCCACAGTCCAGTGAGTACTGCTCTTTTGTTCAGTTTTTGAACACTGAAAGTTTGTGCAAGGTCATATTTCATGTTGGTAAAAGGAAGTAGGAAGTGATGTGATCATGGCCTCTTCTTGGGTGTCACACTTGGCATTTTCACAAGATATAAAGCAGGGGTGTCCAAACCTTTTGTAAAGGGCGCCACATTTGGTCAGGTGGTCGTGTGTGAGGGCCTGAAATTCTTCACATGGAACACAAATTATAAAGTTTTATCAAAATCACTCTGCATTTCATCTTTAAAAGCCACATACAATAAAGAAAAATCTGTCTGAAAAAAAAAACTTTCAGGAAACTTAAAGATATCTTGCTATCTAACTGACTGTAGTGTACATCCTTAAATTCTAACCCAGTGGTTCTTAACCTGGGTTTGATCGAACCCTAGGGGTTCGGTGAGTCAGTCCCAGGGGTTTGGCGGAGCCTCCGCCACGGAGGTTAAGACACACCGGACCCATCGTGTCAATTCGTGATGACTCGCCGCCGCTTAGCCATCACTGGCTGCAGATAATCACATTACATTGTTTGCTTTGGCCAATCAGTGCTGCGAAGAATTTAGCGAGCTCATGGTGCGTTCCATTTGTACTTGGAAGTCGGAATTTCCGAGTTCCTAGCGGGAACACCCGACTGAAACGTCCCCCGAAGTCGGAATGTTCAACTTGGAAGTCAGAGCATCCACACCACCTCCGAGTCAACAATCAATGATGGCTGCCTCGTGTGTAAACGATAAATAACCAATAAATAATTTTTAAAAAATATTGCTATAGTGTGAAGTTTTTCTGACTTGGCAACTGGAACACCTTTAACTCGGAGATCACGCCACTCTCCGTTTTTTTTCTATTTTTTGCTCGGACGGAGGATATACCAGACTCAGCGGTCCGGTTTGGGACATTTGCCGACTTC
This sequence comes from Dunckerocampus dactyliophorus, assembly GCF_027744805.1. Classification (NCBI taxonomy): domain Eukaryota; kingdom Metazoa; phylum Chordata; class Actinopteri; order Syngnathiformes; family Syngnathidae; genus Dunckerocampus; species Dunckerocampus dactyliophorus. The sequence continues at coordinate 6,265,618 of NC_072835.1, read as the reverse complement.
AGCGTCTTGTGGACACAGAGTCTCGGGACTGTTCTCCCCGAATGTTACCAGCATGTAAGCTTTCCCACGAGGGCAAATAGCATCCTGTACCAAGTCTACAGCAACATGAAAGGTGCTTTGAAGGCTGTTCCAAGTCCCCATTTTGGAAAGCTAATGTCTCTTCTGTTGTTGTTGCTTAATTTATTGGTATTAATGTTTCTTCTGTTCTTATTCATTTTCTTGTGGTTTTTTTTCTTTCTTTTTTTTGGGGAGAATGAACAGAACAAGAATTTCATTGCATAGCAGAACTACCTGTTTTACTGTGCATATGACAATAAAACTCTTGAAACTTGAAACTCTCACTCCGACTTCCCAGTTCCAAGTACAAATGAAACGCACCATCAAGGAGTCAACGTGTGACTGATGTGGTAGCACGTCATGTGATTTTGATCTTATTATTTTAATCCATGCTCACTATGTCGAGCAAAAAAGAAAGTGGTAGGACAAATATGTACAGCATGGATTCACACGTATCACGGACCGTGATGGGAGTCAGCGTCCTGTCTCTGTCATTTTGTGCACCAGTAAACAAACATATGCCTATAACAAACATATACCTATAAACAAACATATACCTATAAACTAACATATACCTATAAACAAACATATACCTATAACAAACATATACCTATAACAAACATATGCCTATAAACAAACATATACCTATAACAAACATATACCTATAACAAACATGCCTATAAACAAACATATACCTATAACAAACATATACCTATAAACGAACATCTACCTATAAACAAACATATACCTATAACAAACATATACCTATAAACGAACATATACCTATAAACAAACATATACCTATAAAGGAACATATACCTATAACAAACATATACCTATAAACAAACATATACCTATAAACGAACATATACCTATAAAGGAACATATACCTATAACAAACATATGCCTATAAACAAACATATACCTATAACAAACATATACCTATAACAAACATATGCCTATAAACAAACATATACCTATAACAAACATATACCTATAAACAAACATATACCTATAACAAACATATACCTATAAACAAACATATGCCTATAAACGAACATATACCTATAACAAACATATACCTATAACAAACATATACCTATAACAAACATATACCTATAAACAAACATATGCCTATAAACGAACATATACCTATAACAAACATATACCTATAAACAAACATATGCCTATAAACGAACATATACCTATAACAAACATATACCTATAACAAACATATACCTATAAACAAACATATACCTATAAACGAACATATACCTATAAACAAACATATACCTATAACAAACATATACCTATAAACAAACATATACCTATAAACGAACATATACCTATAACAAACATATACCTATAACAAACATATACCTATAAACAAACATATACCTATAAACGAACATATACCTATAACAAACATATACCTATAACAAACATATACCTATAAACAAACATATGCCTATAAACAAACATATACCTATAACAAACATATACCTATAACAAACATATACCTATAAACAAACATATACCTATAAACGAACATATACCTATAAACGAACATATACCTATAACAAACATATACCTATAACAAACATATACCTATAAACAAACATATGCCTATAAACGAACATATACCTATAACAAACATATACCTATAACAAACATATACCTATAAACAAACATATACCTATAACAAACATATACCTATAACAAACATATACCTATAAACAAACATATACCTATAAACAAACATATACCTATAAACAAACATATGCCTATAAACGAACATATACCTATAACAAACATATACCTATAAACAAACATATGCCTATAAACAAACATATACCTATAACAAACATATACCTATGAAATTGATGGGGTTCGGTACCTCCAACAAGGTTAAGAACCACTGTTCTAACAAAATGAAGAGGAAAATAACACACTTTAATACAATTTATTAAATAATTTGTCCTATTAACACATGAAAACTGTTTATATTTTTAAGTCACTGTCATGGAAAAATGTTGCACTCTGTGGGAGGTCTGAAGGATAGCCGGCAGATCAGGAATACGTTTTATGGTTGAGATGTGAAGGACGTCACAGAGATCAGTCATTGTGGTTCTCAAGCTTTTTATTTCATGTATGTATGTTGAGCCGAACGGACTCATCCTTTGTTATTGTTAATATTGTCACGATGAAGTACTACATTACTGGCGTAGTGACGCCTCGCCACACCAGCTAGCTACTAGCCGGCTAGTGACTAGCTTCACCACACACTCACTGAGATCAACTGAAAATGCCAGGTCTGCCAGCCATGAAGGGTCACTGGTCTCATGCAGCGCTCTGTCCTTGTCTTACATAAACTTGTCGGTATCTGATCTCAGGGAATAAAACCGCTGCAGCACAGAGCCGCGACTGAGCCAGTGCACTTCAGAATGGTAGAGTAGGTGCCCATTGTCAGAATTAGCAGCAATTTGCTGTGGTCGAACCCTTGTGTCTGAATTACAGTATGTTGACAGTTTTTACTCCTGTGTTCATCACATCGCCAAGATGGACTGTCTTGGCACAGACGGCTTCTTGGTGGATGATGCAGTGCATTTTGACAGCGTCACCTCAGCTCTCCCGCGCCTTGGAGCATGTTATAAATGCCTTTGCACTCTCCTCTCACTGCTGGAGCCTCACCTGTTGTAATACCACACAGCTTCTCCCACTGAAGTCCAGTCTGGTCAGTTGTATTTGACACAGCTTCAAAAACGTCTTATGACGAATTGTTGTCCCCTTTCGACTCCAAAGATCAAGCAATACATCTGTAATGCAAAAATGACAACAACTCCCCGCTGTGCAGTGTTTGTGTCATCTGCTCTCTCATCACGTGCAATTGAGTAAAAATCGAAAACACAAAAGCTTCAAGCCAAGTCTTCAATTTGCACAATCTGGACATGCTGACATTGCTGATGCATGTTTATTCCCACGACTTCAGTGAGGCACTGTTTGATGAAGTTACCGTCTGAGAAGGGTTTTCCGTCTGTGCCAATGAGTTTAGCTACCTCATAACTGGCTATTGTTGAGTATTGCATTGTTGAGCTTTTTTAGCACGGGGGAAAAAACTGCTGCTGCCATAGCAAACCTAAACTTCTCTACCCCCTCCGCTTCAGTGAAGGCCTGATGTTTTGTTTTATAATTCCGTCGTACATTGTACTCTTTCATCACGGCCACACTGTGACTGTAAATCACACACACACTTCCCATTGGTTTAAATATTCATTTTTCCGACGATTCAGAAATTTTCTGCACCCGCTTGCAATCTTGCATGCCTTTCTGCCATTTCTCGTTACTCTGAACAATTTTTATTCTGTGATCGCTTTCCTTGTGGAGCCACTGCCATGTTCAAGACCAGGGGTCGGCGACCTTTACCATCAAAAGAGCCATTTTGCCTCCTCTTCTAGTAAAGAAAAATAGTCTTGAGCTGCAAAACATTACACAGCTTATAAACTTTTAAACATTTTAAAACATTTTTAATTTGACCTGTTTGACCTGACAGAATTCAACTAACAGAAGTGCAGCATGCATGTGTAGACTTAGAAATAATTGAATCACTGAACTATACAGGCATTTTTGTGTCATTCCTGTATTTGTGTAAAAACAAACATAAAATCTGCTTATCAGTGTTGTCTGCTCAATATAACTTTTACATCACTTAAGCTTGGAGATCGGGAAGACCTGGGTTCGATTCTCCCTTGGGGCATTTCTGTTTGGAGTTTGCATGTTCTCCCCATGTGCGCGTGGGTTTTCTCCGGGTACTCCGGCTTCCTCCCACATTCCAAAAACATGCATGTTAGGTTAATTGGTGACTCTAAATTGTCCATAGGTATGAATGTGAGTGTGAATGGTTGTTTGTCTATATGTGCCCTGCCATTGGCTGGCGACCATTCCAGGGTGTACCCCGCCTGTCGCCCGAAGTCAGCTGGGATAGGCTCCAGCATGCCCCCGCGACCCTAATGAGGAGAAGCGGTATAGAAAATGGATGGATGACTCACAGGATGGATGGATTACTCACAGGCAATTCAATATGCTTGTGCTGAATTAGTCATCAGTCATCAGTTTGCCTACTGGTGACGTTTGTTGCCATTCTGTTGGTCCGGTCCTTGAATGTCTTTGCAGAGAGTATTTATTTAATTTAATTTAATTTATTTAATTCTCTGAACAATTTCCTGTTTGTTTTTTAATTCAGAAAATAGATGCTGTGATATTTTTATGAATTCTTTATTTTTTTATTTATGATTTATATATATATATATTCAAGATTCAAGAGAGTTTTATTGTCATGTGCATAGTAAAACAGCAGTTATACCATGCAATGAAAATCTTATCCTGTTCATTCTCCCAAGAAAAGAAAGAAAACACAAGAAAGAATAAGAACATAAGAAACATAAACACATAAACATATATACCAATAAATTAAGCAACAACAACAGAAGAGACATTAATACAAGTAAATAATGCAAATAAATAAATAAATAAATAAAGTGCTATGAGTGTGTGCGTGTGTTGCGTGCGGCGTGTGCGAGTGCTTCGTTGAGGAGCCTGATGGCCTGTGGGTAAAAGCTGTTTGCCAGCCTTGTGGTCCTGGACTTCAAACTCCTGTAGCGTCTGCCTGACGGTAGGAGTGTGAATAATGAGTGTTGTGGATGTGTGCTGTCCTTGATGAGGTTGTGTGTTCTGCGTAGGACTCTATATGTATAAATGTCTTGCAGTGAGGGGAGGGCTGCCCCAACAATGTTCTGTGAGGTCTTGATCACCCGCTGGAGTGCCTTCCTATCACGTGTTGTACAGTTACCGTACCAAACAGTGATGGAGGCGGTAAGGACACTTTCGATGGTGCATCTGTAGAAGCAACTCAGGATTGTGGTGGGCATGCCAAATTTCCTCAGTCTTCTCAGGAAGTACAGTCTCCTTTGGGACTTCTTCAGAATTTGTTGGGTGTTGTGAGACCAGGTGAGGTCCTCGCTGATGTGTGTGCCAAGGAACTTGAAGGTTTTCACCCTCTCCACCTCAGTCTCATCAATAAACAGGGGTCTATGCGGCGCCTTTTCCCTTGTTCTTGGGTCGATGATCATCTCTTTAGTCTTATCTGTATTGAGAAGGAGATTGTTAGCATGACACCAAGCATGTCCGCTACCTCTCTTCTGTATGATGTTTCAACACCACCAGTGATCAGTCCGATGACTGTAGTGTCATCCGCAAATTTAATGATGCTGGTGTTGTTCTGGGAGGCCACGCAATCGTAGGTGAAGAGCGTGTAGAGGAGCGGACTCAGCACACACCCCTGTGGGGTCCCAGTGCTCACAATTCTTGAGCTGGATGTGCGGTTGTGGACTCTGACTGACTGTGGTCTGCCTGTGAGAAAGTTAAACACCCAGTTACAGAGGGAGGGAGACAGGCCAAGTGTGAGGAGCTTATTTGTGAGTTTGTGGGGGCTGACTGTATTAAAAGCAGAGCTATAGTCTATAAATAGCATTCTGACATATGTGTCCTGGCCCTGTAGGTGAGAAAGGGCTGTGTGGATGGCAGTGTTGACTGCATCATCCGTGGACCGGTTCTGGCGATATGCAAACTGTAGAGGGTCCACAGTTGCCGCCGGGATGCTTTTTTTGATGTGATATATATATATATATATATATATATATATATATATATATATATATATAATTTATGAACAATTCTTTCATGTATTCCCCATTTGTGAACGGCTTCCCCCTCCCCTGCTCTGCTCAACCTTCCATAGTAGTTCCGAAATCACTCTCCTTCCCATCTGCACTTGACTTGGTTACTTTTCAGAAAACGTTGAGTGTTTGTTTTGAAAATGTCTTTTAACATTACATTGTTTGTTATTTGCTCATTTCTCGTCACATATCAAGCAGCAAGTAAGCGTCATTGGCACTAAAAATGCCAATTCAGAATTAAACTAATTTTTCTTGTGGGATTTTTCTTTGTAGGGACTTATTCATGCTTATGGATAACTTACAGTGTGGGCAGCACACTCAACACTCGTGTCTCACTGCACACACTGGCACCTCTCCGCTCATTCTTTGCTCATGCCTCCGTCCACTTGGGTGTTAAAAAAAACACCAAGCTCGGTGAAGGGAGCCGCAACAAGGAAGCTGAAGAGCTGAATGCGGCTGCGGGGCTGCGGGTTGCCGACCCCTGTTCAAGACAATAGCTCCATGTAGTATTTAAACTAAGAAGTACAAAACAATTAAGTACATATTATATGTGGGCGATAGTCAATTTTGTTTTTAAGGCTTCGATAGGGTCCCGTTAAAAATGAACTGTGGGCCAAAATTGGCCTGCACGCTGTCGTTTGGACTCTAGTGATTTAAAGGATTTTCTGTGTGTAGCATTGACTTACAGAGAAGCCATTTGCTTTTGGAACAGATCCATCTCGCTTAATTCTCATTGTGCAGCTGCTTGCTGTAAAAATAGGAAATGAGCAGATGCACAATTCAAATCTGTTGAAGACTCGCAAGGTTATTTTGTTTTGTCACATGCGTCTTTAAGCTGCATTTCAGGTTTCTCTCTTTACTGTTCAGCACAATAACCTGTTATTGGTTAACGCTAAATGTGCCCTGAGGTTCTACATTGTGTGTTTGTGTCTCTGTGCATGTGTGCAAGCAAAGGCTTGCATCCATTGTGGACTAACAATATTTATCAACGTTTAACAGCGTTTACCGCTGCAGAAGTCGGCGTGACAAGACAAACTTTTTGCAAGTTAAATCAGTTGTTGTCAAAAGGGTTTGAATAAGTTATAAATAAATAATACTTGAGTTTGATGCAGATTGTAAATAGCGCTGTACACTTCAGGCGTTGGGGAACTGTTACGACAGGAGATCAGGATGTTCAGGTTGTCTCATCAGTTCAAGCTCAAAGTCTACATAGGACACTAGACTAAAGCTGTCCTACCTAATCTTTGAGCATGAACTGATCAAACCTGCTAGGATGAGGGGTGAAATGTCTTCTCAGACAAGCTCAAATGTCTAATTGCCATCCATTCGACACCCTGAGAGTGCATTTTGTTCCTTTCCTGTACCCAAAATAAACCAAACGATGACCTTATAGCCAAAGGATGTAACAAACCGTGATGATGCCGTACCATTACACCCCTAATTCAGTCGGTGGGCATCAACTGTGGTCTATAATCATATCATTGCTGATAATAATAATAATAATAATAGATTCGATTTCAAGTGAACCCATTATTCATTCAGTCCTCATTCATACACGGTGGTGGTAATCTACATCTGTAGTCACAGCTGCCCTGGGGTAGACTGACGGAAACGTGGCAGCCAATTCGCGCCTACGACCACCACCAAACGTTCATACACATTCATACACCAGTGTGGGCAGCACTGGAGGCAAGGTGGGTGAAGCGCCAACCTTCTGGTTACTGGACGACCTGCTCTACCCCCTGAGCCACTGCCGCCCCAATTGATCTAGATAAGCATGAGCATGGCAGAGGTCTGTACTCTACAGGTACAAAGGGTCACTTGAGTTTTCCAAAAAGTAACAATGTTTGGTGAATGGTTTCACCTCCTTTTAACTGTAAACAGATCTATTGTATAAACAAGTACCCCAGCCATGGAAAAGAATTGATTTTCACTCTTTCATGAACCCTCAAAGTCAGCAGACGTGCACTGGTAAACACATTTCTCCCACATAGTCTTCTACACTTCTGTCTTCATCCTTCAGATATGTTCCTTACCAGATAGTATTTTAATTGCTTTCCGTGTGTGTCTCATGCCGTCATCCTTTCTGATCGCCTGCAGCAGCACAAGCAGAAAGCAAATTGATCTCTTGACCGTGCGTGCCCTTGATTGTAGGCGTAAATGTGTTGTGAATTGTGTAGGTGTGCATTACCAGTGTGTGTTGGGTTTTGTACCATTTCGTTATATTTATATACCCAGGTGGCCTCAAATCAACATTGATTTTCAGCTCGAGGAAACCTTTCTCACAGGAAAAGCAAGCCTGTGGCTACCAACTTAAGACCTCAAAATCGTCCATCAAGGTCCCCTACCTACCCCCAACCCTCCTACACACCCCAATAACCCCCACCCTCCACAGAACCGTCACAACAAAACGTAAAACTGAAGCCATGTGTTGCTGGTCTTGGTATTCTTTGTGTTTATTTTTGGACTAATGACACTCATCTAATTGGTGCCTCTTAAAGTCTACAGGTGTGAGTTTGTATATACAGTACAGTAAATGCACATACTAAATGCACAGGTTGTACCTCAAAGTCAACTGACATTAGGCTCCAGCTTAACCCTGATGAGGACAAGCGCTACCGAAAGTGCGATATTGTGACAGCAAGTAGCACTTTGATCAGATTTTTCATGTCTTGCTGGGACTGTAGAAGATAAAGTTGTGGAAATAATTATTTGATTCTTCTTACAAAGACATGGATCGGCCATGATTACTCAGGAGGAGCTTGTTAATGGTAATTTAATGGTAATGTTTTGTTTATTTTGTTAAAGTTACATTAAGGAACATCACGTTTACACTTGCACAATTCCACATGTCCGAAAAGGACAAAGAAGCCGAATTCACTTCATCCTACCGCTTGTCAACAATTACCAGTAGTTTGCTCAAGTACCAGGTTACCAGTTTATTATAGGGAAAAAGAAGGATAAGCTATTTAATAGTAGCTTCTTGCTCAGTCCGTTCGGTCATAGAATTCCATAAACTGATATGATAAAGTTTTTTGTGTTGTATTCTCCTCATGTTGGAAAAAATGGTTGTCCATTATCAAATGGGGGTAGCAGTTTGTTGTTTGCTTTGTGCACGACTGTTGAAAAAGTACCAGATAAGTTGCGTAGCCGGCAAGCACCAGCGAAGAAGAAGCAGATGAAAAGTCTGGCTTAACTTCTTAAAAAAGAGCAGTTGGCTCAGTTGAACAGTATGATATCATGCAAATGCAATCATGCAAATATATCACGCTACGACAGACTTCCTCTAAGTAGTCAGACATCGTAGTCAGTAGTCAGACATCTATCTGCAATTAAGCGTGATTAATTATGCGTTAACACAAATGCCATTAATTGCAATGAAATCTTTTAATCCACTGACAGCCCTAATATATACACACATAGGCATGGCCAAAAGCATGGGCATCTCTGGCATGCCAATATTTTTGGCCATGACTATTTTTATACTTTCTGAGAAACAACTTTTTTTTTTTAACCAAAAATCCGCACATTTGCAGGCATCCACTGTATTTGTCATTTAATGAATATAGTTTGTATGCTCTCAGCCTTATGTGTTACCCAAGTGCCCTTTTTTGCAGCATACTGAGTGACTGAAGTGTGATTTTGTAATTATTTCCCCATATCTCCACAATCTGATATTTTCATGTCAGTGCGAACGAGTCTGTTTTTTTTTCAAATGCGCCGCAGGCCACTTTCATATGTGGTCAAAATCCCATATGTATCCGATGCCGCTGCGCTTTGTGTGTAGAAAAGTATATGTATATAATGCAGCTGTATTTTGACACAAAAACCTTTTTGTGTATTCACAAATGATTGAAATAGTAAATACAATCTCCAAGCTGGGCATAATTGGTGTCCTAATTAAATGACACTGCTGTCTAAAATACCACATTTTTCAATCCACACAGGTATCATATCATTGGAGTTGCATATTACTTACAGACACAGTCTCCAAGGCAGAAGTATATGAGAATGTATTCTGTAACACATATACTGTATATACAGTATATATACAGAAACACACACACACACACACATACACATACAAGTGGCACCTGACTAAGCTTCCGCCAAATGAAAAAAAGTGTGACTACATGAATCAAAGTGAATTCTCCCTCCTGGGTTTTCTGGAATATCAAGAGTGTTGACATCTTTGGAGTTGCAAGCGGCTGTCGGACCAAATTCACTGAAGTGAAGCAAAGAAATAAAACAAGTTGTGGGTAAAACACAATGTGCTGCAACTATACGCTGCAGGTTACACAGCCACAGTGGGAAAAGCCATAAAAAGCCTTTCATGGTGTCTGGCTCAGCCTCAGGGGGTTTGTCAGAGAAGGGTGGAGGTGGGGGGAGATTGGCGGCTTGTCTGCTAAGGCAGGTGGATATATTTACCAGACATGTCGGACCGGAGTTGTGAAATGCCTGCCGGGGGTCACATCAGCGCTGTCTGTCTGTTTTTCTGGGTTGGGGTGAAAGATTGAGCGATATACCGCGCCATGAGGTGAAGATGGAAGCGAAGGGGTTATTGATCCTGTGGACGGTTTGAAGAAAAATACAGCTCAAGATTAAAAGTGTCTTTAGGGAGACATTGTGTCTCTGGAGGCAGTCGGCTTTTTCTACCCTACACAGAAGATAATAATAATAATATAGATAGATAGATAGATAGATAGATAGATAGATAGATAGATAGATAGATAGATAGATAGATAGATAGAATTTATATAGCGCTTTTCAAAACACAAAGACACTAAACATGGACTTTGTTTCTGTGCGCTAAGGATAACGGGTGCTTGACAAAGACTCAAGTTTCACTGACTAACAGCTGCTCAGCAAAGACATCAGTTTCATAGACTCACGAGTGCTCAACAAATATGCAAGTGTCGCTTACGGGTGGTCGGCAAAGACTTGAGTTTCACTGACTAACAGGTTCTCAACAATGACTTGAGTTTCACTGACTAACGGACTGACTTAACACTGACTGACTAACAGTTGCTCAGCAAAGACTCGCGTGTTACTGAGTCACAGGTGCTCGACAAAGACTTGACGTCCACTGACTAATGGGTGCTCGACGAAGACTGGAGTTTCACCAACTGACAGGTGCTTGCCGAGCATCTACAGCAGGGCTGCTTGTTACACGTACACAAGACTCTGCCCATGCGCTCTGTGGCAAGTGACTCAAATGTAGAGAGTACCCGATTCACTTCACTGAATGACTCATAAGAACTTGAGTCAGTGAAAAAATTGAGTTTCCCATCACTACTGTGGGCAATATAGGTTGATTATTGTCCTGATATTGTACAGACAAAAGCAGCTTCTTGAAATTGTGAGTGTTGATGGATGCAGTCCAAAATAGTGAAGTCTTCAAGGATCCGTTCCATCTCATGCCAGACATCAGCAGTGAGCATGTGTAATAACCACTTATTATTCCACCATTTATGTCTTTATTTTTGAGCTAATATTTGGTGTGAGACAGCATATGCCAGGGGTGTCAACCGTTTTGTTTAATAATCACCAAATTGCCTTGGTGTTGTCTCAAAGGCTTTCGGAATATTTGTTGTTTTCTGGTTAATACAGAATGTTGTGTGCATGTAAACATAGTGACTAAATGAAGTCACTACTTAATACACAACTGAAGGTAATTATTGTACATAAAAACAAGCAAAGTCCAGCAATGAGCTTTCCTCATCTTGTTTTCACTGTGAAAGTGTTAAAAAGACAGTATTTTGCTCAGCACAAGGTGTTATAGTTTGGAAAAATACTGAAAGTCGGCTCGCCTTCAAAGTAAAAGTCTTAGGGTTCAACCTAATATTGGTGCCAAGACGATAGTACGTATAATAGCTATTCATGTATAAACCACACATGAGCCATATTTATCAAATGTGTGTTTTATTTGTTATTGTTACACGATTTTACAGAACACAGCGTTCAATACATTGCAAAGGCAAGACGATGTACACCATCAGACACGCTATACTTACAGTTCCTCTGGAAAGCTTTCAAAATAATGTAACTATCGCCTGAAATTGCAAGTTAATAAAAATACAATCTTGGGACGCCGATAAAGCTTCACATAGCTCTATGTACAATTATTCCATGAAAGTAGTTGTTGTTAAACAAGACTAAGATAGAATTTGCAAGCTTGACACGGTTCAATAAAATAGTTTCCTTTCAAATCTAGGCAGTTAAAAGCATGTTTTTCTGTCTTGCAAATATAAATAAATTGTCATGTGCTGAAAAGCTGCAATGTACAGTAAAGTGTGAAGTAATGCATAACCCAGACTTCAGCAACGCACGTAAGGAGACATGACAGTATGGCGTCATGAAGGCAGCGTTCGCTGCAAACTCCATCTTGAGAGTTAACCACCTGTTAAAAAGTTAGCGGTGGTCCTTAGGTGTGTTAACTTTAACGCCAAGTTAACAGCCGGTTAAAGTTAATCGAGTTTTGGACAACAAGATAACGGCGCCGTTAACGATTGGTTAAGTTTACTGAACCAGTGGTTAAGTAAATAACCAGGTTTTGAACGACCGGGGCCAGAATGTCATCAAGGGTGATAAGATGAATGGCAATTAATTACAACATCCCTCCTTGTCATAAAAATGAACTTGACATGGTGTTAGTTATCCGCTGATCAGCATATGTGAGAGTGTTGACAGGACAAAGGCTCTGTTATCTTGATTGAGTGAAAATAATAGACTCGAAAAAGCGAGGTGGTGCTTAAAATGTTTGGTTTTCTTCTGCTAAACATGGTTACCTGCAAGGAAACACGTGCCGTCGTCAATGCTTTGCATAAAAAGGGGCTTCGCAGGGAAGGATATCGCTGCTGGTTTGTTTGCACTTAAACCAACTATTCATCAGATCATTAAGAACTTCAAGGAGAGAGGTTCAATTGTTGTGAAGAAGGCTTCAGGGCGCCCAAGAAAGTCCAGCAAGCATCAGGACTGTCTCCGAAAGTTAATGTTTAAATTTAGCTGCGGGATCGGGGCACCGCCTACGCAGCACTTGCTCAAGAATGGTAGCAAGCAGGTGCGAGTGCATCTGCTCGCACAGAGAGGCGAAGACTTTTGGAAGATTGCATGATGTCAAGAAGCCATAGCAGCATAGAGCCATTTGGGGACAGACTGGTATTGTCCAAAAAGGTACAGGCATTGACTGCTGAGAAGAAAAGTTGAGCACCATCATCAGCCCTGTCTCATGCCAACAGCAAAGCATTCTGAAATCATTCTTCTATGGGGTTGCTTCTCACCTAAAGGAGTGAGCTCACTCACAATTTTGCCTAAGAACACAGCCATGAATAAAGAGTGATACAAAACAGCCTCCGAAAGCAACTTCACCCCAACATTCAAGAACAGTTTAGTGACGAACAATACGCTTTCTAGTGGCAAGTGGCATAGTAACATCTGACAAAAAGATGGAAAAACACTAAAGCAGCAAACTTTCTGTAGTTGTAGTGAGACGCAAAAATGAAACTTATACACTACATAACTTCTACACCATCTTCTTAAATTATCATTCATAGTGGTATCTATGCAGTGGAACCTTGGTTAGCATCATTAATCCAAACCAAAAGGTCTGACTCAAACCAAAGCGTAGTCTAACTGAATCAATTTTTCCCATAAGAAATAAGGCAAATGAACCCTGCTGTTTTGTGGAAATGAGGCTTTAATGTTTAATTCATTCAGACACCACATTTTTGCATTCAGTGGCAATTTCGAAAGGATTTGCAATATTACGCTCAAGTAGAGCCCATAACAAAAAACACAACATACTGGCGCTTCACATACAAAAATGATATTTTTTAGACACTGAAGAACATTGGGCATTAATAAAATGATTTTCTTCCGAGTCTCGACAGCATCAGAGGGAAATCCAAAATGTATCAAATCCGACTGGATCAAATCAGTAATTATTTCTGTTAGTGACCGTGGGGGAATAAATCGACACCTGTCAGACAATGCACCTTGATAATTTAGTAGGCATGCTATATTTGGCATTTTAGACAGTTAGAGATGATTTGAACAGAGGCCATATTCCCTCATTCGTCCCGATCCCACAACTCTGACTGGAGATATGACCAGAAACAATGTTGGCATGAATGAACATCCGTCACAGAGATGCATTAGTCCTTTGATGGAATCAAACAGAACTCTTAAACAAAACCGTGCTCTTAGCCGGAGGCCAAGAGACATGCTTCACTTTGCATGAAAGCACGAATTCCAACACGAGTTCCAGATTTAACCTCCTAAACCCTTGGCTTTGGAGGCTCATGAGAAAAACATACAGTATATCCAAAACAATCATATTTGAGTGTACATGGATGATGTTGATATTAAAGGAAAGGCTTTGATGGTTATTGTGTGATGGAAAATTGTACACTATTTTTCGTATTTATTCCTCCACTTCTTCTGATTCCGCCTCATGTTTTGTTCACCAACTCAACCGATCCAAACCAAACCAACCTCAAAACGTTTTCAGAACACGTTGGCTACCTATCAGAATTAATCCAAAAAAATCTCACATTTCCTGCAGTTTCATATGTTCTGTTTCCCAACCTGATGGTTCGAGCCTCGATCTCGCTGTAATCATTTATTGTATTTATACAAATGGACAAATTAAATGGTGCCGCCTATTGGTGAAAAATAATTTTACATTACTGTAACAATCCACTTCTTCTACCGGGTGACATTGCTGAGATGTAGAGTGGTCTTCTCCCAACCTGATGGTTGCTGGTTCAATCCTCAGTCGATTGATTTCAGCACATTTGTGGGATATTTCGACATATTCATTCTGCAGTTCAGTTGAGATTCAGCGTTCACACACAATTTCTCCTAAATATGCTCCATCTTTTCCCAACCTCGAGATTGCTGGTCCGTTCCTCATGTAAAACAATCATTCCCAATTTTTGCATTCCAACATTTCTAATTCTGCCATTTTTTGCCTGCTAACTCCTCCCACATTTCTCAATCATTTCAAACCATTCTAACATGAATAGTTCAACTCATTCAGGACACTGAAAATGTATTTTCTAAAATTCAACATTTTCTGTGACATTTTTTCCATTGAAAATGAATGGACAAATTTCAGTGTCGCTACCAATTGGTGGAAATTCATTTTACATTTCACGTTGCAACATTCCGCTTATTCTGTGCATGGTGGCCGGGCTCAGGTCGTAGAACGGTCGTCTCCCAGTGGGATGGTTGCTGGTTCGATCCTCAGTCGATGAATACATTTCAACACATTTCTAGGATACTTCAACATATTCATTCTACAGTTCAGTTCCGCTTCAGCATTCACACGCAATTTCTACTGAAATTGCTTCATCTAGTCGTAAATGTGAACATGTGCACATCTCTACTACGGTATAAGAGTAAATGAAGATGCTGGCAGTGGGTTTCAGTGGTAGAGGAATGACACTAGAAGGGTTGAGTGTTAGCGTTCAAATGCTGCTAAGTTTGTTCTTGCGTGTGGAAAACAATGGCCTATTTTTTTTGCTTGTGCATTGAACGGTCTTCTGTTTTTCTAAAATAGATTTTGCTTTTAGCTGACGTTCTTCCGGTTACGTGGATGTATAGCATGTGTATGTTGATGCAAGTGTCACGCCGCAGTTACCATAGCAACTCAGACGCAACCACGCTGCCCCCTGTAAAGAGGGCTGCGGGTTTTGAGATGTTCAGATCGAGATAGCCTTGCGGCATATCTTCATCTGTGTAAAAGACACGTAAGACAGCGGGGAGTATTTGCATAGCAACGGTGTATGGCCTCACACTTGAATAAATAGTTTGCATGTCCCGTCTGTTGTGACACGAATTTGGTTGACCAGTTTAGATCCAGCTGTGCCTTGTTTTTCTGCTGTAATTCATTGCTGTCAAGACTGTCCCCAGTGTTTTGTTTCACAGGAGCAAGAATGGATGTCTATTGATCAGATTGTGAATGAGCGCAGGGCAAAGAGAGAGGAATTGCGTGTAGAAGAAGCCTGGGGATGTTGACACATCAGGAGACTGTTCAGGGAATTTGAAAGGCAAAATAATATTCACTCGTGTTTTTCTTTACTCCTTGTCTTTTTTTTCTTTGGGTACATTTTGTCTCTCTTTCCTCCTTGCTGTGTGCTTGAAGGTTTGTTTCTATTTTATCATCTGGAGCGTTTGTGTGAGTCATTCACACAACCAAAATGATTCTATTTATTATTCTTATTCCTCAAATACTTCCACATTTTTCAACCAATTCAAACCAACACCAAAATGTTCAGCTCCTTCCGGACACAATGGCTACCTATTGATGCTTTACAAAAAAATCCCACATTTTCTTTAATTACACATTTTCCTATTAAAATGCGTTTTTGAATGGACTTTTATTTTATTTTATTTATTTAAAGTTCCACATTTCACCACCAATTCAAACCATTCCAATGTCCAAAATTTAGCTCATTCAGGAAATCCGGGCTATGTCTCTTCCACATCCCAAAAAGTCGAACGTTGTTAGTTTTTTTCAAACGTTTGAGAACGTTAAATTAGTAAAAGTCAACTTTTTGTACATGATGGTCTGACGTCATCAGAAAAGGGGTGTTTCCCAAGTGATGTCTTAGAAGAAACAAACATGAGAGACTGGACGTGACAAAGACGTTAACTGTGATTATAGCAAAGAGTTGAGTGATCGGTCGTTGGTTTTGGAGGAGGAAAAAACATCTGGAGATGAACCAGCGACGATGGGACTACAGGAACTGGATGTCTGACCTGCCGATCAATATATCTATCTACTGTATATCTATCTATCTATGAAGATTATATCTATGAAGCTTCAAACATAAAATGTGAGACGTAAATTACCTTGGAGTTGCTTATTTTTCAATTATTGCTTTAAATCGGTTTCTTAATGAGAGTAAAGGGCTCTCTGGAGCCTTGTGTAGTTCGGCGTCGTCGCCGCCCCGCCCCCACCATCAACATATCGCTGTGAAATATGTTTTATAACGTGGATATTGCTTTGAATGCTTCTTGTAAAGGTGTTTCTTCATAGCGGTCTTCAGTACAATGAACAAGAGGCAGTGGTCCATTGGTCCATCTTTGTCGGCCATGGCCGGTGGCTCATCCCGCGCTATGCTCTGGTTCTCCTGACATCCACAGCCCCACCCGGAGCTGCTCAGAGGACGGGTCCGCTTGCAATGCACCTTCCTCGGGCACGGCGGGTGGTTGTTGTACTTGCGTCGTTCATTGTAGTGTTTGGAAAAGAAAACAAACTTACAGTATTCTAAAACAGTTCTGTTTGAAGACCAGAGTTAGCTAGTTTTTTCCGTACCTGACCATTTCGACTGCCCACTTGCAGTCTTCCTCAGAGTGGTCACGTGATGTCAAACTTACATTATCACCCGGACACTGTGAGCAGCCGGCGGCAACACAACGATTTGGAATGACTACTATTTTGATGAAAAATATACCGATCTAAGCTAGAGCTTTAGCGCTAACTCTACAAGCGGTTTACTCTGCTTAAGATGAGAGCTGCTCCTTTGCCGACGGGAAACGCCCTTTTTCTGACGATGTCAGACCATCATGGCGGCCACCACGTACAAAAATGTAATTTTTGCTATTTAACGTTCGGTTTAAAAAAAAACAAACAACGTAGAACATAATTACAAACAATATGGAACATATGTAAGCAAAGTTGAAAAATCATGCCGGTGACACTTTAAGAATTATTACCACTTCCACATTTGCCAACAGATTCAACCCGTACCAACATCTAGTTTCAGGTTCTGCTTCTCATTGAAATGAATGCCGTCCAGCATCAAAACACTCAGGCTAACAATTATGCACATCGCCAAGATTCCCACTTGAACAGTCATTCCGCATTTGAGGTCAGCTTCAGCTCTTCAGCATTCACACGCAATTCTATACACAAATTGCCATCTGTAGTTTTCTTGTTGTCTTGTCAATCCATATTAGTTCTGTTGTTAAAATATTTCCTGTGTTGAGTCCATTTGTGTTAATGGATGAATTGGTAGATGGTTCATCGGTCAGACAAATGACCGGAGGACTCAGACTCCAATCTGTTTCCTGTTTGACGGTCCACTTAGTCGCATATGAACTTGTCATTTAGATCAATCAATGGCAACTGTGTGTAATCAGATCAAACTGACCCCGCAGGGACACGAGCATTCAACAGCAGATAGCGGATTGTTTGCTGAATAAGGAGTGACACAAGGAGAAATGATGAAATATATCATAATAATAGATCAACAGTACATATTTGAGCTTATACGAGAAATAACTAGATTATGTAACTACTAATCTTCTCTCTTGCATGCAATGTTCTTGAGTGATGTTTTATTTGTGTTTTATCACGAGCATATGTAAGACTTGCATGAGCGCTGATTTGAATTTATATGTTGTTCTGTTCCAAAAATATATTTATTCTTATTCCATCCTTTTTGATGCTCAACTACTTGCACATATTTCAACCCTTTCAGCTCACATGACGGCTTTAGAGTGACACATTCCAAAAATGTCAAAATGTACATTTTTCATGACAACATTGACAATGATTGAACATTTCTTAATCCATTCAAACCACTCCAACATGAAAACATTCATCTCTTTCAGGGCATTCAGACAACCACAATTACACATCCCAAAAATTCCCACGTTTCTCGAAATTCCGCATTTTCCAAAGTCCAACGCCCCTTGATCTTAAGAAGCCTTCATGGCCCCGCAGTTACTTTCTTTCCAGCAGAAAACAAATCATTCACCCTTCGTGGATAATTGCAGGGTTGTATATCTCCTTGTGATAGACAATTTCATACACATCGAGATACACGGGTTATGATACAGATAAGATATATTTTAAAAACAGATTGATACGATTCTACGGTTATCATTTGTTCATGTAGTCATTAAGCTTACGTCATAAAATAAAGAAGCCAAAAGACAACAACAGAATTACATGAAATGTATTTTTATATTTAGACATGGACCAAAAAAAAGACTTGCGGAATGAACATCTTTGTGTTTGATGCGATCTATATAAAATATATCAATAAAAAAAAAACAGCACTCTTGAGATGCTTCAGTCCAATGAACTGCCAAAGACGTCCATTGACGTCTTTTCCAAAAGTAACGTTGACTGCCAAAGACGTCTATTGACGTCTTTTGCTTTTTTTCGCAGGAGCTACAGATCAAAGTCTTATTCATCTTGTGTGTGAATGTATTTCTGTCCCAGTAGGGGGCAACAGTTCTCTTTTCCTCCAACCGGCAGCAACAGATTGTCTATGAAGAAGACGGATTGTGGGTTGAGAGAGGAAAACAGCAAAACACATGCAGAAATCGAGCGGAGACAAAAAAATACAGGCAGCTAACACTGTCACAGAGCTCGTCTGGCAGTGGATCTGCCTTTAGCAGTGACACGATCACGAAAGATAGAGGTGACATGGGTGATGCAGGTGACGTAGACACAAATGCAGTTGACAACGCCAGCCGAAGCAACAAGCTAGTGGTTAGCGTTGCTGAGCCATGTGGCGCAACACCGGAGCCTGACACCAAAGCAGTTCAGAGTCGGGTGACTCAGAACCTGACCCTGATTCTTCTGACGAGTGGCTGCCGTCTGGATCGGTCAGCAGCAGGGGTTCATCAACGTCAAGCTAGCAGGAGGATTTGGATCGGGAGGTGTGAGCTCTGTGTCAAAAATATACGTTTTTGGAAGCGTCTGAATTAGCTGCGGATTTTTGCCAATCGTTGGTGGTCTCCGACCCGTGTAACTCCCGTGAAAAGCATGGATGTACTGTACTTGTACTGTGTATGTAATGGACTGTACTTCCACATTTGTCAACCGATTGAAACCATTCCAACATGAAAACATTCAGGCTATTTTCCACATCCTAAAAATTCCCACTTTCACATAAATCCACATGTCCCGTGCAGCATTTCAGCTCAGTTTCAGCACTCACGCGCAATTTCTACACAAATTGCCTTCTCTAGTCAATAAAACTTATTCAAGCGACATGTCCAATCTTGTTCATTTTTGCCTATTTTAGTCAACAGAAAAAACATCAAATGTCATAAAAGCACTGCAGACCTACATCTGAAATGTGATTCCATTTGCCTGTACTCATATATATTCCTTTTTACACAGCTACAAGCCTCCCAAAGCCTCAGGTGAAGACAGCTTCTTTGGGTCAAGCTGGGAAGGCTCGATCCCCTCTGCTCCCTGTCTCAGTTCCGACAGCGCCTGACATACTCGAGGACGGAGGAACAAAACCCACAGAGGATTCAGCTGCCAACGTAAGTGGAGATCAAAGCAATGCAGCTAATGTTGCCGGTTTACTTTTAAACCAAAGCTACATCCCTCAATCTGGAATCTTGCTTGCTTGATAGCCTTTGACAAAAAGGACTGGAGGGAGAAGAGGGAGGGGGTATGGCCTGATGAAGATAAGTGAGGAGGAAAGCAGGGGAAGAGTGGGGTACGGAGAAGAGAACCAAGGACGAGTTGGGGGGTGGGGCATCAGAAGTGATATTGGGGAGGATGGCATGGGAAAAGAATTGAGGGGACATTTGAGGGAGAACATGACTGAAAGATGGAAAAGAGGGAGCGGTAGAGGGCAAGTACAGAAGAAATGACAGAAGTAGATGTGAAGGGCTGCCAGATGCTAGAACTTGTTAAATATTCATATCTACTCAATGACAACAGAACAGGACAAGTGGTTGCCATGACAACAGGGAGGAGAGGCCAGCAGACAGAAGCAAAAGGAGGAAAGTATACAAACTAAGAGGGAATGAAGGGGCAGGGTGAGTGTGATGACAGTTCAAGGGGGACAGACAAGGGTGACGGACGGATGAAGCAAAGAAAGACTGGGCCAGAACCGTCTGTGTCATAGGTGGAGAAAAAGGAGATGGAAAGGCTGAGCGAGGACAGACGGGGTGTGAAAGGTCAGCAGGTCTTTTTCTTCATCTGCTCTTCATCGCTGTAATTGATCGAGTCTTTCCCCATCAGCCCTCTGGCCCCTCCATCACACACACAGAGTGGGGGCTTAACGCCAGACAGCGCAATGACACTTTCATTTTGATGTCACTCCCTGTTTTAATGCGGCATACGTGGGAGGACGGGCGGGACATTTTCCTGCGTGACGGAGCAACGGAAAACGTGGACTGTGCGTCAACGTTACAACTTTGAAGTTCATTTTCAGTCTTTATTTTTCAAACAATCGTGACAAAGTGGTCTTCAAAGACACATTTGCAGTAGTCGGGAAGCCATGAACGCGAGTTTGTGAAGATTCTGACCTAGTGTGACCTTTGGAATGCCTGGTCCTTCAGAAAAAGATGTGTAAAATACTACATTTTTGTCGTATCATTGCCAAATTTGTCAAATGGGATTAGTTCAGGACTCAAGCTAAGACTCGTTGTGTTTTCCAGTCTGTACATTGGAACTAGTGCCAGCTTGGTTAGCATCATTGTCTGTTCCACAAGGTCCAACTATGTGTCTGCACTCTAACTGAATCAATTTTTCCCATTAGAGATCATGTAAATCCAAAGAATTTGTTCCAGAAAGCAAAAAACTTTAACACAGACATGCAAAAAACGCATATAAATACATATAAAAGATGAAAGGGCTAAATGATCATTTCAGCTTCCTTTTACCTTCATTGAAGACATGATTGTTGCCAAAGACACCACGTGGCAGCGAGATCAACACGGACACCACCTTTATGTTTGACATGAGTTCATTTAGTCGTGTTTCTCACATCAACGCTCTGCTTTTCTTTTCATCACGGCTGCAAAATAACCCAAAATGCGGCCATAGAAAGTTGGAAGTTTTGATAAAGAAGGTGAGAAACACTATTGAATTCAACAAATAACTCAAAGCAAAACACAAGGGTGGTGTCCATCTTGATCTCGCCGCCACACGGTGTCTTTGGCAACCATCACGTCATCAACGAAGGTAAAAGTAAGCTGAAATATTTGTTTATCCATTAGATTCATCATCTCTATGCATTAGAATTGTTTTATGCATGTAAAACTATCATTGTGAAACTGTAAAAACGTTTTGTGTTAACTTTTTTAACTGTTAGCAAAGAACTACAGTCAGCCGCTGATGACATCATAGACGGGCGACGGAGCTGACTTCCGCTTACTGTTTCCATGTATTAGCAAGCTGCTAACAAGGACATTTTGTGATAAAAATACATTAAAAACACAGTTGGGTTCATGCAGTGTATTAATAGCATTATATAATATTAATAGCATCATATTGCGCACTAACGGGAAAATGTACGCAAACAGAGGCAACATTTTGGTGTAAATTTTCTACCTTAACTGAAAAACGCGTGGCGTACGCTAACGAAGGTTCCACTGTGTTCTGAAGACATATGCTTCTGAAAAAAAAAAAAAAAAAACAGGCAAAAAATTAAAATTAAAAAATCCTTCGTTTTCAGTGTTTTCAAACTCCTATTTGTCAGTGTCAGTAACACTTCAGGACATTTATCTTGTTCGCTCTACTCCAAATTGTGCAAGGATAGCTTTACATTTTTTTAGCTTTTAGTTTTAGCTCGAAAATCCTGGAATCTTAAGGAGTTTCTTCTTAATAGATGTCAAGGGACTGATCTTTTATGTAGCAGTCAACTTAATACAGTCTGAATGATAATAATACCCCCACTGTGTTGAAATATGCACAAATACAGCATATTACTGTAATATCAAATACTTGTTGTATGAAACCACCTCAGCCAAGGAGGTCATGTGTGTCACGAACGTTGAAGCTGTCGGCAGGTTGACCCCCAGGGTGCAGAGAGAAGGCGGCAAGGTGCAAAAATAAAAGTAATTTTATTGCGCAGGACAGGAACAAACTAAAAATAACAGAGGAAAAACTCTGTGGGAAAAATAATATCAACTATACACAGGTAGGTGACAGCACGGAAAAATCAACGATGGAAATGACAACAACAATGAACCAGCGCGGCGCATACGACGGCGCTGGTCTTTTAACTGTCAGTGATTAGTATTGACCGCAGCTGTGCGGCCACCAGGCGTGGAGTGGCAGTTCCTTCCACCACCCCGGAAGCATAGCTTGCCAGAATAATGGCGCAGGACAGGAAGTACACGCTCCTGTCCTGCGAAGCGTGACAATGTGCTTTGTTTGTCCACAGGTTGTTTGTGTGCAACTTGCTGGCTATAGTTTTTACGTACTCTACACGAACAAATCATAGCAACAGTTTAACGTTATCTTCATCCTCACGAAGCAGCACCTACTGGAACGTGAGCACTCAATGTCCTGCTCTTCCGATGGATTTCAGAGCTTCAGTCCAGGTCAGCGGGCACACTAATACCACCAGAGAGTTATGACAGACCTTTTTGTCCCATCAGTGACGCGTTACAGGACAACTGAGATGAAAAGGTACTGGAACTGGGCTATTCATTCTATGTCGGAAGTGGACAATCCAGCGGGGTGACACTACATGAGCTTTTAATCGCTTCGTTCAGTGTGAAAATGGAAGGTTAAAAAGCCATAAACTGTGTGGGACACAGGAAAAGGCCATTTTTTGATGAAGCCCCACTATGATATTATTATGCATGTATTATGCATTAGACATACATAATGAATCATTTTAACCAGCCAAGTTTTTCAAACAAAAATTGCATCGACTTCGTAAGATCTTAAAAAGGTTTCATAACTTCATAAACACATTTTTTTCAGTCTAGCAACCCCGCACCACTTCATGCTTCGAATTTTGCAGCTTCACTCAAACATGGTTTCACAAAAATATATTAATAAATCATGCTGTTTTGTGGTTGTAAGGCCTGTTATTAGTGAAGAAATATGTATATTTAAGCACATTTTATGTTTTTTTTGCTTTTTTTTTTTAATTAAGCATTTTCGAGCATAAAACTGGCTAAATGAACTAAAATATAAATATAAGGCATTCAGTGTCACAAGGAGAGGCGTAGCCATAGGTTTGGGCTCCAAAGCAGACACTGAGTGATGTAACGTTACTAAGAACAAAAGCACCGCAATATATAAATAAATAGAACAAAAGGTGTCTGCAACAAAAGGTTTCCGTAAAGGAAAACAAAATTGTAACAAAAACAGTCACAGCGCAAGCTTGGGGCGAAGCCACACAAAAAAATACAAAGTACAATTCAAGAACTAAATAAAAAAAACAAAACTCTAACCAGGGCAAAGAGCACGACTACAGGACAAGTGGCACAGCATGGAAGACAGTCCAGAGTCGGAGTGTGGCAAACTGCCTGCTGATAAAGTCTGATGAGCAAATGGTCGCAGGTGTGCAGCAGATGAGTGTCAGGTGGCTCTGCCCCGGGAACTACCAGAAAAGGCACCGCGGTAAAGCGGCAGCAAGACCAAACAAAGGAGGATCACGACATTCAGACGATGCATTTAAAGACATGATGATATGCAGTATTCTACACACCAGGTGTCAGTAATGTTGTTAAGTTGTTGATGAGTAATAGCCACCGCAGGAAGGCTCTGTCATGACGCCAGAAGTCAGAAAGGAACAAGGAAATCTCCCAATGCTAACATGAAAGTACTATTTAGTCCCATACATACATACATACATATATATATATATATATATCTGTGTGTGTGTATATATTTATTTTATTATTATTTATTTTCTCTATAGCATACTATATTGGGTAGTACAAGTGTAAGGGTGTTATTTCATGTCTAGAGGGCCCTAATAATGTTAAAAAAAACTGTGTTAGAATGTCAAAAATAGGTTTTCTATATGAAATATTCCATTTATAAATAAGGAACCCTCTGGAACCAATTACCAACAACACTAAAGAAATAAACAAAACAAACAGCAAAAATGGAAAAATCAGCAGTAATTTTCACAAGAATATTTTATAATTACAACAAAAAAATCCAATAGATTGGTTTGAATCGGTTGCGCGTGTCCAAAAGCTTAGTCAAAACTGTTTTAGCGCAGCAGATCTGTTAAATAAAAGTATAAAATATTGTAAGGTCGGCGAAATGATGATGAGGCAGGACGATACAAATGATAAATTAGCCTTTTACTTGCGTCTACAAAACACCAGCAAGACGCACGGCACACTTCAAGTGTTGGAGGTATGGACTGGAAAATATTACGGGGTCAGAGCTGCAGTCCCATTTCAAATTTGACAATGACAAATAAAATGTAAAATTTTGCAAAAGTTTTACTAAAGCTAGAATCAGGCGTTGGACGGTGCTCCATTGGTTGCACTTGGTCTTGAGGTTTGCCTTCCTGACGCTTTATCGTGTCTTTCAAGATGTCACGCTTGTTTATAAAATCAAGACTGTACGCAAGCCTGCGCTCACACTGACCATTCCTGATTCCTGTTGCAGCCTGTTTGCTTATCCCATATTTTACTCCAATTTCTGTCACTTTGTGCATTATTTCCAGTCTTATTTCGAGTCTATCATTAATTACGTACAAGAGGAGCAATCGCATGTGTAATTGACAGGTCTGTATTATAGACTACCAGTCAAAAATTTGGACACGCTTGCTCATGCTAGTTAATGAGAACGTGTGTCCAAACCTTTGAAGCACCGATAGTCAAAATCGTGATAAACGAGGGACGTCTGTATACTTATTTATACTACCTCTTCAATTCGTGCCGTAGTCTGGCCGCAGATGACTGTGCTTGCAATAGCCAAACATACCGGATTTTAGGTGTGAAGTGGTCCCAGGCAGCGTACGATGGGCCTGTTGCAAGTCTAGGTTGCCTTAGACTTGCAACCTAACACTGCAAACAACACTAATGGCCAGTATAGTCAGTTAGCAACTCAGCTAGCTGACCGGCAGCTGTGCTACACTGTACTGCTGTGTTTGGCGCACCCATGTCCATATTAGTAAATGCCTGGCCCGAACTTTCACAACGCTGTAAACGTAACGCTTGTCTGAGTGACTGAACTGGTGGCGAGTCAGTTTCCCGTTGCAATCGGGCTCACTCCAGTAGCGGTCTGTTTACATCCAAGTACGTCCAGACTCTCCTGACTTAAAGGCTCGGCTTTGCATTTAGCTTTAAGCTTCTTTTATTAACTCCGAGCACCTCTTAGTTCTTTTGACAGCTGACAGTGATTACCAATGATAGATGTAAGAGTATGACGCTGGCCGTAGCAACGGGAAGAAGTTGAGGTCCTGAAACGTGTCGAGGCAGGAGTACGATCCGCAGACTGGCTGGTGTGTGAAACCTAAACAAATGCAACAAAATGTGCACATGGAGACCAGCAAAACGTACAAGCGTATTCAAGGGTCAAACTGCGTGCCAAGTGTGAAAAATGTGTACATGTTGCCAGGTCTGCTTGTCCCGTCCTGTTCTTCCATCTGTTGCTGTATTTAGTCGCAGTTTTTAGCGTCTGGAAAGCACAGATTTGGTTGGCTGAGTTGTACCATGTGGGACGACTTAACATGCAATTGGTCAATGAAATTCCTGATTAACCAGTAGCGTTCAAAATAGAAGCGAATATTTACATCATCTGCGTCTGGACTCAGACCGCAGTCCACTAGTGAAGTACCCGGGTATAATCCAATAAAGGGGAATTCCCTTTATGCACAGAACGAGACCAATTCTACATGTTGTTCATACTGAAGTAATGGCAACTTTTGCACAGTACCGCCTACTAACCACTGAAAGCCGTGTAATGCGTTTTTCTGATTCTGTTTTCCAGGTGTACGAGCAGGACGACCTTTCGGAGCAGATGGCTAGTTTAGAGGGGCTGATGAAGCAGCTCAACGCCATTACTGGCTCTGCTTTCTAAACCTTTCAAGCCCCCAGAGCAGGAACAGTTCTTCAAGCCTCCATGTCTCCGGCAACAGCCGCAGCATCTTAAGTTTGAAGATGCCTTCGGGGACTCAGACCTCCATCTGTGCTGGATTGAACCACACATCATCAACTCCAGGAACAAGATAAGGGTGGAGCGTTCAAGCTAACAGAAACAAAATGAGGAACTACCAATGCCCACCACCATGACTTAATGAAATGAGAGAAAAAGAAGACCCAATTGTAAGACCTTTCCTGTTTCTCTTCTTTGTAGTATTTATTAACGTCCACCTCTGCTGAGTTCTCTGCAACTCAGTTACTGTGACTGCACCTCCTTGCCGTCGGGAGTATTATTATTTTTTTCTATTTAAAACAAACCTTCACACACACCGTTTACACGATGTGAATATGGTTGGAACCAGTACCCTGGGTGTGAAATACACACCATCCTCCAGCGTTTCACCAAAACATTCTGCTTCTACGGCTTTTAGTTTCCCTGTTGGTGAACTTCAGGCTGACATTTCTGCACGTTTGCCATCAGCCTCTCGTTTTGGTGTGGTTTCACCGGACCAAACCACTTTCAACTCTGGACCACAGACCACCAAACCGGACGAACTTGATCAGCAAGGATGTGTGTTGTTGCCAAATACATGTAGGGAAGCGTCCCTGTCACATTCCAGCCCTGCATTTGTTCCAGCAGTTTTGGACGGGCGGTTGCTCGTCAGTTCTGGATGTTATGTGGCGACCGGACCTGCGCTGTAATTCAAACAAAACAGTAGTGATGATGGCAGTAATGAGTGTGAAAATGACAACTGTTTATTTTTTTACTTTGTGTATTTTCAGTATATATTTGACTTATTAAGGTGGATGTGTTCTTAATAGATTCATATTTATTTTGGATTAGATAAACCCACATTGTACCGATGTCAGTCTTGAATTTTAAGTTTCACATGGAGGGGTCAGATTTTGATACAAAACAAGAATACAAACCCCAAATCATGCATATTCCACAAAGTGTATTTTTTCACCTTTTGAACACGTTTCCACAGAGCTAAACCAGAGGTCAGCATAGATACAGACAGCATGTAGAAGACATTACAGGCAATCGTTCTCTCCAGTTTCATTTTTGTAATGCAAGCAGTCTGCATGAAGTGAAATAAGCAAACACTCGATATGTTTCCATGCACACAATATACCCGAATAAAGTCAATACAAAACTTGACGTCTTTTGACGAAGACCAATTCCAGTCAAGGTCGTTTTCCAATTATAAAAAACCCCACTGGCACCCCTGGCATAAGCCTGGCGTAAGCCTGCATCATGCCCAATACGAGCTCATAATAAAATGTAAATGGTGGAATATGAAGTGTTTATCGAGCATGCTCACTGCTCAGATGGCAAAGGGATTGTTTGTCCGGCATGGCGTGATGGAGGCAGGAAAGGTCACGTGTGGGGTGAGGAGGAAACAAATGTAATGTAAATACAATCGTGAGAGTACATTATCTGGTGAACCTCTGGCGGTGCTACGCCTGTGAAATATCCCCTTCAAGGTAGCACATAGCGGGGCTCCAAGTGAGAGAGCAGTTTGGCCGGACCGCGGTGTCTTCCACCGTTAAGAAAGGCTGGTCGCCTAATCTGATTAAGTCAACTATTTTTTGGGGTCATTTGCTTAACTTTCTGACTGTCACACACATCCGGGTGAGTGATGACCATGTTAGCTATTTACCATGATTTCCGGTGTATAAGCCGCACCCACTAAATTTAGAGGAAAAAACAGATTTGTTGTTATATAGGCCGCATGTGCCCACATCATAAAGTTGCATATTGTGGCGCGCACGAGTCCGTCAGGACCACGCAGCTCTTTATTTAACAAGAGCCATCAATAAGTTATGAATAAATGCACGACGAGCTTGTCAACGCATTGGAAATTGCAGGAGGTCATTACTCAGTATAACAGTCCGACTCACTGTTTCGTCTTACAAACAACATTGAACTCATCACACAACAAATAACTCTCAAACGTTATACCTCAGAAATATAGAAACATGTATCGATACAAGTTTTTTATGAAAAAAAACAAACATTTTAAAGTGTGCCCATAATGCATTTTGGTTGAGAAAACCATTTCATTGGAGGAGAGCATACAAAGCATACTTGTAGAAAATGGCTGCAATGCTGCTTTTGTCCACCAGAGGAAGCCAGAGGGCCAAAAGACTGCGATGGGGGGAAGTGAAGTCATTGCACCAGCCCAAAGAATGCGTTGCTCACACGCAATGTATTTTGGGAAACCTTTAAAATGTTGGCTTTTTCTTTATTTTAATGTCACATTGGGACATGTTTCGATATTTGTATCAAGTTGCCCTGTGCTGAATTTAGCGCTATTAGTTAAATGTTTTTAAAAGATGACACTGTGAATCAGACGGGCCTGTTGACAAGCTCGTTGTGAGTGCACTGATAGCTCATGATTGGCTCCTGGCAAAGAAAGAGCTACCGCTTCCTCACTGACTCGTGAGCGGCACAGTATTTAAACAATCAGTAGTAATTCTGAAGTAAAGGAGATGTCACGAGATTAGAATTCAGCCATAAATTAGCCGCACCGCTTCATAAGCCGCTGGGTTGAAAGTTTAAGAAGAAAGTAGCGGCTTATACACCGCAATTTACAGTAATTATTACAGCTATTTAACATGCTTCCCTTGTGAGGTATTTCTCATGGCATGTGTTGCAGGATACACTGTCACAAATGGCAGATAAGGTCCACACGGCACAAACGTTTTGGCTTGCGGCCGCACGCCTGCACAGTGTGAAAGAAAGGGGTAGGGGGGCACTACACTGCACACAAGGGTCTCTACAGGCTGCAATAGTACGGTGTTTGTGATCCGTGTTGAAAGGCATTGATCTGCAAATGCTGGTCACATGCTTTTCCACAGAAATCGGGCGATACTGATCGGTGGCCGATAGATCGGAGCATTCCTACAAATCATTGCTGTTTTGTGGTTGACTACGGCCTATTATTAGTCAAAGAATGTGCATGTTTAAGCAAATTTTCCAGCACAAAATTTGCTAAATAAAATCGAAATATAAGGCATTAAGAAAACACACAAAAGACATTCTGTTATGTAGTATTTGGTACTAAATGTCACAAGGATGCGACAAAAGCCATTGCAGGAAGTATGAAAACGGAAGTAAAAAAGGGACAACAAGGAACTCTCCCAATTCTCACGTGTGAGCCTATTTATCTTATTATGTCTACCATATTGGGTAATATGAGGTTAAAGGTGAATATAGGGGTGTTATTTCATGTCTAGAGGGCTCCAGCTGAGCAGGTGGGGATGGAAATGCATCTCCCACATTGCCAACACCAAATGTTGGCAGCTGTGTTAATAATAATATTAATATTGTTTATATTGAGTGCATGGAAATGTAGTGAATGTCAATGCAGTACAGTGTTTTGGTTTGGAGTGAGACATTTCAAACATCAGGTCAATCAGAGGCTTTCTTCTTTGAATTTGTATTGACAGCGAAGAAGGAAAAGTGTCCAATTAGTGGAGTTTGCCTTCCTTTTGTTTATCTTGCTTCAGAGAATATTCATTTATGAAAAGCAGTGGGAGCGAGCCTTTGTAGAAATCTCTGAAAGAATATGTTCCCCAATATCAGACCTAATCTCCTCCTCTAATCTCCAAGTGTTTGGAGACAAAAATATCTTTCAACTTAACCCATAAGAACCCATTATGACACGCCTGCCGTAAGTGAAACACTGCCGAGTGGTGTCATGTGACCACTATCCCAGGATATGGCTTCCCCAAAATGGCGGTGTGTCAGGTAAGCTAGCTCATTTCCAAAAATGTATTTTTGCTGTGAAAGCTAATTGTTAACATTTATTTAGCATTTAACAACTTGAATGCATAATAGGGTGTCAGATATTAATAATTCAACTCTTCTTACTAAAGTTTCTTCAATGATTTCAGAAAAAACAAGCTAGGAAAATATCACTCTCTGGCTTTTATACTTAAAACTGCTATGGAAAGCCTGACCTGACGTATTTGTCACAACAGCAAAAATGCTAGTAAGACACTCAATAAATGTCAAAGTTTTAATGACTTTTTATGAATATATGTTCTTTGTTCAATTCAAAGTACATTTGTTTTACACAAAAGTGTCAGGTTGACTTCTTTTCAAATCAGGAATACATCTAGCATAAATAATGTATATGTAACGTCACACAAATTTGACATCAATTACAGTGGAACCTTGATTAGCGTAGCCCGGTTAGCGTGTTTTTCGTCTACAGTAGGTAAAAAATGTATTGCAAAATTTTGCCTCGGTTTGTGTACATGTCATACAATATGGTGCGTGCCTTGTGGTGTCATTAATCTACTGCGTGAGCCCAACTATTAATGTATTTTTATCACAAAACGTCCTTGTTAGCATGTTAACAAAATGGAAACCGGAACCGGAACATCATCAGCAGATGACTCTGTAGTTCTTTTCTATCTAACACAGTTACGTCACAAGTGTCTGCTTATTGAGAACGGCTGCAAAATAACCCACAATAGAGACAGAGAAACACTCATCACACAGCACGAAGGTGGTGTCCACGCTGATCTCGATGCCACATCGTGTATGTGGCAACAATCACATCTTCAGTGAAGCTAAAGGTGACGTTAAATGTTCATGTTTCCCTTTCATTCATCATTTATATGCATTTTAAGTTGTTTGAGATCAAATTTTTGGGTTTCCGGAACAGATTAGAGTAATTGGATTATTTCTTTGGGAAACACTGTTTTGGTTACGTTCCGCTTTGAGTTGTACCTACCGGGGCCGATTAATGACGCTAACCGAGGTTCCACTGTCGTAGTATTTTAGAAAAAACATCACAAATATTTTCTGTGTTCCACTTCCTCCATAATTTGAAATGTCTCTGGATTCTTATGGGTTAAATTGACAAATGATTCCAAGTGAGGTGAAGAAAACAAGCCATCAGTCTGCTCCACAGTTGACACCCTCGTCACCATATTGCAATTTACAGACCTTTATCTCTATGTGATGAAAAGGAAAATCCTGGGGGAGATTCGGGCAGACGAGTCGCATTGATATTCAACGCTGGCTCGCAAGTGTGAGCAGGGCACTGAGGAATGAGGTGGCGAATTCATTAAAAAGACATTGCAAACATTATGATTCAAGCTCATGCTCACTGGGCCGTTACAGCGGCAGGAAAAAGTCCCGGGGACAGAGACGGTAGAAAGGTAACGTCTCCGCAGAATGGATGCAGCAATGAAAGGTTAGAGAGGGCAGGTACAGGCGGTGTGGGGATCAAACTCATCAACCTGCTCTGGGAGATGAATCCACTTACTTTCTTCTCCGAGTCTTCCTCCTCTCTCGCCTGAGACCTTAGATCAGTTCGATTCAGTAGTAGGAATGTTTTTATTTTAGCAACATCAACAACAGGAAATAGTTTTGTACAATTTAATCGTCTTTCACGTCACGATGGAAAAGAATATGGAGCGGGTATTTATTATTTTGGTGTGCAATGCTTTCAACTTGCACAATGTTAGGGTACGGGTTAGGGTTCGGGTAGGGTTAAGGGTTCAGGGTTAATGTAAAGTAAGTTAGTTCAAAGGTTAGTTCAGGGTTAGACTAAGGGTTAAAGTGAAGGTACGGATCACGGTTAAGGTTAGGATTTGAGTTCATGTAAAATGGTTCAAATATAGGATTAGGGTTAGTGTAAGACTAACGGTTAGGATAAGGGATCATTTATGTTAGTTCAATTTTACTGAGACAATTACATGTTGCAAAATGATCACATTCTTCAACAATTCATACCCGAAACCTTTTTTGACCTCACCCTGAATCCAACGTACAGAACATCCAACATAAGCCACGGGTTAGGGTTCCCTTTCATACAAGGTAAATGTTGGTTAAATTAAAAAAGACAAGCTACAGAAATGTTAAAGAAGCATCTTAAAAATGATTTTCCAGCAAAAAGTGACATCACGCCACATCTAGTAGTCGTCGTTAATAATAGGACGTTGATTCTGTTTCATCATGAGGGCAGACTACCTCATTGCTTCTCAATTTCCTCAAAGGTATTATGGCTATGTGTTGCATTCCTCCATTTTTGGTAGGCGAAAAGGTGGCTGTTAACAAATACCTATCACATTATGAACCAGGGTTTCACGGTTCACCATAATCACCGTACATACCAGCTTCAAGGTCACGGTTTGCTTGGAAAACTTTTTTTTTCATTTCATTGAACTAAAATGTGCCCTGATATGAAAGTATACCTTCTGCGGGCGTCTGGCTTTTTTCAATCAGTTATCAAAATGAGTCTGTGTGGATTCTCAGGCATCCAGGTCGTGGTAATCCGCAAACGGCTTCTGGTTTCGCCTTGATCAGTGTTGCTGTAGCAGAACTATGTTGCAAAATGCTGCTTAATATATTTTTGAGTGTGATCTCAACTTCAGTAGCAGTAATTTTATAATCAGATTTAATACAAGTATTATATTGTGTGTTTGCTGACGAGCATTCAAACCATTCCCACATCAGAATGTTCCTCTCATTTGCGACACAATGGCTCGCTATTGATACATTCCAAAAACATCCCATTTTTTCTGTAATTCTATAACAAAAGTAGAGCTACAGCAATTAATCGATGATTAGTTGATTATCCAAGTAATCAACAACTATCTTGGTATTCCATAAATCAGTTTTTGATTTACAAATGTAAATATCCTCTATTTCTGCCCCTCAATGTGAATATTTTTTAATTTCCTTAGTCATACATGAAAGCAAACCTATTATTTTTGTGTTTTAGGCAAAACAAAATATTCACACGTATCAGCTTTAACTTTGGAAATCAGCGATCGACATTTTTGCCTCTTTCTTGATGTGTTGTGGACCAAGTCACTAACTGTTTGTGTTTGGTTCATATTTGGTCCATCATGGGGTCGGCAGGGGTCGGCAACCCGTGGCTCCTCAGCCTACTTGTTGCGGCTCCCTTTGCCAAGTTGGGTGATTTTTTTTTTTAACACCGAAGTGGAGCAAATGTGCTTTTTCGAAAAGAGTTTGAAATACTTGACTCACTGCAGGTCTGTGAATGCATCTAGACTGTGTTGTGACTGCTGATTAAATGAGCAAGGGAAGGGGGACCGTCGTGTGCTGGGAAGGGGGACCGTCGTGTGCAGTGACACATGAAAAAGCCATCTTGTTGAGTGTGCTACCCCTGCTAAGCTACTGTATCTCTAACTATGAATACCTCCCTAAAAAGAAAAATCTCAGAAGAAAATATCGACTTTATTTCTGAATGGTCTTCACTGCCAATGACGCTGGCTTACCCGTCTGCTTAATATGTGGCAAGAAATTCGCCAATAACACGTTGAAAGACATTTTCAAATCAAGCACTTAGTTTTTTCTGAAAAGTACCCAACTGCAGATGGGCGTGAGAGAGCGATTTGGGAACTACTACTGAAAGTTGAGCATACTTTCTAGAAGTGGATGAACGCTCCAAACTCAACTACAGCTGCTAGCCTTGTGGCTGCATATGAGATCATAAGGAGGCTGAAGTCGTTCACAGATGCAGAATACATGAAAGAACCTTTCATTCAAATATCAGCACATCTATCCTCCCAATTCAACAGGAAATTATTTTGAAAATGTAAGCAATACCGTCTCTGCAAAGACAGGGACCAAAACATTGGCAGATGACATTAATTCAGTGCTAGCAAATTGAATTGGCTGTGATGAGTCAAGTTCCCATATTGAGCAGATGTGTCAACTCTGATGGGCTTTTTTATGTGAAGTTGGCTACGTTTTGTTTTGTTTTAATTTTACACAAATATGGGAATGACTGAAAAAGGCCTACATAGTTCAGTGTTTAAATTATTTCAAAGTAGGACTTCTGTTAATTGAATTCTGTTTTCGGAACAACAACAACTTTTAAAAATGTACAAGCTGTGTAATGTTTTGTGGCTCCAGACTATTTTTCCTAACAGGAAGAGGATGCAAAATAGCTCTTCTGATGGTAAAGGTTGCTGACCCATGGTGTAGGGCCTACGTGATTACTCGATTAATCGAAACAAGCGTCAGATTAATTGACTAGGAAAATAATTAATTGTGGCCCTAAAAAACCCTCCCATTTTTACAGGTTTCAGACTTCTTCAATTCCTTAAATGATTTACAACATTCCTACATGAAAACCTCAGCTCATTCAGGACTACCAATATTCCATTCATTCATTCATCCATTTTCTATGCTGCTTGTCGTCACCAGGGTCTGGGGATTATGCTGGAGCCTATCCCAGCTGCCTTCGTGCCAGGACCGATCACTCCCAATATTCCCCATCCAAAAAATTCCCACTTTTGCCCAAGTTCCATATTTTCCAAACACAAATGACCTTTGCCTGAAATTGTAACTATTCCACGATTTCTCAACCCATTCAAATCATTCCAGTATCAAAACATTTAGGCTAACAATTTTCCACATTCCAACAATTCCCACTTTCCGTAATTCCGCATTTTCTGTTCAGCTTTGGCTCACCAGCATCCACACACAATTTCTACATCACTTGCCTTCTCTGGTTGCTAATATTTTTTTGTATTTACTTTGTTATGAGTGAACGTTCAAATGTTTACTTATAACAAACGTCCATTTTGTTAAGTAAAGAGGAAAAAAGGATGCACTTTTTGGTGTATTTTGTTGCCTTCAGGTGTCTGATGTTGTAAACTATATGTATTTAGATTTTCAAATGAGGGATTCAGTGCCAAAGTGGTTCCTTCTGAGGAACAGTCACCACAATTTAATGTACATTTAACTGAGTTCACGTTTACGTTATCCTTTATAACAAACTGTGACTGAAAGTGATATTTTGTAGCGCAGATCTGATACCTTAGTTTACATTTTCCACCAGAGAGAAAGAGATTTGAACAAGTTGAAGTCCAATCTGTCTTTGTGGTCTTTTTAGATGTTTTACCTTATCTACACAAATGTAATGTCATCAGGTCCTACTTTAGCTGACTGTCTGCAATAATAATCATGAATTAACCCATAAGTATCCAGACCCCTTTAAACTAAAATGTGGGAGATATACCACGGATCAAATGGAACACAGACATTTGTGATGTTTTTTTTTTTCTAAAATACAGTGGTACCTGGGTTTTCATTAATCCCTTCAAAAGGGAGTAAGCAGAGTAATTTTTCCCAGAAGAAATAATGGTATTCCAATTAATCCATTCCAGAAAACCATAAGTAAACAAAAAACATGTTTATGAAGAATAATTATTGTTTTATATGCATTAAAAAATGCAAAAATAATTATAAATAAAGAATGAAATGGATAAATTAACATTTAACATAAAACTTTCACTTTTACTGAAGACTCTTGTTGGCAAAGACGCTGCTGAGGGAGGAGGGGTACTGTCATACTTTGCTACAAGTTCTTTCTTGAATTAAATTTTCAGTTTCTCATCGTCTTTGTCAAAGTGCTGGCGCTCGTAACTTTCTGGCTGATGTAGCACCAAGACAAGGGATGCTTTGTCACTTCAGTCTGCAGAATGATACGTGGGCAAACAGACTAGATTGATACACGCAATGTTTGACTGCATGGGAACCAAAATGGTATTTGTAAACTGTGGCTAAAAAAAAAAAATCGCACAAAACGTGGGGCATATGAAAACCGAGGTACCACTCTACAGGTACTACTAATAATAATAAATTTTATTTGTTGCCGCCTTTCAAAAACACCCAAGGTCACCTTACATGCAATAAAATAATCATAGTAGAGCATCCACAATAAAAATAATTAAAAGGAAGATAATGTGATGTTACATATATGTTCCATTTTTCATGCTGTATGTATTTGAAAATAAGTCAACTTTTTGTGGAGCACAAATGTACTTTCAATTGAACCAAAAAAACATATTCATTGAAATTCATTGAAACACTGCCTCATTAACATTTTTGCTGTTCTGAAAAATATATCATGTCAGGCTTCCCATTCCAATTTTAAGGCTAAAAGACCGATGGTGATATTTTCTTAGCTTGTTTTCTATTAATTCATTGACGAAACATAGTAAGAGTTGAATTGCAACTCTATTATGCATTAGAATTGCTGAATGGCTTTCTTATGGGTTAAGAATGGTAACACTGGGATTTATCTGATAAAGCATTTAAATTAAGCATCTTTTGTCTGATTCTTATGTCTGAAAATGTGTTATTTTTCAACAAAAACAATGTGGATTTCAAAGATTTGTGTTACGTGAAGGAAAGTTGATGAAGTCCTTATTTTATGGTGTAACTTTCAGAAACCTCCCAGAACAGAACCTAACTATTTTTCTGTAAAGGGTCCAAACCCTCATGAGCCTGTCCTGTGCATGTGGTGATTGTGTGGAAATCAGAAACACCTACACCTGATAAGGTGGCCATTCAGGGCGCTTGTCTCCCACATTTGAAAGAGAAACTCAATTCCATTCATTTGCTTTTGTGTGTGCGCGCGTGTGGGAGCCACTAAAGGTCAAAAAAGGGAGAAATTACAAAGAGAAAAAAATCTAGCTGGCAGGTTTATGAAAGACAGAATGAGTGCAGTGCTGAACAAGAAGGAAATGATTGTGTCTGAATAGACGTGGAGAAAAAAAAACATGATTTCGACTTCACTGCAGTGAAAGGGCCAAATTAAAAGTCCCCTTATCTCCTTTTCACACACACAATGACCTCATTTCATCCAGAACATCAACAGAGGACCGGCCCACTCGGGTCACGTAAATAGTTGTATGTCATTATTTGAATTATCTCCAAATTAGCTTAGTTGCTGCAGTGTTTAATATTTTCCCCCATTTGAATGAAGGAGACAAGAAATGTGTGTCTGGCATAAAGTCAAGTGAGGTTTCTATCCACAATGTTCAGTACAAATGCTGGTTTTGTAACACACTGTAGAACAGTCCCATGCTCCTTTTTATAGAAATGGTATTTGGTGCATTCTTTTCGTTTAGTAAATAAAATTTTGATACAAAACCATTGCTGATTTTTCATTGCTTGTATCCTGATTCCCATGTCGGTCTCATGGATGTTGAGACCCCAGGTGGTCTTCATTGGGTGCCTCATCAACAAGGAAAACCTTTTTCACTTTTTTAAATGATTTTTCCTTTGCTTCTTTCTCTTCCTCAAGGGTGGTGCGAAAGGCAGCACCATCCTTCAATAGTGCCTTGATATCATCCTGTAGAATGTTGATATCATTGCATAATGCTCTATTTTCTTCCGTAGGGTCTTTAACCTCCTTAAGAGCAGCTCGCAAGGCAGCATTGCCTTCCAATAATGCCCTGATATCATCCTGCATAATGCTGTATTTCCTTTAGGGTTTTTAGCTTCCTAAAGAGCAGCGGGCAAGGCAGCATT
The DNA here is from genome assembly GCF_027744805.1 of Dunckerocampus dactyliophorus. Taxonomy (NCBI): domain Eukaryota; kingdom Metazoa; phylum Chordata; class Actinopteri; order Syngnathiformes; family Syngnathidae; genus Dunckerocampus; species Dunckerocampus dactyliophorus. The sequence goes on along the minus strand of NC_072835.1, from coordinate 6,227,674 downwards.
GTCATTCAATATAATACCTTGATATCGTCCTGCAGAGCCTTGATATCTTCTATAGGGTTTTTAACCTCCTTAAGAGCAGCACTCAAGTCCGTGTTTCCATCTTGCAACTCCTTGACTTCTTTTCTTAGTGCTTTGACAGCCTTGCTCAGTGCTCGATTTCTTCATAATCTCTGTGACACCATTATGGACATCCGTGATCATTTCATAGAAGCTGTTGTAATGAAATGTAACTTCTGCTTTCAGAAGCGATATGTCCATCCTTATATATGCAGAATTTTGCACGGATTTTAATTGCAGATTCTCAATTCCTTGCACTATTTGTAATGGAGTAATCTCTGGTGTCTTCTTCTTGATAAAATCTTCAAATCCTGGAGTTGTTTTTTTTAATCCGACAGCCTGCCTGACCTTATTTCTGATTTTGAGTCTGTAACTCCAGAGCCAGTATCATTTTGCTGTGTTTGGCATTGTTGCTAGGCAACCGCTTTGAACTTCAGCAGTTAGCCAGTTAGCCTGACTTGCTAGCAGGTATCGACACTTGTAACTAGTTTATTTCAAGGAATCTGTACCTCTCTCTTATCCAAGTTCAAGTTGGGGGATTCAGCAACCAGTGCTGATCTTGTGTTCATGAAGTATAGTCAGGAAAGCACCAAAATAGTTGAAATTTCCAGTATCTTCAACAGAGCTCCTGCCATACGTGTATATGTAATACAGTATTTTCCTGTATTTTGGTTATTTTAAGCGTTACCGGAACTTCCTTACTGGGTCCATTGATTTCACATAGCAAGATAAAAGCAACCGCTACACCAAGCATTAACTTTTCCAAACTCAAAAACACAGTAGCAGTGCTCCAATATGTAGATTTACCTTTCGGTGACACCTTGTGTGTGTGGCGCTGACACACTACAGGCGAGTGTGAGGTGAAGCTAGTCGCTATCCGGCAAGTAACGCAAGTAACAATATAACAATGCCGCTGTAGCTTGGTTAATATGCAGGTCACATTATGTAAATGGAGTGTTGTTGGCGCTTTTTGAAGGTTTTTTCAGAAGGTTTTATAGATGGAAAAGGTGTGTCCCGGTACGTGCATTCTCAGCTGCCTCTTTTTAGCTGTTTTTATATCCTTACAAGGCACAAATAAGAGAAAGGCGTGTGTTCATGTCTCTTATAAGGATTGTGGATGATGGGCCGATACGCCTGACTTATGTTAGTGCAAGTAACTTGGAGCATTAGTAACTAACGTCCACCAGTGACCGCCGGCGCTTGTAAAGTGAGCCCTAATGAGTGTAAATGGAATGGTTTGGTGATTAAGGGTTCAGACAACTCCAAACTTCTACACTACAATATCATCTGGAGCAGTTTACGATCAAGATTTATCTGAAAACATGACAACACATCCAACTTTTCAATAAAATACATCTACTCACCAGAGATGATAGTTTCTGCTCAGTCAGCCACTGGGGGGCGTAACTTGGCTTGCTGAACAGTTTTGCTCTGATCAACCAATCAGAGGACCGAAAAATGTTGACACCACTGTACGCCTGCTAGCTGTTTGTGATGTGACCTTTCGCTTATGGCCAGTGGTTTTGGTTTAAGTGATGCTGCAGCGCATCCACAATGTCCTTGAAAGTCTTCCGAGCAGGTTTAGGTGGCCCCATTAAATTGTGATTTTATGACTTTGCGCCCATTACTCTCAGCAGTGCGGCAACTTTTCTTTCATTCTCAATTTTATTAGCAAGACAATACTGCTCAAGTCGTTCACTGTATGTCCTGTATTCCACTCCTGTATTCCACTCAGGTGGTTTGCAATATTCCACAATTAGTCCACTTTTTGTTGAGTTTTTTTTATGAGCGTGTTTTCTCTACTCACTGTCAGTTGAATAGTCTACAACAGGGGTCACCAACATGGTCCCCGCGGGCACCAGGTAGCCCCCCCAGGACCACATGAGGTGCCCGCAAGCCTGCTTTTCATTCATTTTCAGTTAATAATGAAAGAACAGTAGAAAGAAATGCATTCTGAAATACAAAATGTGAGTTGTGGACACCAGCATTTTGTTCATGTTCTGGTAAAACAAGCATATTTGCTTTGTTTGGGTTTAAAATAAGCTCTGAAAATAAATGTTACAAAAATGAGTAGCTCTTGGCCATTTTCATTTTGTAAAAGTAGCTCTCACAAGGACAAACGTTGGTGACCCCTGTTCTACAATGAACAGTGTCAATGTGCGACCATCGAGCCCAATTACTCCATGTGATATACTGTAGTTCCTTGAACCTAAGACTCATTTATATTTTCAACTTTACATTAAATTTAGCCTTTATTTTAGTACTACTAAACCTAAGTAAACTAAACAAAAAATTTTAAACCAGCAACAAAATACAGCATGTGCAACAACAAGAGCGAGCATTTAAACAAACTGGCAGTCTTGAGTCACATCATATACAGAGTGAGTCTTAGTTCAGAATTTCACCCTCCTTTCTATGCTTGGCTCCAGGACATACTGAATGTGAGTGTTGGTGCAGCATTTAAAGTTCAGTGCACCTTGACTGAAAATGAGGCACAGCTGCCGCTTGTCTCCTCTGAGAAGGGCGGGGCGGGGCGGGGCAGAGCTTGCCATAACATTTCTCACTCAACCTTTCGGCACTGACACTACTGTAGGAAGGTTGCACGACTCGGGAGCAAACTGCTCCTCAGCAGGAAGCAGAACAATGAGGCGCCTGATGTCCCTGCAAAGGCCCGTTCCAGCAGTTCCAAAGTCAAACCTTCTTGAGCCGCCAGTCAAGTATCCTGGAATGCATCTTCCTTCTCTTGAAACGTGACGACATCAGCTGCAGGGACTGCCTCTCACTTTAGTCAATTCCTGGTCTCGGCCCACAGGAATTAGTTTGCTGCTCTCCAGACCAGTGCTATAATCTTTATTTGTCTTGTTAGGGTGCTGAATAGCTTGACATCGACCAGGTTTTTGACTGAAACGCCTGCAGGTGGCCTTGTTTGTTTCACTTGTTTTGGACCCAGCTTCTAATCTGCCTGACGTTTTGCACCAGCTTTGGTAAGTTTATTGTATTTTCACAGTTTTATTTCTGGATGCGGCAGCAACATATTTAGCGGAACTGTGACCCGTCTGCCATACAGAACTTTCTGCCAAGTCTTTGGGGGTAGCACCTCTTGTAATAATGTCCATGTTCACTGACCTGAGTATCCACCACCAATCTGTGTTCAGGTCATCACCCCATCGCCTGTTTTCTTTCTTTTAGAAAAGTTCAGAGTGACCGTCACATGCAGCCTGTCCTCCTCGGCACATAGCCCAAGCCAAGTGCTTTGCTATCATCTTCGGACAGCTGGTTTGGGAAAACCTCATTAATGTAACGTAACGGACATTGTGACTATTTGACTACAAAGTAAACTCCACATCACACATCAAACACCAGTGATGGTTCCGGTAACGTCGATGTGTATGTGTGCATGTGTCAGCCTCATGCAGTGAAGCCACATGCGCGTATCGCTTTAAGAAAAAGTCACGTAAGCAATACAGTTGCTGTTTCACCTGTCACTGAGGTGCTAAACTGTGTTTATAAGGAAGCGGTGCAACGTCTCTGCGATAAAAACAAATCTTTTGAGGCACAATTCTTCCATTTAATCCAGGGTGACATGGAGACTGAAAAAAAAAAAATTCCACCATGTGGGACCATTTTGATCTTATGTCGACAAATAAGCTATTTGTTTTTTTATTTACTTGTTTTTATTTTCTTGATTCATTCTGTTCCTCTGGAAAAAGGTCATCTCCTCTCGAGCTATCAGAATTCATCTCCATTTTAGTGGCTCTTATGAGAAAATATTTGTATTATTTTCTGCAGGTTAAATGTCGTATTTGTTTTACCGAATTGTACCTCATTAATGCTGAGGCATTTCAGAGCGAGGTACGAAAATGAGAAGGTCACAAATACATCTAGAATAAACACAGAGCGAAGGTATACAAAATTAAATTAATTTAATACCTGATTTCAGTATACAATATTGATTTGCTTTTGGTTTACCTTTGAATGCCAAGACTTATTTTCTCGAATAAAAAATACTAAAAACAAAATAAACTTTCCTGTCTTACAGACGATAGTCAACATCACATTCACAACACTTTCATTTTGATTTCCACGTTTCATATTTATTGACTACCTCCCAGACACGACCGCAATAAGTGAATTTCCACAAAGTAGGATTCAATATTAATTAATTTTCCTAGTTGGAGCATAGAAAACGTGTTTACGACTTTCTAAATACAACCAATGTTGTTTACACCACACTGCTCAACTGTAATGCGCAGGCTACAGGATTACTGCACGGACTACAGGATTACAGCCATGACTTTAACCATTAGCAAGCTAATTAGTTAGCCGCCTCCAATTTATTTACTGGATTCTGAACTTAAGAAAGGGTTTAAAACAGAGTGGAGAAGACGGACAATGAAGCCAAGAACTTACCACTTCCACATGGAATGAGAGGAGAACTTTTTTTCACTCTATCATGTCGGACCTGCCATGGCTGACTAGATGCAGTGTGACGGTAATGTAATGTTTTGTTTCAATAAAGGAACACTACTGACGCCTAGGGGCCAGAATACTACATATACCTTTGTCTTTCAATATTTTGGACGAATAATACACCACAGTCAACCACAGTGATCATTAATATGATATACGAGAGAGCAAGGGAGCGATAATTGGTCCGCAATATTGAGAGGGATGACTATACTTGAAAGATATCAAAGCTATTTTACTTGTGATGTGTCGGTCACGAACGAATCGGCTGTAAGAGTGAGCTCTTTAAAATGAACGACAGGAGCCGGTTCGCGTCATTGGGAGCCAATTGGGAGCCAATTCATTTTTTCCTCGGCTTTTTTCTGTTAAAGGCGAATGTCAAGATGTGTGGCCACGTCTCTGTGTCCACACTGAGCAGGTGGAGGGGCGGGGTTAAACACGCTGTGGTGCTCTTAGAGCCGATTCGTTGGAGAGAAATTTGTATGAAGAGATTTGACCTAATTTGTTTGTTGAGATAGGTCTTTGTTTTTGTATTTTATAATGTAACATTTTATAATACAGTATATTTTTGGAGCTGTTCATTGAGGGTTAAATAAATCTATTTAAATAATAAACATTTCATAACCTGTATTTTTGACATTAGTAGTTGATTTTACACAATACACTAAATTTGGTAATAAATTCATTTAAGACAACAAAAAAAACTTAGGACCCACTTAGGAACCGAAAGAGATGACTCTTTTTAGTGAGCCGAGCCAAAAGAACCGGCTCTCTAAAAAGAGACGGAATTCACTGTGAAATTCAAATCACTGTGTTTTACTTGTAAGTATAAAATAATATATAAAATAATACAATCATTTAAATATCATTGTGTATACTAGGTCATGGAATCAGTATGTCAGCTGAGTCTTGACTGTTGCCTGCAATCAGGGGTGGACTGGGACAAAAATTCAGCTCCGGACATTTTTGTTCAGACTGGCCCCGCCCAATACCACATATGAACCTCCTCTTGTTTATAAAGAAGAAGTTCTGGGCTGGGATCAAACCTGCAACTTCTACCTTGAAAGGGAGCAGCATGTCCCATTACACCAGCTGAGACTGTCATCAGTGTGGGTTAACTCTGCAAATTCTATTCTCTAACTGATGACAGAGCCTCGTACTGACTTGATGGGTCCACCGACAAAACTCCAGGTACTCCCGATGGTCGGTCCACCCCTGCCTGCAACGATCTTTAAGATTCGATGTGGTATCAATACAGCTTTGATAATGTGCCACAACGCTTCATGATGCCTCATCTGCCCATCACTATCAAACACAGCGGTCTTACCATATGGCTGGTCTGGAGCCATCTCAAAAGAGTGAGACTAGTTGTAAAAGAAACAAAAAAACTCTTTTGTAGGCTTCCAAATTGAGCACACCTGAACTGTCCACAATGTTCACACTGCAGGTAAATTCCGATTTTTTTTTCCTCATATGTGACCTGTATCTGATTTTTTCCCATCAGTGTGAACAGTACAATTTCAATTCAATGCAATTACAATTACAATTCCATTTTTTTCAAATGTGACTCAGGCCTCATTCGTATGTGGATGTAAATCCGACATGTATGCGATGTGACTGCAGTGTGAACGTTCGGGTCTTGTTATCCAACGTATATGTCATTGAAAGGCGACATACGTCACAATTCGCCACCAAAACAGACAGTCGTGAGAAAAAATGGCGGACGAAGGAGTAGAAAGCAGTCAATGGTGAAAAGAAGATGTTTTAGAACTCATTAATATATGGGGGGACAGGTATTCAAAGAGATTGTCAAGGAATGAGTGAGGCATCAATCTGCAGTGCTAGCTGCAGTGCTAGCTGCAGTGCTAGCGGAATATCAAAAGCCTTCGCACGTCAATAAACATCAACAAAAAGAGCGGCTGCAGTCATGTAACCTGTCCATTTTACGAGGGGCTGTATACAATTTTGGGTGACAAACCCAGCTCTCAGCCCGTACAGCTGTTTGGCAGCTCCAATGTCTCGACGGAGGACACCTCATCTTCAGGGAACGCCACAGCAGCTCTATTGGCCAACCAGGTAACCATGAGTTTCATGATGAAAAATTTGAACCGTTGCCACAGCAATTTACAAAATATGTCTTTTGAATGGTTACATGTCCTCAAAGTATAGCATATAAACAGGAAGCTGTGTCCTGTTTAGACCTGATGAATCAACTAATAACCAAATGTATTTTTTATTTTTGTTTTATCAAACCTACATATTCATCTCTTAACAATAATTATGTTACAATTTCCATAACTATGTGTTGATATTGGATATGTGTTTACAGGGTAATGGGCACTCGGCATCTTCTGAGGCAGCCTCAGAAGAACGGCGTTCTCGAGATGCATCCTCCACATCCACTTGAGGTAAGAAATAATTGGTAGAAAATGTTCCTACAACACCATTCCTGTTTTATTATTTGAGAATGTCAGTGTATTTTACTTTTCATGATGAATTTCTTATCAATAAACTATCATATTTTATATACACAGTAAAGACAAAAGGTAAGCCTTATCAATTTAAAAAAATATATATTTCTTTGCGTACAGGTTCCTCTGCAAGAGTAGAAAAAGATCAAATATGGAGACAACATTGGAAGTTTTTGCCGACTAGATTTTCATTGATGACGACATTCTGCTGAAGATGCAACAGCTCAACACGACCATGAACGTAAAATGTTGATGCCGTTAACTCAGTACCGGAACAGGTCACAAGCGCCACAACCACCTTTTTATTTTGCAGCGAGGCAGCCGTCCCAGCTCTACACACCACAACATCCACCTCCTCAACATTCCACACTGTTGCCCTCAACTTCATCTCAGCCTACATCTTTCCTCCAACATGTAGGCCAGCCTCTGCCTTTCAACAATACACATGTTCAGCCCTTTAGACAGACAACAGATAATTGGGAAGAGCAGCAAACATTCTTCAGACAGCAACATCCTTCACCTTACCGTCTTTCAGATGAACAAAACAAAAAAGAGGTTCCTACAAGTCATGTTATGCAGTTTTGCACAATGTAAAGTTACTACTACTGTGTTGCAAATGAGTATCTGCTGTCAATACGAGTAGTACCAGTTTGTATTGATACTATTGACAATCCAAATGTTCAAAAAAAGCATTTTCCAAGATGAGAGTGTTTATTCTTTTTTAATTGTATTATTGATACAGGTAGCATTACAGCCAGCCTTAGTCACTGTAATATTCTGACTCATTTTAACATGCTCCATGTTGAACACTGACGTTTGATGTAAAACTGAAAAATATATACTTTTGTCTTGCTCTAGACAGACTTTGCTTCATTTTTACCAGAACATTTCACAATAAACTGAGTTTCAGACAAGTCCCCAATGTTGCTGTTTGTGTCTATTGAACTCAAAACAGTTCACCTGCGATGTCGCTTCAGTCTGTTGTGTATTCTTGTTCATCGTTGGCTACAAAAGAGGTAAGTGCTTCTCTCAGTCTTGTTAGTTCCACATCTGGTAAGAACTAGAGCTGGACGATAGAGGGATATTTTTTAAATATCAATATTTCTTTTAAGCACGATATCAAAAACAAGCATATCGTTCATATCCTTATAGACTGATGATGTAGAGGTCTTATGTTTCAAGATGGCGTCGCCCGAGTAGCAGCTAGTTACAGTAGCTTCGTACTTTCTGTGGCGTTTTTAGGGTTTAAAAGTGCTTTATTCTTACTTTCTTGTAGTTTTTGTGTCAAACCAACCCCTTAAGTCAGGGGCGCTCACACTTTTTCAGCCAGCTACTTTTAAAATGACCAAGTCCCAAAGATCTGCGTCCTATTAAAAACATGGAAAATGTATTTTTAAATATCTAAATGTGTAATATATTTATAATACTCGGAATGATGCTTCGGTGGCAGCTTTCGCTTTAGAAGTAGCTTGTGTGAAAAATGACTGCTGTCCTAACAACTGGGATTTAGCTCCTTCACCTTTGTCTTTCTCAGCTCCCCTTTTCCATGAAGAGTCCGAAAATGCCGATACAGATTTCCCTTCTTTGGTATTGCGACGGTAGACTGGCAGAAGAGACAAACGCACTTTGAAAATGTCATCGTGAAAAATAAGTCCTCCTCCCATTCCGTATGAAAGTAATATGTTTTTATCTTCCTTCTTGGTCCAGCTCCCCCACTCATTTTTATACCCTGTCTTACTGTAAGTTTAAGAGGAAAAACATGAAAGTGAAAAATTGGGCGGTAACTAACAACTAGCTTGTTAGTTTTGCAGCACTTGGGGGCGTTGTTTGAACATGCACAGTGACCTAATTGTAAGTTTTAAAAAAATCAGATGTGAAAGGATGGATGATAGGCTGACGTCTATTTTTTATTCAAAACAACTCAACTTTATTTGTATAGCGTCAATTCATGACAATGTCACCTCAGGGCGCTTAACAGACAAGTCAAATACATAACAGCCTAGCTAAGGAAACAGACTGAATCGAATCTTATTGTCATGCGATCTACCAATAGCACTTTGGAGATCGACTGGTAGATCGCGATCGACGTATTGAGCACCCCTGCCTTAAGTAAGTGTGCAGCTATGATGTTCATCTTGTTATATTTGTAGCTTGCCTCTTGCTTGTTGCGGGAGACGCATTCATTCACGGCTCCATTGTTTACACTCGGGAGCAGCTGTAGCTTTGAGCCACACACCCCTTCGCTTCGCCGAGCGACCGGAGATCCCCGCGGAGATACGGAGGAGGAGGCTGCATAGCAGGAGTGAAGCGCCGACGGCGGAAAAGACAGTATAAACCATGTTTACCGTCTGTCATCATGGGGAACGTGCGATCTCTCCCCAACAAGATGGAAGAGCTAACGCCGTTAACCCAGCTGTAGAGGGTACAGCCTGATTAAGACAGAAGATTATATTTCACTTTTTGTAAAGTTATTTCAAAAAGAGAATGGACAATTTTATTTCAGCGGCTATTTTTCTGTAAGATTTTTCACATTTTAACAAAACAACTTTGCATGCATATTTGGCTTTGACCTTTGTCTAAACTCACTTTATGGAAAAAAATATTGGGATATACAGGATATCGTATATTGATATTCAACCTAAACACAGTACTGTATATATCGGGATATGACTTTTGGTCCATATCGAACCTCCTCTGCCCAGTCTTCTTGACGAACAGGTCTGTCAGATTCCTCATAAGCCTCCGCATGCTTCTCACAAATGTCGTGACGTGTGCAGCATGCACTTATGATGGTGGTGTCAGTGGAGATGTCCACATCCAGGCGTTTTGCACCACATTCAGTCGACCGAATGCACATTCTACAGTCATCCTGGCCCTGCTCTGGCGCTCATTGAAGTACCTTTGCTCAGTTGTCAGGGCCCCTGTGTCTGCGTACCCTTTGAGCAGCCACTTTCATAGTGGATAATAGAAGCTATTCACAAAAACAGAATGAGTAAATTATTAATAAAAGTTTAAACAACTCACTGGTGGAAAAAACTTTCCTCTCTCTGCCAAAAGTTGGATATCTGAATTCCTCAGAACTGTGGCATTGTGGACACCCCCCGACATCCAACTTTGATGTTCATAAAGCTGGTTGAAGAAAATCTAACAATTTGCAATGAATACCAAATATAACTTGGCTCTGCTATCTACAGATCTTTCCAAGAACAATATAGTCCATGGTGTAAGTATGGATGCAAATAGATTGTGTGAGTGATGTGAGTACTGCATTATAAATCATAAAAGTACAATATTAAATGCATATTCAAAAAATAAACTTGATCAACGAAGAAATATTACATCTGAATAAGTCTTACCAGCACTGGTGAACCACACCACCCTGAAGGATGACAGAATGCGGTTAAAGTATTCTGTAGGGTTAACTTCTGGAGCAATGATGTGAATTTGACCCCCCACCTAGTGCTCCTCCGCACATAGGGAAACCCCACCTCTGTCGAAAGCCCTCAATTACGTCCTGCAAGTCATCTCTCTTTTGGCATCTTGATGTATTCTGGCAGGAGTACCAGACGTACTGCCCTGCAGAACTCGTGAATTATTTTGCAAGCGATACCAAAAAGGCTTGCTACTGTACGTAAACAAGCACCTGCTGCCAGCCAGTGTAGCCCAACTCCAACGCGCTTTCTTATGGGGATGGGAAATTTGTGTTTTGCGTTGCGAGAGTTGGGGAAAGGTGCTCACAGATGTAGGCAATAGTTCTTCTTGTCATCCTCAAATTATTTTTAACATCTGTGTCAGTAAAGTGGCTCGCGTAAATGTCCCACCCCTCCTGGCTCCGGTTCCTCACCCACACCGTCTTCCAAGCAGACGTTGCAGCAAGTGTCCCAAAAACTGCCATCGCCAAAATTCTTGCTCTCTTCCGTTTTAGTTTCCTACGCGAACTGGTTGAGAAAATATTGACTTTGATGAACAAAATCCTTGAAATTACCATGAACACAACAGGACTACGAGGAGTGGCAACGTGTTTTGTGCGCATGTGCATCACTTCCCGGACACATTTTTTGGAGTAATGTGAACAACTATCTAAAAAGATCAGGGGTTTTTTTTTATCCGTGTGGGTATCGTACCCTGCAGTGTGAACGTAGCCATGGAGGCAATTGCCAGACTGAACCAACGCAGGGACTCGGTGCAGGGGTGTGAACTCATCACAGAAGGACAAATGAACACTATTTAACCACTACAATGGTTGTATTTAAAGAATGTTAAAAGAAACATAAATGTAATAATGGATGTTTTTTGACCCTGGATGTTTTAATGACTGGATGTTTTAATCTCCAATTTATTTGGCTTGTCAAGTGGTACAGGCCGTGAGGCTTATAAGGGGGGTGTTGGATGGCCTTTCTTTGACAAGGTGGGGGATTAGTCTCAAAAATGTTGTTAGCATCAAACAGAAGATTCTAGTAATTCTAGTATTCTAGTAAAGTTCTTACAGGAGTAAGGGTTGATGAATATAATTTGTTTTTCTTTGTTGTTTTGTATGTATGTATGTAAGAACAGACAGAAGTCATTTCAGATGTATGTAAATATGGTGGGATCGGCTGAAGTTCACAACCGTCCATGCATACACATCTACTCCGGTTCCCACGTAACAGTCTATCAACTCGGCGCCGCGTCGTAGGTGACACTCAGTGTTTCTGCCTGTCTCATTTCCCATTCATAACACTCATTTCTGGCTCCAACAATAACAATGAAGCATTGAAAGTTACACCAGACGTAAGGTAACCTCACCGGTGCACTTCTGCCGTTTCCATATTAACTCATTCAATACCAATGACGTACTTATACGTTTTTATAAACCCGAACGCCCCATCCCAACAACGTATTTATACGTCTTTTACTTTTTTTTGCACAAGAGGCAAAAAGAGGTGGTGACGCAACTCTTCACTAACGCATTTCACTTCAGAGCAATTTAAGCCATAAAAACACCACAAAGTGGCAGAAGTGCGTTTGATACGTGCTGGGCAGGCTTCATGTGAGTGGAAGAATCACACATGACAGGAAGGAGGAAGTGAGATAGCATGGGAGTGCAGCGTTCCCTATTTTAAAATTTTAACTCATGCACACACACATAGTTCAGTTCCAAATGTGAAAATTGTGAATAGTTCATGGTGTTGCATTTGTAAATAAATTGTTATTTTGATGTTAACAACCCATTTTTTGTGTTGTTTATGTTGGTATAAAAAGCTGGTTTTCTCCCTTTTCTAGTCGGGAACTGATATTTTCCTGAAACTTACGGAAAAATGTTTGAACGTTTTTTTGAGTATCCGTTACGGATAATGCATTTTTGCCGAGTACGAGCATGAAACGAGTACAGCTCGTCATTATCCATAATTGTGATGAAGGAAAATCCTCATTGGGTAACTACGTATGTGTTCACTCTTCACGCTCTGTGATTGGCCAGTCACATACAGCGACCGCCCCTCCCTAGACAGACTCGCTACAGCCAGAGAGAGGAGCCATGCCTCTCACTCGTTCACACACAAACACAATACACACCGTGACTCTCTGCTTGCTTGGCTTGATTGCAGCTCACATTCTTTATTTCGCTCTATTTCAGTTTGTATGATAGTTTAAAGTTAGTTAGAAGACTTGCTTTGTTACGTACGCAGTGCATTTGACAAGACACAGTTGAAAACGGCTTGCGTCGCGTTGGACACTGCCTCCACTTTTTTTTTTAGGTTTCCCTCAGCTCAGCTTGTTACCTATCTAAAGTTACCTGGTAGACTTGTTTCGTTACGTACGGGGTGCATTTGACAAGACTCTAAACGGCTCGTGTTGCGTCGGTTACAGCTGGGTTTTTTTTGTTACGTCTGCTTGCTTCTAATTTGACTGGTGACATAAAGTCAGTTGGAACACTTTGCTTGTAGTACTGAATGTGGTGCTATTCAGAAAACTACAGTGAACAAGGCTGACAGATTATTTTCCTGTTTGCATGAATCACCAACTTCATTCCAAAAAATAATGAAATAATAAAGCCTTACAGATCACTTACTCACATACACAGTACACATATATCTGAATAATAAACAATAAATATAGCAAGTTCTGATCAATCCATGTCCATTTCAGACTTAAAATAATCTACTGAATTAAGCCCCACCAATTTCCGGTTAAACCACGCCCACTTCTGATTTAGGAGTACAGTACAGTACAGTATCTGTTCACAGATAGTGGTGTACTCACTCATCCCTACAAATCTACCGTATCAACACAAAACGCTGTGACGGCAATGATGGAGGCAAAGTTCAGCACCAGGGAAAAGACGATGGATGAAGTCAAGTCGGCTTCAGCTGTAAGTCTGACTGCACCAATATGGATGCCTCATAACAATAACTAATAACAATAAAAATAAGTAACATTCCACTATGTCAAACCAAACATGGGTCTGGCCACTGTGTTTCTAGGTAGTCACCATTTTCCCTCCAGGAGGTGGATATGTGGTGGAACAGTACAATTGCCATGTTCCATGTTCCAGCCTATATGAACAGAGAGAATTACTCGCGGCTGCACTGGCTTCACTTAGTAAGGACATCAAGAATATGACCACTGCCTTTTGATTCTCAAGCTTTTCACCAAAGCCCCACAGAGCTGAGGAGGAAAGGGTCTCGGGCTCAAAAGCAATCCCCATGACAAAAATGCTTAAAAATTTCATCGCCAGTCAGTGCCAAGCATCAGATCGCAGTATCAGTGCTGTACTTGCAAGTAACTTAATGAACAATCTGAATTAAAAATTTCATGGATTAGGAAAAATGATGGCAACAGTATTGATCCACGGTTCAAAACTGTCAGCCACGCAAATGCTCAAATGGCAGTGGAAAGGCTAAAAGCCAGGAAGAAACCATGTTAAGCCACTCAGTAGTTAATGCAGATTGTCACCAATGTAATGTCTGGGTGGGAATTAACTGAGAAGGTGGGGCTCCTAATATTGTGGCAAGCGTTAACCAGCTCAGCATCAGACACATATACTGCTTTGCACACATGCCAAATACTGTGGTAAAGAAATCCGTTGCCCAGACTTAGAAACCACAGTTCACCGGGCAGCACAGCTTGCAAAACTGTAGGCTACTTAAGTAAGTCCAACACCAGAGGTAAAGAAAAATTGTATGCCATTTAAACCAATATTAGAAAACCTCAGATGAAACCATCCAGGAGATGGATACTGGTGGAACAGCACATATGCCATGTTCCAGCAACTATATGAACAGAGAACCACTGCGCTGGCTTCACTTCACTTCACCAGTGCCTTTTGATTCTCAAGCTTTTCAACAAAGCCCCACGGAGCAGTCTGAGCAGAAAAGGGTCTCGGGCTCAAAAGCAATCCTCATTGCAAAAATGCTTAAATATTTCATCACCAGTCAGTGCCAAGCAACAGATTGGTAATGGCAAATAACTTAATGAAAAATCGGAATGAAAAATTTCATGGATTGGGAAAGACGGCATTAATATTGAATCCACGGTTCAAAACTGTTGGATTCTGTAGCCACACAAATGCTCAAATGGCAGTGGAAAGGCTGAGTGGAAAGGTGTTAGCATCATATGTGGTGCCACGCCACAAGTTGTTTCTCCACCAGTTGAAAATTGTGTAGCAATTGTTGGCCGGATGAGAACAAGGGTGACTAGAGCCTGTGGGCTCCACTTGATCGCCATGTGGATGTTGAAAATCAAGTTGGCAGTGGAAATCCAGAAGTACATATGAGTGCAAATATACTATGCATTACTGACTTACAGCATGCAAATTTTTCCTGTTTTATAGGTATCTGAAAGAGGCACATCTGCCACGAGGAGAGGACCCTTTAAAGTACTGGGTCACTGACAAGTGGCTTGCAAATACTTACATCTTCCAGCATCGTCAGTGCCATGTGAACATATATTTTTAAAAGCCAGAAAAATATTGAAAGTGAAGAGAGGCCACCTAAAACTTTATATTGTGTAGAAATTATTTTGGAAAAACTTGTAAATACATCCTTGTTTCCCTTTGTTGTTTCTGTTTATAATAAAGATGCACACATGACCAACATATTTACTTATGAAACAAGCTATTTTATGGCAACAGCAAACAGTCAATCGGTATCGTATTTATTTTTACTTTTTTTGCTTGACGATAACACAAGTGAGTCGCTGACAGTGTTTCACTCCGTTTAGTGACATAAAGTAGGTTGCTTTGACTTCACTCTTCCACCAGCTGTCCCAAATTTTGCTTTCACTGAAGCACCAAAGCTCCGAAATGCTCTGGCACAATTTGAAGGAAAGCCTCAAAGGTTCACCCACCCATCTCTAGGGTGTTTTAAACAAACCTTAGCGGCAGTGAGGAACGTCCTACTCAAAGTGAATACTGAGTCGTAGTCCATATTTTCACTCTCCTTTTCATGCACCCAGAATATTCAACCAATGATTAGTGAAATCCAAACATGTTCACTGTAAATGAAGTTATGGTGTTGATGTTTGGTTTGGTTTCATTTTCCTCTACAATCATATTTCTCCTCTGTTATAGAGAAATACTGTATGACGTTTTTGGGGAACAAGTTATTGTTAACTTTATGCATTATTTTAGCAGTTTGAAAACGTACTAAATCAGCAAATTTTAATATCTGTGATTTTAAAAATAAAGGGTTTGTATGTTCTCTATACGAGGCATTATGAATTATCCTCACTGCTCTTTTTTGCAGTACATTTCGTGAGTGAAGATTGCTTTTATAATTATTGCCCCATATCTCCACACAATAGGTTAGATATGCTAATACCAAAGAACAGTAAGGAGTGTGGGGTGATTTTTTGCCATCTTTTGTTGAATACTTTTGATATGAGAGTTCCAACTCATTTTTCGGTTATTATGATCCCCAGAAATGTATTTTCTTTCACTCTTTCGATATCCACTCCGTCTATTTGTATTTGATCGTACGTATCCTTTCTGCTATTTCCAAAGAGCATTATTTTAGTTTTACTTAGGTTCAAGGATAATCTGTTTTTATCAAATCATGTCTTTAATATTATCATTTCATCCTTGACCTTTTTAATTAGTTCTTGTGTGCTTTCCCCAGAACAAAAGGCAGTGGTATCATCCGCAAATAATACCAACTTTAAGTCTTTGTCACTTTGATGTCATTGACATACAAATTGAACAGTTTTGGTCCCAATATTGACCCCTGGGGTACTCCACACGTGATATTTAAACTTGCATATGTGTATTCCCCTAGCTTTACAAATTGCTTCCTGTTTGCTAGGTAACTTTTAACCCAATCATAAATGATTTAACTGTTTGAATAAGATTCATACAAAAATCAGAATAACCAATGTCATAAACGAGGAAAAGGCTTCTTGAGACGTCATCTGTACTTCTGTGTAGAAGGTGTCGGACGTTTCGCTCCTCATCCGAAGAGCTTCGTCAGCAAACTAATAAGTGCTGGTAGCTTAGGCCTTAAATACAGTAAGAGTGGGCGGAATTGGTGTGCCAACACCCTCCTCCTATTGGTTCGTTACACTAAGCCTGGGCGGAGCAGTGGTATAATCCTATCCTGTTATTCACACCTACGATAAAAGGGAAGTGTCGCTCCCTGAATTGGGTATGAACGACTCTGATACTGGCTTGTTAGCATCTATTGTTCTGGCTCGGCCCTGCCTTCACCTCATTTGCAAGACTAAGAGCTGTGGGTTTTGGTCTCAGTAACCTGCTGAACACAGGGTCCAAATTAAACCTCAAACCACCATTCTGATTCAATGATGGGTTCTGTTGTTTGACAAAAATAGCTTCCTTTACTCCTCTTTCAAACCATCTGTTTTCTTTGGCCAAAATCTTTACCTCGCTGTCCTGAAAAGAGTGATTGGTAGCTTTCAGGTGTAGATGTACTGCTGATTGAGGACCACTAGCATTGTCCCTGCGATGTTGATAAAGCCTTTTTTGGAGCATTTGCTTAGTTTCCCCAATGTAGTGCTCTTTGCATTCCTCATCTTTACAGTGGATGGAATAGACCACATTGCTCTGTTTCTGGTTTGGAGCCTTGTCTTTAGGATGCACTAATTTTTGTCTCAGGGTATTTACTGGTTTGAAATAGGTAGGAATTTTGTGTTGCCATAAGATCCTCTGGAGTTTTTCGGAGACCCCCGCTACATAAGGGACTACCACTCCTCTCCTTTTTGCTTCTGTGGGCTTTTGGGTTTCTTTCCCTACTCTCTTCTTTTGACATTTGTTAAAAGCCCACCGTGGGTACCCACAGGTTGAGAGCGCTCTCTGGACATGTTGTGTCTCCTTTTTCTTTCCCTCAGCACTAGTTGCTATTTGCCTTTTTCTTTCCCTCAGCAAATACCAACTAGTGCTGAGGGAAAGAAAAAGGAGACACAACATGTCCAGAGAGCGCTCTCAACCTGTGGGTACCCACGGTGGGCTTTTAACAAATGTCAAAAGAAGAGAGTAGGGAAAGAAACCCAAAAGCCCACAGAAGCAAAAAGGAGAGGAGTGGTAGTCCCTTATGTAGCGGGGGTCTCCGAAAAACTCCAGAGGATCTTATGGCAACACAAAATTCCTACCTATTTCAAACCAGTAAATACCCTGAGACAAAAATTAGTGCATCCTAAAGACAAGGCTCCAAACCAGAAACAGAGCAATGTGGTCTATTCCATCCACTGTAAAGATGAGGAATGCAAAGAGCACTACATTGGGGAAACTAAGCAAATGCTCCAAAAAAGGCTTTATCAACATCGCAGGGACAATGCTAGTGGTCCTCAATCAGCAGTACATCTACACCTGAAAGCTACCAATCACTCTTTTCAGGACAGCGAGGTAAAGATTTTGGCCAAAGAAAACAGATGGTTTGAAAGAGGAGTAAAGGAAGCTATTTTTGTCAAACAACAGAACCCATCATTGAATCGGAATGGTGGTTTGAGGTTTAATTTGGACCCTGTGTTCAGCAGGTTACTGAGACCAAAACCCACAGCTCTTAGTCTTGCAAATGAGGTGAAGGCAGGGCCGAGCCAGAACAATAGATGCTAACAAGCCAGTATCAGAGTCGTTCATACCCAATTCAGGGAGCGACACTTCCCTTTTATCGTAGGTGTGAATAACAGGATAGGATTATACCACTGCTCCGCCCAGGCTTAGTGTAACGAACCAATAGGAGGAGGGTGTTGGCACACCAATTCCGCCCACTCTTACTGTATTTAAGGCCTAAGCTACCAGCACTTATTAGTTTGCTGACGAAGCTCTTCGGATGAGGAGCGAAACGTCCGACACCTTCTACACAGAAGTACAGATGACGTCTCAAGAAGCCTTTTCCTCGATGGACAACTCCTGTACGACTGAGAGCCTACACAGACGCAATGTCATAAACGTCAATCCAGTAAAATGACATTTCTCTCACTAAGACTGAGAGAAGTGTCAGGACACAGTCGTAGCCAAGGTAAATCATTGTTTACGATGATTAAGTTGCTCATTTTTTTACTTTCTATATAGGCTCAAGATAAAGTATAGCACAATACTGCATAGTATCTACAAGGTGGTTGTACGTATGCAAACTGGATGCAAACCAAACCAAAGATCTGCTGAACGTGGTTTATAGTTTTTATGTGAAGATAGCAGTATGCTGTGTACTCAGCTCTCCCCAAAATTGACAAAGTACTGTAGAGCAATATAATGTAAAAACAGCATAGCCCTGCGTTGCAGTTAAACATGTCCTGGTGCAGCAGACTGATACATTTATTTGGCCCCAGAATTTGAGGACTATCACAATAAGAATAATGTGAAATGAGGTGGAATTTTATGTTCTTCCGCTGTCTGATTGTGTAGTCTAAGCTTGGGCACCATTCTTTTCAGTAAGTATGTGTAATTTTAGACCTTTTAATACTCATGATTTCTGTTGTAAATTTTGAAAACATTTGTCATTTTTACCAGAACTATACTCAAGGAAAAAAGTAATGCAACATTTTAATTTTCGAAAATTCCTAAGAAATACGGGTGCATTTGGAAAAATGGCTTAGGATCATGGTTTCGCTCCAAATTGGGCTGAAGACCGGTGAACAGATTCCTTGGTTCCGCTTGACTGACTGACGTGAGGACAATAAAGAGTGTATTTCAGGCTCGTGTTTGAAACTTAGAGTTGAGTTTTACCGCTTGTTAACTGTGCTCAAGCCTTCTCTATGAAAGGGCACCAGAATGAAGCCAAAAACACTCTTTGTCACGATGCCAGGGTTGTCGCAACCAAAGAGGCATCGAGCTACTGCCATGATTCAATACGGGGTTGTCTTGCTGTCGCCAGGGTGTTTGGAGTCCACCGCTGTCTTGCTGTCGCCAGGGTGTTTGGAGTCCACCGCTCTACCAATGTCGTCTTGCTGAGCGATACCACCTCTAACGACTGCCCTCGTACTGGTTGCCCCCGTGTAGCGATCGCTGCACAAGACCGCACCAACCGGCTGGCACATCTCCGTGACAGGTTTCGGCCCGCCACCAGGGCAGCCGAGGCCATTGGGACACACCACAGGCCAGTGTCGTGACCTATTGACAGTATAATGCAATTGCTCTAACTTTTGGTTTGGGGGGTGCTCCATTGGTTGGTTGTGTTATTGGACTCGAAAATGTGTAAACGCCGCATGAGTTGGCCTGAGGAGTGTTGCGTTTCTTTTTTCTTTGCATGTCCATCACAAAATAAACCATTTTGTGGTTTCATGGTTTCATGCTCTCATGGTCACCCAGGTCACCCATGGTCACCCAGCAGTAAATGGTAAGTTTCTAATTCATCTCATACAAACAAATTGCTCAAATACGATAAACCTAATCACCATTATGGAAAATGTCCAAGCACATTCAAGACATGGAGTGTGGAATGTGAAGAAGCCAAAAAGAGAAAAGGTCAATTACTGTCCACAGCACCCACACGGTGAAACCACTGACAGCCTTGAAAAGGAGAGAACTGCACTACTCAGACATTACAAAAAGAAACAACAAAGCTGTAGTGGCTTCCAAAATGGGCAAGACAAGGCAAGAAGTTCTACAAGGACAGCCTTTGATTGCAGACTTTAACAGCAGATGGCCAGCTCTGTTCACAGCAAAAAAAAGTGCACATTTTCCATGTCGTAAATCTATTTCACACCTCTATGTCTAGTGGGCTCACACAAGAACAGAGAAATAATGGCAAATCAAATATGACCATAAGCAAGGATATTGATAAAGTGATATTTAACATATCTAGTCATCAAATGGCTTGCACTGTAAATGATTGTTTTCATCCTTCCTCTGATGTATATTGTTCTGGTGTTACAATGGAATATCTGACAAGTGCATTAATCATTTTTAGATCGATAAGGAGTTCATGCGTAAATCAAAGGTTCCTCTGCTATCTGTGAGCTGGACCGATACGCCACACAGATGATGGAAGCCTTTCGGAACAAGGGTGGGGTGTCCGCAAGAAAAATTTGAAATCTCATGGTGGACATTTCCAAGGTTTGTATGAAAAATGGCTAGAACTATGCTTGTGGATCTGTGTATTTTTTTACATATAAAAATGAAACAGTAAAAAAAGTAAAGTTGGAAAACTTTGCTTGTAGTAAGTGGTGCTTTTCAGAAAAATGCAGTGAACAAGGCTGACAGATTGTTTCCCCTTGCCATCAGTGGATGTTTGCATGAATCACCAACGTCATTTAAAAAGTCATGAAATAATAAAGTCTTTCAGATCACTTGCACACATGCACAGTACACACATAGCTGAATGATAAACAATAAATGTAGCAACTTCAGATCAATCCATGTCAATTTCAGACTTAAAATAATTCACCGATTTAAGCAACACCTATTTCCAGTTAAACCATGCCCACTTTTGGTTTATGCCCCGCCCACTTCGAGTACAGGTATGGATACGGATAATTAAGATGGGTGAACAGATACAGATACAGACAGATCATCCCTACTAAATACCTAAATCACTACCGAGGTAAATATTTACCATGTCTACCATGTTACTATTGTCGTCAGTACTTACAGTATATTTAACTTGACAATTGGCCATTGATAAAAAGAAGAGTGTTTACATTTGCACGAGCCCGCTCACTGTGGCTTCAACTGAGCGAACACTGCCCTTGGAAGCTCATGGTTACTATTGGTTTGTTTTCTAAATTGCTGGTCTTTGCCTGGCATTAACTGAAGAAATGCATGGCATGAGATGGTGAACGTGGGCAAGGATGAGAAGGAGCTGTCGTTAAATCAAAGGACTTTGTCACTTGATTTAAACAGATGCTTTACTTGCACTACCTAGAAAAACAAGATGAATTGAAACTAGTAAAACCAAAGTTTACTGGCACCAGCCAGCAGCAGTTCATAGAACTAGCTGATTGAAAAATGTACACTGAATGTAAGTTGATTATATTAGACTAAGGACAAATGCTTTAGTTTAATTAAAAGCAAATGGATGGATTTGAAATATTAACATGAGATTCGATCACCCAATCAAACAACAGTAAAGACACACTGATTTAGCTTGATTTGTTTATGTGGAATATACTGTAGGTGGCTTTGCTCCGACACATACTGAATGTGAGTGTGGGTGCAGCGTTTAAAGTTCAGTGCACCTTGATTAAAAATGAGGCCCAGCTGCCACTAGTCTCCTCTGAGAGGTGTTGGGCGGGGCAGAGTTTGCCATGAGAAACACGATTGAATTCAAAAAATAACTCTTGGCAAAATGCAAGGTGGTGTCTGTGTTGATCTCAGCACCACTCGCCGTCTTGTAACTTATGTAACTTTAAATATTCATTTATCCCTTTCATCCATCCTTTATATACATTTTGATTTTTTTCCTGCATGTACATTATACTTTCACTATAACTATACAAACGTGTTTTGTGTTAACATTCGTGGCTTTCTGGAACAGATTAATTGGATTTATGTTATTTCTTACGGAAAAAAAATAATTTTGCTAGAATATGTTTCGATTAGAGTCGGAGCCCTGGGGTGTTCAGAAAAAGTGTTTTTGTGACCACCATTTGCCTCAAACACCGTATGCAATCTTCGCTCGCAACATCGCGGTTCAAACATTGCTCCCTCACTCTACCACAGTTTTTCAAACAATGAATGATTCCTGTTTCGTGGTTGACTACAACCTAGTGTTTTATTTAAGCAAACATATTTTTTGTCCGATTTAATTTTCAAACATAACAATGGCTAAATGAACTAAAATACAAATACAACAGGCACAAGAATAATAACATAATAATATAATAATAATCATAACAATAAGACGTGTTACAGTTGCAGCCCATAACGAGCTAAAACTCAACTCTGAACTCTCCTGGCAATTCTGCTCCCCTACAAGAGTCATGGCTTATTTTCTCGGATTATATTGACCATATTGGCTAATACGAATGTAAAGGTGACTATAACACTATTTCACCCCTATAGTCAATGTAAAAAAATATATTTAAAAGATTGTAAACAGGTTTTCTATGCCATAACTACGAAAATATTTGATTTATAATGAAAGAATCCTACTTTGGGGAAATTCACTTTTCGAGGTCGGGTCTGGAACCAATTAAAATTGATAAACGAGGGATTACTGTACACCAATCCAGTGCATCCCATACGTGCTCTATGGGTGACATGTCCAGTGAGCATGCTGGCTATGGAAGAACTGGGCTGTTTTCAGATTCCTCCATTGTACACATACTTGCAACATGGGCCGTGCATTATCATGCTGCAACATGAGGTGATGGTTGTGGGTGAATGGCACAATAATGGGCCTCAGAATCCATGTATCATTCGTTCAATCATTTTTTAAAATAACAACTCATTTTAAAAATATTTGTCTCAGGACCCAAAATGTAAAAAAAATGGATAACAAATCATTTTTCAGATTTCTGATTTTGTGCATTATTGGAGAATTGTCCAACTACAATTTGATTTTGACGCTTGATGTGACTTTTGTGTTTGCAACCTGTGTCGATAAGTAGAAGACAAGAGAAGCTGGAAGGAGAACAAAACAAAATGGCTAGACTGGACGATAATGCAGACACTTTTTGAGGAGGGAAAAACACATGCCGGAATAACCAGTGGGCTTCAGCAGATGGTGTCCTGAGATGCTCAGAAATGTCTGTGAGACTAGGCTGTAATCAGCACCAGCTCAGACGAAAGACATGTTTCCAATGGCAGTCATTTCGTCTCTTGATAAGGTAAGTGTTCATGTGTGGTAGGTCCTTCACGCTCATCTAGGCAAAAGTATTTTCCGTAAAGTTAGCAAAGAACACCGTGGTCTAATTATTAGTTACAGAGTTAATTATTACCACGCGGAATTTAATTAAAGCAATAATGAGTTCAGTAGAGCGATCATAAAACTGAAGGTGTGTTCAACCTGTCAAAAGTAGTGTAAGCTGATTAAAGCGCATACACGCTGTAGCGCCTTCTAATAAGCCCTGTTATATTTTGTAAACAAGGGAAGATGCGCACGCACACAACCAGCCATTTTGATACAAGCAATTGTTATAAAAATGTACATTTTTGTTCTGCACACGATCCATCCATCCATCCATCCATCCATTTTCTATACCGATAAATAAAATAAATTGGCAGTTTTTAATTGTCTTTACAGACAATTAATATGGATGAACATTTATGACAGGATATTTGTCCTCAGTGGTCGTAAGAGTGGGACAATGTCGAGTGGGAAGGGTTTTCAGAGAGGTGCACCAGCCCTATAATGAGCCTACAGTAACACCTACAGTAACTTACTTTTTTAAATTTAAAATTTTTAAAATGTTAGGGTTAAGCCTTGTTTTTAAGGCTTTGAATGGGCTGGCCCCTCAGTACATCTCGGACCTCATCCAAATTTACACTCCAGCGCGCACTTTGAGGTCCGAAGGCCAGCTCCAACTGGTGGTGTCTAAGACCAGACTTAAGACACCTGCAGCTCGTCAAGGAGGAGGATTGAGAGGAGAGGAGAGGAGAGGATTGGCGCCCGAACGCGCCAAATTATACAACATCTCCGGGCCGGAACAAAAGGCGCTACGTGAATACATTTCTTCAGCACTCATGGCGGGCCACATCTGCCCTTCGTCCTCCCCATAGGTGCAGGGTTTTTTTTCGTGTCTAAAAAAGACGGCTCACTCCGTCCCTGCATTGATTTTAGAGGCCTTAACGACATTACGCAAAAAAATAAATACCCCTTGATGGACTCCGCTTTCTCTTCATTACATAAAGCTAGAATTTTCACTAAGCTTGACTTACGTAATGCGTACCACCTGGTGCGCATACGGGAGGGGGACGAGTGGAAAACGGCCTTCAGTACTCCACTAGGTCATTTCGAGTACAGCGTCATGCCATTTGGACTTACCAACGCACCCGCGGTGTTCCAATGTGTTATAAACGACGTGCTTAGAGATGCTATTGGCCAATATTGTTTCGTCTACCTAGACGACATTCTTATCTTTTCTGATACCTTGCAGGAGCATGTGCTGCATGTCCGTCAGATCCTTCAGCGCCTCCTCGAAAATTGGCTGTTCGTTAAAGCCGAAAAATGCGAATTTCACTCCGCCTCTGAAGGGCCAACTGCGTGCCGATCCCGCCAAGGTTCAGGCGGTGGTCGATTGGCCTTCTCCCACATCAAAGAAGCACCTACGAAGGTTTCTGGGGTTTGCAAACTTTTATCACAAGTTCATCCGCGACTTCAGCATCAAGGCTGAACCTCTGACCAGGCTCACATCTGTTAAGGTTCCGTTTGCTTGGACTCCGGAGGCAGAGAAGTCTTTTACTAAACTCAAATCGTTGTTCGTTTCGGCACCTGTACTGATACATCATACCCTGCATTGCAATTTGTTGTCGAAGTTGATGCGTCCGATACAGGAGTGGGTGCCGTGCTCACACATTTTGCTGCACATCCCCATGTTTTAATTGTACTGTCGGTCTTATTTTCAGTTTCACCCTTTTGAATGTCATTAAAGCTGCTCAACAGTTGTGTCATGAGAAAGGTGCTAGATACTTTTTGCACCACCATATTATTCCACAGTGTGTATCCACTGCTGAAAACAACTTCAGAAGACAAGACAAATAGAATAACAACTGCATACAGTCACTGCCTTTGACATTTAGTGATGTTCAACTTAATCCAAGTATGTTTTTTGCACTCTGCACAGTTCCCTTTCTTCTGGTGTTGGCTTACTTAAAAAAAAAAAAAGTTGTCTTTTATTAATCCCTGTTTGTGCCACCCACTCGCTTTTCTATTTTCAGACCCCTAATTTTAAGCCTCTTTGTGTGTCTATAAAGTGCGTATGAAGCCACATTCATTCTTCCCCCACGACCATCGGGGACCCAGTATTGCTGGAGGAATCGCACATTCTCACATCATTCTTTGATGCTATGCTTCACTGTGGAATATATTTTCTGTGCCATATTAACACCATGACAATTCAACCTTTTTAGCAAACAACACTTCTCTGGGATGACAGTTGCGCCGCTGGAGGTCATTAAAAGGTCTTTGGAGCCGTTTCAATCCATTTTCATGGTTGGCCATTGCCAAACAGCATGGTAATGCAACGTGTCTGCTTCTTCAGATGTCATTTGACTGATGCGTGACATTCCATGGTAGGATTTTACGCTTGTGCCTTACTTTTGTGTTTACCTTTTATGTTTCATCCGCAGACGTGATGACACAAAGATGAAATCATGGCAAATATCATTGATAAGTCTGGTTTTGCCTGACCGACTCACACAATTTAAAGACTTGTATGCAGTTTGAAGTCTGCACGTTTGGCACAAGTTGAAAGGGAGAGTAGAGTCTGCCCGAGTGCGCCATCATCCTGCACCGCCTTAAAGCTAGTGCATGAATTTTAAAGGGCGGCGGGGTCATTGAAGTTAAAACAAGCATCTCTATTGGCTGAGAAAAATCAAATCTAGCATACTCAAAAAAGTGATTCAAGCCCCTGTTTGTAGTCAGATTACCACAAGAGCCAATACTTTGGTACCACCTGATGCCACCATGCAAAAAATACATCGATGCTTGCTTTTTTTTTTTTGGTATCATCAGTACCAAATATAGGGTACAGGCCAAAAGTTTAGACACACATTCTCATTCAATGCGTGTTCTTTATTTTCATGACAAAAAAGTGTGAACTAACTCTAAATATGTCTCATATTTTAGATTCCTCAACGTAGCCACCCTTTGCTCTTTTGTTAGCGCTGCAGACCCTTGGCGTTCTCTGAGTGAGCTTCATGAGGTAGTCACCTGAAATGATCTTCACTTCACAGGTGCGCCTTGTCAGGGTGACTTAGTGGAATTTCTTTTCTTATTAACGGGGTTGGGACCGTCATTTGTGCTGTGTGTGTGTGTGTGTGTGTGTGTGTGTGTGTGTGTGTGTGTGTCCAAATTTTTGGCCTGTACTGTATTGTATTTGACTGTAAGCCACTTGACTAGAAGTCGCATCAGTCAAAAACAGAAGCTTTTTCCCTCACAAGAGAAGCTGACGAAGCCAGAGGAAGGGGGCAATGTTGACACCTGTGGTGTCTAAAGTGCGGCCCCGGGTCTTTTTTTTTTAATTGGCCTGTTACACATTGTTTTAATATAATGTAACAAGAAACATTTAAAAATCAATCAAAATATTACAAGAAAAAAGTTATTAGAACAAAACGTCGCATTTAACACTATTTTAGTTAGGGATGAGTCGGATACTCGTAGACGAGTAGCTGTTATGGATAATACATTTTTGCCGATGACAAGCATGAAACCAGTACAGTCATTATCCGTAACCGTGACGACGGAAAATCCTTTTTTTTT
Organism: Dunckerocampus dactyliophorus; assembly: GCF_027744805.1. NCBI lineage: Eukaryota > Metazoa > Chordata > Actinopteri > Syngnathiformes > Syngnathidae > Dunckerocampus > Dunckerocampus dactyliophorus. The sequence continues at coordinate 6,200,889 of NC_072835.1, read as the reverse complement.
TACCTCTGTCCTGTCCAGCCTTTAAAGCAGATAGAATTGTAGATCTAAATGCCGTCAAGTGCTCAACAGATTTACTCTGCCAGGGAGAAGTGTGATATACACTTCCCCTGTCATACAAAATTTATTTGACTTTGATGCTTGTTATAAAGCAAATTTGGAGAGACTGGACTGGAGCAGGAGGGGACAGAGAAGAAGAGAAAAGAAAACAGGGGGGGTGCGGGGATGAGAGGGGGACAAAAAAAGAGAGACAAGAGACAAGGACAACAGCACCAACAACAACAATTGTGACAACAAGGACAGAACAACAGAAACATACAGAACGACATCAGCAAATAAATATCTGTGACAACTATAAAGACGAACAAGGACATAAGGACAAAACAATATCAACAACCACAATGATAACGCTGTCAATGACAATCACACATAATAGCAGTCATGAAATGATGAACTATGATAGTGATCACAATGACAACACTGCATTGAAACAGTCACACATAATAGTAGTCATGAAATGATGAGCTATGATAGTGATCACAATGACAATACTGCATTGAAACAGTCACACATAATTGTAGTAATGAAATGATTATCCATGATAGTGAACAGAATGAAAATTACTGTAATGCACATCATTGTAAAAAAAACTACAGTCATACTGCTGATATCACCGTCGCTGTAATAAAACCAACAACATAATAACACCCTGGTTAACTCAGTGAGTAATGTTGGGAAGTACGTATGTACTGTGAGTGTGCATATGTACAGGTATCTCTGTATGTGGGGAAGACTTCATATATATAAAGGTGCAAGAATGTGTGGGCGTGTAATTGTCACTGAGAATGCATGAAAGGAAAGGAGCTGCCTTCCACCTCCCAGAGAGCCCCCCCCCCAAAATAGCCAGGCCGGGCCCCCGCTGCCAGAAGGCCACCAGGCCCACAGGGGCAGGCTGCACAAAGATCAGTGCCCCAAGAGCCAGCCCAGAGAGCCCTCCCCCCCGGGAAGAGAGGTAATCCCAGCCAAGGACAGAGCGCCGGCGGGCCGGAGGACTGCCAACTCCTGAGACCAGCGAGAGATCACACCCCACAAAGGCAGACGAGTACCGGGGGCCACAAACCGGCAGGCCCAGAGACGCCCCCACAACCGGAAAGAAGCCCGCCCGCACCGGAAGCGCCAATCCCCGCCCACCGCCACCCCCACCCCCAGGGAGCGGAGCCCGGCCCGCCTACCGGCCCGCCAGAGATGTATCACCCAGCACCCGACCCCACGGAGCAAACCCCTGTATGTCCCCCCCAAAAATAAATAATTAAAATAAATAAATAAATAAATAAATAGAAGTACACACACGCATGCACATACACACTCCCACGCACGCACTCACATACATACATACACATCCCTAGGCCCCCACACGCACGCACATACACACTCCTACGCACCCAAGCGCGCACACACACGCACGCACACGCACACACACACACACACACACGCACGCACACACACAGTGGTCGACTGCCCGACACCCGGAAGCCTCACCCAAGGAGCAGCGGAGCCGGGCACCCCGGGCCCCCAGACATACAATAATAATGTAACAAGAAACATTTAAAAATCAATCAAGGCGCGGAGAGCGCGGACCGCCGGGGAGCAGGAAGACACCAGGCCACACCCTCCCAACGGTAGGACGCCGCCAGCAAGGCAGACAGGGGAGCCAGCAAGGAGGAAAGCGGGAAACTGAGCAGGCGGGCGGGAAAATGGGCGAGCAGCCAGGCGAACCACCACCGCGGGTGTCGGTTGGCGAACCGACACCCGCGGGCCAGCAAACCCCGAAGAGGGAGCGGGAGCACCGCACCCCAAGCCACAGGGAGGCCAAGCACCAGAGCCGAGAAGGCGAGACCAGCAGCAGACCAGCCGACGGACCCCACAAACCACCAGAAGCCAGACCAGCCACATGCCACCGGAGCCCCACTCCCGACAAGCCCGCAGACAGACCGGGGGAGGCGAGGACACAGACAGCGGCCAAGCAGAGCACAAAGCGCAACAGCGACAAACGCCCAAGCGCCCGGCAGAGCACAAATCCCCCCAGCGGGCCTGGAGGGAGTTGGGGGGATTAAAATTGGGGGGCAACAGGTCAGTGGCACGGCAGGAGCACCGGACCCCACATAGAGCGGAGCACGGCCACACCCACGAAGCACGCAAGCCAGAGGCGCCAGGGAGGGACAGAGAAGCCAGCACCGCACGACAGGGCCCACGAGAGGAGGGCCCCCCACCCGGCGCCCAAGCAGATGCCCCCGCCCGCCCCGCCCCCAGCCACGCCGCAGACCGGCCACCACTCCACCCCCCGCCCATCCACCAACACGCCAAGGGAGAAACCCCGGAGGGAGGGAGACAACCGCCGGCCAGGAAGCAGAGACCAGCCAGACACCAGCAGGTAGCAGGGACCGCCCGCCAGCCCCCCGCAAGCCCCACCCCCAAGCCCCCGGCCAAAGCCACCCCCAGACTGCCCCACCCCGGAGCAAGCATCCCCCCGCCGATCCCGGCCAGCGCCACGCAGAAGAACACCACGCCGCCCGCCCCCACGCGCACCCACCCGCTCACCCGCCGACGGCCCCCACACCCCTCGCCCACCAAGCCACAGCGGCCCCGTCCCTGAAGGGAGAAAGCAAGGGACTAGCTGTGTTATCAGATGGGTACTGTAGCGTTGCAGGAAAGATGGCATAAGTGCTGTCCCACTCATGTGCTAAAAATACTTTTTTTTTTTTCGTTTGTATGCATCGGAACTCCGCTCCGAATTCCCACGTGAGGTGCATTAAAAGAGAAAGCGATGAAGTGTTTCTTTTGCATTTACTGTGTAATTGCTCACAAGAGGCTTGCCGAAGGAGTGCAACTCCTCAACCCGGTGTGTGTGCACCGCTGTGGAAGCCTGCGTCCAGCCTTTGCTTGTAGCGGTGGTCATTTCGTGATAGCGCTACGAAAACACAGCATGGACACGCTCATTTGTTAACACTCCCCCCGCTCTGTGAAATATGTAAACCAAAGATACCCAAAGTGCGGCCCACGGGCTATTTGTGGACTGCATTTTTTATGGACCTGTGAACGGCACATTGCAGAAACAAAATATAAACTAAAACTGGAAAAATAAACAAAAAAACACAAAGTCACCAAGAAAAAACTGAAAGTTGTAGACATGTTGTAGTTGTCGTACAGTTGTAGTACACATACAGCTGAATAATACAAAATAAATATAGCAACTTCTGACCAATCCATGTCAATTTCAGGCAGAAAATAATGTACTGATTTAAGCTCCACCCATTCCGGTTTATGCCCCACCCATTCCCACTACAGATACCAATGTGCCAATCATGTAGACGGGTGAACAGATACAGATAGTGGTGTACTCGCTCATCCCTAGCTTTAGTAGCATAAAGATGAAAGGTTAAAGAAAGAAGTATTGTGAGGAAAAATATATAATTATGTAATTGTAATATGTAGTTTGTTTTTTTTTTTTAAATCAGGTTACGGAAAACTTGTTAATGTCGAAATATTATGGAAATAAAATCAGAATTACGAGAAGAAAATTTACAAGTAGAAAGTTGAAATAGCTGGAAAGCAAAAACAGCAGAAATGAAAAAAACAACTGTAATTTTACGAGAATAATATAAAAAAAATATTAAGATAAAATAGTTGTAATCTAGGAGGAATAAACTCGCAATTTTACATGAATAAACTCGTATGATGAGAAAAATAAAGTCTGTTTGTACCATGGCACTGACATATTGTACAAAACAAAAAGTGTGTTTTTGTTGTAATATGACAAACAATGGAAAAATAAACCAAATTGTTGGAAAATTGGGCTGGAGAAAAGGTATAATATTATGGGAATAAAATCACAATTTTATGGGAATAAAGTCATAATATTACAAGAGGAACATTTACAAAGATTAGTTAAGAAAGTTGAAATATTTGAATTAAAAAAAAAAGCTCAAATGGGGAAAAATGAGCTAAGAGTGAAGTTGATACTAATAATACACTTTTTCACCTACATCACAAAGCTGACATGCAATTTTTTCTTGAAATACTTTCATTTTAGCATGTATTTTTCAATACATGCTTTCATTTTTCAGTATGTGAGCCTCGGTGGGAAATGTTTCAACACCCTGGTTGACAAGGAAGACCCCAACAAGGAAAACAAACTAGGTTTATGCAAGTACATGGATACATTAAAACCTTATCTGTTTAATAAATGTCAGAATGTTCTGGAAGAAGACACTTTTAGCACGTGACAAAACGTCTGCACGCAGCCCGGTGGGTAGAAATGTATCAAACAGCTGCATGTTAACAACAAAAATTCATTCTTGGGTTCACAAATGAATGCAAATAGAATGATTAGTGTCCTTAAGAAACAACACTGCTGTCTAAAATAACACATTTCTCAAACAATACATCATCTCATTATAGTTGCACATTACTTACAGACACATCATCTCCAAGCAGAAGCATATGAAAACGTATTCCGTAAGAAAAAGTGGTATCATTCTATTTGTGTGCTTTACTGTGTCACAAACTACTGAGTTATTGTGGCCACTAGATTCTGCCAAACGAAACGACCACCATCTTTCCCACTTTAACTTAAAAGCCTTGCATGAATTAAGACCGTTTGAAACAGTAGTAGTGAATTTAAAAGTACATGGTTTCTTTTTCTCATGGCATCGAGAATCGTGGAAATTCACAGGTATTGGTATTGACTACGGAAATTCTGGTATCGTGACAACCCTACTTTGGAGTAAGACATTTAAATGCAATTTGTTTAGTTCAAATAAATTAAAAATAATCAAAAACACACAATTTTGATTGGTATCAAATAAAACATGACTCAGTACTAACTTCAGTATACACGTTTTCACTCAATTGGTGTGACACACACAAAAAACAAGTTGTTTGTGGTGGAACGACCTGTTGAGCGTGCGCATGAGTACACTTTCTCAGGCTCTTTATATTTTGCGCTGTTCGATGTTAAGAGGTCCTAAGTAGAGCTTCAAAATGAAAAAGAAATGGGAGTGAGGCAAAAAAAAAAAAACGAGTAAGCAATTTATAGCAAACGAGCATAAAGTAAAATAGGCTGCTCATCAGCTGATCAAAAGTCACATAGCTTATCCGAAATTAATGCACCTTATCCAACCACGGCGAGCGGCTCTTCCCGCTGTACACTCTGGTTCTCCCGGTCACGACAGCCGTAGGTGCCGTAGGAGCCAGTACGCCCATCTTGCAATCAAAGTGAGTGGGCTTCACGAGCCTCGTACGATGCCCACACACGGTACGTCCCAAGTGAGTGAAACATACATGAAGCCTTACATGAAGCACGCCTAGCTCGCACGAGTCGCACACCGCACTCACAATTTAAAAGCTACCAACGAAGCACGTGTGTGTCACGAATCACTTGCTCCCTAAGTACGACACATTTGCAACGCCTCTGATACAACGCCACGGCCAATGAATTTTCCAAAAAATACGGAGCCTGTGAGTGTGATAACGCGTACGTCGGATTGTAAGAACATGGCTGACAATCAAAGGAGATGAAAAAATGTTCATCACGTCCATCTTTGTCCCTTAATGGTAACAATCAAGCTATTTATGTTACATCTACTGTAGGTAAAAAGGAAATATTGCAATAGTGGTTACCATGTTCGGGAAGATCTCGGTTCAAATCTCCGTTGTGTGGAGTTTGCATGTTCTCCCCGTGCATGTGTGGATTTTCTCCAGGTACTGCGGGTTCCTCCCACATTCCAAAAACATGCATGTTAGGTCAATTGGCGACTCTAAATGTGAGTGTGAATGGTTGTTTGTCTATATGTGCCCTACGACTGACTGGCGACTAGTCAAGGGTGTACCCCGCCTCTCACCCGAAGTCAGCTGGGATAGGCTCCAGCATATCTGCGCCCCGAGTGAGGATAAGCGGCATAGAAGATGGATGGAAATATTGCAGTTGGTTGGGAATTACTATTTTATGAAACAATGTACTTTAAAGTTGTTACATTGCACGTCTTTGTCTTGTGTTTCAGTGGGATAAAAATGCCCAAAAAATCGGTGTCATATAAAAAAGGCCAGAATAATATCGGCATCGAATCAAAATATCTAGAATCGCCCATCAGTGATCCCTGCACTACACTGAACTTGCACCACTTACGTTCCTTCGTCACTACGTAGTGTAATTTGGACATTGCTGCAAACCCAACGACGTCACTGATGGAGAGATCCACCCATCACAACACAGGGCATTTTTGACAAATTCAACAAATGATAATAAAACCCTAACTGTTGCGCTAACAGGTTCTCAAAACACCACATTTACACAAGAAGCAACATGGAATAACACGTTTACAAGCCGGTATTTCAACTTTACATTTGTTTTAACTAATGGATGGAGAACATGATTAAGTTCATAGATGGTCTGCACTAGTTTTTTATTTGATTGATACAATCCTAAAACAATACATCACATGTAACTACTGTAGTTTTCACCTTAAGCCTTTTAAAATTGCATCTGCCTCTCACAATTGTCTCACATTCAACATATGCTCCATCCAAAGACAAAAATTAACCTATTCACGCAATTTGTAAAGAGTAATTTTATCCATCCTTCCGTTTTCTTTTCACCGACTTGGTACCGACTTGACATTTGGCTATGAGTTTACAACCGCACATGACGAGCTCACCGGCAGAGCTAGACTGACACTCGCGATTAAATTGCTAATTCCAGCTTTCCATTGTAAAGTTCAATGCTGTAATTACCGTTGTGGTGGTAAAATGTATACTTTACATGTACAACTAACACATCATCTTGTTATTTGGCTTCTTTTACAATGTAATTCATTTGCACGCAATAAGAGTTGTAGTCAGGCAGCCACTCTTGGCATACGACGTTAAAATACGTCACATGTTACAATTCACAATAGCACTTATAAATAAATGGAAAAATGTGATCCATGTGATCGGTATCGGCCGATTTCAGTCCTGGATGATCGTATCGGAATCGGCAGCACAAAATGCTACTAGGGATTGTAGCATCCTTAGTTAGAATAGAGTTAAGGTTTGTAAAACGTTCATAATAAATACATAATAAAACATATAGTGAAAAGTGATGAAGTTAATAGTTGACAGAAACGTTCTTTGATGATGAGTGAGTACAGACAATTTAATCAAGTACTCCTAAGAAATGAAGTTAAAGTGCAATTCTGCATTTATTTTTATTAACGATACCGATGCACGCCAAATTGGTGGCCGTCACGAAGACGCACCATCACTGGGTGGAAGCTGAATACAAACCATAGTGTAGAAGCCCTCCCCCGGCATGATGGTACATGCACCATCACTGATGGTTAAAAAATGATGACAATAATATTGTGTAAAGATAAGGCCAAAGAAATTGTGGGGAGAAGCTACATTTTTACCAACTTCATGGTTGGTAAAACCAATAAGGCATGCCCAATAAGGCATGTCCGTATTCAAGGCAGCAGAATTCGCCGCCACTGAAGCCCTCTTTGAGCAGGGAAACTCCATCTCAGTCCATGTCCATCCACAACATTTTGCTGAGGAGTGAGTGATACCGAGTGATACCGACCTCCTCAAGTTTGTTGCGCAAGTTTCTGGCATTAATCCAAAATCTTTCTCAACTTCAAAGCAGTTTTTGTCTCTCTCTTTGTCTGCGTCTGAATGTCTCCTGACGCTTCGCAACTAAAATTACATCAATGAAGTGTTTTTTTAAAGTTGAGTAGAGTTGTGTTACTTTTTCTTCATTCATGTTTAAAACGTTTCAACCCCCCCACGCCCCACCCCCGTCACATAAGAACTCCCGACCCGTGGGAAACAATGTGCTCTTCCTTCATTCCTTAGATGCTGAAAATCTGCCTGGTGCGATCAGGAGGCACTTTCGTGTCCCTCCGCATCATCAGTCTTGAAAAAGTGTTTGTTTCTTTTGCTGATGACATCAGTTCCTAACATTGCTGTTTTTTTCTACACACTGATCTAACTATTTTTCATCAATCTAATTTCAAGAAATAAACAAGGCATAGTGTAGCATGTAGTGCGATACAGGATGCAACAATTTTAGATAACGGAAGGTATACCGTATTGTCACGACCATAAAGCGCACCGTATTAAAAGGCGCAGTCTCAGTTACAGGTGCTATTTTTGTATTTAACACATACACAAGGTGCACCGTATTACAGGGCGCAGGTATGCACGCTATCGTGTCGCTCAGAAGTCAGTGAGGAAGCGACAATGCTTTATTTCTTCAGATAAATTAAGAGCAGAACAACTAACAACTACTGTAAGTAGCTCAAACATGTAACTTAAAGAGCATTTACACCAAAACACTACCGCAAAGCACGCTGGGAAACAGGAAGCGCTCCCAGCGACGCTACAATATGCTAGCATGCATGCTATTGTATGTTTTCAAAAAGCCAGCGAGAGCAAAACTGAGTTGGGTTGTACTTTATTGAAGTATTTAACAATGTACTCACGTTATTTTTGATCAATCCTCATCCACACATCCATCAAAGTCCTCATCTTCTGTATCCCAAATGAACAGCGGGGCAAGTTCTCCATCAAACACGATGCTGTCTTTTGTGAAAGCTGGAACAACAGTGCATCAGACACGCTAGCCCAAGCATCCACAATCCATTAGCGAAGCTGTGTTCGCTAACTGTCATTCATCGCTCCCACGCCGCTCGCAACTTCACTTTAAACGCCGTGTTTACACTGATGTCCAGCGGTTGGAGTTCCTTCGTCAAGCCTCCCGGAATAATGTGAAGCTCCAAGTTAATTTGCTGCACTTGTGACGCGTGTGAAAAAAACATCCGGTCTCTTTCCGTACACATCACTCAGCCACTCGTTCTTCCAGCCCCTTTGATTGGTCCGGCTGGAAACTTTTCTTCCTCTTAAAAATCACCACAGGTAGCAGTTTCTGTCCATTACCATGGCAACCAAGCACAACAGTAAAAGCCGACTTCTCGTGTGCCGTTGTGTGTATCGCTGTATTGCTTCTCTACAGTGTGGTTCACCAGGATGTGGAAAGTGAGCGGCACGTCGTCCATGTTGGTGATGTAGTTGGGTAGTGTTTGTCTGCAATGTTTTTACTGCAGTAGGAGCGGAAGATGGCCAGCTTTCCTTGTAATCCGCTGGATGTTGCTGCGCCACGGTAGTCCTTGCCTGGATGGATAGATGGCGCCGTTTCATAAAATATACTTATATAACTACTGGGGGTGCCTTTAGCGTCCTCAGCCACATCCACGTCCCTTTCCTCTATACAAGCAGCGTGTCGGCAGGAGACGCTCCCAGTCAGTCAAGCGGAGCGCTCATAAAAGTCACACAGCAACACTTACAGATTTTGGAACTCGGTACACACATACGGCGCCCCGCATTATAAGGTGCCGCGCCCATTTTGGACAAAATTTAAGACTTTTAAGTGCGCCTTATGGTCGTGAAAATACGGTAATAGTAATACATGCTAATATCCGAAGTTAGGTCTGGGCGATAAGGACCAAAACTCATATCCGATATGTTAATGTTGACTATCGATATATGATATATATCCCCATATTTTTTCCACAAAGTGAGTTTAGACAAACTTTGAAGTTGTTTCATAAAAATAAAAAATAGCAGCTAAAATAAAATAGTCCATTCTCTTTGTGAAAAAAAAATCCAAAAACTAAAATCTAATCATCAACCTTCTTTATAACAAACTTTGCTGAAATGCTCAGCTAATAGCTGAGGAGCCAAAAGCACAAAAGAACAACATATGAAATAAAGTGCCACTTTTAAGAGGACATTTTTAAACGTCAGCAGCATCTCAAAAACACTTTACTTTGAACAGTATTATTTTTTTAGAAAGCAGAACCTCGTAAGAGAGACGAAAACATGGATTAAATCTCCTTAATTACGCTTCATTCTTAGTTTAATTAAAAACTGGCCATCCCTTCATCAAAATAAAATAATTGCAATAATTGGTAACATCTGTGAGAATAGGCAGTCAGCGTGTGAAGCCATCGGCTGCTCCTTCCACATCACCAGATCGCTCCCCTCCACCTTGGCTCAGGCTTGTGGCCGGGCAGCTCTGCCTCCAGGACTTGAACGGGACTTGAAACCTGGCCAGCATCAAAAGGACCACTTTATGATAAAACAGCATCATATGATACTAAGCAATCAACCATATAGTTTATGTTTAATAATAACAAGATTACTCCGTAGAAAATTAGTTTTTATGCAAAATACTTGAAAAGAGACCACTTCAGTACCTCGTGTCAGTAATCTGCACAACATTAAAACACTTCTGGTGTTTAGACGGCACCCACAGTCATTATTAAAGATTATGACAGTTAAATATAAACACATACCAGGTACATCATTTGTAGCTTTTGGCATTGCAATGGTTAACATTACACGCCGACGTAAGCATGGCTGAAGGTGTGAATGGACGCGAGCAGCCCACGCCAGCGCCTGTGCACCAAACTCTCACCAGTTCCCCATCTCGGAGTGTTTGCACACACAATCACATCCTCCACAACGCTCAGCAGTTAAACGTCTGTTGGGCATAACAGTTGGCGACATAAGACGGCAAAGGCGTTGTCCAACCAGGAAGGAGTGGTCTGGCTGTCACAAAACTCTCACGTTCTTTATAGTAAATTAAGTCACGTGACAACAACGCAAATGGTGAATACTTGTTTTATATTTGATATTGACTATAATATCTATATTTAAGGCTACCGTAGTGTATTATAATGAATAAAAACCTGGGTTACACCTTGGTTTCAGATGGGTCCACGACCATCATTACATTTGAATGGGATGCTAACAAAGGTGATACCACCCAAACAACCATCTTTGGCGGGCAGAGGACCCACTCCATTGTATCCTAACGATCGTCAGTCCTACATGGACCTGCCTCCTCCTTTAAAAGATAAATAGATTGGAGCTTGCACCAGGCTCTCAGACTAGAGCTGTCCTATCTAGTCTGACTGGTGTCTTTGAGCATGAAATGATGAAGCCTGCTCGGGTGAGAGGCAAAACGTCTTCAAAGATGATGTGATCGATTGAATGCAATGAGAATACAATGAGAATATTCACTGCCAGGTTAGTAAAACAGTCTAACATGTAATGTTCAGTTGACTAAAATGCCTTCATTTTGCAATATCAATTATTTTGGCACTATTAGCTAAATCATCGCGGGGTTTACATGCCTGTGCAATGGTGCTTGACCGGATTTGCTGAGCCTTCATTCTCCCACGTGGTGCACGATCGCGTGTCTTTGCATTTAAAAGAGTTCAAGCGCTGATTCCCAACCGCAAGAATCCCACGAACAGCCAAGGAATGGACTCATTTGTCAACAAACCATGTGAATCCAGCATGTCTGTGCAAGATGATCAACTGCTGGAGATCACAAATGACGGCAGCCTTCAAAGTATGTTTGAGACAACAACTGTGGCGGTGTTGTGGATTAAAGTCATGGCAGATTACCCTGAGATTGCCACAACCGCACTGAAAACCTTGTTGCCATTTCCAACCTTCTATCTGTGTGAAGTAGGGTTTTCTGCAGTGACAGCATCCAAACGAAAACTACAGAGTAAACTGGACATAAGCAACACACTTTGGGTGTGATTGTCTCCCATTACCCCTAGCTGGGTCTGTCTTGTTGCAGAGAAACAAGCTCATTATGGTGAGTAAAAATGTTGTTTTTGTGGTGTATCTGCATCTTATTTTGAAGACATGTTAAAAACGTTACCATAGCGACCAGATTCTGAGAGCGTTAGGGGGCAGAGAGGACGTTACTCATGTTATGTTGTTGGCGCAAGGCACGAGGACGCTGCTAATAAAGTTGCAGACGAGTACCAAGTGGATTCACGTTTATTATCCCTCCCCTCCTGCGATCCGCTGGAGATTTGTTATGAGAACGCGAGCCGGTCCGTGGGTCAAAAAAGGTTGCTGACCGCTGCTTTATGGCATTGAGAGTAGGATGCTGTTTTCACACGCCTGACTTAAACACTCAACAATGAATCAGCTATTCATGAGCTGTTTTGCTTCTCCTTTTTTTCTTGTCGTTTTACAGCTCAGCAGTTATTCGACTGATGTCATAATTGGGGATGTTCGATAATATCAGCCACCGATAATTATAGACCCGATATCGACCATCGGTATCGTTTTTTTCCCTCCAATAAAAGCCGATATCGAGCTTTTAGCGCCAACGCCACTGAATTGCAAAATTTTTGAATCATGTAGTTAATACTGTTAATACTGGGAACTAGCAGCAGCCGTCATCAACAAGCAGCTAAGACCACAATACACTACTGAATACCACAGGCTGCCATCTGTTCAACTAGGAAGTACAATACTTCCAGAAAAGATCTCTGTGCTCAGTGAGGAAACGTCATCGCAGATGAAATATCTAAAATGGCAAAACAGCAAACACAACAACAGGAGTAATGGACGAAGTGCGTGAACTAAAAAAAAAAAAAGACCAGTGAAAAAGATGAAAAAATAAGTTACTTGGAAGACGAGTAGATAACAGAGCAATATACGAGAATGGATGACAATTTCTATTTTAGCTCATTTAGCCATTTTTATGCTTGAAAATGCTTAATTTAGGCAAAAACTTGCCTCAAAATGCATATTTGTGACTAGTATCAACCACAAAACAGCAAGGAACCACCTACAGTATGATTTTTGAAATGAGTTCATTTAGTATTCAGTGTGGCGAGGGGTGGCTATATATAGGTTGTGTCGTTAAGGCTACATAAGAACAATTATCCTGCTCGCTTGCTGGCATTCCAGCAGGCTGTGATCTCGCCCCTCACCTTTTCCCTTCTTAGCTTTCTTCAACCTTTTTGCTTGCGCATGTACGTCAAGCGTTTCACTGTTTTGTTTTCAGTTCGAAAAAAAAAAGCAAAACTGGATGAATAATTCATTTGACATCTAGTGTGCGTGTGCATGGGTGTGCGCGTGTGCATGGGTGTGCGCGTGTGCATGTGTGTGCGCGTGTGCGTGTGTGTGTGTTAATCCCCTCAGTTTTGCTGCTGAGTTCCTTCATCAACCGTGAGAAAGTAATTAATCAGATCTGAAATGAGATTCTGGAAGTAATGCCATGGTGTGTGTGTGTGTGTGTGTGTGTGTGTGTGTGCATGCGCGTGTGCGTGCGTGCATACTATTTCGGTGGTAATTAATTCTGACAGGCAAATTATATGACCATCCCCCAGCTCATCAGTTCTCTTCTCTATCTTTTCTTACAGCGTTCCTCCTTGCTCTCCTCTTTTACTTCCATTCTCATTCATTTCATGAGAGAATAAATGAAATTTTATAAACCTGAAACATTTACATGGTCTTGTTTTACCGACTTGTCATGATGATGTGCTAGTGTGAGTGGTGCACGTTTAACGCAAGAGCTGTCATATCACAGCCCGAGTTGTCAAAAAGGTGAAACTGAAAATAAGACACACAATACAGTTTAAAATATGGATATGTGCAGCAAAATACCCACTTATACTGTAGAATGCTACATACTACATAAAACATTCAATGTGTCTATATAATATGACCTTAGTACCGACGCCATCTTGGACGACCACGCCAATGACTCGTTTTTGCAGTCAAATAATACCTTTGCAGACATTTTGCCCAAACTTTGATTACATACCGGCGATGCAACCTTAACCAAAAATGTATGCATTATTTTTCTCCAAAGCCACACCATGAAGTGCGTGCTGGCACCGACATTAGTTTTGGCTGATGGCTTGGCTGATGTAACTTTATTTTATTTTTTATTTTTGTAAAACTAAGTTTTTTTCAAATCAATGACAAATACATTCTTAAATTGCAATTGCAATACCCAGCCATTTGAGGGCGCTTACAGTGGAAATAAATGAATTGCAAGGGATTTCATGCTTCAACATTTTACAACTTTTTTTTTTACCACAGAACATTAATTAAAACATTAATTACCAATTACAGTTATTATTAATTGTATTATTATTTAATGTCATACCCCCCGTAATACACTACAGTGAAACGATGTTTCCAACATGTGATTTTAAGACGATCTTAGTAGTATTTAAATGTCTAAATGGTCTTGGTCTTGTTATCAATCTGAAAACTATTTCTTTCGAGCCTGTTTAGGTATATTTTATTATGAATATTCATTTCATTTTTCCAACAATTAATTTTGAAAAAAAATGGAGAGGGATAATAGCACAATTAAAAACCCATTAGATGATGTTGAGACTCCAATTGCAAACAAAAATGTAATTGTCTTTATCGTGCACATGAATGGTGTAATCATTGGGCCCTTAATGATTCATTTGAACTGCTTTTTTTTTCCAACGTTTGAATTTACGTCGTCCTCGCTGAGCTACCGCCTTATCGTGGTGGAGGAGTTTGCGTGTCCCGATGATCCTAGGAGCTAAGTTGTCGGGGGTTTTTATGCCCCTGGTAGGGTCACCCAAACAGGTCCTTGGTGAGGGACCAGACAAAGAGTAGCTCAATAGACCTCTATGACGATAAAAAAAACATTGGACCACGTTTTCCCTTGCACGGACGCGGGTCACCGGGGCCCCCCTCTGGAGCCAGGCCTGGAGGAGGGGCACGATGGCCATGGGTCTCGGCCAGGCACAGCCTAAAGAGACGACATGGGTCCCCCCTCCAATGAGCTCACCACTCATGGGAGGGGCCAAAGGGGTCGGGTGCAGAGTGAGCTGGGTGGCAGCCGAAGGTGGGGACCTTGGCTGTCCGATTCTCGGCGAAAGAAACTAGCTCTAGGGACATGGAATGTCACCTCTCTGGTTGGGAAAGAGCCTGAGCTGGTGCACAATGTTGAGAAGTTCCAGCTAGATATAGTCGGACTCACCTCAACGCACAGCAAGGGCTCTGGAACCAGTCCTCCCGAGATGGGATGGACTTTGTTCCACTCTTGCGTTGCCAGCAGTGAGAGGCAACGGGCAGAGTTGGCAATTCTTGTTGGGCCCCGGCTTGTGGCCTGCATGTTGGAGTTTAACCCGGTGAACGAGAGGGTAGCTTCCCTCCGCCTTCGAGTGGGGGGATGGGTCCCGACTGTTCAGCAGTTCAGAATACCCACCCTTTTTGGAGTCTGTAGAGGAAGTTCTGGAGAGTTCTCCCTCAGGGGATTCCCTTGTTCTGCTGGGGGACTTCAATGCTCACAGTGAGACCTGGAGAGGCGTGATTGGGAGGAACGGCCCCCCCTGATCTGAACCCGAGCGGTGCTTTGTTATTGGACTTCTGTGCTCGTCACAGATTGTCGATAACAAACACTATGTTCAAGGATAAGGGTGTCCACATTGCACGTGGAACCAGGACACCCTTGGCCGTCTGCTGGGAACAACTGGCAGAGTCCCCTGTCAGAAGGACAGCTTCGACCATGTTCGAGGGAGGTGGCGACATTAAGGTGGAATGGGCCATGTTCCGTGCCTCCATTGTCAATGGTCGATGCCTGTCGTGGCGGTAATCCCAGAACTCGTTGGTGGAAACCAGTGGTGAGGGATGCCGTCAAGAATGAGTCCTATCGAGCCTTATTGGCTCATGGGACTCCGGAAGCAGCTGACAGGTATCGGCAGGCCAAGCAGTCTGCAGCTCTGGCAGGCGCTGAGACAAAACCTCGGACATGTTTTTTTCCTATCTGCCTTAGAAAGTGAGAGTGAGAAGCACTGTCGTCCGGTAGAGACACAGAATAGAACTGCTACTCCTCCGCATTGAGAGGAGCCAGATGAGGTGGCTTCTCCCGGACGCCTCCCTGGGAGGGGGTTCAGCACAAGCCCAACTGGTAGAAGGCCTCGGGGAAGACCCAGGACACGTTGGAGAGACTATGTCTCCCAACTGGCCTGGGAACACCTCGGGATCCGACGGGAGGAGCTGGACGAAGTGGCCGGGGAGAGGAAAATCTGGGCCTGCCTGCTTAAGCTGCTGCACCTGCGACACAATCTCGGCTGCAGAAGATGGATGGATGGATGGATGGATGGATGAATTTATGTTGAATTTCCTCACATTTAATGGCAGGTTTAAGCCATTCGATGGATGAGTTTTGAATCCAAAGGCTACAGCATTAGGAAAACCTGCATAGAGAGCCATTTGCGGTCCGTGGCTGTTTTTTTTTTATTGGCCCCCTGCACATTTTAAAAATAGAATTTAACAAAAAAAAAATCTGCAGTAATTTTACAAGAATAAAGTCAAATGTCTGCCTACGACGTGCTCCTCCCAGCATCTTGTGTTGCTCGGTGTTTTCTGCTTTCTGGTCATTTTTTGCCTCAGTCTGTGAGTACCTAGCTTGGCTGCCTCCAGCAGCGGTTCTTTACGCTGCGGTTCTTTACGTCAGCCTATTGTTCCTGCTCAGTTTTCTGCAGTGTTTTGTGTTGTACTTTCTCTGCTAGATTTTGTCGGCAGCTCCCTTAGCTAGTATTTTTGTTGTTCTCTCCCTGCTATTTCTGTTCTGTGGATAGCAGCGCCTTTAGTTCTTGTTTTCTTTTTCCCCGTGAAGGTGTCTGGGTGATGTTGTGTTGTACTTTGTATTTATTTTTTCATCTGTGTATTTTGCTACTTGTGGGAACACTTTTTGTAGTAAATTTTTGTTACACGGACTGTCTCGCTTCTGCGTTTTGGATCCAGCTTTTCAGCACGTGGCCCAGCCTAACACTTACAATTATAAGAAGCGAAATAAAGTTGTAATTTTTGGAAAATTAGGTTGAAGAACATCATTTTATGGGAATAAAGTATTATGAAAAGAAAATGTTAAGAAGAAAGTTAAAATATTAGAAATGTATTTTTAAAACAGCAAAAATGGAGGGAAATAAAAGAGTGACGTTGATACTAACGGGCTTTTTCACCTACAGTACATCACAAGCAAGTTCTCTGGCTTGCGCGTGTGTGCTAGCAGAGCGAAGCCAGCGTTTTGCACAGCGGGATATAACCCAGAATTAATTGTGGCCAAGTGGGTCACGATTGTGTAGATATTGCTAAATGTTCGCTGTATGCACATTGCCAGTAGCTGTTGAAGCTAATATGTTTCCATTATTGGTGGTTGTAACTTTAACTACAGCCGAGTCACTCATGAAAGTGGAGGGGAAAAAACAGACAACTGTGCTTTCCATTAGAGGCATTAAAGACATAAGTACAGTACATAAGTACAGTACATATGAATTGAGGAAGCCGTACAGTTGGAATTTGTGATGTAAAAAAGCAACCATCACACTGCGGTGACCTGTATTGTTTCTGTGCAAATTGCTAGCCATCCAGGTCAAGATGCTCATCATAAATTTAATAGAGGGCAACAGTTGTATCTGGCGCGTAATTGTTTTGTGTAATGACTTCAACAGAGACATACTTGATAGCACACGGTTTGTCACGAAATGGCGTACGCCAGTGTTTGGATGCCAGATGCAGAGAGAACAAAGTCAATGTGGAACAAAAATACAAAAAGTGTCCTCCACACGAGTTAAATAAATAAATAAAAACAGAATACGAAAATATACAGAGTCCAATGTAAGTACTTGGGCCAAGCCACTCTGAAAGTGTAACACAAAACAAAAAAGAACTAGCAGGAAATAAAATACACACACAGGTAAAGCGCTGCTGAAAACACCAAGCAGGAATGCTAAGCTAGTTCTGTAGCACAAAGAACACACCCCTGCTGGAGGTAGCCAAGCAGGGACAAAACACTCACAGCAACAGGAGTGACTAATGACCAGAAAGAACTACACACAATGAGGCACAATGCGAGGAACGGTTGAGCAGAGAGCGAGTGAAGTCCAAGGAACAATTTGGCACCGAATGAATCTCTCTGAAGGCATGAGAAGGCATGATGACTGATTGCCTTCAGGTGTGCACCGGTGGCTCCGCCTCTTCGGGACCAGCAGTGCACTGCAAAATACAGCAGACATGCGGCAGCAGAGCAGCAAAACAGAACTCTGAGAGGAAAAACAAGCAACGAGCTCTCTGAAAACTAGCCCAAAACAACAGGGAACTTGGGAATTTTCAAGAAATTTTACAAAAAACTCAAAGTTGCATACAATAAACTGACATGGCAACGCTGGAAAATGGTGAAATCTAATTATTTCAGTAATCTGATTATTTAGTGCAGGGGCGTCAAACTCGTTTTCACCGTGGGCCACATGGCAGTTATGGTTATCCTCAGAGGGCCACTTTTTAGAATTCTATTTTAGAATTTCGTTAATTAATTATTACATTCATTTTTCATGAATAAAAATAGTCATTTTAAATTGGATTTGACAACAAAAAAATATAAGGTTTTCTGTCAATATTGTAAATACATTTAGCAAGAAATATTGTCTTTCTGATTAAAAAAAAAGTAAGTTGTTTTTGTTTGTAATATAATTTTAATTTTT